>NC_142282.1:64899867-65560939 GCF_052056855.1 Sturnus vulgaris
TTTTAATACCTTTCTGGTCTCTGGGCTTATTTTCTTATCCAGAGATAGCTCCAGTAGTGTCCCTAACATGCAGTTTTTTCAGTAGAGGAGCACGAATTAGAATACCTATTGTGCTGGGCTCAGTGATAATGATTTATAAAAAGTTTATAAAGCTCCTGGAGTTTGTTCCAGGTATTTATGGTTTATGGTTTCTTCGTCCTACCCTGCATCCCAGTTCCAATAGCATGTTTTGGGAGTTCATTAGTAATTGCACCCAGTTTGTTGGAAGAGGAGCAGGGGATGAGGCTTTTCAGCCTTTACTTTCTTTTTTCTCCCTTGAATCTGTTGTCATTTTTTGAGGATGTTCAGTTTCCCCAGAATGTTAAGGATACCACCTTCCTGGTATTTCATCTGGTGAGCTTCCTCTACACAGTCTTCAGCCTCTCTAGAATGAAGGCTGAGATGTCCAGAGGAGCTGATGGGACTCCTGACCCAGGAGTAGGCCCAGGTGTGGAAAATTCTGAGTGGTGTGGAGAATGGGAGAGAATGGGTAGAACCCTGAAGAAATTTTCTGATCCCCCAGCCTGGGAATTTTCACATGAACAAATTCAGAATCCAGACAAGGTGGAAAAATATCTGGAAGAGAAGTGCCATGATGATTCTAATGAGAAAAAGATCATTGCAATAAGCTGGGCCCTGGCATATGCTTATCGCACACTGCTAAATACTGTAGGGCAGCAGAGAGAGGCAGAGGGGCAGGGAGATAAATCAGCCAATACCCCAGTCACTCAGGTTGTAGCTAAACCAGATAGTAAACGTAAGCCACTGGCAGTTGCTGCAGGAAAAAAGCACACCAGCAAAACTGATCGGCCAATGGACAATGATGATGAGGGGGAAGGACCCTCAAAGCAGGCTTCAGATACAAAATCAGAAGTCAGAGCAACTGACACAGGATCAAAAGCCAATATTAAGTCCCTATCTCTGAAAGACCTTCGTGGCCTGAGAAAGGATTACACCTGATGACCTGATGAATCTATAATTAGTTGGCTAGTCTGTCTCTGGGATGCTGCAGGCGAGGCTACAATTCTGGATAGCACTGAAGCCAGGCATTTGGGATCCGTGTCACATGATCCGGTTATTGACCAAGGAATGATGAGGGGGGCTAATCCTCAGAGTCTCTGAGCACGGGTCCTGGAAAGTGTGGCACAAAGATACCTGTGTGCGGACGATCTCTATATGCAGCAAACCCAATGGAAGACCATAGAACAAGGGATTCAACGCTTGAGAGAAATGGCAGTGGCAGAGATCGTTTTTTCAGATGAACTAACAACTAAGAATCCAGACTTGGTACCATGTACATCTATGATGTGGCAAAAACTTGTACGACTTGGGCCACATGAATATGCTTCTGCTTTAGCAATAATGAAGCAGGATGAGAGGGATGAGACTGTGCTCAATATGGCGAAGAAGCTCCGAGCATATGCAGATGCTGTACATGGCCCAACACGTGCCAGAATTGCAGCTGTGGAAACATGTCAGCAGAAATTAGAAGACAAGATAGAGGAGAATCATAAGAGACTCAGGGAGGAGATTAAAGAGGACCTTCTCCAAATCTCGGCTATACAGATCAAAGGTTCTGGCCCCACACGTAAATGTTCCCCAGATGGGGAGAGAAGACCCTTTTCACGAGCTGGATTGTGGTCTTTCCTGCATGATTCTGGAGAAAACATGAATAAGTGAGATGAAAAACCTACTGCTCCTCTAGTAAAACAGGTGCTTAAATTGCAGGACAGCGAGATGCAGAGAGGGAGTTCCACCAAAAGGGAAGCAGCTCCAGTTGCCCGTAGCCAAACTGCCAGCTAGGATGATGATGATGATGACATGTCCGATCCCCTTGAAGGAACCTCCAAGACATATGCTCAAGGAAAGAAGAATAACCAGGCTTAGAGGGGCCCTGCCTCTAGCCAGGTAGAGGCTAGGGAAAACTGTGTTTTTTGGACTGTGTAGATTCGTTGGCCTGGCACATCTGAACCACAAAAATATAAGGCCTTGGTCGACACCGGTTTGCAGTGCACACTAATCCCATCAAGACATGTGGGGACAGAATCTGTTTCTATTGCTGATATAACAGGGGGATCACAGGGTTTTACTTTGGTAGAAGCGGAGGTGAGCCTGACTAGAAATGAATGGAAGAAACACCCTATTGTGACTGGCCCAGAGGCCCCACGCATTTTGGGCATAGACTTCCTCCAAAATGGGTATTTCAGAGATCCAAAGGGACTCAGGTGGGCTTTTGGAATAGCTGCTGTAGAGGCAGAGGGCATTAAGCGATTCAACACCTTGCCAGGACTATCAGAAAACCCATCTGCAGTAGGACTCCTGAAGGTGAGGGAGCAACAAGTGCCAATTGCCACCTCAATGGTGCACTGTTGGCAATACCGGATGAATCGAGATGCTGTGATCCCCATCCACAAGATGATCCGTGAGCTGGAGAGCCAAAGGGTGGTCAGCAAAACCCACTCACCCTTCAACAGCCCCATCTGGCCTGTGCGTAAATCTGAAGGAGAATGAAGATTGACTGTGGATTTTCAGTCATTGAATGAAGTGATTCCACCGCTGAGCGCTGCTGTGCCGGACATGCTGAAACTCCAGTATGAGCTGGAGTCCAAGGCAGCAAAGTGGCATGCCACCATTGACATAGCCAATGCATTTTTCTCCATTCCTCTGGCAGCAGAGTGCAGGCCTCAGTTTGCTTTCACCTAGAGGGGTGTGCAGTACACCTGGAACCGACTGCCCCAGGGGTGGAAACACAGCCCCACCATTTGCCATGGACTGATCCAGGCTGCACTAGAAAAGGGTGAGGCTCCAGAACATCTGCAGTACATCGATGACATCATTGTGTGGGGGAACACAGCAGCAGAAGTATTTGAAAAAGGAAAGAAAATCATCCAGATTCTCCTGAAAGCTGGTTTTGCCATCAAGAAAAGCAAAGTCAAAGGACCTGCCCGAGAGATCCAGTTCCTGGGAGTAAAGTGGCAAGATGGACGGTGCCAGATTCCCACTGAGATCATCAATAAGATCACTGCAATGTCTCCACCAACCAGTAAGAAGGAAACAGAAGGTTTCCCTGGCACCATAGGCTTTTCGAGAATGCACATTCCTGAGTACAGCCAGATTGTGAACCCTCTTTACCTGGTCACCCGCAAAAAGAACGATTTCCACTGGGGCCCTGAGCAGCAGCAAGCCTTCGCCCAGATCAAGCAGGAGATTGCTCATGTGGTAGTCCTTGGCCCAGTCAGGACAGGACCAGAGGTGAGGAATGTGCTCTACTCTGCAGCCGGGAACCATGGTCTGTCCTGGAGCCTGTGGCAGAAGGTGCCTGGGGAGACTCGAGGGCGACCTCTGGAATTCTGGAGTCGAAGTTACAGAAGGTCTGAGGCCAGCTACACTCCAACAGAGAAGGAGATCTTGGCCGCCTATGAAGGGGTCCAAGCTGCCTCAGAGGTGGTTGGCATGGAAACACAACTCCCCCTGGCACCCCGACTGCCAGTACTGGGGTGGATGTTCAAAGCAAAGGTTCCTTCTACCCACCATGCCACTGATGCCACATGGAGCAAGTGGATTGCCCTCATCACACAACGCGCCCGTATTAGAAACCCGAATTGCCCTGGGATTTTGGAGATAATTACCAACTGGCCGGAAGGTGAAAACTTTGGTTCTTGCCGACGAAGAGGAACAGGAACAAGTGACCCGGGCCGAAGAAGCCCCACCGTATAACCAACTGCCAGCAGATGAAACATGCTATGCTCTTTTCACCGACGGTTCCTGTCGCATCGTGAGTATGAGCCGGAAGTGGAAAGCAGCCGTATGGAGCCCCACACGACAGGTTGCACAAGCTACCGAAGGAGAAGGTGGATTGAGTCAACTTGCTGAACTCAAAGCTGTTCAGCTGGCCCTGGACATTGCTGAAAGAGAGAACTGGCCAAAACTCTACTTTTACACTGATTCATGGATGGTAGCCAATGCTCTGTGGGGTTGGCTGGAAAGGTGGAAAAAGGCTGACTGGCAACGTAGGGGAAAACCAATTTGGGCTGCTGACGAGTGGAAAAACATTGCCACTCGGGTAGAGACGCTACCTGTGAAAGTCTGTCATGTAGATGCCCATGTCCCCAAAAGTAGAGCTAATGAGGAGCATCAAAAGAACAAGCAGGTACATCAGGCTGCACAGATAGAGGTGTCGAAGATAGACTTAGACTGTCAGCACAAGGGAGAGTTGTTCCTGGCTCAATGGGCCCATGATGCCTCAGGCCATCAGGGCAGAGATGCTACCTATAAGTGAGCACGAGACTGAGGGGTGGATCTAACCATGGACAGTATTTCTCAGGTTATCCATGACTGTGAGATGTGCGCTGTAATCAAGCAAGCCAAGCGGGTGAAGCCCCTCTGGTATGGAGGGCAATCGTCCAAATATAAGTATGGGGAGGCCTGGCAGATTGATTACATCACACTGCCCCAGACACGCCAAGGTAAGCGCTATGTACTGACCATGGTGGAAGCCACCACTGGATGGTTGGAGACCTACCCTGTGCCTCACGCCACTGCTCGGAACACCGTCTTGGGTCTTGAGAAACAAGTTTTGTGGAGGCATGGTACTCCTGAGAGAATTAAGTCAGACAATGGGACTCATTTCAAGAATAACCTTATCAGCACCTGGGCTAAAGAACATCGTATTGCGTAGGTGTACCATATCCCCTACCATGCACCAGCTGCAGGGAAGGTACAATGGACTGTTAAAAACCACTTTGAAAGCATTGGGTGGGGGATCTTTTAAGAATTGAAAGCAGCATTTAGCAAAGGTCACCTGGTTAGTTAATAACGAGGTTCCACAAATCGAGCAGGCCCTGCCCAGTCTGAGTCCTTGCATACAGTAGATGAAGATCAAGTCCCAGTGGTGCATGCCAGAGGTTTGTTAGGGAAGAGAGTTTGGATCAATTCTGCCTCGAATACAGACAAACCCATTCATGGGATTGTTTTTGCTCAAGGACCAGGTTACACATGGTGGATAATGCAGAAGGATGGGACAACACGATGTGTACCTCAGAGAAATCTAATTGTTGGGTGAGAACCATATGTAAATATTACTATTGAATATCACTGTCATTGTCTGTCTATAGCTGTATCTTGTATATATATATATGTGTATGATGTATGTGTTTATAGAATTAGAGTGCGTATCAGATATGGTAGTAAGCTGACGATATGGGGATAAGGGGTGGAATGTCTTGGGGTGACTGTATGATGCCTATATCCCCAAATCGTCTGTTCTGTTGGTGTTGAATACTAAATTCTGCAACTTGAAGACTGGTTCCAGGAGTGAAAGGGGGGGAAGAAGAAGCACAGAGTTTGTTATCAGAGACTGCACTGGCTCCCTTTCATTCCTGCACTCGGACTGTGTTGTCTGCGGTGGACAGTGAGAGAGAGCTCTCCTTTGCTCTTGGTTAGTTTTCTGGCTAGCTGAGACAGAGAAGCCCCCTGGATTGTTGGTTTTTTGGTTTTTTTTTTTCCTTTTTCTGTTTTCCTGGAACTGTTTGAACCTGCTCTGGACTGAAAACCCAGAAGAGCACCGGGAGCTCACACCTGTGGCCCACCAGACCTGGCCTGGGCCGCAGCATTCCCCAGCACAGGAGGGACTGAGAACAGACTGAGTGAGCCGAGCAGCCCACGGAAAGAACTCTTCTAAATCTATCATCTCTTCGGAACGGCGAGAGGTTTTGCTGTTTGATATTGTTCATTGTTGTGCTGGGAGGTGTGTTGCCTGTTGAATAAACAGTTTTCTTTTTTTTCCACTTCTCTCCAATTTTTTTCTTTTTTTTCCAGAGGGACCTCATTCAGAGGTTTCCTCCCAAATTTGTCCTAAACGAGGACAATAGTTCAGCTGTAAATCCTGAACATCTATAACACTGTCTCTTTCATGATTATCTGCCAACTTCAAGCACCTCTGCCCTATACTACAGGCAGAACAGCATCTCCTCATCTTCCGCTTGTTATCCTTTTCTAATGCTAACACAAAAGAATCTTGCTGAGCCAAATTTAAGCCACATTCCCTCTGCCACTCGGGCTTATTTCTCAGAGTAAAAAAAAATCTGTGTACATTGGCTCATCCTACTTCAATTTAGTCCTTAAAAACAACATTAATTGCAACAAAGTATTGTAATTTAAATTACCATTCACAGGTTATTTTTCCCCTCTGTCCAATCAATAAAGGGCCCACCATTGGTTGCAATATTTTAATAAATCCCTTTTTTTTTAGGCTACCTCCTGGAATGCCTCCTAACTCCCTCCAATGGGCCAAAACACATCCTAAAGGGCTCTTTTTGACTATTTCCTTACTGCTGGGACTACCCATTTCAATGTAACTTCAATTAGACATGATTGCACTTATAGCAAGAATACAAATCCTACTTTAATCAGCTCTCAGCCCCCATGCACACAGCAGATATCAGAGGTGTGACAGACTCCAATATTTTCTTTTACAGTTAAAACACTCAATATGCACCCAGGGGTCACATGACAGGACACGTAACCGAAACAGTATTCTACATACGAAACAAGGAATCGGGGTCTTATAAATGGAAGGAATGAAATAGAGTATTGGAGCAGGATGGGAGATTAGCAAAGCAAAGCAAACCGTAAAAACTTCTGGCAAACAGCCAAACAGTAACAGCTGTAAAGGCACCAACACAGCGAAAACTTTTGACAGACACACAGCAGCCAGTAACAGGGAAAAGAAACACTGATTTTATACAAAATACACAAAACAACATATACAATAATCAAACTCAAAATTCCAAGACCAAAACCAATAGTAAAAGTCATCAGACTTCTTTCAGGGACTCTAACCCCTTTTTATCAACTTCAGGAATTCTCCTGTGATACTGTACCCTGTGAGGGATGTCTCCTACATCTTATGGGAGTTTCCTAGCCAAACAAAGCAAGAATATTTAAAATTACAATACCTTAAATTTTCTGCTCTTGGTCAGTCCTTGTCTGCCCCAGCAGAGATTTGGTGAAGCGCAGACTCCCTCCAAGAAAATCCCAGGGCGTGCCAACGGAGTCCCCAACTCCAATGGATCTTGCAGCCAGGCAGAGAGGTCCTGCCGTGCTAGGTCACCAAAACTGATGCCTGAAAGATAGGCTAGAAATAAAACCCCATAGACTGATGTCTATAGAGCAGCTATTTATTTATTGCAGCACTGGAAGTGAGGGGGAGTTCTCCTAACTCACCCATCTTTGTTAATTGCTGTGGTATGTTTATACAGTAAGTATTGCTTAGTGTTACTGTGAGAAACAATGCTCACTTGTAAAATTTCAAAGGTTTATTAAACCTTAACAAATACAACAAAGGACTGAATAAGGAGAGACACAGCGCCGGGAGCATATGACCATCTGCCATGTGCTCCTCTACAAAATGGCTGCTCTGCCTTTTATACCCCTGGGGTTGCATCAGGCAACCCTAGCCCCTCCCAAAGTCTGTCAGTTAACTCTTCTTTACCGTCCATTGGTAGAGACTACTTTCTTGCAACTTGATTGGAGGTCAGGTGTTATGCTGCGCCCCCCTAGCAACAAACTTTTCCCATCCTATGCAAGGGGCACATGTGCACACCCTCCCTCCACATGTCTTTCACAACCAAGGCTGTCTGGTGGCAACAATACCGGGGGGAGGGGGGGGGAGAAGGGGACTATGGGGAGAACAGAGGATGTCTAAACAAGAAATCACAATAATATAGTTATACATCAATACAACTTCTCTTAACATATACACAATATTAATTTCTTAATTGCGAGAGCCAACCATCGCATGATCTATCTATAACAAATCCTCCTTTTCCTTTTCTATAAGTCATTTGGCTCGAGCAATTACTTCTCATTTTTGATTTTGATGGTCTAATCTTACTTCTCTTGAGTCAAATTTCAATTTTGGATGAGCCATAATAGCATCTGTTGGTGTGGATGACGACAGTGGGAACAAAAGAGGAAAAAACCTTCAGGTTTTCTTTAAGCAAAATGATTGGTGGAGTTTGTGTCATGAATTGGTTGGAGCAGACAGAAGGGAATCACAGAGGTCTGGTATGGCTTTTTACTCCCACCTTACCATGCCTACGAGGTTGCTGCCTGCAGCAGGGCTATATAATCTTCTCGGTGGTGAACACAGGGGCCAACCCAGTCTTGCCCTCTAGTTCCTATCTTACTCCACTTGTCAATTCCCAAGCGAAGCCCCTCAGCACTTCTGACTGTTCCCTGTGTACTTCCCCTCAACAAACATTTGCAATTTCCATCTATTAAAATAGGACAATTACATCAATAATCAATACAATTTAAATTCCCTGCCCAAAGTGTTACTTAAAACAGTCATCAAGCTGGCTGGTAGAAGCTTGACTCTCCTTCTTGGACATCTTGGGGGCTTTTCTGGCTATTTCTCACCCGGTATGGATGTTATGGGTTATTTTGGGGTTCTTTTACCGGACTTCTTAATTTTGTCTTAGTATTCTGAAGAGGAGGAGCAGCAGAGGTCCGGCAATCTTCTTGCTGGCTTGGCCAGAACTGCAGTGCTGGCTTATGGATCATTGCAGGCAGGTTTCTCCTGGCTATCACATCTGGCTGAGACACTGAAGTTATCCAAGTTGAGCTTACATGGAAAAAGAAAGCTATCAGCATAAAAAACTGAAAGTGCAAGTATTTTTTTTTTCTAATAAACAGGTGGATTTATCCAGGCTCTGATTTCTTGTAGCAGCAATATTTACTAGCTTACACACACCTCCCCCCTAATCTTTGGTTCTTAGCATCTCTAGGATGCTCCAGGCCTGTCTGCACTGGCAAGATCTGGATGTCTACCACTCTAGGCTGTGAGGGTTTGCCACTGGCATGGGCTTCTCCCAAGACAAGAGAAAATGCTGTGATTTTATGCTGGTGTCTTGGTTTGAAAGACAGGTGTTTGGTAAGAAAGGCAGGAACCTCTCTTGAAATGGATAATATAAACCCCCTCCCTCCAAATTATTATAATTTTGAAATTAAGGAGCTCTCAGTCAAAGACATGGGAATTGGAATAACAGTTCTTTACTAGGAAAAAAAATTAAAATAAAAAATACAGTAATAAAAAAAGAAAAAAGACAAAATATTGAGAGAGTCAGAATACAACCTGACACCCCGTCAGTCAGGGTGTTGGTAGCAGTCCAAATAAATGGTGGCTGCAGTCCTCCTGGAGTGACAGATGTGGTTCAGTTGAAGCAGTGGTCCTCTAGAAGGGTGCAGTTTTCTTCTGAAGGTCCAGTGATGATGTGGAAAGGTCTGGTTTGCCTCTGGAATCCAGTGGAAAAAGGCTGCTCTGATGTTCCAAATGTCAGTTTTTATCTAGGTAGGAAATGCTTGGCTCCTCCCCCTGGCTGGAGCATCTCACAATGGAATGATGTAATTTTATCAGTCATGCAGTGGGACTCAATGGCCCATTAACAGACAATATCTTCCTGGAGAAAGGATGGGTTGTGGAAAAGATAAAGATCACTGCCCCACCTTGTTTCAACAGATGGTGATAGGATACATACTTTTGGTTACATCCTGCTTTGCAAGCCAAGACAGCTGGCAAGTGAAAGGCACAAGCAGCAGTTGTCACAGATTTGGTTATTGTCACCGATGTGGGACACTGCCACATTAACACTGTGGGCTGCACGTAGGATAGAAGAGGGTGACTTTGTGAGAAAGTGGACAAACGACTGGCAACTACTATGAAAGGCAAAAGAGGTCTCCTTTTTGGTCAAGGTAGAATAGGTCTAGGGAGGAAGAATATCTTAAGCAGTTACCTTCTCAGTAGCACAGGGACAGTGACTAGAGTAAGGCAACACAACATCAGGATTTGCCATCAGCATCATGGAAAGGGCAGTTCTCCTAGAGAAAAGGGACAAAGGGACTGGCCGTGATTAGGATGCCTTCCCCTCTTTCTAGGGCGGGCAGCCTTTCCTTGTATTAATACTTATAAAAGGGAAATGCAGAGGCAAATGTTTCTTTCTACGAGAACAGCGTACACAGAGAGCCTGGGCTATTCTAGTTAGCAGAGCTCATTAGTGACACCAACACACAGACACATACAAACACAAGACTGTGCTGGTTTTGCATTAATTGGCACCTAGCAGAGGGCATCCACGGAAGTTTTCTTTCTGAGAACTTCCTCTGTGACTTGATGGGACCAATCGGAGGCTGGTTTGGTTGTTGACAACCTGGGAAAACAATTGGAGGATTTGGTCTGCCTCTGTGAATTCACATTTTGAAGCTGGCAAACCCTGGGAACAGTCCTTTTCTCTTCCGGCAGGAGTGCAGGTAACAGGGCCAGCTCCACTGCATGCCCTATGGGGCTGGCGGGGCAGGGCCGGGCCCTCCTGTCTGGGAAGCTGACATGTCCCAGTAGGGAGGAGGGGTGGCCATCAGCAGTGAGTGCTGCAGCTGGGGGCCCAGGGAGGCTGATTAAGGTCCTGGCTTGTAACCTTGACTGGCACTGTGCCTGAGACAGAGACACAACACTCTATGATCCATGTGACAAAAATCACTTTATTGTTCTGACTTCACCTTAAATACCTTTCTTAATGATCCTGGGCAAGCACTTGTGATTGGTTGAAAGTTTAGGCTGCTCACCTCTCTGACCAATAGCTCCTGCAGCTTAGGTGTGGACTCATTGGGTCAAATCCTTGTCTATCTCCAATTCTGTCCTATCTCTGTTCCCTAGAGGCCTGTCTATCAGGCCAGGCTGTTTCTCCCATATATGGCCAAATTAACTGCCCAGTACAAGCCAGCTTACACTGTGACAATTCCTCGTTTCTTTTTTATTAATTTGAAGAAAAATTTTAAACAACAAATATGCAGCTTGTTCTCTGTTATCTTACCTGCCAGGGCCCTTTTGCATGCAAGATGACATTGACAGCATAAATTTAATTTGAATGAGGCTTTTACCTAGCTTAATAAATTTGCTCTCTTAGATGGTGATGATTTCCCCGTACCTGGAGCTGCAGTGCTTATGGTCAGGAGCGGTTGGGTGAATTTAGTACCTTCTTGTTTCGCATATAACAATTTAACTGCTTAAAATAGAATTATAACTTTATAACCATAAAACTTTAAACCTCTTCTTTTAAAATTATAACTTAATAAAACATTTAGCTTTAGTACTGTGCAAAATTCCAACTTAACAAAACAATTTGTAAACAGAAAATATTTTGTAAACAAACAACTCTGTTATTTCAATGTCCTGTAACTCTGAGGTGCGTAAATTGTCCCATTTATCCTTCTTCATCTTGCTCCCCCACGTCCATCGACGAGCTCTTAGGGGGATGCTGTCTGTGGTTCCGTGCAGGACGAACACATCTGGCAGGTACCCAATGCATACCTGTATCTGTGATTACACACGCGTACCCCTGTCCCCAGGTGATGAGATTCCATGGACCCCCCCACTTATTGGTGTCGAGGTCTCGCACCATCACCTTGGGTTTGGTTAACTGCTTATCACCAGATGATTGTAGTGATAGGAAGTGATTTAGGATAACTGAATTCTGGGAATTTTCTATTACTCTCAAGTGATTTAGTGTGTATACAGCCTTTGCTATTCTGCTCTGCGGGGTTTCACCACACATTCCTCTCTTTTGTTTTTTAAGTGTAATTTTTAAGGTGCCATGTGCTCTCTCCACAATGGCTTGTCCTGTTGCTATTTTTGCAATGCCAGTGTGGTGTGACACTCCCCAGAGCTGTAAGAAATTTCTTGTTTTCTGTGAAATGTGTGCAGGACCATTATTGGTTTTGATGATATGGGGAATACCTAAAGCAGCAAAGGCAGATCGCCAGTGTGCAATAGCATCCCGACCCTTTTCTCCTGTGTGTACTGTAGCCCATATTGCTGATGAGAATGTGTCAATTGAGACATGTACATACTTTAAACGGCCAAATACAGCAATATATGTCACGTCAGTCTGCCAGATTTGCAAAGCATGCAGTCCACGAGGGTTTACCCCCATTTGCAGTGGTGCAGTGTGGCCTTGGCAGTCAGTGAAGGTGTTAACAACCTTACGAGCTTCTGTGTTTGACAGCTGAAATTGCCACTGCAAGGCTCGGATGCCTTGGTGGAAGAAATCATGTGACATTCTTGCTTGTGTTAGCATATCTGGCTGTGGTGCTGTCCAGGCAGGAGCAGCTAACTTATCTGCTCGAGCATTGCCTTCTGTGATGAAACCTGGCAAATTTGTGTGGCTTCTGATGTGTAATACATAGTAAGGACAACTTCCAGCTTGTATGGCAAGGCACAGAGTTTTAAGTAGCTTAAACAGTTGTGCATTTTCAACTTCTTTTAACAGTGCTTGGTCTAATCTTTGAGTGATATCAGCTACATACGCAGAATCTGTTACCACATTTAGAGGAGTGTGAGGGAAATGCTGAAAAGCCATAGCTACAGCTCGTAGCTCTACCATTTGAGGTGATCCACTCTCGTATCCTTCTAAGGTTTGCCAATCACTCCCCTCTTTCCATGTTACTATGGCTTTTCCTGTTATCCCAGAGCCATCTGTGAACACTGTGACACCCTTTAAGGGTATGTGGCTACTGAGAGGTTTGAGAGAGAGTTCAGTCTCCCCACTTAGCTTAAGCAGTCTATGGCTTGGCAAATGATATGAAATATAACCTGAGAAACCTTGCAAGGCACTTTGCAAGGCTGTGCTGTTTGCAAAACACCATTCAAACTGTTCTTGCATCACAGGAATAATGATTTTTCAGGGATCTCTAGCATTTAACTGTAAACACCTGTGATGACATTTGATAATTAACTGTGCTAGTAACTCAAAGACGGTGGTACCCATCTTTTTGGGCTGGTGAGGCAAAAACATCCATTCTAACACATGCAGAGGATCAGGCCAGTGTGAATTCCACTGCCCAATAATTCCAGTTGGATGAAACTTTTAACAATGATAATAAACACAGTAATACACACCTCTGGGCATATCCGGTGGACTTGTTTGTTTGTTATGGCCTGCTCTACTATTTCAAGAGCAGCTTTTGCCTCTGGATTCAGCTTTCTTGGTGAAGTCAACTCTGGATCACCCTTTAAAAGGCTGAATAATGGTGCCAATTGTGAATCAGTTAATCCTAAATACGGTCTGACCCAGTTGATAGAACCCAAAAGTTTCTGTGCCTCATTTTAGGGTTTCCATTTTTGTTGAAAATTGAATGATCTATGGCTGTATGGTCTGATCTAAAATTTTTAGTCCCAAATATTTCCATGGTGCTTGCTGCTGCATCTTTTCAGGAGCTACTTGCAGCCCAAATGTTTTCAGTGCTTTTAATAAGCTTGGTTGAATTTCTGAAAGTTCTTTCATCTGGGTTGCTACCAAAATATCGTCCATATAATGGTAGTAATAGGCCCCTGGAAATTACTCTCTCACTGATGAGAGTGTTTGAGCCGCATACCACTGACAGATCATTGGACTATTTCGCATGCCCTGCAGAAGCACACGCCATTGATAACATTGCCCTGGTGCAGCATTGTTAATAGAAGGCACTGTAAAAGCAAACTTTGGGGCATCATCTGGGTGTAATGGAATAGTGAAGAAGCAGTCTTTCAAGTTCACAATCAGGATGTCCCAAGAGGCAGGTATCATTGTAGGGGATGGCATACCTGGCTGTAAGGCATCCATGCTTTCCATAACAGCATTAATTTTTCTTAGATCATGGAGTAACCTCCACTTTCCAGAATTCTTTTTTATAACAAATACTGGTATGTTCCAAGGACTCATAGATGGTTCTATGTGCCCTTGGACCAGTTGTTCTTGAAGCAGGATTTTGAGGGCTTCTCATTTCTCTTCTGTTAGGGGCTATTGTTGAACCCACACTAGCTGAGTAGTGAGTCATTTCAAAGCAAATGTGGGACGCTGTTCCCCTCTATCACAACGGCCCCTGTTAAAAATCCGTCCCCACCCAGACTCCCCATGCTGATAACACATCCCTCCCCCATACGCTCATATATCCCGCTATCACGTATGGCCGAACTGTGGTTGTTTGCCCTTTATCACTTTTGATCAGCACAGGATTATCACTGAGATAACTTTGTGTAGTCCCTCCAATACAAGCAATAGTAGTTCCTGAGTGTGTAGTAACCCAAGATAGAGGCCATTTGTAAGCAGCAATGATAGTAACATCATATCCGGTGTCAACCAAACCCTTGATCTCTATATGTGAAGGCTTGGCTTTAGGCATAGTAACAGTACATTCTATAATAGGTCTGTCTTTACCTATGATTTGAGTCCAAAATACCTCTGCTTGTCCCGTTGATCCGAAGCCTTGGTCTCCCTGCTCCTTTGCATCTGCATTGGGGACACAAGACTTAAAAAGGACAAGTTGTGCAATCCTAGTTTTTTCAGGAATAGTTACAGGTGGAGAGGGAGTGGATACCGTGGCATATATTTGCCCTATGAAGTCACCATCTATTACACCAGGATACACAAAGATACCTTGTAATGTAGCACTGGATCTTCCCAAAAGAAGGGCACTTAGTCCTTTCCCTATTGGCCCTTGAGCCTCAAGGGGGACTCTATGCACTTCTAGTGAGTTTATAGTTACTGTGGCTGAGGTGTAAACATCCAGGCCGGCTGATCCCCTTGTCCTGGCTGTGAGCTGGTCACAAAGGCTTGTGCCAGAGGTCGAGGAAACGCTTGTGTCTTTACGCATTCCTCCAATGCGCTCGGCTTCGGGTTTCCCTATTCCTTAAGAAGTTGACCATTAATATGATATTTGGATTTGCATTACAGGGTGAATTGACTTTACCCTGTCCCTGAGCCTTCTTCTGTGAGGTTGATTTCTTGGGACAGTTCGCTTTTACGTGGCCTGGTTGTCCACAATTGAAGCAATGCACTTTCAGCCTTACTGCAGCTCCAAAAGAATTAGCTAGCATATCTATGTTATGTGATGCAGTCCCAACCCTAGCACATGCATTAATCATTTCTTCTAAGGATGGATTTTTTTTGGGCAATGCACTTATAATTTTTCTACAGTCCTCATTTGCATTATCTTGTGCTAATTGTAACAATACATGATTCCTTGCATCTTCATTAGCTATCTGTTTTTCCATGGCATCCTATAATCGTTCTATGAAGTGCATGTGCAATTCACTAGGACTTTGTCTTATATTTGCATATCTCTGGGTTGGCACAGACCTTTGTAACCTTATTTAGGGCTCGCATCCCTAATTCTTTGGCCTGGTTTAATACTGCAGAATTTAAACGTGCTTGGGTTTGAGGATCTTCCATGGGACACGCTCCCATTAGTTGGGGGACCCCCGCCCCAAAGCACGGATCTTACTGTGAGAGTCTCAAGTTTTTTAACTCTTGTTACTCTGCATATGTTCTCCAGGCCGATTCAAATATCATATACTGCACTGAAGCACAGATTAATTCCAAAATCTGTTTTATATCATAGGGTGTCAGTTCATTAGCAGTCATGAATCTAAGCATATTTGTCATAGCAGGGGATCCTAACCCATGTTTAGCAGCTAACTGGCATACTTCTGTGAGAATTTGCCAATTAAATGGTACATATTTATCCAGGGCAGTTCCATTGCCTCTTATTACTGGGAATGCCATTATTGTTTCCTGCCCCCCCCAGTCCTCTTCTGTTGGTGAAGACATTGGCACAGCAATTAATTCAGCCCCCTCTAAATCACCAGATTCCAAAGCCTTTTGCTTTACCTTCATCTAGAAGAGAGCCGGGTCCCAGGAGGAGACGACCTCTGGTTGGAACATCAGTGGGGCTGGAGCTGCTGTTTGGAGGGTAGTAGCAGGGGAGTGACTTGTGTTCCCTTTCTAGGTGTCTTGAGTGTTCATCTGTGCAGTGGTTTCCTGGAGCTGTTCCATTCTCAGCTTCTGATGTGAAGAAGCTGTGGGTGCTGTGGTTGCAGCAGGATCCGGGCTGAAGCTCAGTACTGGAGTGGTTTTTTGGGCTTTGGTGTTGGTATCTCTTGATTCCGATGCACTTCCAGGTTTGTCGCCTGTCACTCCTGGTGTGATGTCATCATGACGCACCCTTTCTCGGCAGTCGGCAGGGGTTTCCATGGCGACTCGAGGCAAAGACCCCTTCCCCCATAGGCAGGGCAAGACCCCACCTGCCTCAGGCTGGACCGAGGCTGGAGCTACTGCTCACCAAAGCATGATCGGAGTAGGAGACACGCCCCATCAGGGCTGGGCTTGGGACGGAGTCACGCCCCATGAGGAAGACTGTTTCTTTTTTCCCGCCCATGATCACGTGGTCGCTGCCATCTTGGGATTTTTCCTGGGCCTTTTCTTCTGCCACGAGGTTGCCGCCAACTTTGGGGCTATCTTTGTTCACTTTTCTGCCCCCCTCCCCCCCTTCTCCCTGGGATGGTGCGGAGTGCTCTGCCGGCCCCTTATTTCCAGCTGCAGAGGGTTTACTGATCTGTGGAGTTGCTCCAATGGCTGTTTATCAGTCGTCAGGATTGTCTCCAATGTTCTGCAGCCCGCTGGAGTCTCTTTGCACTGAGAAGGTATTTTATTCTCTGTGCTGCCTCCCATAGGGGATCAGCTGTGTTTCTCCATGCCTCCCTTTGTCTCTGTCTGGCTGCCACCCTCCTTGTTGCTCTGCACTTCGGATTTTATCTGTTTTATTAATTTTTGAATGATCCTCCAAGGTTTTACCACCTTGATTGCTTCTAGATTGTTTTTAAGGTTCTATTTATGATTTCTTCTCCAATTTTATTCCAGTAGTCCATATCTAGTGCAGTTTCTCCAGTTGGTTCTACCCCCTTTTCTTTTGTCCATAATATTAAATCAAAAAGCGATTCCTCTTCATAATCTATCTCCCACTCTTCCAAAAACTCAGACCATACCTGAATGACCGGGTGTCTGTCTGTGGAGAAGGTTCCTCCCATGTTTTTTCCTGGCTCACAGCCAAAGTTTCTCCCATCTCTTGGACATCTCTGGCTCCGGGCCAGCTTCCCGCCTCTCTTTCTGGGCGTCTCCCATCTCTCAGACGAACCTGGCTCTGGGCTCTTTTTCCAGATGTCTTCCCATCTCTTTTTCTGGATGGACTGTCTCCCCCTGCTCTCCGCAGGTATGGCTATGTCAAATCACATCTGCAGTCACCAGTTGTAACCTTGACTGGCACTGTGCCTGAGACAGAGACACAACACTCTATGATCCATGTGACAAAAATAACTTTATTGTTCTGACTTCACCTTAAATACCTTTCTTAATGTTCCTGGGCAAGCACTTGTGATTGGTTGAAAGTTTAGGCTGCTCAGCTCTCTGACCAATAGCTCCTGCAGCTTAGGTGTGGACTCATTGGGTCAAATCCTTGTCTATCTCCAATTCTGTCCTATCTCTGTTCCCTAGAGGCCTGTCTATCAGGCCAGGCTGTTTCTCCCATATATGGCCAAATTAACTGCCCAGTACAAGCCAGCTTGCACTGTGACACTAGCCATCCCAGTTGCCCCCCCCCCCTTTTTTTTCCCAGAGCAGCACTGCTGTTTCTGGCTCAGGCCAGCCCCTCCCAGCATGGCCTGAGTCTTCTGAGATCCTGGCACAGCTCTGCATTCCCCATTTGAGATCTTAACTCTTTCAATGCTCAGATAAAACTAACAGACTTTCAATCCTCCATTGAGTGAGATGGAAAAAGAATAGAGAGAAGACGCCAAGGTCAGTGAAGCAGGAGTCAGGTTCCAGATGGAAGGAGAATGAGGAGACGCCGTGAATTTAGGCTGAAAATCCTTTTGTAAGCTATGGGGATGGACTGTAATGCACTAAAGATTCCTATAAACTGTGGAGAAAGACATGGGGGGGAAGTGTTCAACTTGTAGATCATGAGCAAAGGCACCTATGCTGAAGACCCTTTGCCCCGAGGGAAGACAAAGATCTCTGTTCTTAGAGTTGAAGCATGAACAGAGAGAGATAGATGAAGAGAACCTTTGCTTTTGAACAACTCATCCTCATGAGTATGACATGGCCCATAAGCACATCTCTGGGAAGGCTGTGAAGATGGGAGGAGTTTCACGATTGCAGATTCCCGGACGGCTGCTGTTCATGAAGAGTGAAGCCACGAGAGAACTGTTTCTTTTGTCTTGTGTAAAGTCCCTATAGCCTGACAAGGGGAGACTATTCTCCCTAGAGTGAACTGAAAAAGACTATTCTTAAGTTGGTAACTGAATGAACACTTCTGTATGTTGTTGAGGAGAAGAGAGTGTGGGAGAGGGAAGGCGGGGTGGTCTGATGGTTTTATTCAGAATTTTAATATTCCTTTATATTGTTAATAAAAGTTTTCTTTACACCCTTTAAGTTTTAAGCCTGCCTTGCTTTTGCTCCTAATCCTATCTCACAGCAGAAAATGGGTATATTGAAATTGGTGAATCTAAACCACTACATTAAATTGGTGTTTCTGCCTGTTTGTGAACTGAAACCAGGACACGCACACACACATACGCATCTGTTTTTCTCAGGTGGGACAGCAGCTAGATGCACAGAACTGTGTATCCAGAGCTGTGTTTCTGGAGCCACGTCTCTAGGCATGCCTAACTCGTGTGTGTACATAGGGACGTGTGCAGAGCTAGTGCACACACACAGGCACCTGTTCACCTACACAGAGCCTTGGTACTTGATAGTAGCATACACTTGTACACACAAACACACACACAGGGCCATGCTCACATCTGCAGAGCCTGTTCACACTCACAAGCACAGAGCTGTGTCTAAACCCACATACACTTGAGGGAGTGCAATTCAACACACATACACACAGCTTATGTACTGTCAAGGTTTTGTTTCTCCTGGGTGGAAACACCAATTTTCTGTAGTGGCTTTGATTTGCCAATTTGAGATTTCGCAGCCGAAGCACCAATTTATGTGGTGGGTCTAGTGCTGGCTAAATCTCCAGTGCACCCACTAGAATTATTTACTCCTTTCCTGTTGTGAGATAGGATTGGGAGGAAAGCAAAACAGGCTCAAACTTTGAAGGGTACAAAGAAAAACTTTATTACTAGAAACTATAAGGAAAAATAATAAGAATCAGAATAAAACTTTCAGAACACTTCTTCTCCCCCCCCAATTTCTTTTCTTTCACACTGACAATGTACAGAAATAAATCAGTCAATTTACTATCTCTAAAAATAGTCTTTCACCAATTTACATAGGGGGATGTTGCAGTTGGGGCTGACATGACATATGAAAGGACGCACTACATTTCAGAAGGCTAAATTCTGTTTATTACAACAGCATGCTCTCTTTTATACACTCTACAAAGTTTACACTTTATTCATTGGTTACAATAGCTCAACATAACATTCATTGGTGCATGACTGTCTCCACCACTGTTTTTCACAAAACTTTTCTAAAAATACTTTTCCCATCTGGAGGTTTCTTCTTGCTTATCTTCTTCTTCTCGGCCTCCATACCAACAGCCTTGGTAAAATTCCTTTCAGAAGTAAACTTATCAGTTAACTCTCTCTGGCTCAAAGACCAGCTATAATCCCCTTCCTTAGGGAGAGGAGACCTCTCTTCAATTTGTGGAGACTTCACGAGTAACAGTTTTCTCATGGCCTCAATGTCAGAGTAATCATCCGCCCAGGGAGAATAGAAATCTGATCACTGTGTAAAAATCTTTTCCTTGACTAACAGTCTTCCCACAACTGTTATCGAGGACCATGTCAACTTATGGGGCACACTTTAAGGATCATAATAGTTCAAACAAAAGCTCTCTTCATCTTTGAAAACAGAGGTCTTTTCCTTCTCTTCCTTGGGGGCGGGCAGCAGGGGTCTTCTCTCCATTCAAACTTCTCATGGGATCACAGCCACTTCAATATCTGTTTACTTTAGCAGAAATACCTCTGCTTATGTCTACAGTTAGAACATTTCATCCATCCCATAATGCATTTCTGAATTGTAGGGAAACAAGAGTCTCTTCTCCACAGCTTAAAAAAAAGAGAAATTTCAGTCCACGGGTGAGGCATCTCCATGAATCCCTTCCATCTGGGACCTGACTTCTACTTCACTGACCTTGGTGTCTTCATGTTGTTTCTCTGCATGTCTATCACTGTCCTTTTCTTTCACTCAGGAGACAGAACAAAGTGTCTGCCAGTCTCATTCTGGGCAGTGAAAGAGTTCATATCTTGCCTGGGCCTGCAGATGGTCATGTGATCTCTTCCGGGCTGAGGCTTGGAGCTATTTAGGATAGGGAGTCTTTTAAGCAGCTGTGCTGGGCTGGACTAGGATCTTAGCAAGGGCCCAGCCAGAAACGGTGGTGTGTTGCTTGACTGCATTCCATTCCGGGGGAATGGGGGTAACCTGGCTCAGTTCCCGCCCCCCACCCCAGGCCGCAGGGGCTGCAGCAGGAAGGCCCGGCCCAGAGCTGCTCCCAGCACTTGGCCATCGCTATATCAGAGCAGGGGTGGGGGGGGCCTTGCCGGACGGGCCCGGTTGTCTCTCTCCCAGTTGCGCGGGTGCCGTGGTGGGGCAGGCCCAGCTGCCCGGAGCTGCTCCCAGAGGTGTTAGCAGTGGCAGCATTTCTGCCACGCTGGGGAAGGAGGCGGAAGCAGCCAGGATGTCAGTGGCCAAAGGGCCTCCCCTCCCCAGCCTGGCTCAGCCCTGGCCTGGCCCCGGCCAGGTCTGTCGACTGTGCAAGGCCTGGCCCCAGCCAGACTCGTTACCTTCTGAGAGTCTGGAAAGGAAAGAGCACTTCCCAGGGTTTGTTCATTTTAAAATTAGAATTTCACAGAGGCATGTCCATCTCTTTCAGTGGTTTAACCGGTTGCCGGTTATCATAACCAATCACTGGTTGTTTTTTTTGTCAGACATAGAGGAAGCTCTAGCTGCTCCTCTCAGAAAATATCACTTCCGTGGGTTGTCTTTAGTGCCAAACCAGCACATGTGCATTGATACATGTGTGCACCTTAGCACTTGTGTGTGCACAAAGAGTTATATAGGCATCAAAAGAACCACTTAAATTGGAGGCGTGACATCCCCGCCGAAGATGGCGTGTTTTGCAGCCAAGCACATAACTCGAAAGACAAAGGGGGAAATGGCGCCAGTCCCCCTCCCCCCCTTCCCATCTCTCCAGCAGAGACAACTCCGTCAGCGGATGCCGTTGGCACACTCTAATGGCTGCCACTCAGTTAAGGGCTAGAACTCATGGAGGGACTTTGCCCTACTCTCAGCAGGGCAGTTGTCTGGCAGGCTGGGGTGACTCAGACTGGAGCAGAGCCGCTCCACTTGGCCCAGAGCCTCAAGTGCAGACAGGCACTCCCAGAATTTGCCCCTAGGCAGTCCAAGACCAGGAAACATCCAAAAACAAAAAAAAACCCCAAAAAGCAAAAGAAACCCAAAGGAATGCCTCCATGTTGAGCAAATGCAAAAAGCTCTGCTTAGGCAACCCGGCTTTAAAAAACGGCCCCCCTGCCTGGCCCACGATTCTCTTTCTGGCTACAGGGTCTTAAAGAGACAGTAACAATTTTTGGACACAGATAGATACAGAATATAGTACCATTTTGGGTTACCCAGGACAACAAGCAGCAAGTTTTTTATCGAAACCTGGTAGCCATAATTATTCTGATAGTGAAGAGAGGGTACATTGGTATACATGTCATTATTTGGGTCTGTTTATCAGTCCACATATGTACTTGTAAATTGGTAATTAACAGTAGAAAAACTGAAAAAGTCTCGTTGCTATTTTCTAATGTAAAATGCATAAAAAACTTTATTTAAAAATAAGCCAGGTTATTTTTCTTCTCTGATCATTTCCATGAGGCTATTCTGAGGAAGGTGCAGGAAAACTGTTTCCACTGAAGAGGAAATAATTTTAAAAGCTTTTAAAAAGTCATTGTCGCATCGTGTAAATCAGAACTTCATGAAGAAGCTGAATTCTTTTCACAACTTGTTTATTCATTTGCCCTTTTTGTTCCCTGCTTATAATTGAACCCCTCCAGAGTGTGCGTTTTTCCTCAAAACCTGAGATTAATTAGGATGCATTCAATTCACTTTGGCATTCTGTTATCTTTCAGTGTTGTGGGGGGAGGGAGGGATTTGTGGGGCTTTTTTGTTTGTTTTTAAGGTGCAGAGGGCCAAACTTCTAAAATTTTAATTAATTTATATAATTTTAATTAATGGAGTATATGGATTAAAAAAACAGCTGAATTTCTGAGTTGTTTTTTTTAATGCTTTTCTCTCCGCTTACATAAAAGGGTATGAAAGTAGTGCGTTATGCCACCTGCTGTCAGGTTATCAAAATGAAAACATGATATTTTAGAATGATATGAAAAAATAATAGCTTGGAGAGATGTGATGAGAATTCTCTCTATGTAATTTAACTTTTCTCCCTGGACCTGACATCACAAGCAGTAGTGGTGAGTTGTGTTAATACTTGATTTTTATCTGATAATAGAGTTTATAATTAGGAAATGACCATTGGGATATTTGCAGTTTTGAGATCATGATGATGTTCCTCTATTAATCCTCTTGGAGTCAATGCCAGTGCTTTCTTCCAATAATATTGTTTCTATAAAATTTTCTGCATTTGCACTGAACTATGAAAAGCTTGTTTTTAAATTGATCCTAAAGGAGGACTTCAATCAAAATATCGCATGTGTTGTACACACTAAATATTATCATGAAGGTCTTTAATTTGCTACTGTAATGATGGAAGTTTTTGTGGGCCTTGACAGATGAAAAGATGATGATACTTCCTTTGCCCTTATCTAAATTAACAGCACCGAAATGGCACAGAGAAAATTGCAAAAGTCTTTAGAAGATAAAGGTTTTTCCTGATCCAGGCAGTGTTACTGATTGATTTACAGTACAAAGTTTGAACTTTCAAAAGGAAGAAGCTGAAGAGATGATGCAACATAAAATTAAGATGTATTCAAAGTTATTCTGTACTTCAAAATAGAAGACCTAATTCTCTGCTCTCGGATATGTTTATGTTGTGAAAAATGGTTCTGGCATTCTTCAGAATTTAATTATTGGAAAGTATTTACACAAAAGCCAGGGATGGGTGGTGTTATGTGGAGGTGGTGGTGTGTGGTTTTGTGTGACTTGCAAGATGGTCTGCTGTGGACTTCGTTTTGTTGTTTTCATAAACTATACTATTTAACCTTGAGGATGTTTTGAACCAAGTTTTCAAACAGTGAAAAAAGTGATTAAAAAGAATTTGTATCCTAACAATTTATCATTTTGGGTGTTTGACTGTTTTTTATTTAACTTTCACTTTGGATGATTACTGCCTTTTTAAAGATATAAATATGCTTAAAATTGAGTCTTATTGCACATCAGCTCCATAAAAGCTTCTTGGTTGAATTCCTTTAGTTGTTGAGGGCTATAGCAACAAATCTGTATCATTGAACCAATGTGAAATTATTGTTGTTTTCAGGCCATTTTCTTTGTTCACAGGTGTCAGCTGTGATGCATGTTTAAAAGGAAATTTTCGAGGTCGCAGATACAAGTGTTTAATTTGCTACGATTACGATTTGTGTGCAACTTGTTATGAGAGTGGTGCAACAACAACGAGGCATACAACTGACCATCCAATGCAGTGCATACTAACAAGAGTAGATTTCGGTAAGTAATAATTTAATTTATACTAAAGCTGTTTGCGCTACTTAAAAACTTCTATTTTATTTCACTACTTGGGAACATTTTCCCCTCCAAATAGCATGCTGAAAATCATATCAAATTACTGTCTCCTGATAAAAATCTTGTTCTGCCTTTGGTTCTAGCATATGAATTTTTTTTTATTCTTTTGGGTTAAGTGTTTTGGCTCACAGCAAATTAGATATTAGATAGGTATCTGTGCTGGTTACACCTGAGGGAGGGCAGACTCAGAGGTTTTTCTCTATGACAACTTCCTCTGTGAGTTGATGGGTCCAATTAGAGGCTGGTTGGGTTATTGACAGTCTGAGAAACCAATTAGAGAACTTAGTTCCCTCCGTGAAAACACATTTTGAAGGAAGTAACCCGGAAAAAAGCCTTCTTTTATTTCCTGCTTCGTTCAAGGTAATATCAACCTGGCCCAGGCTCCTCGCCCAGGCCAGGCCGAGGTGGGCTCGGGAGGCCGCTCGCTGGGCCCTGTTTTCAACCAGGGGCCCCAATGGCCAGAGAAAAAAAAAAACAAGCCCATTGCTAGATCCTAGCCCCCCCCCAGAGGGGCCACGGGCGGGGGCTCTGCCTTGCCGCCGGCTCCGAGCAGCTGCGGGGTGGCTGAGCCCGCCCAGCCGCCCATGCGGCCTGGAGGGGAGGCAGCCGGGACCCCTGTCTGGAAAACTGGCATGTCGCAGCAGGGAGGAGGGGTGGCCATGGGCAGTGGGTGCTGCAGCAGCTGAACTCCAGGAAGGCTGATTGAGATCTTAGCCGTCCCCCATCCCCACCTTCTCAGCACGGCCTGAGTCTCCTGAGATCCTGGCACAGCTCCAGCATGGCCTGGCCGCAGCCTCTGCATTCCCCATGTAAGATCTTAACTCTTTCAATGCTCAGATAAGACTTGCAGACCTTCAATCCTCCCCTGAGTGAGAGGGAAAAAGAACAGAGAGAAAACACCAAGGTCAGTAAAACAGAAGTCAGGTTCCAGATGGGAGGAGATTGAGGACATGCAGTGAAAGTTGGCTGAAAATTTTTTTGTAAGCTATGGGATGGACTGTACTGCACTAAAAATTCCTATAAATTGTGGAGAAAACATGGGGGGGGCTGAAGTGTTTAAAAAAAAGATCCTTTGCCCCAAGGGAAAGGGGGAATCTCTGTTCCTGAGAATGAAGTATGAACAGAGGAATTTGAGGAAAAAGAGACAGAAAGAAATTTTGCTTTTAAACAGCTTATCCTTAAAAGTAATACCCCATGAGTTTGACATGGCCCACAAACACAGATCTGGGAAGGCTGTGAAGATGGGAGGAGTTTCACGATTTGCAGATTTTCCCAGCAGGATGCGAATCGTGAAAGTGAAGACACAAGAGAACTTTATTTTTCTCTTGGAAAAAATCCCTATAGCAAAACAAGAAGAAACTCCTCTCCCTGAAGTAAACTGAAATGATTATTTAAGTGAAGGACTGACTGAAGTGTTTTTTGTATGTTGTTAAGAAAGTTAGGAGAGGGGAGGAAGAAGTGATCTGAAGATCTTATTCTAAATTTGGGGTTTTTTTTCCTTTTCTTAGTGTTGCTAATAAAGCTTTTCTTTCATACCCTTTTAAGTTTTAGGCCTGCCTTGCTTTTACTCCTAACTCTGTCTCACAACAGAAAATTAGTACATTGAAATTAGCAAACCTAAACTAAACCAAGACAGTATCTGATAAAAAGGACTACTCCTAAATTAACTTTCAATTCAAAAGGTGCAACAAAACTACATGCACCCACCCCTCCTTCCCTCAATATGTTCTACCAGAAAATACCATGGTGAAGAAGAGAAATAATAGTGAGAGTTTAGGGAAAATGTTGTTTTGTAATTACATTGGGGGTTGTTAATGCAGCAAGAGTGGTAGACTCTACTGAATGAGGAAGACTAGTGGCAAGGGCTAGGAAGTAGTCCTCTAAATTACTGTTTTTCTTCCCTGAGTCATTTCTATCACATCATATTTATAACACGAGTGTTATAATTCCGGAGATACTTTCATAGCAAATCTTTGCATTTAAAACATTGGATGCTTATTTCTTCATATACCTGTTTTAAGCCTACAAGGCTAATGTTTTAATAAAAACTGTTTGTAGTGATTCTTGATAGGCTGGAGAGTTGGATGGAGAGACACCTAATGAGGTTCAATAAGGGCAAGTGCAGTGTCCTTCACTTGGGGAGGAATAATCCCAAATACCAGTACAGTTTGGGGGCTGACCTAATAGAGAGCAGCTCTGCAGAGAAGGACCTGGGAGTCTTGATGGATGACAAGTTAGCCATGAGCCAGCAGTGTGCCCTGGAGCCAGGAGAGCCAATGGGATTCTGGGGTGCATTAGGAAGTGTGGCCAGCAGGTCGAAGGAAATGATCCTGCTCCTCTACTCAGCCCTCGTGAGGCCACATCTGGAGTGCTGTGTCCAGTTCTGGGCTCCTCAGTACAAAAAAGACAGCTACTGAAGAGGGTCCAGCAGAGGCTACAAAGATGATTAGGGGTCTGGAGCATCTCTCTTATGAGGAGATACTGCAGGAGCTGGGCCTGGTTAGTCTGGAGAAAACTGAGAGGGGATCTCATTAATTCATATAAATATCTCAAAGGCAGGTTGTCCTGGTTTTGGGCAAATTTGGGGGAAAACCTCCAGAAGGAGCCCCCAGACAGCAAACCCCACGACTCCTCCCCCCCCACCACCGGGTTCGGGAAGAATTTCCTCAGAGAAGAGTGGGAGAAAAAACCTGTTTATTTAACAAGCAAGACACTCCCCAGCACAGGGAAAAAAAAAAACACCAGCTGACAAAAAACTCTTTCACCGTTCTGAAGGGATGACAAACTCAGTCTCTCCGGCGAGTGGTCGCTCAGTTATCAGTCTCCGGCGCTGGGGAATGACTGCTGCAGGTGACAGAAGGCAGACTCCCGGTGTTTCTTAGGGTTTCCCAGGTCCCCGTCCAGAACAGGTTCAGATGGTATCCAGGAGAGGGAGGGGACGGGGTGGAAAAGAAAACAGTCCAGGGAAAAAGTTGGACTGCCTAGCTGAACTAACTAATAAGCAAAAAGCAAGGGCAAAGCGAAGGAAAGAAAAAGAGGCAGAAGCGAGCGAGCAGGCAAGCAAGCAAGCAAGCCGAGCTAAAACCTCTCCTAAACATAGACCATGGGGGAGGTGAGCCGGCTGATAACAAGACAAAACAAAGCTTCACTTTCAGAGTCAGTCCTGGAAGCACAGGACATAATACCAAACATAATCAGAACACACGATTGGAGATACAAACACCATAACATCACCCTAGGACACAGGTGCCAAGAGGATGGTGCCAGATTGTTCAGTGGTGCCCAGCTACAGTGCAAGAAGCAATGGCCATAAACTAAAGCACAAGAAGTTCCACCTCAACATGAGGAAGAATCTCTTTCCATTGAGGGTGGCAGAGCACTGGAACAGGCTGCCCAGGGAGGTCATGCAGTCTCCCTCTGGAGACATTCAAAACCCATCCAGATGTGTTCCTGTGTAACCTGCTGTAGGTGACCCTGCCTTGGCAGGTTTGGTCTAGATGACCTCCAGAGGTCCCTTCCAAACCTGACAATTCTGTGATTGTAGTGTAGATATTGTTGAAGTTTTAAATTTTTTAGTAATTTTTTTAGCTTTTTGATTTAAAAGAAGTATTGAATATACACATTATTCTATTTCCAATATGCATTTAAAGTTCAAAACAGCTGAATATACCAATATATAGCTTCTTTCTCAGAGCTCTCTGAGCAGAGAAGTATGTCATTCATGTCTAATTCTCCAGTAGCTGCTTGCCCTAAGCCTGCCTTGTAATGACTTTGAAATCTGTGCTCTGAAAATCCAGATGTTTGAAAGACAAGTTTATACAAATCTAGTTTTGAAAATCATATCATTGAAGTTTCTAGATATTCCTTCTTAAACTTTACTTTTCTGCTTATTCACAAGGTAAAAATATTTGTCTAACAGTATATCTTAATTCAATTTTCTGGTCACTATCTGAGATATACGGTTTAAACTTATTTGTTCCCTGATGACAGTTATTCTTGTATATTACATATAGGGCTAAATGACAGCATCATCATAAACATTAAGTGTACATGATTCATAGGGAAAAGAGGATTGATATATGCTTGCTTATGGAGCTATAAGTTAACATTCAATGTTGACTACTAAGAAGTTCTTCCAACCATCTTATGAATGTTCCTGTGCATCTAGAAAACATCTAAGAAACCATAATATTTGAAAGTCTCTAAGTAAACAAACCTTTGTATTAGTGTGTTACTCATATAATTTTTTAAAATCCACAAGAGATACATGTGGACAAATAGAGGCTTGTCTTGAACAGAGGGTGTTCCCCAAGCAACTGACCCCAGACCCACTGAAAGAGACAGCAAGGGGCAGAGTCTGCACCAGGCAGCACAGGAGATTTAAGCAGGCAAAAATAATCAGTCCAACTGACTGCCTGACTGCAATGAACAAGCATATATATTCCTAGTAGGCAGGCACACAGCAGCAGCAGCATGATGGCCATCTGGCAAAAAGCAGTGTCTTCTACTTCTCCTGAGCTTCTAGCATCTGGGAAAACCAATGGAGCCATACAGACAGAGCTCCTGTTCAAAGATGCAACCACCCAGGTTTCTCGCTGTGGGATGTCTGAAGGGATATTCCTAGAGATGGAAAGTGATTGCAAGCAAGACTGTGGGAGCTGTGACCAGATTGATGAACTACTCTGCTTGGTGGATGAGCTTCAGGAGGATGTGAGCAGCAGACTGAGTAGTATTTTGAGAGTCTTAAGAGGGAGATTCATCAATGGAGCTGTACTCTGCCATCTATGATGTATGGAAGCCAACTCAACATGGCCACTATGGAGGCAGGTCCAGGATCTGCTTTCTGCCAGAGGGAAGGCAGTATCACAAGGGATAAGGAAAGGTAGAAGAAAGTTGCAGCATGGAGCAGTAAGAGAAAGTAACCTCCTTACCCTCTAAGTTACTCTCTCACATACCCTTATACAACAGGTACAAATCCATGGGCATGGTAAATGAAGCTCATAATGAGAAAGAGGAGGAACCTGTGCAAGCAGTTTCGTCACGGTCAGAGAGAAAAAGTCCTTGCAACAAAACCTGTATTAAGACCAGTGCCAAGAAGAAACAACATCGAGTTATGGTCATTCATTCCCCGCTGTGTGGAGCGGAAGCACCTGTTCTCAGACCAGATCCTCTTTCCAGGGAAGATTGCTGCCTCTCTGGGGCCTGAATTAGGGATATTGCCACTAGATGGAAAAGCCTAATTCAACCTTTAGACTACTATCCATTCCTGTTCTTTCAACAATGCACAAACAATATCACAAAAAAAAATGTAAGGTCAATGTCTTAGAATGACTGTATGATGCCTGTATCCCCAAATTGTCTGTTCTGTTAGTGTTAAATATTAAATTCTGCAACTTTCAGACAGTCAATCAAAAGCGACTTTAGAGCCCAGGGAAGAATCCTAAAAAGTTCAGGAGCACAAGGAGTGTTTTCCTCAATCCTTCCAGTAATGGAAGGAGACTCTGGAAGAATCAGGCAAGCCCAGGATATCAATACTTGGCTCCTGGACTGGTGCCTGTACCAAAACTTTGGGGTTTTAAAGCACTGAAAACAACATATGCTGGGGCCTGATGGGATCCACCTGTCCTGGATGGGACAAATGAGTCTGTGGGCTTAAGCTGGTGGGACTAATCAGGAGAACTTTAAACTAGAATCAGTGTGGGAAGGAGATACCTACTGCAGTCCTGTTGGTAAGCCAAAGATGGACATTAAAAGGCTGAAGGCTGTGGGTAAAAATCAAGAACCAGGCCAGAAAAGGACACCTGGTGGTGGAGGTCAACTAGAGGCCAACTGATCACGGGGATCCTATCTACAAGGCCTTCTTATTTCAGCTACAAGAACTGTTGCACTTGCAAGCTCTCATCCTGATGGGAGATTTCAGATTTCAACCACCTGGACTGGGAAAGCAATACAGATGGCTGTAAGCAATCCAGGAGACTCCTGGGGTGTGTAGAGGACAACTTCCTGGTTCAGGTATTAGACAAACCAACCAGAGGTGAGACATTACTGGACCTGGTGTTCACTGCTGCAGATGAGCCCATTAAAGAGGTTAAGACTGGAGGCAGCCTGGGCTGTAGCGACCGTGCCCTGATGGAGTTTGTGATCTGAAGGAGTGTGAGCCTGGCAAGGAGCAAAGACCCTGAACTTTGCAGGAGAACTTCCAGCAGTTTAAGGAGTTGGTGAATGAGATAACCTGGGTAACTGTCCTTATGGACAGAGGGGCTGACCACAGCTCACAACTCTTTAAGGCCAGGTTACTTTAGAGTGCAAGAGCTCCCTATCCCAGTCTGTAGGAAATTGAGCAAGGGAGGGTGGATACTGACATGGCTGAGCAAGGATCTGTTCCTCAAACAGAGGAGTTGGAAGGAAATGCACAGCCAGTGCAGGTAGAGGCTGGTGACAAGTAGCGTCCCTCAGGGCTCTGTCTTGGGACCACGGCTCTTCAATATCTTCATCAATGACAGTGAGATCGAGCGCACCCTCAGCAAGTTTGCTGATGACACAAAGCTGAGCAGTGCAGCTGACACAACAGAAGGATGGGATGCCATCCAGGGAGACCTGGACATGAGCCAGCAGTGTGCACTCATAGCCCAGAAGGCCAACAACATCCTGGGCTGCATCAAGAGAGGTGTGGCCAGTAGGTCGAGTGAGGGGATTCTCCCTCTCTACTCTGCCCTCATGAGACCCCACCTGGAGTACTGTGTCCAGGTCTGGGGTCCTCAGGACAAGAAAGACATGGACCTGTTAGAGCGGTTCCAGAGGAGGCCACGAAGATGATCTTGAGGCTGGAGCACCTGTCCTATGAAGACAGGCTGAAAGTGCTGGGATTGTTCAGTATGGAGATGAGAAGGCTCAGGGGAGACCTCATTGAGGCCTTCCAGTACTTGAAGGGGGCTTCTAAAAAAGAGAGAGAGTGCAACTTTTTACATGGATAGATAGTGATAGGACAAGGGGGAACAATTTTAAACTGACTGAGGGCAGGTTTAGATTAGATGTTAGGAAGAAATTCTTTACTCAGAGGGTGGTGAGGCACTGGAATAGGTTGCCCAGAGAGGCTGTGGATGCCCCATCCCTGGAAGTGTTCAAGGCCAGGTTGGATGGGGCCCTGAGTAATCTGATCTAGTGACTGACATCTCTGTCCATGGCAGGGGGGTTGGAACTAGATGACCTTTAAGGTCCCTTCCAACCCAAACCATTCTGTGATTCTGTGGTAATCTGTGCTTGAAACCTTGTTCAAGTTCTGGGTTGTGATGGGGTAATGAACCAAATAGACTGATGTCAGCGATAGCTTGGAGTTCTAGTGAAATTAGTGTGCAATTGTATAAGTCTGTAAGAATACTTGTCAGGATCTTTGGGGGGGGTGGGCAGGGGGGCTGCAGAGGTGGCTTCTGTGACAAGACACCAGAAGCTGCCCCCATGTCAGAGCCAATTCCATCTGGCTCCAAGACAGACCTGCCACTGGCCAAAGCTGAGCCAATCAGCAGTGCTGGTGCTGCCTCTGTGATAAAATATTTAAGAAAGGGTAAAAAGCATTGTGCAGCAGCTGTGAGGGAAGAGTGAGAAAAATGCAAGAGGAACAACCCTGCAAACACCAAGGTCAGTGAAGAAGCAGGGGGATGAGTTACTCCAGGCTCTGGAGCAGATATTCCCCTGCAGCCCGTGGAGGGCCAGGCACCAGAACAGGCTCCTGGCAGGAACTGCAGCCTGTGGAGAAATAGCCTATGTAGGAGCAGGTTTTTCTGTCAGGATCTGTGCCCAATGGGTGACCCATGCTAGAGCTGTCTGTTCCTGAAGGACTGTACTCTGTGGAAAAGGACCCATGTTGGAGCAGTTTTGTGAAGGACTGAATCCTGTGTGAAGGACCCCCCACTCTGGAGCAGGGGAAGAGTGTGAGGAAGAATTAGCGGCAGAGATGAAGTGTTTTGAACTGACTGCAACCCCTTATTCCCCATGTGCCTGTACTTCTTGTGGGGGAAGGAGGTACAAGAATCATGGGTGAAATTGAGCCTGGGAAGGGTGGAGGGGAAATGTGGTTTTAGTTTTGTCTTTGTTCTTTGCTATCTTACACTATTTTTATTTGCAATAAATCAGTTTTCCCCATGTAAGAGTCTGTTTTGCCCCTGACAATAACTGGTAAATAATCTCTGTGTCTTTATCTTAACCCATGAGTTTTTCCATCTTATTTCCTCCCCATGTCCTGTTGAGGAGGGGAAGAGAGCACTTTGGTGGGCACTTGGTGGCCAGCCAAGGCCTACCTGCCACACCTGATCAATTGATTTAGTGCTTAGCAGCCTTGAAATGCTGTGAAATATATACTAATGAGAGGTTACTGGAGGAGTTTTAGTCATGGCCTTGAATTTTGAGAGACTTGGACCAGTATAGGGACTCATGTAAGCCTGCTGGAAATTAATAAGAATCACTAGTGACTTTCAGCTTCACCTGTGTTTGTGTTTATGAGTGAGCCTAGTTGTCTTGACGCCTTGGGTTTTAGCTTTTATATTTTTCAGATTCTCTGCTGCTTAGTGTGTAACTCTGAAACTTCATATTAGGTGTTAGTAAGTTCTCTTCACAGGGTAGTTAGACAAAACAATCCCTTCCTAGCTAGATAATCAAGGACAACCCGTACCCAAAAAGCATAAACAACAGCAAGGGAAGGGGACAAGCCAGGGGGCTGATACTTCATAATCTGGGGCTGTGGTTGGACAACTGACCCCAATATGTAAATGAACCAAAACTTATGAAAGTGTAAAGACTTGTGACCGGGATCCATCTTGGATTTGATTTGGGTGTAGCCCCGGCCAGGCTCATGCACTGCCCAAGGTGTATCCTTTCAATAAATGCCTATTTTATTCCTTTTGCTCCGTCTAGTCTCTGTTCCAGGTCAGCCTTTCCAGGCATCAGTTCTTCTGTAAGTCAATGCACAATCTAATGCTTCTGAATGAGGAAGGTGAAAGTCTGAATGGTGACAATTGTATTGTTTTTCAGTTCCTAGAGTGATTCTGGGAAAAGATGCTTGTTAGACATAAACTTTAAAATGCTGAATGGGCACAAACATTGGTATGCTATCCCGGCAAAGGGCAGAAAGCATTGCAGTAGGTCTATTAAAGAACAGGGATGTGCATATGACAGAACAGCAAGGAAGTTCAGAGCCGATTTCCCAGTTTTGGTGTTTCTGAAAAAGAATTGCTGGCAGGCAGCCACAGACTACATACTAAGTTGAGGATGCTTTATGATTTGTATTATGTGGAAGCATATGGTTTTCTCACTGTTCCTGCCCTTTTCAAGGAGTTAACTAGGCAAATAAGGTAATACCATTTCCCAGGAAAATTATATTAAGAACTTATGTTACTTCTGTTTAAGTTCCCATGGTCTAAGTTCATCTTGGGTGCTTATAAGGGTACAAGATCAAAACCCTCCAGCTACCTTTTGCAAAAATGTGAGCTGCTTACATGAAGTTAAGCTTTAAAATGCCACTTCTGAGGTCTGAATAGATTGAGGCTTTACTATTAGAAGATGATTCATTTAGCTAGAGATTAGCTCCCCGCATTGTTAAACGCTGTTTCAGCTATGGCACCAATATCAACATATGAAGTGCTGGTGTCACTGAGTCATTTTAAATTACAATATTTAACGTAGATTTGCTGTGAGAGCACAGTGCATCTACAGTGATTTTATCTGTAATACAAGCTCAGCTATGGTAAAAACAAGGATGGGGAGAAAAGTGATAGTTCACCAGCACCATCAGACTTAGTTTACTAACATTCAGGAAGAGTCATGTTGTTTGCTAGTGTAAAAATCATGTAGTCTGTTTATTCTTTTGGAAGTTGAGTCATTGAACAGCTTTATAGTATTGGCATATACACTTTGTGCAGAAGGAAAATGTTTATTTTGATTAATTAATGAAATTGACTGTGATTACATGTACACAAGTGTATATATAAAGAAGTTATATAAATAAAGTAATGAGCTATCCTGCTTGAAATGAACCATTCCTAAAATCTCACATTTTTCTAGATTTGTATTATGGTGGAGAAGCTTTCTCTGTAGAGCAGCCACAGTCCTTTACTTGTCCTTATTGTGGAAAGATGGGTTATACAGAAACATCTCTTCAGGAACACGTTGCTTCTGAACACGCAGAAACATCAACAGAGGTGGTAAGCTGCTTTAGCGTTGTTTATAAATTACAATGAAAGTATATGAAAATATCCAGAAAATGAGGTGGTTTTTTTCTTGAAGTATGTGGTAATTTAAATGCGGACCAGAAAGGTATGTACTATACATACACACAGACTATGCTGGTGTTTTCCCTATTGACTCCTTGAGCTATTAACAGTGCCTACATCATCACCTTTTCCTCTCTCTAGAGTTTCTCACAGCACTTTCTCATCCGTCTGTGTCAGTTATGCAGCCGAGTCCCCGGATCCTTGGCGTGCAGGCCACTAAATCCTGGTGTTACAGAAAAGGCTAAACCTTTGTAAAAATAAAAACTTTTTAAAATATTGATATATTGATTTTTAATATATTGGAATTTTTTTATAAAATGACCCTTGCTGCTTCCCTCAACCCTTCCACTTGATTTTTCTGATGATTTCAACAGTGGCCATTGATGCAGAGCAACTACATGCCATAGAATAGCCTACTGCAACAGTTATTTTGCTTCTGTTTTTGTCAGTAAGCGTTCTCCTCAAGTCTTTACATCTAGATGTTACTGTTGCTTGTGCCAGGTCTGAAATTTTTCTGAAATGCGAGGTGACTTCTTTGCTATGGAAACAATAAAATAATAAATAACTTGGATTTTGATACCCTTAGAAATAGTTTCTTCTCAACCCTCATTACAGTGTTGAGAAACTACATGCTTGCACTGCTTTGAGTTCAGACAATTTTCTTTTTAGAAAATTCTGTAGCCCTTTTTTTAGATTTCCCTTTATGGTGCAGGTGCATATTTTGTATTTATTTCCAACACTCACTTCATTAATTCAACAGTTATGTGTGTTATCAATCCTAGGTTAAATTCTTGACCAAGAAATTTGGCTATCTTTCCAGCAGTAGGGAATATGTTCATATTTGTGTGTGAATACTGTTTACGCCTGAGGAATGTATGATTACAGAAGGACATTCAGGGAACTGTTGTTAGTTATTTTTGTTGTAGATCCCTATAAAATGTGCATACTTGAAGAAAATTTTTTTGAGAACTTATGTGGGAGGAGGAGAATCTCTCCCCATTAGCGCCTGCTAAGGGCCTTATATCAAGGAGTAATAGAAGAATTAAAACTGGTGTAAGACCCCCAAAAGCTCTTGACGAGCCTCTTTAAAGGGCTTACGGTTTTTCATGTATTCAGAGTTAGACACACAGGAGAAATACCATCAAGATATTCTCAAGAGGTCTAAACAACAATAAAAAACTTTACTGGCAACTTCAGAAAATCAGAGAACTTTGGTAAAAGTTTAGACCAACATTCAATCAACATAAAGCATTTCACAAAGCATTAACTTCAGCTCATTCAACTTAGCAAACTCCAAACCTATTTGATTTTAAGTTAGTCAAAACTCCAAGAAGAGGGAATTAGAAGAAAGAGAAAAAGAGAATAAATATAGAAAAGAACAAACATAGCTGCCACTCCTGGTTCCAGCAGTGTTCAGCTGATAGAAATTCCAAGAGGAGGTAGGGCCAAGACCTGTGCTCACCTCATACTTTGGTTTAAGTACCCTTTGGCTTTCCTGGGCCCTTCCCTCAGGTGGGATTTCTGGTCATCTGGCCACTCTGGGGCTAGATTGAGGCTCCAGGGATGAGATGTGGAGCACTGCCTCCAGTGTGCCAGTGATTGGCGGCCATTGTGGGGGCTGGGATATAGGCCCAGGGAGAGTGGGGTGTACGGGGCAGTGCATCGCCTCACCAAAGGCAAGGCCCGACCTGCTCCTTCCTCTCACACATGCACCCAAAATGTTTTGAGCCAGCAATGTCCTCCGGTCTCTCACAACTGGTCAGCCTGCTCTGAGACTCAAAAGTGTCTTGGTCTTCCCTAAAAACACATGAATTATTGGTGTATATTTTTTCATTTTTAGATTTAAAACTGGAGTAATTATTATTTCTCCATCAAGTGATTAAGGATAATGGTCAGAAATGCGAGACATGTTCAGATGGATGTGGCTGGAATTATGATGATTGTTACTGTTGATATTGAGTTTCAAAAGCAGCATTCAGGTAGAGGGGTCTTTTTTAGGGTTGCAGCCCTGAAAATTGTAAGAAATGCAATCAGATATCATCTTTGAATATCACGTTTCAGAATGAAGACATCACTTTTCTGCTACTCAGTCACACTTAGCGGATTCATTTTGTATTTAGTAAGGCAGCAACTAGACTGAAGTGAAAGGTCCGGGGTGGGGTGAGTCAACCTTGGCTGGCTGCCAGATGCCCATCAAGCTACTCTCTCTCACCTCCCTCCCCAGCAACAGGATGGGTAGAAAATACGGCAAAATGATCATTGGTCAACATAAGGAGGGGCTGTTTAGGCGCTCGGCTGGCTTTTGCTTCTATCTGCCCCCCTGCAAATCACAGCTGCTTTATTTCCTCCTTGATTGCTCCTGCTCATTTCCCTGCCACTGCCACAAACTGCAGGGCTGTTCCCTACGTCCCTGCAAGTAGTGCCTAATTCCACTGCTATGCAACCAGCAGCTCTACCAAATACTACTCACATGTTAACATTTTACAACTATTATCTGTAGTCCCTCAGAGAGTTAGCTTGGGGAAATAGCAAAGGTGTTTAGAGTTGTTTCAAGTTCAAATGCATATATAGAGGCTCATATGCTTTATTCTCAGTTTTTGTCATCCGCAGGTAAAAAGAACCTAGCTGAAATCTAATACAGTAAAAGAATAAATGTTAAAAAATATTGTGTCCACATTTGTATATGATGGCAGGGCAAAAAGGAAAAAGGTAGAAGAATGGAAGGTGAAAAGAAAGAATAGAAAGTGAGTTTATTGGCAACAGTGTTGGCAAAAAATTTTCAGGATAGGAGCAGAGGATTTGGAATTAAGAGCATACAGGGAAGATTTGTAATAGCTGAGGACTCAGCCATGTGTCTCCTGGGAAAGGATCTGTTGCAGGCTTTGGATGTAGAAATAAAGTTGGCATCAGAAGGAATAGATTTAGATGTTATGGGAATTAATATGATAAAAGAAAAACTGAAAGAAGGTATAACCAGAAATGCTTTTGGAATACCCTCAGAATTGAAGAAAAACCCAAAGTTATTGTGGAGCCAGACAAGCACAGATATGGGACTATTGCAGTCAGCATAACTAGTGCAGATAAAAACCAAGGGGAGGGTGTTCCACCTGCAGTAAAGCAGTATCCTATCCCCAGGGAAGCACGCCCAAGTATTCAAAAGCTAATTGATGTGGTTTTAACAAACAGTATTCTAAGGGAAAGTGAATCCCCTTATAATACCCTATTATTGCCAGTTACCACAACTAGAGTCGATAAAGAGGGTAGTCCAGGATATAGACTTATACAACACCTAAGAAAAATTCATGAGCATGTGATAGTGCCACATCCAGTGGTACCAGATCCATCAACCATTTTATTACAAATTCCACACTGGGAAAGGGTATTTGTGGTCATAGATTTAACTGCTGCATTTTTAGTATTCCAATGGAAGAAGAAAGCCAGCTACTGGTTGCTTTCACTTGGGAAGGGAAACAGTTAACTTGGATAAGGTTGCCTCGAGGCTTTGCGGGAGCACCAACCATATTTTCACAAATATCGAAAATAGATTTAGAAGATGTACAACTACCCAGAGATTCAGTGTTAGTACAGTATGTGGATGATTTATTGATAGCAATTCAAAATATAAGTGCACAGTATATGTCACTTATGTACAGAAGTGTCTGAGAAAGGACACTGCATTTTTATCTAAATTACAGCTGTGTCAAACAGAAGTATTTGGGATTCATCCTAAGAGAAGGGCAGAGGTTAATAGATCCAGACAGAATTCAAATGATCATAAATTTACCCCAGCCAGTGACAAAAAAGCAGTTAAGGGTTTTATTTAGGACAAGTAAGATTCTGTAGATCATGGATTCTAGGGCGGGGAGAGTCAAACCCTTAACTGAAGCCACAAAGTAGGAAGAATTGGAACCTTTGACATGGGGCCCAGAAAGAAAGCAAGCATTTGGAACTGTCGAGAAAGCTTTAATGACTGCACTGGCATTAGATTTGCCAGACTATATTAAGCCTTTGTATTTGCATAGACATGAGAGAAAGGGAGTACCTAGTGGAGTAAATACACAGCAACTCGGACCACATCAGAGGACTATAGCATATTATTCAGCTAAGTTAGATCCTGTTGTATCTGGTACTCCTCAGTGTACTAGGGCTATAGCCACAGCAGCTGAGATAGTAGAAAAGAGCCGTTCTTGGATTTCAGGACATCAGCTGTACGTACTCATGCCACATGAGGTGGAAATATTGTTGAATTAATATGCAACTCAGGCCCTATCACCACAAAGATATGTATGAGCTTATTTTGCTGATGGCAGACAATATAATTTTAAGGCATTGTAATCCCTTGAACCCTGCTATGCTCTTGCCATTGCCAGAAGATGGTACTCCACACTAGGATTGTAGAAGAGTCATTATGACACCTAGCAAAACACGGGAGGATTTAAAAGATGAACCTATGTTAAACCTTGATTTAACCCTGTATGTGGATAGATCCTCATACTACCAGGATGGAAAGCATGTGATGAGACACATAGTTGTGGGTGACGAAGGTGTAAGAGAGTCATCGGAAGCCTTGCTAGCAGAAATAAGTGCACAAGGTGTAGAACTGATAGCCCTTATACAAGCAGCAAAACAAGGTAAAAACAGGTGAGTGAATATTTATACTGACTCACGATATGCTTTTGGAGTGTGTTATACCATAGGGATGCTATGGAAGGGGAGAGAATTTCTAACTATAGCAGGAAAAGAAGTGGCAAATGGCAAAGAGATAAGGAAATTGCTAGAGGCTATACATTTGCCAGAGCAAATATCAGTGATACACTGTGCAGCCCATACCCCAAGGAAATGCCCTGGCCAATGCCACAGCAAAAGCAGCAACCAGACAGCAGGTACTGCTTTTTATGGTTACCACTCCAAATCTGGAAGGACTGAACTTACGAAGTATAACTAAATTATCTAAAGAGGTATGACTGGAGGAGAAAAGAAACTGGGAAAAGTGAGAAGCTGTCCAAGACAGATGGAGTGTGGACAATAGGAAGAAAGTCTGTTTTACTGAAAAAAGTATTTATTGGTCATTGTTAGATGGTTCCACAATGAATCTCACAGCAGCACTGAAAATATCACAAAGCAAGTGTCATGAATATGAGCAGCACTGGGAATTTATGCTGCTGTAAAAAGGATTGTAGGGAGATGCAAAACTAGTTTGCATTTAATTGTGACCAAGACCCTGAGCATAAAGGTGTACAATCCCCAGCATACTTTCCTTTTCAGTACATGATTATGCAGACATGCCATCATCATTAGCATATAAGCATTTGTTGGTGATAGTGGAGCAATTATTGGGGTGGGTGGAAGCTTTTCCTACCCAAAAGGAAGATTCAGGAACCACAGTAAAAATTTTACTGAAGGAAATCATTCCTAGGTATGAAATATCAAAAATAACAGATTCAGATAGAGTGTGACATTTTGGAGCAGCTATACACATTCAAATATTTAAGGCATTGGGAATTTTACAACAATTATATATTCCTTAACAATCCAAATTGTCAGGGAAAGTAGAGAGGATAAATAGGACAATCAAAGAAAACTTAAAGTATGCATGCGCACAGGATTAAAATGGCCAGAGGCTCTAAATCTAGTTTTATGGAACATAAGAAATTCACCCAAGCAACCCATAGGACTATGTTGGGCAGAAATATTGTTTGGAAGACATTTGGCAGTGCCTGGGACTTCTATCCTGGCGAGGACCAGCCTATTAGATGGAGATGAATGAGTGACACAATAGATAAAGTATACGATACTCAACCTGGAGATCAAGTATTGGTAAAAAATTATCAGATAAAGAATAAATTTGAACTGAAATGGGAAGGTCCTTACACTGTATTACTGTGTACTTATTATGCAATAAAGTTGCATGAAAAGATTCCCGGATTCATCATTCACTCGTAAGAAGGCTGGTCACTGACAGCCACAGAAATTGCTAACTTCATGTTGCATCCCATGATAGCCTTGTTGGGTTTGATTTTGTTATGTCTATCACTTACATTAATATTATATATGAAAATACTGAAAATGAATAGGCACATTGAGAAATCCTAAGAGTTCTGTCTAAAATATTAGCAGGCATATTGAATAAAACCAAAGGGGGGGGATTGTTGGGGATTAAAATAAGTTTACTTATAGAATATTAGAAATTAATTGTGTAGGTTTACGTTTAACTGTAACTTGCTCACAGCTTAGTAAAAGTGGGCCCTGCTCAAAACTTGGCATAGGTAAACTTTAGGTGAACTCCATTTGTTAGTATGAATGACTAAGCAGGGGAAGAAATAGAGACTGGATACCTTCATTTAAGGTCACAGGCCACAGAGACACCTATAGCCCTAGTCTGACTCCAGTATCTGGCACCAAGTTTTGTTCACACATACGCAGGTCTCACCAGTAGCTGGCACTTGCAGCATACATACACATGGGATAGAGAGCAACATTATGCAGAGATTGTTAAAATTTAATAAGAAGATATAGGAAGACAGGGCAGACTGTGGTGATCAGGCTCGGTCAGACAAACATACTGACCACCTCTGTTTTACATTTGACCAGTCCACTTTATACACGTTTCTGTCTACCCTCCCCTTTGTTCCTCCTGGCTCTCCCTTCCCCCTGCATTTCTCTTCATAGGTTTGTATGGTTCTATTGATTCCCTCACCCCTCCCAATCTGGAGTCTCCCCCCTAATTTACAGTCTTATCAGTTGCAAAGTCCAGGTTGATATCCTTGGAAGAGTAGTTAAGACCTAGCATATACTGTGTCAAAGTTTCTCCTTTCTGGTTTATTAACGTGATCTGTCAAGCTTGAAGGCTGGCCTGCAAAACTGTTGCAAAGGACTTTTAAGGCACACTTTTCTCAGGTGGTTGCAGTCATTGGGGGGAAAAAATCAAAATAAAAAATGAAAATTGCTATGGCAGTAAGTGTCCCTAGACTTTTATAAATGTGGGTTTAGGCTTAAGAGGAAAACAAAACCATAATGTTATCTCTCAAAATACTTGGTAGGAATAAGGAGTTTCTCTGCCAAATTTTTACTTGTGTTACTGTGGTGGGTGGTCTCAGTTGGATACTTTAATGAATATTCACATCTAGTTTCATTCTCCTGCCTACACTTCACTGGTGAGATGAATGAGAAGTTGTTTGGGGATTCAAAGAACAGTAAATCAACTTGATAATGTCATATATAGGTACATTCAAGCAGTAATCCTCTGTAATAAGACCTACTGTCTGCTGGAATTGACATATAAAGACAATATTGAAAGCTGAAACATTGCAGAGAGGATTTGAAAATTTTACTTTTTGGTTTCCATGGTATTATTAAAAGCATAATTACAAGGAAAAGTGAGACTTAAAAAGATGATACAATTAACAGCTGTGTTTGAACACATTTACTGTTTTAAATTGTGGCTGTTTAGGTGTAGGATTAGAATGTGATACTTAAAGTATAAGAATCCATGTCAAGTGATCAACTCCGAATTGTTTTCTGATTTGTGTAAAGTTGGTTGTGTTTGGTTTTTTTTTTTCTCACTTTGTTGTTTCAGATCTGTCCAATATGTGCAGCATTACCTGGAGGGGATCCTAATCATGTCACAGATGACTTTGCAGCTCATCTTACACTGGAACACAGAGCTCCTAGAGATTTAATATCCTTTCTTAAGTTGAGGGAAAAGGGAAAGACTGTTCCTTATGACAGCTGTAACTACTTCTGACTTTTGTAGTCAAGTGGCTACATCAGTTTAGCTTATTTTTTAGAATTGGTGTTTAGTTATAGGGGAACTATATGTCTGAATTTTTTATATGTATATATATCCATCAGACTGTGAATAGGCTTTAGGTGTTGCTTGACAATGTGGGTGTGTGTTTTTGTTTTATTTCTGATAGCGAAAGCTTTTAAAGATCTTTCTGACACCCAACTGCTTCTTTCTGCAATTTTTACCCTTCTTGGCCATTAGTTCTGATGCCATTTTGTGTCTGGGAAAGCAGCAATCCAGATGCAATAGTGTTTTATAGATATTTACAAGACTGAAAGCAGATTTCACCAAAAGTATATGTGTTAGAGAATGCTTTGAACTTTGAAATTGAGAGATCTTAAATGTTTGATTAGCTTTATTACTGTATTTCAATAGGGTAGTTTCAGCCTCTTATTTATTGACTTTTTAAAAGATATAACTAGAAGACCTATCAGGAGACTTCTTAGGGATTAGGGCTATCTTTGTTAACTGCAAATTGTAGTGCTATAACTACTCTCAATGACTGAAGAGATCAAATTGTCAGTTTCTTTGCACTTCTAAGTACAATTTTCGTTCTGTTACTTGGTCTTAGGAATAGTAATGTGGCTTGTTTTTTGCTGTACAAATACAACATAATTTCAGAAGATACTCTTACTTCATGGAGGTACAGGCCATCATAAAAAGCTCATTAAGTGATCTTTATCTTATTTTAAAAAATGCACTCCTAGTGTAATTTGATAGTGCCCTTTTTGTTCAGTGCTTATAAAAAAAAAAAGAAGGCCTAACAACTCGAGTTCGTTATATCTACTGCTAGCAACACTAGAGGAAATGGTTTCACTTTGGTTGTTGTCTGTCTTTAAATTTTTTATCATTTAAATTGTCAGTCCCAATTACACAGTGAAATCGACTTCCTATTGAAGTGGATGAGGTGTTGGATATATATAATTCATGCTTCTGGAGCTATTACTTCCCCTCCCACATCGGTGATGTCAGATAACTGTTAATTGGGAAATGTATGTTTATTACTAGCTACATAAGAGCTAAAGAAATCAGAATAATCTTTTCAGTTATTGAGTAAGGCCACAGTGTCAGTCATTACAAAACTGATGGAGGGAGTCTATATAAATAATTATAGGAAATGCATGTGAAAGTTTCCATACAACATTACTTTAGCAATCAGTGTTGCTAAGTTCACAAAAATTGAGAGTTTCTGGACTAGTTGTTCCATGTTGGGTGCTATCTTCTGACAGCTAAGACTAAAAAGAAGAAATGGGGGAGAAATTTCCCCCATCCAGTTGCTATCAGCTTAGGAAAGGATATAGTCTTCTGTGTAGCAGTTAGGAGGGTGTTTAAAGCTGTTTTAAATGGCTGCACATATTTCTTGTGAAGAATCCTGTGCAGACACTGCAAGATACCACCTTTATCCCTGGAGACTCTGGACAGCTCTTTAAATTCCAGTTTCTTTCTTAAACAATTTTCAACTGTTTTACTGTTTAAAACATGGCTTTAGTCTTGACCTCGTAAATGGTTCTAGCTTGGTTGTTTTCAGTATATGTTTGCAATGAGTTAAGAGTTCCAAATGGTTTTTCGACCCCAGGTGAGACATCAATATACTCTTGACTAGTATATTTAAATAATGTTGTTTTTCTTGAAAACACTTTGAAAGGTGCAGTTAGCAAGCTACTACAATACTTTTCTAAATGATATCAAGGCTAGAATTTTTCAAAGTATTTATATTGAGGATGTTCTAGTTATCTTATTTTCCAAGTTTACGTTTAAAAAGACCAGAATCAGGGCATTTTTCTGTCACATGTAGCTATGTAAAGCTTCCCAAACTACCTGAGAGCAGCAGTCAGTAAAATATTAGTGACAATGTTCTGTCACTACCAGTATCCAGTATCAACAGATTCAAAGGAGGAACAAACCAATCTGTGCTAGACAACTGTATTTTGTCCAAGGGAGATTTTCTCCCCCTCCTAAATCCTGCAAGTGAAATGTTTTATGCTTTATAGTATAATAGATTTTAAAGAGTCAATTTTTCCCAAAAGTATTTATTATAGTAACTGGATATTCTTACTTGCCAAAAGAAGTCTTAATTATTCAGTCTTAAATTTTTCAATTTAGTAACAGCGTAAGGAAATGAATTCTTCACCATAATTGTACATTGTGGAGTAAGACATTGGGCACCAGTCTGCTGCAGATAGTAGATTTTATACAAGTGCTAAACATGCTATTTTTGAAAATAAGAAAATTGGAGATAAGGTGAGCTAAAGGTACTAGTTTAGAAATTAGAAAAATATTGTATGAATAAGTACATTATTTCCTAGCTTAGTAGTTAATTGCACTAGTACTTCTAAAGGTAAAAGGAAGCTTTACCTAGACTGTCTTGGGAGAACACATTTGTGTGGTAAGAATAGCAATAAAATTTTGTAGATAATTTTCAGTATTTAAATACCTTTCTTTCCCAATTTTGATGTTAAAATCCTTATCTATTGAGTAACGTTCTGATGAATATGCATCATCAGTTGTAGCATTACCTAGTAAAACCTTTAATCCATAAGGCAGAAAATCCATGCTGACATTTTCAAAACATGATAAAAAGCCTGGGAAAGATGAATTTGGTGCAAGGAGCCCTGGGTGCCTTGAGTTCACATCTACAGATCTGACTGGCACCATAACTATGATTACATTGAGCTTATAAAGTTGAATCATTGTTTTATGAATGAGGAATGTGTTGCCCGATTATTCAATCTAGTAAATGTTCTTGCTGTTTAATAGTTGATAGCAATAGACTTTTCTTAACTGCTTGGTTACGATGAATCTAGTGGCGTTCGGCACGTACGTAGAATGTTTCACCCAGGACGAGGTTTGGGAGGCCCCCGTGCACGTAGATCAAACATGCACTTTACTAGCAGTTCCAGTGGTGGGCTTTCATCTTCTCAGAGTTCATATTCTCCAAGCAATAGAGAAACCATGGATCCTATAGCTGGTAAGATCTGTAACCACTGATTTTAGATCAGAGTCCTTAAATAGACTTTGAAACAAAGGCCATGGTGAAAATGGTTGTCTTATTTTTCTGTTGGTTTGGTGTTTTTTTTAAATGCTTCCCAATGTCATAATTGATGGGTATTTACTGATGAAAAGTATCCTTAATTGGATTGTCTACAGGGATTGAACCTGGAACTTCTGACATGAAAAACACTGCCCCTTTAGCTTGTGCTTTTAGAGACTTCTAGGCTCATTCCCATGACTGACCTGTTCATAGGTGGCATCAAAGAATGGTTGACGTTTGAAAGGACCTTTTAAGATCACCTACTACAACCCCATCCAACTTCCCTCTCCCCCTTCCCCCAAGCAAGGCCACCTGGAGCAGGTTGCTCAGGACCATGTCCAGTCAGGTTTTGATTATTCTTACCGATGGACTCCACAACCTCTCTGGACAGCCTGTTACAGAATTTGGTCACCCTCACAGTAAAAAGTGTTTTCTTGTGTTCAGATGGATTTCTTTTTTTTTTTTTTTTTTTAATTTCTGCCCATTGCATCTTGTCCTGTCAGTGGGCAATACAGTGTCTGGCTTCCTTTTAATTTCTTCCCATCAGGTATTTATATACACTGTTAAGATTCCTCCCCCTTCAGCCTTTTCTTTTCCAGGCTGAAGAGTCCTAGGTCTCTTAGCCTCTCCTCATATGACATGTATGCATGTATTTTTGAGTGGATGGACGGCAGGATGGGGACTAGGGGAGCAAAGTCCTTCCCACTCTAAGTAAAGATCAGGTTCATGACCACCTGAGGAACCTGGATGTACATAAGTGTACGGGACCTGATGAGATGCATCCTAGAGTCCTGAGCGAATTGGCTGATGTAGTTGCCAAGCCACTCTCCATGATATTTGAAAAGTCATGGCAGTCAGGTGAAGTCCCCAGTCACTGGAAAAAAGGAGACATCACACCCATTTTTTAGAAGAGTAAAAGGGCAGCAAGTCTCAGGCCAGGTGCCACAACACATGCACCAGTGGAAAAGATGACTTCTAGGAAGAAAGTGTTACTAAAAATCATCATCATTGGAGACTCTGGGATGGGAAAGACATCACACATGAACCAGTATATAAACAAGAAATTCAATAACCAATAGAAAGCTATGATAGGTGCAGGCTTCCTTACAAAAGAGGTCATGGTGGATGACAGGCTAGTGAGAATGCAGATATAGGATATAGCACTCCAAGAACAATTTCAGTCTCTGGGAGTTGCCTTCTACAAGGGAGCAGACTGCTGCGTCCTGGTGTTTGATGTCATGACCCCCCAATACATTTGAAACCCTAGACAGCCCAAGGGATTAATTCCTCATTCAGGCCAGTCCAAGAGATCTTGAGGACTCCCTGTGCTGGGAAACAAGATTGACCTGGAAAACAGACAAGTCACCACAAAACAGGTGCAAGCCTGGTGCTACAGTAAAAACAATATCCCCTACTTTGAAATCAGTGCCAAGGAGACCATTAATGTGGAACAAACTTTCTAGACGATTGCATGAAATGCACTTAAACAGGAAACAGAAGTGGAGCTTTACGATAAATTCCCCGAACCCATCAAACTAGACAAGAATGACTGAATTAAGGCTTCTGTGGAGACTTGCAGCTGCTGAGGGGAAAGGGAGAGATTGAGCACAGTCCTTCACAAACAAATATCACGCTTAGGCTCTCAAACACACAGTCCCTCTTCTGTGTTTAAAATGAAATTTAAAAAAAAATCCATCTCCAGCTGCCAAAATCTACCCATCTCCCATAAGCATCTGAGTCCCACACTTCAGAGCTCATGTCTCCACATCATCCACATCACACTTCATGGTAACAGACCTTTCTCTTAGTTTAGAATGGAAAGTCTCGTATATGTTTGGAACTGAATCTAATTCCAAGTGTCCAATGGAGAGAACTGTTTACAGATAATCTGTGTAACAAGTTACATAGGTTTTTAACTGTCTCTTGTTTTCCACTGTGAAGGCTGCAACTGGAAAGGCTGATTACCCATAGTTCATTGCAAGCTCAGCACTCAGTCTGACTAGGTTGAGTTTTGTATCTGTTAATGCTTGTTACTTTTAACTAATCTAATCTTTTTACAGTATCCATGTATTATATAATGCTTCCTTAGGAAAAAATCTTCTAACACATGGTAATATATGCAACCAATTAAATTTTTTTAAAAAGAGAGAACCCTGGATACTCCTGACCATTCAGCCTCATCTCTGTGCCTGGTAAGGTCATGGAACAGATCCTACTGGAAGCTATGTCAAGACATATGGAAGGCAGGGATTAGACACAGCCAACATGCCCTAGGCAAGGGCAAATCATGCCTAACTAATCTACTGGCCTTCTATCATGGAGGGACTGCATTAGTGGACAGGGAAAGAGCTACAGATGTCATCTATCTGGACTTCTGTAAGGCCTTTGACTCCATCCCTCACAACATTCTTGCCACTAAATTGGAGAGAGATAGGTTTGAAGGGTGGACTGTTAGATAGATAAGGAACTGGCTGGATGGCTGCATCCAAAGAATTTCAGTCAATGGCTCAATGTCCAAGTGGAAATCAGTAACAAGTGGTGTCCCTCAAGGGTCTGTATTGGGACTAGTACTATTTAATATCAATGATGCAAAGGGATTGAGTACAACCTAAGCAAGTTTGCAGGCAACACCAAACTGAGTAGAACAGTTGATTCCCTAGAGGGAAGGGATGCCATCCAGAGGGACCTTGAGACGCTTGAGTAGTGGGGCCATGGGAACCTCATGAAGTTCAACAAGGCCAAGTGCAAGGTCCTGCATCCAGTGTGCATCCAGCTCTGGGGTCAGCAGTACAAAAAAGACATAGACCTGTTAGAGTGGATCCAGATGAGGGTCACGAAAATGATCAGAGGGCTGGAACACCTCCCCTGTGAAGAAAGGCTGAGAGAGTTTGGGTTGTTTATCCTGGAGAAGACAAGGCTCCAGGGAGACCTTATTGCAACCTTTCAAGATATAAAGGGGGTTTATAAGAAAGACAGAGTTGTTGGGGATTTTTTATGAGGGCCTGTAGTGACAGGACAAGGGGCAACAGTTTTGAACTGAAAGAGGATAGGTTTAGATTGGAGATAATGAAGACGTTTTTTTACAATGAGGGTAACTAACTGGAACAGGTTGCCTAGGGAAGTTGTGGATGCCTCATCATTGGAAGTGTTCAAAGTCAGGTTGGATGGGGCTTTGAACAACCTGATCTAGTGAAAGATGTCCCTGCCCATAAGGGGTTTGAACTTGATGATCTAATGTAAAATCTTAGAGATATCAATCTTACATTCATATAGTGAAAAATGATGTATCTTAGTTCTCTGTATCTTTCACTTGGGTAGATTCAGACAGCAGTAAGATATCTTACAAAGTATTACTTTCCAGTCTGAACAAAACCAGTTCTCCCACTCTTTCCTCCTGTAATATGTTCCAGCCTTTTGATCATCTGGGTGACCCTCCAATGGATTTGTTCTGTTGTCTATGTGTCTCTTGTTCTGAGGAGACTAAAACTGAACACAGAACTCTGGATGTGTCTTTGTGCCAAATAGAGGGGAAAAATCACTTTCTGAGACCTGCAGGCTGCATTCCTGCTACTAAAAATATCCCAGCAAAAGAGGATGAAAAAATTTCTGTCATCTTAATGACTTAAGTTAGGTTGTGGGTCTTTAAAGCACTAGAGTTGGTGCAAGAAGGGAGGATGTTTGTGTCTCCTAGAGTCCTGGAGTGCAACACTTCCTCTTACCAATGCAGTGGGTGTTAGTTTAACTGAGTTCAACATGAAGTGGCTGCCTTGATTTATTTCAGCCTCACAAGACCTTCTCATTTAGGAGCATGTGTAATAAAATGGTATTCCTTTGAGTCTTGTCTTTTTTCTTTTTTTGGTCAATGTTTTTTTGCATTCAGACAACGTAGTGCAGCCTGGATGGGTGTCTGTGTCATGCCAAGCCTGTGTCTCAAATTTACAAATTCACATCTGCTACTAGGTTTTTGTTAAGCCGTACTCAAAGTGATCTTACAAAAAGCAAGGAAAAATATGTCTTACCTGGCAGTGTTATAAGTCTTCCTTTGTATTGGGGTAATAATTAGTACATACTACCAGAAGTTCAAACCTGTGCTTGTAACAGACATGTATACATTATTTTTTTTTTTCTCCTTGTTTTTCTCCTTGTTGTTGTTATCAGTAATTAGTGAAATAAAATATTATTGGTAGCTGATAGTGATATGATTAGCTGTGCTGATTAAAAGTGACTTTTGAGCATTTACTGTTGGCATTCCAAGTCTTATTCTTAGAAAAGCCTAGTTTCAAAGGATTGTATCATGAAAGTGAGATGGAAGGAAATTTTTCATGACCTGGTAATAATGACTTACCACTTTAATGAGGATTGGATGGATAGGGAAAAAGGTAATCTCCTACTTCTGCCCTCTTTGTATCATACACAACAAAGTAGTACTCACAACTTGGTGTGGAATAGAATATGTAGCAAATTGCTCGGCAATAGCTTATTATTAATGCTTATTTTGAGAAATGCTTAGCATAGACATAATTTGTCACAGTCTTGAACGCTGGAGGAAAGGAATCCAGGCTAGATTTAACTTTTTTATCATTAGAATTGTTTTTTTCGAGCAGAGGTCAAAATGTGCACAAAAAAACCCTCCTGCAGTCAAATATTTTTCATGTAATGCAGCATTTAAAAAGCCTTTCTGAACTGATTTTTTTTTCTAAAAATGTCTGAAATTATGCTATAATTATTTGTCTTTTCTGCAGCACAGCTTCCCTCTGGAATATGCATTGAAGGTGCATAAAGCCACCAAGTGAAGTCAGAATTGAAGGGGTTAACTATTTTGACTATCCTGAAGATAAAATTTCAGGATATTGCTTATATGGTATTCTCCATAGGCTGACCCTTATCAGTTTAAAAACTTTAAGCTTCAACTCTTTTTTTATATATAGTTCTTTAAATAATTCTTAATCTTCTCATGGCTTTTGAGACATGGGGTGCTTGTAATGGATAGCCCATGAAGATTTTCAAACCAATACAGTTTGTTCATGAATTTCATTGATGAAAGTTTTTAGAAAGCAAAGGAATTGATATATTGGTATTCAGGACATAATTATGCTGTTGTATAATATGTATTTAAGCAGATTTCACTGTAGAAACTTCTCTCTTTTCTGGCAGAGCTTTTATCTCAGTTATCAGGTGTGAGACGTTCTGCAGGGCAGCTCAATTCTTCTGGCCCTTCTGCTTCTCAGTTACAGCAGCTGCAGATGCAACTGCAGTTGGAAAGACAGCATGCACAGGCAGCAAGACAACAACTGGAAACTGCACGCAATGCAACTAGACGCACTAACACAAGCAGTATACCCACCACTCTTACACAATCTATAGCAGCAACCAATACATCTAACACAGAAAACAATCATCAGACTATACAGAATTCCCAGTTTCTTCTTATGAGGTAATTTGGTTTGTGGTTTTAACTCTTCTTCCATTTCTGTTTTCCTTGTCTTTTCGTGAACATAGAGTTCAGTGAAACTACTGCCAGATCACTAATGAAGTTTGTAGTTGAGATACTATGTTTTTGTTTGCATTTGTAACATCACCTTTTCAACCCTGATGTTTGTTCCTAGGCAATGAATAAATATTATTTGTTGTTTCTCAATTTGAAGAGAAGCATAGGATATTGCCTCGTTAACCTGTGTTTGTTTACCCTACTACTTCTGATAAGACAAGAGCCTTTACAATAATATGTTTCAAACTTTTATGCTGATAATTTGAGGGGCGAGAACTTTAAAGTTAGTTTTATTTAATAGGAAATGAATCGTTAATGAAGGCTGAAGGTTGAATAGAGGTTTATATATAAAATATTTTGGATAAAAAAACAAAGAAGGATTGTGCTATTAATAACCAGCATGCATATCTGTTTCAGGAAGTATAATTAGATCCTACAGTTCTATAGAACAGAACAGTTCAGTTGGAAAATACCTACAACCATCATCTAGTCCATTCTACTATAGAAGAGTTGCCCACTCTCATTCCAGCTCTTTTCAGAGGTTTAGAATATTGATTTTCTGGATTCAAGGGGGAGGATGTTTTTCAGTTGTGTATTGAGAAAGAACAAATGCATTTAAACAATTTCTGTGTCTAGAAACTGGGGTTGTGATAAGTTATTGCTGTCATGCTGATTTCTATCAAAACTTGTGATAATATCTCAATCCAAAGCTTTTTGAAAATCATAACTTTAAGGAAAGTATCTGCAAATGTCAGTCACTGATCTTGTGAACTAGGATAGAACTGAAGCAATCAATTCTCTTGCTTCTGTTAGGTGATGGTGCATGGACTGATAAGTGATGATGTACTGTGCTTTAGGAATCTCTGGGCATTATGTGTGTAGTAATGTATTTTGTGTCATGCTTGCATTTAGAAGTTGTCCTGGAGACAAAATGAGCACTTAAGAGATGACTAGAGAATTTTAATGCCCCTTAAAACAAAATGCCTCTGAGAGGAAATAAACTTCGGAAATAGATTTTTTTTCCCTTCAGCCTTAGAATCTACTTCTATGAAGGATTTTTTTGAAGCATCTAGGAACAAGTCTGTTAAATGTTTGTATTCTTGCATCAAGAGTGCCAGATATTGTCAGATCTGCACATGTCAAGAGAAGTGCAGCAGTATCTAGGTTGTTTCTCAAAGGAATGGCTTTCAGATTTTATTCAGCATGCATCAGTGCAACTGTTTAGGCAATTAGCGAAAGCCCATTTTGTTGATGATGCTACTAAGCCTGTCCTATCTTTCTGTGTTGCTCTGCAGGTTGAATGATCCTAAGATGTCAGAAGCAGAGTGTCAGTCAAAAGAAAGCGAACAGGCAGATCGCAGCTTGTTTGTTCAAGAGCTTCTACTGTCCACTTTGATGCAGGAAGAAAGTTCCTCCTCAGATGAGGATGAACGGGGAGAGATTGCTGATTTTGGTGCTATGGGCTGTGTAGATATTATGCCTCTAGATGTTGCTTTAGAAAACCTAAATTTAAAAGAGAATAATAAAGGAAATGAGCCTCCTCTTTGATGGTATCCCACTTTTCAGACAATGTCCTCTGTGCTGTATTTGACAATGAAAGTGGACAACAACTATCTTGGGTTTGTTTTGGTGATTGTAATTTCAGGTCTGTCACTCTTGTTACATTGTGTACATTCAAAGGAAAAGAGAAAAGATGTATACGATAATCATTTCCACTTAACCAATTTTTACTTTTAGCAGATAAATATAGGTTGCAGTGCAGAGAAAAAAAGAGCTCTGTGTCCTGTAGCTTGACGTGCAAAAAAGCTCTCCTAATACTCCACATTCAAACTGAAGAGGAAAAAATGAAAAAATCTCTAATGAAGCTGCTGTGTGTATTTATGAATATTAATGAATAAAACTTGCTTGGATGGTTTACCTTAACTATTGCATGATTTTTATTTCAGTGTGCATGAGTTTTAGTGACCTTGTAATTTAGAAAAATCTAAGTACAAGGAGTAAAACTATAAAACACTGTATTGGTTTCTCATTCCCAAAACACCAAAGCTTTCCCATTATTCAAAGATAATATGACAAAAAAAAAATATTAATGCTCACTAGCAGTTTGTAGCCATGAAGTAGCCTTTGAGTAATACATGACCAATGACCTTTTTATGAGCTCTTTAATGCTCTATTAATGAAAACTCTGCTATAGGCTATATTTTTGCTTACATAGTGTGACGTTTTGCTGTATTGTGACCACTGTGTTGCCCTGTTAGACATCATATCCAAGTGGAATTGAACTTTGCAGTCATCTGTAGGAGACAAAAAACAAGGGCCACTACTGGAATCTACTACAAAGGGCTTCTGTGTGCCCTAACACCAAATTTTGTTCAACTTTCTTTAAAAGTTTTCCTTTTTGTCTTAAATGTACCTTATTTAGGTATAAACGATTCATATATTCACTGGTGGGGGCTGTGTGTTAACTTGGATTATGTTGTTTTAGTTTTAAGACTTCATAGTCCTTATAATTTTGAGTTATTTATGTATTTTCTTCATAGTTTACAGAGACTCCTTAGTATTAGGAGAGACTGAGGATTTGACTTCCCAGATATCTCCCTATGTTACAATTTGGATTCTTAATGCTAACTTCCTATCAACCTTGGTGAAAGAAACATGACACTTGGTCTGGATGAGATTTGGGTCTTGAATAGAAACATGATGAGTTGCAAACTAAGCATGGGTTGTGCTCAGCAGTCTGGCCTTAGCACACAAAGGTAATATTTTAATACCGATTCTACACAGAAAGTACCAGCATAATTGCTCATTTGACATGCAATGAGACTGGAAGAACTGTGAGCTTTGACTACCTCTAACTTGTCTATCTCTCCCTGTCTTTTAAAGAAATGAGAGCTTTTTTAAAGCTATCTTGGGCATATTATTTAATGGTATGAACTGTTACAGATTACTTACCGACACTAGCTTGCCTCAAAAGCCAAGTGTCTACATTCTGTCTTGGGGCCCCTGTCTGTTCACAGAATTGTGGAATGGTTGAGGTTGGAAGGGACATCTGAAGGTCCCCCAGTCCAACCTCCCTGATCAAGCAGTGCCTCCTAGAGCTAGTTACCCAGGAACATGTCCAGGAGGCCTTAGAACATCTCCAAGGAGGGAGACTCCACAACTCCACTGGGCAGCCTGTTCCAGAGTTCAGTCACCTTCACAGTGAAAAAGTGTTTCCTGATTCTCAGACAGAACCTCCTATGTTACAACTCGTGCCCATTCTCTTGTCCAGTTACTGAGCACCGCTGGAAAGAACATGGGGTCCATTTTGTTTTCATCCTCCCTTCAGGTATTTGTATACATGAGTGAGATGACCCCTGAGACGTTCTCTAGAATAAACAGTCCCAGTTCTTTCAGCTTTTCCTCATAGGAGAGGAGCTCTAGTCCCTTGATTGTCTTCCTGGCCCTTGGTTGAACTGTCTCCAGCATGTCTATATGTCTCTTGTAATGAAGCACCTATGTGTAAGTCAGCACAGGAAGGCAGCTGAGACAACCACAAACATGACTAAAACATAAAGAGTAAAATTTTTCCCATTACCTTGCTGACCCAGGGGATTCCAGAAGCAACATCCAGGCAGAAGCACACAAGTGGAGACAGGCAACGTTAAACTCAGTCCATGACAGAGGATCACTGGCTGCTGTTCACACTGGTTTATCAAGGGTTATTCCCAGCTGCAAGGTCACTTGAGCGATTTACAGTCCTCCTTGCCAGTCTTCCACTTTTTAACCCATTCCTCCCAACATTATACCCCCTCACTCAAGAGATCACTGCTGCTGGGGCTGGAAATGTGGGATAGGGAATTTACAGAGACACTTAAAAAAGCATATGGAAAAAGGAATAAGCATCTAATGCTCTAAGTGTCCCATCCTTCTTGGCAGGGACTTAAACCACTCAGCTAGCCAGGCACCATCAGTAGGTTGTGTGATTTGATGTATTAAGTACTGAAGATGATTAATATCATCCTCCATGACAGCTGATTCAGCAGTCAGGTCAAAGCAGCCTTCAAACTCAACAGTGTTTATGATGTTGAAGAGGGCAGTAGTTTATCAGTAATCAATGTTCCTTGGTGTACAGCAGTTACTTACAAAGTTAAGGCAACAATTGCCTTGGATGTCCAAGTTAAACCTTGCACAAGGGCATATCAGGTGCTCTATAGTCACTACTCAGAAAGAATGATAAGTTAGTTACAGTAAAAAACAACCACACACAGCCACACACAGGTATTTACAAAATGATCTTGCAGAAAGGTATCCAAGGTGTGTGCTCATAGTACAAGCCCATGAGCCAACCTGTGATAAGGGAGGAAAATAAGAATGTCATCTCCTTACAGTAACACATGTGCTGTTGCTCCAGCTCCTTCTGCTAAAATTATTCCAGGCCTGGTAGCTTGAGATGGGGCGATAGCCCACACAGATTGAAGAGTTTTGGCTTATGTTTTTTCAGATCAAACTTCAATTTGATGTTGGGTTTGTGTTGCAGATACCTGAAATTCAAGAACTCAACAATATGATATTGATGTAGTATATAGAATAAGGGGAAAAGATGGAGTACAGAACCACACTGCATTGTCAGGGATTATTACATGAATGTTCACATCTAGATTAATAGGTTACAGTCCCATAACAGAATCCATTGGTATAAACAGTTCCATTTCCCTTGTGGCTAATATTTTGGGAGAGACACCATCTGAAAGAACTTCGCTCCTCACTGTGTTTTGTACTGGTGGTGTATGGTCATGTTATTTTGGCCTGTGATTCTTCCACTTTATTGCAGTGCCCAAACTACAGCTTAAATTCATTTTTCCATCAGGCTATAATGTATAGCAGAGTCTTGTAATCCCTTGGACCAAAATACTACAGATTTTTTTTCAACTTGGAGGCCTCTTGTTGCTTGGTCCATTGCCAAACACCTTTCTTCCTAGTCCATTTCTGATGGTTTCACATTTGCCAGGCAGTGCCACGCTGTGATGTGGCAGATGGAGTGGAGGGGGAAGAATTTTTTTGCACAGGCACTAACTTTTGCCAACAATGAAACACTTCTGATGCTGTGATCACATTTATTTCTGATGGTGGGACACTGACTTGCACAAGATCATTCCACATTTGTTTACTTGTCACCTGTGAGGTAACTCTTTGATTTTGTCAACTTATTTTCATTCACCACCCTCACAGCTGGTTCCAAAATTAGAGCCCAAATTTCCCTCAAGGTATTTGCTAGGATACCTATATTACCAGTATCGCTCATGACTGCTGCTAGAATCAAGGGTTTCAGTGAAACAGATGTCCCACTCAAAAGCTTCATTTTTATACTTTTTGTTAATGCTGCCCCATCCAGACTAGATCCTGTAATTAAAACATGATCCATCTCCATCTACCACAAGAAACTAATACCTCCTTCCATTGTACGCCAATTTCCGAGGAACAGCACTAAGTCAGCAGCATCTGTATATGCTGTTAAAACTGCTGCACCCAACCTTTTGTATAGCATAGGTGCAGCAGCATCCTGGCCATCAGGACCCCTGATATTTTGTAATTGAGCATATCCCCATTGTATTTGATACTCACTGGCTGTAGGGCTGTTGGGGCTTGGTAAGATTCAGAGATAAGGGGAGATTGACTTGGATAACCACCCTGATACCTACCCCAGGAAATAGGGATGCTGCCACAGAGCCTGGCACTGCCCCAGAGACTAGGGATGCTGCCCCACAGCCTGACTCTGCCCCACAGCCCACCTCAGAAATGAACCACCCAGATTGGGTGGGGGTTTTGGTGAAGGAAATGCATGAGATGGGCCAAATGCTGAAGGAGTACCTTTCCCCAGCTGGTGAGAAACCCTCCCCCTGCCTTAAAGAAGAGGAGTCTGATAGTGCAGCAGTGGAACCTATGGACATTACAACCATTCAGGTTCCAGCTGAACCGCAAGGGCAGTCACAGCCAGCAGCAGTCACCTCTGTGGAAATAAAGAAGTCTAAGATGAAATCAAAGCGCCTAGTTAATAAGGATAAGAAAGGAGGGCCCTCACAACCTGCAGGGAAGCCAGAGGTTGAGATCATCATCGAGTCCCTGTTGTATGAAAGTCTCCGTAATCTGCAAAAAGACATTGTACAACGGGGACGAGAGGGTTATACAACCTGGTTACTTTGAGCCTAGGATCTTATGGGTACAGGCGTAAAACTGGATGGTACTGAGGCAAGGAATTTGGGACCCTTGACCCAGGACTCAGGTGTGAATCAGGAATTTGTAAGGGAGCCAGGGCACCTTTCCCTCTGGGAGCTGCTTTTAATGAGTGTAAGAGAGAGGTTTGTCCACAGAGAGAGAATGCAGAAGTACCATCATAGAATGTGCTGGAAGACCCTTGAGGAAGGGATCCAAAAGCTGAGAGAAGTGATGGTATTGGAGGTACTCTTTGGGAAGGATGGACAGCATGATAATGACCCTGACAAGGTCAGGTGCACAGGGCAAATGTTATGGAATCTGGCAAACCTACGGCCATCTCAATACACCACCTTCATTGCGAAAATTAATGCTTATAACAACCGAGAGACTGGGGGTTCTGTTGCCAACAAGCATAGGAACTACAAGAGTATGATCAATGGCCCAATGCAGGCTCATGTCTCTGCTCTAATTGAGCCTCCAATAGGAGATGAAGGAGGAGGTGAGGAGAAACAGTTCCCATGTGGTACTAGTGCGAGTCATGGGCCCCAAAGTCAGAGTCCAACATCCCCCAGCTAGGGAGAGAGGGTACACCCCACGAGCTGACCTGTGTTTTTTTCTGCGTGACCATGGGGAAGACATGAGAAGGTGGGATGGGAAACCCACTTCTGTCCTGGCAGCACAGGCGCATCAACTCAGGGAGGGAACCAATAACTGAGAGAGTTCCACTAAAGTGAAGGTAGACACAACCACCCATGACCGAGCTGCCGGGTATTACAGAAGGGAGGATGATCTGTCAGACCTCCTTGAAGGAACCTCTAGTATGTATGCCCAGGAAGGAAATGATAATCAGGGCTAGAGGGGCCCTGCTTCTAGCCAGGGAGACGCACAGGAAAACCGGGTCTTTTGGATGATATAGATCCGATGGCCTGGCACATCAGAGCCACAGAAATATGACACGTTAGTTGATACTGGTGCGCAGTGTACCCTAATGCCATCGGGACATGTGGGGGCAGAACCTGTTTCCACTACCAGGCATTTGGAATAGCTGCTGTAGAGGCAGAGGACATTTAGCAATTGAACACCTTGCCTGGACTATCAGAAAACCCATCTGCAGTAGGACTGCTGAAGGTGAAAGAGCAACAAGTACCAATGGCCACCTTGACAGTGCAGAATCGGATGAATGGAGATGCTGTGATCCCCATCCACAAGATGATCTGTGAGCTGGAGAGCCAAGGGGTGGTCAGCAAAACCCACCGACCCATCAACAGCCCCATCTGGCCTGTGCGCAAGTTTATCAGAACATGGAGATTGACAGTGGACTATCGTGCCTTGAATGAGGTGACTTCACAGCTGAGTGCTGCTGTGCCAGACATGCTGGAACTCCAATACGAGCTGGAGTCCAAGGCGGCCAAGGGGTACGCCACCCTTGACATCGCCAATGCATTTTTCTCCATTCCTCTGGCTGCAGAATGCAGGCCTCAGTTTGCTTTCACCTGGAGGGGTGTGAAGTACACATGAAACTGACTGCTCCAGGGGTGGAAACACAGCCCCACCATCTGCCATGGACTGATTCAGACTGCACTGGAAAAGGGTGAAGCCCCAGAACATCTGCAGTACATCGATGACATCATTGTGTGGGGGAACATGTCAATGTGTTGGGGTTGAATTGTTCCCCTTTTCTTTCTGTGGCATTTTTTCCCATTGTTATGCTAAGTAGTTGTGGCTACACCTTAAAACGACAGATGATGTTCTCTCGTAGGGGGGTGGGTGGAGGGGGAGGGGGGGGGAACCGGAAAAGGAAAGGTGGACGGGGTGTCTGGAGCAGGGGACTCTCTCTCGCTTGGCTCGTGGAGTGGGAAGACAGCCTGGGCTCCGGTCTGGCATCTCCCCTGCCATCCCAGCACTGAGATCCATGCTCCCTGCCGTTGGACATCGCTCTGCTGCTCTCCCACCTCACCCTACTATCTCCGGACACTCTGCTGAGCACCATGACCGACACTGTGAGGGGGAGTCACTTTCCCATCCCTCTCACCCCTGGGCCACCGCCATCACTCCAGCCCTCTTCAACTGCACGGGACCTGCCCTGCCCCCACAGAACCGGTAACTGAGCGCAGGGAGACGGCCTGTGGCCAAAAGGGACTGGAACTGAGTTATACTGTTCGGTTGTCAATTTTTATAGCTGTTGTTGTTTTTTTCTGCCTTGTTGGATATCAGTAAAGAACTGTTACCCTTATCCCCACACCTCCTGCCTGAAGGCTTCTGATTTGGACCTAAAATAATTAAAAGGAAAGGGGCTCTTGCCTTTCCTTAGACCATACCTGTCTTTCAAACCCAGACACAATGGAAGTATTTGAGAAAGGAGAGAAGATCATCCAGATTCTGCTGGAAGCCAGTTTCACCATCAAGAAGAGCAAAATCAAAGGACCTGCTCGAGAAATCCAGTTCCTGGGAGTAAAGTGGCAAGATGGATTGCATCAGATTCCCACTGAGGTCATCAGTAAGATCACTGCAATGTCTCCACCGACCAGCAAGAAGGAAACTCAAGCTTTCCTAGGTGCCATAGGCTTTTGGAGAATGCACATTCCCTCAGTATAGCAAAATTGTGAGCCCTCTTTACCTGGTTACCCGCAAGAAGAACGATTTCCACTGGGGCCCTGAGCAGCAACAAGCCTTCGTCCAGATCAAGCAGGAGATTGCTCATGCGGTAGCCCTTGGCCCAGTCAGGACAGGACCAGAGGTGAGGAATGTGCTTTACTCTGCACCTGGAAACAATGGTTTGTCCTGGAGCCTTTGGCAGAAGGTGCCTGGAGAGACTCGAGGCCGACCACTGGGATTCTGGAGCCGAAGTTACAGAGGGTCTGAAGCCAACTACACTCCAACAGAGAAGGAAATCTTGGCTGCCTATGAAGGAGTTCAAGCTGCCTCAGAGGTAATTGGCACTGAAGTACAACTCCTCTTGGCACCCTGACTACCGGTGCTTGTGGAGACCCTGAGAGGCATTCCCTAGTTAAGGAGACGCAAGAGGCTTCTCTCATAGCAAACCTTGTTCTGTCATGTCAATGTACCCCTGTTTTGTTCCCTGGGTCGGCCCTGTGTCCCTTCCCTGTCCCTCAGTCTTTTGATCACTCCCACCCTGTTTCCCCTTTGGGTCCCATGCCCTAACCCCACCTTTGCACCACCCCCATGTCCCCTGGTAATTGGTCTCTCATGCTCCCCCCACCCAGAATACCCATGTACTTGAACCTGGACCCTCACCACAAGGTTCGCCTCTGTCTTTGCGTCTGACCCTGGACTATCCACACGCATGCATGAAATAAACATTTCTGTGGAACCCATACAAAGGCCCTTCCTGCCTCTTTACCATCGACCATATTAACAGCTATCCAGGGTACTACAGGTGCTGGGGTAGATGTTCAAAGCAAAGGTTCCCTCTACCCACCATGCCACCAATGCCACATGGAGCAAGTAGATTGCTCTCATCACATGGTGCACCTGTATTGGAAACCTGAATCTCCCTGCGATTTTGGAAATAATTGCAAACTGGCCAGAAGGTGAAAACTTTGGTCTCACTGACGAAGAGGAGCAGGAACAAGTGACACATGTTGAAGAAGCCCCACCATGCAACCAACTGCCAGCAGACGAAACACACTATGCTCTTTCCACTGACAGTTCCTGTCGCATCATGGGGATGAACTGGAAATGGAAAGCAGCTGTATGGAGCCCCACAAGACAGGTCACAGAAGCTACTGAAGGAGAAGGTGGATCAAGGCAACTTGCTGAATTCAAAGTCGTTCAGCTGGCCCTGGACATTGCTGAAAGAGAGAAGTGGCCAAAGCTCTATCTTTATACCTATTTGTGGATGGTAGCCAATGCTCTCTGGGGTTGGCTGGAAAGGTGGAAAAAGACTAACTGGCAATGTAGGGGAAAACCAATCTGGGCTGCTGACAAGTGGAAAGATATTGCCACTTGGGCAGAGGAGCTACCTGTGAAAGTCTATCATGTAGATGCCCAGGTCCCCATGTCCTGGTTTTAGTTGATAACCAGGCGGAAACACTAATTTAGTGTAGTGTTTTTGGTTTGCCAATTTGAAATTTTCCTGGTGTGAGACAGGATTAGGAGGAAGGCAAAACAGGTTCAACTTTAAATGGTACAAAGAGAAACTTTATTACTGGAAACTGTAAGAAAAAAAACCCTCAGAATAAAACTTTAGACCACTTTTTCTCCCCCCCCTACTTTTTTTCTTTCACAGTGAAAACATACAGAAAAAAACTCAGTCAATTTACCATCTCTAAAATAGTCTTTCACCAATGCACATCCCTATTTAGTCTATGGAGATTTCTCCACAAGAAACAGTTTTCTCATGGCCTTGATGTCACAGTGATCAGCCGTCCCGGAGAATGGAATTCTGATTACTATGTAAAAATCCCTTTCCTCAACTAACAGTTTTCCCAGAACTATTATTGAGGACCATATAAACTATGGGGCACACTTTAAGGATTATAACAGTTCAAACAAAATCTCTCTTCATTTTTGAAAAAACAGAGGTCTTCTTCTTCCCTGGGGAGCAGCAGGGGTCTTTATCTTCTTACTGTTTAAACTCAGGGGATCACAGCTATTTCAACATCTACTTACTCTAACAGCAACGTCTTTGCTCATATCTACAGTTAGAACAGTCACATCTACCTTATAATATTTTTATGTCTTATAGGGAAACAAAAGTCTTTTCTCTATAGCTCAAAAAAGAAGAATTTTCAGTCCATGACTCTCCTCCTTCCCTCATCTGGGATCTGATTCTTCTTTCTTTCTGACCTCGGTGTTTTCATGTTGTTTCTATGTGTATTACATCTTGGTCCTTTCCTTTTACTCAGGAGAGAAAACAAAGTATCTGCAAGTCTCACTCTGGGCAGAGAAAGAGTTAATACCTTGCCCGGGAAGCGGATGGTTCTGTGATTTCTTCCAGGCCGCAGCCAGGAGTTATTTTACCATACAGAGTCTTTTTCAGCAGCCGTGCTGAGCTGGACTAGGACCTTAGCAGGAGCCCAGCCAGAAACGGTGGTGTGTTGCTTGGCTGCATTCCATTCGGGGGGGAGGAAATTCGGCTCAGCCTCCCCCTCCCCGACCGCAGGGGCCATGGCAGGCAAGCCTGGCCCGGCCCCCGCCGCGGGGGCCAGAGAGAAGCGGCAGGGCGGCCCCAGTCCTGAGCTGCTCCCAGGGTGTTAGCGGCGGCAGCATTTCTGCCATGCTGGGGGAGGGAGGAGGAAGCAGCCAGGATTTCAGCGGCCCAAGCGCCTCCCCTCCCCAGCCCGGCCCATTGCCCGGGCCCGGCCAGGCCCGCAGGTCGCGCCGGGCTTGGCCCTAGCCAGGCTAGTTTCCTTCTGAGAAGCCGAAAATGAAAAACTTTCCCGCGTTTTTTTTTTTGTCTTTACATGTGTGTTTCACAAAGACGCATAAACTTTCTAATTGGTGTAACAATGTGTCAGTCTTAAAAATTGATTGGTCCTTGTCAGGTACAAGAAAGACTGCCCAGGTCTCGGCAAGTAAAAATTTCAGGAAACCTTTACAAACCACCACACCCCAAGAGTCAGGCTGATGAGGAGCAGCAAACAACCAGCAGGTAGATCAAGCTGCGAAAATAGAGGTGTCAAAGATAGATTTGCAGCACAAGGGAGTATAGTTCCTAGCTCGTTGGGCCCATGATGCCTCAGGTCATCAGGGCAGAAATGCCATCTATAAGTGGGCACAAGACCAAGGGGTAGAATTAACCATGTGCAATATTTCTCAGGCTATCCAAAACTGTGAGATGTGTGCTGCAATTAAGCAGGCCAAGAAGGTGAAGCCCCTCTGGTATGGGGGGCAGTGGTCCAAATCTAAGTATGGGGAGACCTGGCAGATTGACTACATCATCCTTCCTCAAACCAGCCAGGGCAAACGCTATGTGCTGACCATGGTGGAAGCCACCACTGGATGGTTGGAGACCTACCCTGTGCCTCACACCACTGCCCAGAACACCACCCTAGGCCTTGAAAAGCAAGTCCTTTGGAGGCATGGTACCCCTGAGAGCATTGAGTCAGACAACAGGACTCATTTCAAGAATAGCCTTATCAACACCTGGGCTAGAGAAGATAGCATTGAGTGGGTGTACCATATTCCTTATCATGCACCAGCTGCAGGGAAAGTTGAATGGTGCAATGGCCTGCTTAAAACCACCTCGAAGGCACTGGGTGGGGGAACTTTCAAGAACTGGGATATTAATTTAGCAAAGGCCACATGGTTAGTGAACACCCGAGGTTCCACTAACAGAGCAAGCCCTGCCCAGTCTGAGCCTTTGCGAATACCAGATGGAGATAAGGTTTCAGTGGTACACGTGAGAGGTATGTCGGGAAAAATTGTTTATGTTAATTCTGCCTCCAGCAAAGACAATCCCATCCGTGGGGTTGTCTTCGCTCAGGGACCAGGTTGCACCTGGTGGATGATGCAAAAGGATCAAGAGACCCGATGCATACCCTAAGATGAACTACCCATGACATTGTGTCTGTATCTGTATCTGCATATATATATATGTATATAATTAAGGTACTGCATGTATGTATATAACTGAAAGGTTTAAATTTGATGTAACATTAGTATGGGAAAAAATTCAGGGTGGATAATAGTGGGGGTTGGTTTTCTTTTCCTCTTTGCCTGTGGAATTTTTCCCATTGACTTGCTAAGAAGCACTGATGGCTAGGTCCTTGAGACGGGAGAGGGGGAACCTCCCTCTTTTTTGGGGAGTTTCTCTCGGAGGGAGGGGGACACAGCAAGATTTAGAAATAGGTAAAAGGAGAGTGGGAGCAGTTGCTTTCTCTCACTCGCTCTTGGCTTCAGAGGAGGAAGGTCGCTGCTACCACCGCCACCCCAATGCCAGGAGCTGCCTTCTTCTACTGATGGACCCCGCACCCCTGCCCTGCTAGGACGCCCTCCTGCTTCAGCTTGCTTTTTTCTAAGAGTCCTGCTTGAGCACCGGGACCGACACCGCCCCAGGGTTTCGTGAAGCAAAGCCTCTCTCCTCCATCCCTTCCAGTCTCAGACACAGCCGCCATCACCGCGTGCTCCCCGAGCTTGCGCAACAGCGCCCCCTGCAGCTGCGGGAGGATCATCACATCTGCCCTGTCCACCGGGAACCTGCCAGTGCTCCCTGCCGGCTGTGATGGTAACTGCACCAAAGGGGAAAGTGCCCGCAGCCAAAAGGACTGTTACTGGGTTCCTGTTCTGTTTGTTATTAATTCCATAGTTGTTGGTGGTTTGTTTGCCTTCTTTTACATACTAGTAAAGAACTGTTATTCCTATCCCCATATCTTTGCCTAAGAGCCCCTTAATTTCAAAATTATACTAATTCAGAGGGAAGGGCTTTACTTTTTCCATTTCAAGGGAAAGCCCTACTTTCCCTAGCAGACACCTGTCTTTCAAACCGAGAAAACTGGTGAGGCTGCAACTTCAATCCTGTGTTCACTTTTGGGTCCTTCACTAGACGATAGATATTGAGGTGCTGGAGCGAGTCCAGGGAAGAGCAACAAAGCTGGTGAAGGGTCTGGAGCACAAGACTGAGGAGCAACTGAGGGAGTTGGAGGTGTTTAGCCTTGAGAAAAGGAGGCTCAGCAGAGACCTTATCGTTGTCTACAACTACCTGAAAGGCAGTCTCTTTTCCGAAGCAATAAATGAGGAAACGACCTCAAGTTGCGCCTTGGATTGGATATAAGGAAAAATTCCTTTATGGAAAAGATTGTCAAGCACTGGAACAGGCTGCCCAGGGAAGTGGTTGAGTCACTGTGAAAAATAAAGTTCACAATTTCGAATTTTAAAAGTTTAATAAGGGATAAAACCAGGGACAAAAAAAAAGATATCCAGTGCTGGGATGCTTTTGGCTATTAGCCAAAGAACACAGTGTCAGTGTAAAACATTGTTCTCTATATACTATTAGATTGCTGGAGGTACATGCATATTCATGAGTTTCTACATTATTCAAACATTCCTTTGAGTTTTTGATGTTCCAGGAACTCACTTGTTTGGTATTAACCTCTGACTTGTCTGCAGGACATTCTGTAGATTAGGTTAATCTATTTTATTTCTTACTGTGTTTCCATCCTTTTGTTTCATACTCATTGATAGCAAGGAGTCGATAAATCCTTCCTGGATGCTTATGTTCTGGTTTCTGTCATTGTTATCACTTGGAGAGGCCAGTCTGCAGATGTAAGAAAAATAATTGCTTTACACCATTCTCTAAGTTGGTTACATAGAGGTCTTTATTTTAACATTTTGCTAAAGCCTACGATATATTTATCACACTACTATTCATATAAACTATACAGCATATACAGAAACTGACAGATTATACTATACAAAAGCAGTTAAAAGCAAGTATAAATTGTACCATATCAAAAATACTTGTAATGCAAAAAGCTAATCTATGAATGCGAAAGCCAATATTATATTGTCATCTATAACAGTCACCATACCAGGAGGTATTTAAAAGATGTGTAGATGTCGCACCTAGGGACATGGTTTGGAGGTGGAGTTGGCAGTTCTGGATTAATAGTTGGACTTGATGATTTAAAGGTGTTTTCTAACCTACAAGATTCTATGATTGTATTCTTCTTTGCCACAGTGAGCTCTAAAATGTGATCTGCTACACAACAAGAATTATTAGCATGGTTTTGGTCATTATAGCTTTAAGAGTAATTAACACCACACATCCCACTGATGACTTAAAGAATCTAGAAATAAAACAACACACTGAGATAATATTAGCATTGGAGTGTTGGAAGTTAGGGTTTTTCCTTTTGTTTTCTTTCTCTTAGGGAATTTTCTCCCATTTTGTTGCTAAGAAACCATAACGACCGATACTTAGGAGAGAAAAGAAGTTGCCACGCTCGGGGGAGGAGAGCAATCCTAGGCCCATCTCAATATACCCCCTATATTGCAATGATTAATGCTGATACCAACCAAGTGACAGTGGGTTCTCTTGCCAACAGGCTCAGGAATTTTGAGAGTATGATGGCTGGCCCAGTGCAGGCTCATGTCTCTGCTGTGGTGAAGGACCTCAAAGAGGAGATGAAGGAGATAAGGGAAGAGGTGAAGAAGATCAGTGCAGCACCAGTGCGAGTCATGGACCCCAAAAGTAGAGCCCAACGCCCCCCAGCTAGGGAGAAAGGGTACACCCCACGTGCTGACCTGTGGTTTTTTCTACGTGACCACGGGGAAGACATGAGAACGTGGGATGGGAAACCCACTTCTGTCCTGGCAGCACGGGTGCGCCAACTCAGGGAGGGGAACACCAACAGACAGAACTCCACTAAAGTGAAGGTAGCCTCAGCCTCCCATGACCAAGGTGCAGGGTATTACAGAAGGGAGGATGATCTGTCAGATCCCCTTGAAGGAACCTCTAGTATGTATGCCCAGGAGAGAAATAATATCCAGGGCTAGAGGGGCCCTGCCTCTAGCTGGGGAGAGGCACGGGAAAACCGGATCTTTTGGACGGTGTGGATCCGATGGCCTGGCACATCAGAGCCACAGGAACACAGAGCATTGGTTGACACTGGTTCACAGTGTACATTAATACCATCGGGACATGTCAGGGAGGAACCTGTTTCACTTTCCAGGGTTATGGGGGGATCTCTGGAATTGACTTTGCTGGAGGCTGAGGTGAGCCTGACTGGGAAAGAGTGGCAGAAGCATCCAATTGTGACTGGCCCAGAGGCACCATGTATCCTAGGCATAGACTTCCTCAGGAACGGCTATTACAAAGACCCAAAGGGACTCAGGTGGGCTTTTGGAATAGCTGCTGTGGCAGCAGAGGGCATTAAGCAATTGAACACCCTGCCTGGGCTATCAGAAAACCCATCTGCAGTAGGACTCCCCAGGGTGAAAGAGCAACAGGTGCCAATTGCTACCTCCACAGTGCACCGCCGGTAGTACCGCACGAATCGAGATGCCGTGATCTCTATCCACAAGATGATCTGTGAGCTGGAGAGCCAAGGGGTGGTCAGCAAAACCCACCGACCCATCAACAGCCCCATCTGGCCTGTGCGTAAATCTGAAGGAGAATGGAGATTAACCGTGAACTACCGTGCATTGAATGAAGTGACGCCACCAGTGAGCGCTGCTGTGCCAGACATGCTGGAACTCCAGTACGAGCTGGAGTCCAAGGTCGCGAAGTGGTACGCCACCCTTGACATCGCCAATGCATTTTTCTCCATTCCTCTGGCAGCAGAGTGCAGGCCTCAGTTTGCTTTCACATGGAGGGGTGATCAGTACACCTGGAACTGGATGCCCCAGGGGTGGAAACACAGTCCCACCATCAGTCATGGACTGATCCAGGCTACACTGGAGAAGGGTGGAGATCCAGAACATCTGCTGTATGTTGATGACATCATTGTGTGTGGGGGCACGGCAATGGAGGTATTTCAGAAAGGAGAAAAGATGATTCAGATTCTGCTGGGAGCTGGCTTCGCCATTAAAAAGAGCAGAGTCAAAGGGCCTGCCCAAGAGATCCAGTTCCTGGGAGTAAAGTAGCAAGATGGACTGCATCAGATTCCCACTGAGGTCATCAGTAAGATCACTGCAATGTCTCCACCGACCAGCAAGAAGGAAACACAAGCTTTCCTAGGTGCCATAGGCTTTTGGAGAATGCACATTCCTCAGTACAGCCCGATTGTGAGCCCTCTTTACCTGGGCACCTGCAAAAAGAACGATTTCCACGGGGGCCCTAAGCAGCAGCAAATCTTTGCCCAGATCAAGCAGGAGATTGCTCATGCGGTAGCCCTTGGCCCAGTCAAGACAGGACCAGAGGTGAGGAATGTGCTTTACTCTGCACCTGGAAACAAAGGTCTGTCCTGGTGCCTGTGGCAGAAGGTGCCTGGTGAGATGCGAGGCCGACCACTGGGATTCTGGAGTCGAAGTTGCAGAGTCCGAGGCAATTTATACTCCAAAGGAGTGGGAGATCTTGGCTGCCTATGAAGGGGTTCAAGCTGTCTCAGAGGTGGTTGGCCCGGAAACACAACTCCTCCTGGCACCCCGACTACCAGTGCTGGGGTGGATGTTTAAAGGCAAGGTTCCCTCAACCCACCATGCCACTGACGCCACATGGAGCAAATGGATTGCCCTCATCACACAACGCGCCCGTATTGGAAACCCGAATCGCCCTGGGATTTTGGAGATAATTTCCAACTGGACAAAAGGTGAAAACTTTGGTCTTGCTGATGGAGAAGTACAGGAACAAGTGACTGGCGCTGAAGAAGCCCCACCATATAACCAACTGCCAGCAGATGAAACATGCTATGCTCTTTTCACGGATGGTTCCTGCTGCATCGTGGGGATGAGCCGGAAGTGGAAAGCAGCCGTATGGAGCCCCACACGACAGGTTGCACAAGCTACCGAAGGAGAAGGTGGATCGAGTCAACTTGCTGAACTCAAAGCTGTTCAGCTGGCCCTGGACATTGCTGAAAGAGAATGTCCTGGGGTACAATTCAAAAATGTGTATTCTATCACCATCTGTTAAAATGTAGGAGGGGTGGTGATCCTTATCTCTGTGCGAGATATCCTCTGCTGATGTGCCATCTGATAAAATCAGGGGGATGATCATTGTTATCTTTTCACAACCCATCCTTCCTCCAGAAGATATATTCCGTTAATGGGCCATTAAGTCCTATTGTGTGACTGATAAGATTACATCATCCCATTGGGAGATGCCCCAGCCAGGGGCAGGAGCCAAGCCTTTCCTACCTAGATAAAAAACTGGGGTTTGGGAAGCGAAGGCAGTCCTTTCCACTGGATCCCAGAGGGAAGTCGGACTTTTTCCACATCATTGCTGGATCTTCGGAGGAAAACTGCACCTTCTACAGGAGCACTGCTTCAACTGAATCACATCTGTCATCCAGGAGGACTGCAGGCACCATTTATACAGACTGCTACCAACACCCTGACTGACAGGGTGTCAGGTTGTATTTCTGACTTTGTCGGTGGTTGTTTCTTTTATATTATTGCATGTATTCTATTTTTTCTCTTTTCTCCTATTAAATTGTATTACTGACTCGGAGTCTCGCACTGGTTTTACTTGCAAACCAACACAGAGAGAAGTGGCCAAAACTCTACCTTTACACTGATTCATGGATGGTAGCCAATGCTCTGTGGGGTTGGCTGGAAAGGTGGAAAAAGGCTAACTGGCAACGTAGGGGAAAACCAATCTGGGCTGCCGATGAATGGGAAGACATTGCCACCTGGGTAGAGAAGCTACCTGTAAAAGTCCGTCACCTAGATGCCCATGTCCCCAAGAGTCAGGCTAATGAGGAACACCGACACAATGAGCAGGTAGATCAGGCGGCACAGATAGAGGTGTCAAAGATAGATTTGGATTGGAGCACAAAGGAGAGTTGTTCCTGGCTCTATGGGCCCATGATGCCTCAGGCCACCAGGGCAGAGACGCCACCTATAAGTGGGCACGAGACCGATGGGTGGATCTAACCATGGACAGTATTTCTCAGGTTATCCATGACTGTGAGACGTGCGCTGCCATCAAGCAAGCCAAGCGGGTGAAGCCTCTCTGGTATAGGGGATGATGGTCCAAATATAAGTATGGAGAGGCCTGGCAGATTGGCTACATCACACTGCCTCAAACCAGCCAGGGCAAGCGCTATGTACTGACCATGGTGGAAGCCACCACTGGATGGTTGGAGACCTACCCTGTGCCTCACGCCACTGCCCAGAACACCACCCTAGGCCTTGAAAAGCAAGTCCTTTGGAGGCATGGTACCCCTGAGAGCATTGAGTCAGACAACAGGACTCATTTCAAGAATAGCCTTATCAACACCTGGGCTAGAGAAGATGGCATTGAGTGGGTGTACCATATTCCTTATCATGCACCAGCTGCAGGGAAAGTTGAATGGTGCAATGGCCTGCTTAAAACCACCTTGATGGCACTGGGTGGGGGAGCTTTCAAGAACTGGGAGATTAATCTACCAAAGGCCACATGGTTAGTGAACACCCGAGGTTCCACTAACCGAGCAGGCCCCGCCCAATCGGAGCCCTTGGGAATATCAGATGGAGATAAGGTTCCAGTGGTACACATGAGAGGTATGCTAGGAAAAACTGTTTGGGTGAATCCTGCCTCCAGCAAAGACAATCCCATCCATGGAGTTGTATTCGCTCAAGGACCGGGCTGCACCTGGTGGGTGATGCAAAAGAATGGAGACACCCGATGCATACCCCAAGGAGACCTTGTTTTAGGGTGAAATACCTATAGTACTGTGCCTATGTCTCTAACTGCATGTATGTATATATATAATGTAACAGTTTAATTTGATATAGCATATTAGTATGGGAGAAATTCAGGGGTGGATAATGTTGGGAGTTGAATTGTTCCCTTTTCTTACTGTGGAATTTCTCCCATTGTTATGCTAAGTAGTTGTGGCTACACCTTAGTCGCTATAGTGTTGTCTCGCAGGGGGGTGGGGGGATGGGGGGAGACCGATAAACTAAATGGTGGGAGAGGGGTCTGGAGCGGCCTCTCGCTCTTGCTTGGCTCGTGGAGTGAAAGGAGGACGACCCGTGCTCAGATCTGGCATATCCCCTGCCATCCCAGCACTGAGATCCACGCTCCCTGCCATTGGACATCGCTCTGCTGCTCTCCCACCTCACCCTACTACCTCCGGACACTCTGCCGAGCACCACGACCGACACCGTGAGGGGGGAGTCACTTTCCCCATCCCTCTCATCCCTGGGCCGCGACCGCCATCACCCAGCCCTCTTCGACTGCACGGGACCTGCCCTGCCCCCACAGAACCGGTAACTGAGCGCAGGGAGACGGCCTGTGGCCAAAAGGGACTGGAACTGAGTTATACTGTTCTGTTCTGTTGCAATTTTTATAGCTGCTGTTTTCTGCCTTGTTAGATATCAGTAAAGAACTGTTATTCTTATCCCCACATCTCCTGCCTGAAGGGCTCTGATTTGGACCTAAAATAATTAAAAGGGAGGGGGGTTGCACTCTGCATCTCAGGAAAGGGGCTCTTGCCTTTCCTTAGACCATACCTGTCTTTCAAACCAAGACACCGGCTATTTCAGACTGTGTGATGGTACAGTATTTAGGCAGTTGATGATGTATTCTTCTAAATCACTATCCTTTCTCTTGTGTGTTACTGATTAGGCATATTAGCTTGCTTATTTCTGCTCTGAGTTTATTGTTTTATTACAGGTATTGTTTTACTTTTATGTTGCCTTCATGTTCATAGTGAGAAATGCACATGTTGAAAAAACAAAGAAGGGAGAATATGGCTCCTCAAGAACATTTAGATAATGCAATATTTGCACTAGAAATTTTGAAAGCAGATCATCAATTTTGATCTCTGGCAGAGTGATACTGCTCTGAAGATTTGCATGTGTGGAACCAATTTCTAGAAGTTTCTACATAAGGATCCACAATTCGGTGTGCAAAGGTAAGGCCTAGCTGATTTACTAAGCTGGGGGAGAAGGTATGCATGTGTTTTATCACCAACAGGTCCAAAGTGGTTACCTGCCCGTCTGGACAAACATCGATTGCCTCCGAGAGGATGAGGCCCAGTGAGAGAAAAAATTACCTAATCACTATCCAGCCCTCGTAGCCAAGGCAAGAGCAGGAGTAGGACTGCCAGGAACATGGATGTGTCTGGAGGTTTACGGAGGCAGCCTGCCAACTGCCTTGTGTCCCACTGCACCCTCCATCATGTTATTGTGTTCCTGCTGACCTTCTTCAGTTCTTCCCTGTTCCATGCTTCCAGAAAGACATTCAGTAATGTCAAAGTGAGCATTTCCATCTGGTGGACTTCCTCCTGCCTAAACAGCACAGCCGCTGAGCTCCAGCCATATGAACTTTGGAACAGTAGCCATTTACTTCCACTTCCTGGGGACATTGGACACCATCTTTTTCTTTTCCTATGCTGTGGGACTCTTTGTCAGTGGCATGGTTGTATTTGATGGATTTTTATTGATTGTGATCTGTATTCCATGTATCTTATCCTGTGTCCTGCAGATGACCAGTAATAGTCTTAATAAGATAATGGCCTTACAAGTGCAGACTGTTTTGGCATAAGGGTACATGAACCTTTGCACAAAAAACAAAGAAAGGGGGAGATGTTGCATATAGTTAAAACCTTACAAAATAAGGGCCTTGTTACCCTTGTAAAATCATGGCTCAGGCCTGTGTGTTGGTTTGCAAGTAAAACCAGTGCGAGACTCCGAGTCAGTAATACAATTTAATAGGAGAAAAGAGAAAAAATAGAATACATGCAATAATATAAAAGAAACAACCACCGACAAAGTCAGAAATACAACCTGACACCCTGTCAGTCAGGGTGTTGGTAGCAGTCTGTATAAATGGTGCCTGCAGTCCTCCTGGATGACAGATGTGATTCAGTTGAAGCAGTGCTCCTGTAGAAGGTGCAGTTTTCCTCCGAAGATCCAGCAATGATGTGGAAAAAGTCCGACTTCCCTCTGGGATCCAGTGGAAAGGACTGCCTTCGCTTCCCAAACCCCAGTTTTTTATCTAGGTAGGAAAGGCTTGGCTCCTGCCCCTGGCTGGGGCATCTCCCAATGGGATGATGTAATCTTATCAGTCACACAATAGGACTTAATGGCCCATTAACGGAATATATCTTCTGGAGGAAGGATGGGTTGTGAAAAGATAACAATGATCATCCCCCTGATTTTATCAGATGGCACATCAGCAGAGGATATCTCGCACAGAGATAAGGATCACCACCCCTCCTACATTTTAACAGATGGTGATAGAATACACATTTTTGCATTGTACCCCAGGACTTCGGCTAAGTAGAAAAGGACTATGGGAAAGTGACTCAGCTGAATTAGAGGCAGAAAAACTAGTTATATAACGCTTACATGCTCACATCATGGTTTGTGGTGGTTGGTTGAATTATATTTCTTGTGCTTAAATGAAATGTAACTGATAACAGCCTAACTGCTTAAAAAAGCCTGGTTTTTGCAATAAAGGGCTCTCTCTTGCAACTGCCTGGGGACTCTGCATCGCTCTTCTTCATAACAGTAGTACCCCCCAGCAGTGAGAAGTCCAGGGTATAAGAAGACCAACGGGATGCCACTGGTTCCATGGATGGTGACTATCTTCTGCTTGATCTCTCTCCTCTTCTCTATTTCTTTCTATCTACCTCATATTCACTGTTAAATAAAATCCACATTGTCAACTTCAGTTCATGGTCTTGTTTGCACCTTAATTTGGGCAAAGGCATCTCTCACTAATTGAATCATAACACAAGGTGTTGGTAACAAGGAGAGGGGAGCAGCAGGGGTGGCATCTATAAAAAGAAGCCAGGGACTGTCCTGTGCTGGTCACAGCTAGTTCCAGCTGTTTCTGCAACAGACCCACCACTAGTCAAAACTGAGCCAATCAGAGAAGCTGGTGGTACCTCTGAGAAAACATATTTAAGAAAGAGCAAAACACTGCCTCTGAGTGAGAAAAAAAGTGTGATGAACAATCCTGCATACACAAAAGTCAGAGGAGAGGGAGGGAGAGCAGGTGCTTTGGATATCAGAGCAGAGATTCCCCTGCTGCTAGTGAAAAGGACCAGGTATTGCTTGCAGCCTGTGAAGAGGACCATGCCAGAGCAGATATCCACACTGTAGCCCATGGAGGACTTCATGCCAGAGTAGGTGGATATTCCTCAAAGCACCTGCAGCACAGGAGATGTGGGGAATGCAGGGTTGCACTCAGTCCATGATAGTTCCTGTCTGCTGCTCCTGATACTTTTTCCCAGCTCCATTGTGAATCCTTCCACAGGCTGCTGTCCTTCAGGAAAAATATGCTCCAGCATGGCTTCTTCACAGGCTGCTGTGGAGGGAGCAGAGACCCTAGCGAGGCCTCCTTGGAGAGCTATCCCCTAGATAAAGAATTGCTTAGTCATGGTGACTAGGCTAAGAGACCCTTTTCCCTGCTTCAGACATCCGCTTTATCTCCTTGTAAAACCATTGGTCATATTTCCAAAACCCTAAACTATTTGTCCCTAAGCCAAGCCACACTGACCCTATAAAAAACCCCACTTTTACCCAGTTCAGTGGACTGCTGCTCTCCCTAGACCCCCCTTCGCAGAAGAATAAAGAACTCTGTGGAACCTCTACACAGCACAGTCTGGGTCTCATCTCTCTGCGCCGGCCGAAGGTACCTTGCAAGCCAAGCTGAAATCACTCTGGGCTGAAATCACTATTAGAGCTGATAGCCTGAACTCCAGGCCTCCCTTGCATATTGGTACCTTGTAGCTGAAGCCTGCCTGAGACACCAGGAGAGGATGTTCCTTGCGGGACTTCCTATCCGGGAACGTCAGTGCCAGTCGGGGCTGATCGACCCCGGGGCCCTGGCAGCTACAGGCTGCAATTCCTTCAGAAAATATCCAACTGCTCCAGCATGAGATCTTCCATGGGCTGTAGGGGAATCTCTGCTTCAATGCCTGGAATACCTCCTCCTTCTCTGACCTTGGTGTTCGCACTGCTGTTTCTCACTCTTTTTTTTCTTTTCCCCTGCATGTCCAGCATTTTTACACTTTCTTAAATATGTTTTCACAGAGGTAACACCAATTTTGCTGATTGGCTCAGCTTTGGCCTGTGGTGGGTCTGCTGCAGAGCCAGCTGGAACTCACTGTGACTGGTATAAGATTCTTTCTGCTGACTTCATCCACACTTATAGGAATCTCTGCTTTGGGACAGTTGGGACAAACTCAGGCGCTCTCTTTATTCTGGTCTTAAAGTTTGCAGTTTATTTCGTAAGGCGTGGGTATATATAAGGCCCTGCTAGGAACTGCAGCCGCAGCTCAGAGCAGGGCGGAAAGAGGGATAAAGTGAGAGTAAAAGAAGAAGCTTAAGAGAGCTTAAGAAAGTAAGAACGAAAGGAGTAAGAGCATAAGAGAGAGATTTTCCCGTTTGCAATGCATTAAATCTTTTTCTATGTTGAATATTCTAATTTCCACTAACCAATCTAATACAAGATACAAATTCTTTAACATTTGCATGCAACCTATAGGAATCACTTTATTACCATGTTTTACTGCTTTTCTTATCTCTAAATTTTATCTGGGACCCTTCCTGCCATGTCTAGGGAGGATGTCTGTTTGCTTCTTGGTATTCGCAGCATTTAACATTATCTAAACAAAGGGGCCTTCAGGCATTCAGTTGCTTTCAGCCACACAGTCGAAAATTGCTATAATTTCTATTTCACTTATATTTTCCATATTCTCAAAGTCTTTTGCTAGGCACTCGTATTTATAAGGTTTCCCTAATTCATCCTTCCCAACACACACTGATCACAGCATTCTCTGTATGAAGGAAGACAGCTAAAACCTATTGTATACTAGTGTCACTGAATGACACAGAAGGAAAGGCACTCACACTCCATGACTCCGAGGAACCAAGCAGGAAAAAGAAGAACTTTATTTATATTTCATGTCTATTTATAGAATTCCAACAGTGACCATGGATTGGACAATGAGGATACTATCTCCTGACCCCATAGGTCCCATTAACAGTCCATCAATTCTCTCTTCCTCCAAAGAGGAATGCAAAACATTCATTGTTTACAAGAACAGAGTGTGAGAAACTGTAAAAATTATCTCTCAGTAATCAGAAGGCTGAACACAAGGGCAACGCTACAGTAAGAGAAAATTCAGTACATAAAATAATGAAAAAAAAATTATCACCTTTAACTTTCATAAAATACTCAGGTTTACAAAATCTAGATCACCTTGACAGCAGCTCTAACACCTATGAACATACTTTTAAAGAGCAAAATAGAAAACAGAAGGGAAGATGGAAAATGTACAGGGAATGAATGGGTAGTAGGGAAGATAAGGGACTATTTTTGTTACACTTACATTACAGAAGGAGAAGTTGAAGTAATAGAGAGCTCCTTTTGTGAGCCTTTGCATCGTTCCAATTGCAATCTATTACAGAATACTTCAACTCACACTGCAGGGTCCAGATGCTAGAACAGAATTGAATAACTGAATATACTCACAGGATGGTTGAGATGCTTTTTGATGGGGCTAACCACATTTTTTTTACTTAAAGAAATTGGCCCTATGAGTTGGTTTTGCACAGCCTGTTTTTTTTGGTAGTGAGGGAGGCCACAGAGGTGGCTTCTGTGAGAAGCTGCTAGAAGCTTCCACTATGTCCAGCAGAGCAAATCCCTGATGGCTTTGAGGACAGATGTGCTGCTGGCCAAGGCTGGGCCAATTAGAGATGGTGGTAATGCCTCTGTGATAACATATTTAAGAAGAAATCAAAACAAAGTTTGTGGGGCAGTTTTAGTTCCAGACAGAGTAGGAGTGAGAATATATGAGAGGAGCACAACATGCAGGCACCAAGGTCAGTGAAGGAGGGGGAGGAGGTGCTCCAGGCATGAGAGCTGAGATTCCTCTGCATCCTGTGGTGAGAACCATGGTGAAGCAGGCTGTCCCCCTGAAGCCCATGGAGGACCATGGAGGATACAGAGTGGGTGGATGCCTGGAGGAGGCTGTGATCCTATGGGAGACCCATGGAGAGAGAGAGGCCTTGCTCCCAGGCTGGAGCAGCATGTCCTTGGAGGACTGCACCCTGTGGAAGAGTGACCCATGCCACAGCAGTTTTGGGAGGACTGTTGCCAGTGATATTGAGCCACGCCAGACAAGTTTGCTGAGAACTATCTTTCATGGGAAGGGACCCCATGGTGCAGCAGAGGAAGGACTCATCTCCCTGAGCAGCAAGAGAAACCAAGGTTGATAAACTGACCAAAACCCCCATGCCCTGTCCCCCTGTGCTGTTGGTGGGAAGGAGGGAGGTGTTGGTTGGAGAAAAGGTGTTTTTAAGGTCTTATTTTATTTCTCATTATCCTACTCTGATTTTGTTATTGTTAAATTCACTTAATATCTCTAAGTCGAGTCTGTTTTGCCCTTAGAGTGTTTTCTCCCTGTCCTTATCTCAACTCATGAACCCTTCATTAAATTTTCTCTCCTCTGTTCAGCTGTAGCAGGGGAGGGTGAGTGACTTCCGTGGGTGCCTAGCACCTGGCCAGTGTCAAAACATGACACCGTGACAACAGCTTACTAAGACAGATGTGTACAGCATTGTTAGGAAAGTCACTGGAACAGCAATCAATACTTTCTTATTTATTCTGTCTCCAATTCATTCTTCTGTTAATTTGTACCCTCAAGCAAGCTTTGTAACAAGATGATATTTTCATTGTCAGAACCATCTTGATTCAGCTTTAACATCTTTTCATGCTCAAGGTGAATGAGTTTCTCCCTTAACAAATAAGATGTACTAGAAGAAGCTTGCTATTGTCTATAATGAATAAAACAGTTTAGCACAGGATGTGTAAAGATAATTGTCTTGGCTTGCAAAACAGGATGTAACCAAAAGTATGTATTCTATCACTATCTGTTAAAAACCATGTGGGGCAGTGTTCTTTATCTTTTCCACAACCCATCCTTCCTCCAGGAAGATATCTTCTGTTAATGGGCCATTGAGTCTCACTGCATGACTGATAAAATTACATCATCCCATTGGGAGATGCTCCAGCCAGGGGCAGGAGCCAAACATTTCCTACCTAGATAAAAACTGAAATTTGGAACACCAAGGCAGCCTTTTTCCACTGGATCCCAGAGGAAAATCCGACCTTTCCACATCATTACTGGACCTTCGGAGGAAAACTGCACCCTTCTACAGGACCACTGCTTCAACTGAACATCTGTCACTCCAGGAGGACTGCAGCCACCATTTAATTGGACTGCTAGCAACACCCTGACTGACAGGGTGTCAGGTTGTATTCTGACTCTGTCAGTGTTTCGATTTTTTGTATAACTATATTTTTATTTTAATTTTCCTAGTAAAGAACTGATATTCCTATTCCCATATCTTTGCCTGAGAGCGAGCTCCTTAATTTCAAAATTATAATAATTTGAAGGGAGAAGGGTTACATTTTCCACTTTGAGAGATGCTCCTGCCTTCCTTAGCAGACACCTGTCTTTCAAACCAAGACACTAATACAAAGATATTTACCAGTTTTAGGAACAGATAAAACTACAATTGACTCTTCATGTCCCAATTCAAACTTGAGTAAAGAAGCTACAATTGTACAAAACATGGAAGAGGAACATTGTCTGATTGTGCAGATTAGTTCAGAGACCAAGGTATGACAGACTGATGGGTAGTAAGCAAAGCTGTGTATCAGGGTATCAAAGGATACAGGTTGTAAACATAACTGTCAATAAATTACTGCATGAACTTGGGTAAGTCACTTCCACTTGCTCTTTTTCCCCACAGCTCCCATGAATGTCACTGTATTGAGTCTGTCTGGGATGGAGTTAAATTTCTTCATATAAGCCCATAGGGTCTGTGTTTTGGATTTGTTATAAATGAGAAACAAAAGTCTCGATATTCAGCAAAATTCAGATTGCTTTATTTTATATAGACAGAGCAAGCAGCGCTGGGGAATGTGAAGGTTTACCACCCACTCTACGCTCCACCGAACCCCGCCCCACATTCTCTTCTTATACTATGGTTTCTCGTTGTAATCAATAATTTTTGGTTTTTTGCTGTCATCATTTTGCCAGGTAAGCAGTGGTGGTCGAATAAACAGAATAAACATCCTTATACAAATTCACAAAGTCTCCGGTGATAGTCTCACAGATAACCATCTGGTCCTTGTAGATAACCACCAGCGAAGTTCTGGAAGTCTGGTCCTTGAGATAGGCAGCATTGATCAGACAAAGGCAGGAAAGACTATTGGGAAGTCTGATTTTGCAAGCTGGTAGCTGATACAACTTATTTGGAAAACAAAACATAACATAACATAACATGGTGATTTAGAACAGAATGATGTAATCATGTATTTTCCTTTATCTAGTGTCCATGCTTCACTTTAGAGCTTAGTATTCTGGTTTATACAAAACCCCAATACTTTTGTCATTAACACAAATCTTTTATCAGTTATCACAGATTTGTGGCTAAAACAGTGTTGATAACACACTGATATTTTGTCTATTTCTGGACAGTACTTGCATAGAATCAAGGTTTTCTTTTTCCCTCCACTCTGCTCCAACCCAGAGTAAGCTGGGGTTGGACAAGAGCCTGGGAGAGGACACAGCTGGGACAGTTGCCCTGAAATGGATAAAGGCATATTCCACACCATATCATGATCAACAACAAAAATTGGAATAGAGGAAGAAAGGGTGTAGTTGTGGAGGTTTTTTTGAGACTGGCTAAGCAATCTTCTGATTGTGGGAGGTGATGAGTGATTGCCTTTGCACCACTTGGATTTTTTTACCTCTTTTTTCACCTATTACTGTCTTTATCTTGACCCATGAGTTTTCTTGTTTTTGCTCTTCCTATACTCTCCCCTGTTCATTTGGGGCAGGGCAGGGGAGAGTGAGTGAGCATCTGGGAAGGTGTTGAGCTGCTGCCACCTGAGGTCAACCCAAAACAGTCACTTAACTTGTTTATTTAGAACAAGTCAACCAACAGCCCCTGGACTGACTCCACCTTATTAAAGAAATACTTTCATCCAGTCTGCAGTCTTTCTTTATGGGATGAGAAAAGGTGGCTGAACAGAAAATCTTGTCTGAATGGCCATATACTCTTTTTGCTAGCTTACAGTGGAGAGACTTGAACTCAGTTGACATGGAGAAGATAGATCAGCAGTAGCTGTTCCTATGGGTGGGAGCCCCCTCCCACAGTTATGGAAGGCTCTTGCAATCTTCACACTTCATTGAAAGCAGTGGCAGCAGCCCTGATGTGTAGATCAGAAGGAAGCAGTTTTCCCAGCTTAACCACTGCTACTGTCCATCTTTCTGAAGTAAACAAGGAAATAAGGAACTGCTCTTGTAGTAACGTACAGCAACGCAGCTGGAAAAGAAGCAACTTGTTTCTGTTATTACTTAACTTGCAAGATATCCTTTCACCACTCTAAAAAGTTTCTCAAACCCATATGCAGCTTTCCAAATGTTTAAATAATTGTACCAACATTTGCAGAGGAAAAAATGAGTTCCTAAACAGCTTGTGGACTTCTGAGATATGAGTGGCCCTTTAATGACTTAAATTACAGTGATACCAGGCACTCTGGCAAGGCTAAACACACCGTATTATCTTAAACCAGTGATTTAAAGTCCTGTCCCTTCTCTTTCTTTCTAATAGTGCATGGTTGTTCTAATGCCATGATACAAATGCATCTTTGTAGTGGTTTAGATTTGTTAATTTCAATATACTTATTTTTTGCTGTGAGATAGGATTAGGAGCAAAAGCAAGGCAGGCCTAAAACTTAAAGGGTGTAAAGAAAACTTTATTAACAACATAAAGAAATAATAAATTCAGAATAAAACTTTCAGACCACCCCTCCTCTTTTCTCCTACACTCTCTTCTCCTTCTTAACAACAACATACAGAACCATTTTAGTCAGCTACTGTTCATATCTTTGTATTCTGATCTCTTATCTCTGCTGGCTTGAGGGCTCTTTGCAAGCCAGATTCTACCTGGGCAAGGCTTGGAAACGTGCCCTGTCGCTGAGAACTGCTTGGGCAGTTTTGGGGTCTCACGGAGGCTCCCACTCACCTGCGACAAGTGACGTCCGAACAGCTGCGGACCCTGCCCACATTCTGTGAACCGCCTTTCCTCAAATTGTACAGTCTTCGGGAGCCACAAAATTGGGCAGTTAATTCTTCGTTTTAGTAAGGGTTAACTTCACTGGATTGCTCCCTCCCCTCAGGACTGGAGCCTTCCAGCACCAAACGAGCAGTCAATGGCCTATGATAGCTGACGATTGTGAGTATAATCAGCTTTTCCCCCCCAAAGGGTCTGTCGTTTTGGGGTTTTTTCTTTTGTTTTCTCTTTTTTCTGGTCGTTTGGCAAAGGGTTCGTTATGGGAAACCCACTTTCAAAAAATTTCCTAACTCATAACGAAAGAGATCTTTATTTCCTAATAAAACAAACTCTATCCTCTGACAACTTTTTTTTCAAAAGGCATTCATTCTAAAACTACTCTAAAAAATTCATAAAATAGATTTCTACTCACTTTTCCAACTTTAATAACCAAACTATCCTTTCAGATTCTTTTTGGGACTCTGTGGGCACAAAAATGTATGAATAGCAGGCAAATGCAGATTTTTCTGTCACTTCTTTTATTCCTCTTTTCCAAGATATCGTAAGAGCAAGAGGAAAACTTAAAAAAAACGGCTTCCCCCCTCCCCTCCTTCCTCACCTCTTATCTCCTCAAACAATAGACAAACTGTTGCATTTCCTAGATGCATTGTAAATGGTACTTTCCGTGACCCCTGCTATGCCCTGTAGCTTGGTCCCTCTCCCCTCCTGGCCATACAGGGCTGGCTGGGATACAATTTCTGCTCGCCCTCCTTTTCAGACCCTAGAAAAGATCTGTGCCCCCTGATCTCTGTCTCTTTTTCTCTTTCTCCCTCTCTTTCTCCCTCTTTTCCTCGCTACCCACGAGAAATAAACCCTGCAACTTCATCAGGAAAAAGAGCCTCTTTTGTTATCTTATTTATGTCCATGAGGCAAGGGCCTGGGAAGCTTCACCCTAACAGCTGAGCTAGACCGGAGGAAAGGTGAAGACCCCATTTTTAGGGCCGAGAAAAAGCCTCAACAAACCTTGCTACCTCCCCCTCTCGCTTCCCATGCCCATCCTGACCCATCTCACATCCGCCCAATCTCCCTCTGTCCCTTCCAACATCACCGTCCTGTCCCCGCCAGAGCCAAACTCCGTTTCTCCTTCTAATATCCCCCAATCCCCACCAGCAAATCCTTCCCCCATTTCCCTAAGTCTCCCTACAGGTGCACTCCCCACCCCCACCCAGAGTCTGCCTCCCACTATTCCCATAGCAACAGATTCTACCTCTGCTCTCCCTCCCCTACTCCCTGCTGCTGAAAGCACTGTCCCCATGGAAACCGACATTCCTGTACACCCCCAAGGTCACAGATATCTAGCCGCCGCTCCAATTACTCACCCCACTCCCTCCTAACCCAAGTCCTGCCCTCCCAAGACACAGCTGCCGTCTCAAACACTCCCTACCCCCCCAGCCCACAAACTCCCCCGACTCCAACCCCATAGAGAAGCCGTAGCCCATCGCAAACACCCCCATCCCACATAAACTCACCTTCCCTCAGCTGCCTCTGTTTCCATACCCCCCCACAACGTGCGTCCTACAGCAGCGGGGACCGCAGCCACTGGCCCTCTGCCCATCCCCTCCCACACACTGGCACCCTCGCAAACCATGCTCCCCTTTTTTCAGATGTGCTCAAACTTCCCTAGCCTTAAAAATCCTCCCCCTCCTCCCTCTGCACTCCAAAATCTCCCCAGTGTGACGGCCCTACCCTCCCCGCCCCCTCCCTCGTTCTCCGTCCCACCTCTCAACTCCCTTTCACCTTCAGCCCCCGCACATATTCTACCTATCCTCATCTCTCCAGCACTTTCAGCCCTTCCCCCACTTCCAGCCGCTGATATCGTCCCCATACAAACTCACCTCGCTACAAAGTTCCAAAATCCCGCCCTTTTCACAGCAACTCGTCCACACTCCCCCGCTGTCACTCAACTGCCCGTCACCATGACCCAGCCCCACTCAGCCCACACACGCCCAACCCTCCCTTCCAATTCACTTTTCCGCACCTCAAAACCCATTCCAATTGTAACCACCTCTACTGTCGTAAACTCTCCTCCCCCTCCCCCCACAAAAACTGCAGCCTCTGTCCCATCCGTACCCAGCGCTTCCCAAGTTACACAAACGAATTTCAACACCGCTTTCCCCGACCCTGCGTTTTCCCTTACCGACTCGCTCCCGACCCCTGCCCCGGGACATCCGCTCCCGGTCTCATCCCCCGGGGTCCCCCCTGTCCCGGTTTCCGTTCCCAGAACTGTCTTACCGTCTTCCCTTAGGGCTTCCCCGGTCCCTGCCGTGCCCTCTGCCCCTCCTCCTGCCCCAGCCTTGTACACGAACTTATTCCTTTCCCCAACAATCATCCCCGCTCTCCCCGAATCCCTCCCCTCCTCCGCAAGTGCGGTCCCAGTGCAAGCCCATCCCCTGCAACCCGTATCGCGTTTCCCTAACGACCCCCGCTGCGTGGTGGCCCCACACCCACCCGTCCCTGGGGAGGCATCTGGTTTCAATAGTACCGTGTGTGCTGCGCCCATGGCGCAGCAAAGGTGCGCAGCTTGCACAACTGCGATCGCTGCTGCGCCAGCGGCACCTTGTGGCCAAACCATGCAATACACACACATGCAACCCTCCATGCCTTCCCCCACACAAGCCCCACCGCTCCAACTTCCCCTCTCACGTTCTAAAAAGTGTGGCACCCGAAGAAGACGCTCCTCTTCCTCTGAATTCAGCGGCAGTGATGCCTCTGATTCAGAAGATGTAGATTCATGAACAGATGCAAAGCTTAAAGCAACCCAAGATGGTCATTGGAAATTAGCCCAAAAAAACCTCTGCCTTTCCTGTGATTTATAAACGAGGTCGCAGAGAAGGATCCACAAACAGATCAGAATGGCAATCAATTGACACAAAACAATTAACAGAATTGACAAAAATTGCAAAAGACCATGGCAGATTAGCACAAATTTTTAGAAATTTTTGAGAAGCATTCTTTTCAGCATATGTCATGGTTCCACATGATCTCAGAAATCTGGCCAATTGCATTTTATCTCCGGCTGAATTTATGTAATGGGAAAGGTGTTGGAAAAAGCAATTAAAAATAGTATCTGATAAATATTCTAAAGATGCTGATCGACAGAATTTTACTGTCGAACAGTTATCAGGAAAAGGTGATTTTTCTAAACCTTTAGAACAAGCTAACTCTATACCTGAAGAAACACTGCAAGACATTGCTAATGCAGCAAAAACCTCATTCCTTCTTACCCCTGACGACTTTATTCCTACTTTGCATTTCTCTAGTATCAAACAAGCAATAGATGAGACTTTTATAAAATTCGTAGACGGGCTCAAGGATGGTCTTGAAAAACAAATTGAGAGCACAGAAGCGCAAAAGGAACTTTTAAGAAAACTTGCTTTAAGCAATGCAAATGAACAATGTAAAACCATTTTAAGAGCTTTACCTATAGACACTGACCCCACCATCGAGCAGATGGTGGAAAGCTGCACACGCCACATGTCCACTGAAAACACAGTGGCCTCAGCAGTTGCTAAGGGCATTGGTGACGGCGTTTCTGATGCATTTTCAGCGATGGTCTCCAAAGACAATGCTCGTTGTTTTTATTGTGGGAACCTTGGAAATTTTATAAAAAAACTACCCTGACAAACCACCCACCCAAAATCCCCACAACAATTAGCAGAAGCCCCAAAGGCAGCAAAAACAACATCAGCAGTCAAAAAGTTCCAATGCAGCTCGGTTTCATCTCCAGGCAAAGACAACAAATCAAAAGCTGCTTTCCATCCAGTCCCAACAATGACAAATGAGGGACATCAAAGCCCATCATTCTCGAAAATCCCAAACTACATCAAACAGATCCAACATATGGAGCGATAAAGATGGGAACCCGGCATCAATTGGAAACTGTTTTGTCTTTAAATATTACAGATGGCAATTTTTATTGTGTTCCCACAGGAAAGTATGGACCACCAGATGGTCCTTGGGACATTTTAATCCTTGGTGACACTTTTCATGGTCCAACACAAATTTCTGTTTTACCAGAAATACAAACTGTAGCACCTGGAAAAGAAATCTTTGTCCAATTGTGTTGCATGGACACTGCCTTTTTTCTTCCACAGGAAACACCGACTGCACAAGCATTCCTGCTTCCAAAAAATCACATGGAACGGATCCCTCTCAACCCTACAATAATGTGGGCACAAATTATGGGTCCAAACAAACCTATCCTCGAGTTCAACCTTTTCTGCTACAGGGAAAAAATCCAAAAACCAGGAATGATAGACACTGGTGCTGATGTGATCATCATTGCCCACTCGGAATGGCCACCACACTGGGAACTTCAACCTGTAGCAGGCATACTGGCTGGAATTGGGGGAGTCACCATCTCCATGAGAAGCAGACAGAACGTTGTCATTGAAGGGCCTGAAGGTAAACTGGCAACCATCTGACCATTCGTGGTAAGGGCCTCCATCACCCCTATGGGGCAGAGATGCCCTATCCCAATGGAGGACTTCCCTCCGAGTTCCAAGTCCAGATTTCTGATAGGGGCCATTGAAGAGCGCACAGCCCCACCTACACCTCGACTCACCTGGAAGAGTGAAGATCCCATCTGGGAAGAACAATGGCCCCTTTCAAAAGTGAAACTGGGCGCACTGCAAGCCCTGGTTGAAGAACAGCTAGCAAAAGGCCACATTGTTGAAATTACTAGCCCATGGAACTCGCCGGTTTTTATCCTGAAAAAACCTGGAACAGAAAGTTGGAGACTCCTCCACCACCTTCGCAAAATCAACAACATCATTGAAGACATGGGTCCTCTCCAGCCTGGACTGCCCTCCCCATCAATGCTGCCTCAAGACTAGACACTTGTTGTCATTGACATCAAAGAGTGTTTCTTCAGCATCCCATTGCACCTCCAAGATGCACCACGTTTGCCTTTTCCGTCCCCTCTTTTAACAGTGAGGCTCCCCTCAAAAGATATCACTGGCTTTTCCTTCCCCAAGGACTCAAAAACTCTCCAACCATTTGCCAATGGTATGTTGCTCACATCCTTTCTCATGTTCAAGAAGAATTCCCAGAAGCAATCATTCATCACTACATGGACGACATCCTAGTTTGTGCATCAGAAAAAACTTACTTAGAAAAAGCAGTTGAAACAACCATTCAGACCATAGAAAAAGCAGGACTTGATATTCATGAAGACAAAGTACAGTACACCAGCCCATAGAACTATCTTGGACTTTTAATCCGAGAAAGGACCATTGTACCCCAGCAGCTCTCCATCCGAGATGACCCAAAGACTCTAAGAGACCTAAACAGCCTGTGTGGATCCATCAACTGTATTCGCCCCCTACTGGGACTCACAACAGAAGACCTTGCCCCTCCGTTCAACCTCCTCCATGGCAACGAAAACCTGGACTTCCCACGCACACTCACCCCAGAAGCCCAACAATCCATCACCAACGTTCAGGAAGCCCTGTCTTCACTTCAATCACACAGATTTGAGCCAAATTTGCCTTTTCAGCTTGTCATTTTAGGAAAGGCCCCTCGCTTCTATGGATTGATTTTCCAATGAGGCCCTCAACTCACAGACCCCCTGTTAATCCTTGAATGGATTTTCACAAGCAATCAGCCCACAAAGACAATTACCACATTTCAGGAAATCATGGCACATCTGATAAAAAAAGCCAGAACCCACCTGCACTCTCATTCAGGGTGTGAGTTCACATGCATTTACCTGCCCCTGACCACGGGAGATTTGGAGAACATGCTCCAAACCAATGAAAACCTTCATTTTGCTCTAGATAGCTATACAGGCCAAATTTCTATTCACATACCAAAACACAAACTTTTTAATCAGAATGCAACATTAAATTTGGTCCTAAAACTTGTTCAAAGTAGAACACCTCTCAATGCTCTAACTGTTTTTACAGACGGCTCAGGTTCCTCTCACAAGTCTGTCATGACTTGGAAAAACCCCAAAACTCAAAATTGGGAATCTGATGTCTAAATTGTGGAGGGATCTCCACATATTGCTGAATTGGCAGCTGTTGTTAGAGCCTTTGAGAAATTCAAAAACAAACCCCTTAATCTGGTCACAGATTCAGCTTACATAGCTGGTAGAGCTATGAGAGCAGGACATGATTTTCTCAAGGAAGTTTCCAATCCAAAATTATACCAATTGATTTCTTCATTAATAACCCTAATCTCCAGCAGAAAATTACCCTACCATATCATGCATGTTAGGTCACACACCGACCTCCCAGGTTTCATTACAGAGGGTGTAGCTTTGTCCGATGAGTCTTTCACCCTTGTTCCCGACTAGCTCAGATGTTAGGATGAAGCCTCTGGGATCCACTACATGGACGTGAATAAAAGATAACAAAAGAGGCTCTTTCCCCCCTGGGGAGAATCTGAGGTTTTTTTCTTGTGGTCCTCCAGGAGCGAAAAGAGGGCGAGGTCAGGGGGCATAGGTCTTTTCTAGGGTCTGTAAGGGGGCGGGAAGAAATTGGATCTCAACCAACTAGGCATGGCCAGAAGGGAGAGGAACCAGGCCACAGGACATTGCAGGGGTCATGGAATCTACCATTTCCAATACATCTAGGGAGTTACAACAAGAGGGAAACAGGAAAGCGGACGCACTGGCCATGCCCATTGAAACTGCAAACATCCCTAACATCTTTGCTCAGGCAAAGCTGTCATATTCATTTTTTCACCAAAATGTACCTGCCCTCGTGAGAATGTTTAAAATTCCAAAATGTCAAGCAAAAGTGATTGTTGCAACATGCCCAAACTGTCAAAACTACCAAGTGCCCTCTATGGGCACTGGAGTCAATCTCAGAGGCCTGAACAGCTGCCAGCTGTGGCAAACTGATGTGACCCATTTCCCACCTTTTGTAAAGTCTAAGCATGTGCACGTGTCCATCGACAGATTTTCTGGAGCAATTTTTGCATCTGCTCAGTCTGGAGAAAGAGCCACTCACGTCATCAAGCATTTTGTCCTAGCATTTGCCATTCTAGGAGTTCCAAAAAAGATCAAAACTGATAATGGATCCACATACATCTCTCACAAATTTGAAGAGTTCCTCAGCAAGTGGGGAACTGAACACATTAAAACCATCCCTGGAAATTCCACAGGACAGTCTATTGTAGAGAGAACTCATCAAACCATCAAAAGAGTCCTTCACCAGCAGTGGAGAGACACAGAAATTTATCTCCATTGGAAAGACTCTGCAAAGCTCTCTATGTCATCAATTTCCTAAATAGCACCAAGTCAGACCCCGACTCAGCAATACTCCAACACTTTGAAAACTCAACCCAAGTGAAGCTCACTGAAAAACCACCAATGCTGGTGAAAGACCCAGAAACACATCAAGTCTCTGGATCTTTCCAATTAATTACTTGGGGAAGGGGGTTTGCTTGAGAATCGTTCCCGAGAAAAAATATGCTAGACTGGATCCCTTCATAGAATAAAGCTATGGATTTGTTCCTATCTTCGTATTCCAATCTCTTATCTCTGCTGGCTTGAGGGCACTTTGCAAGCCAGATTCTATCTGGGCAAGGCTTGGAAACGTGACCTGTCTCTGAGAACTACTTGGGCAGTTTTGGGGTCTCACGGAGGCCCCCACTCACTGGCAACAGCCACCAACTTAAAAATAATCTTTTTCAGTTCACTTTAGGGAGAGGAGTTTCCCTTTGTCAGCGTATAGGGACTTCACAAGAAAAAACAGTTTTCTCATGGCTTCACTTTCTACGAACAGCAGTCACCCGGGAATCTGCAATCGTGAAATTCTTCCCATCTTCACAGCCTTCCCAGAGCTGTGCTTATGGGCCATGTTAAACTCATGGGGTATTTACTTTTAAGAATGAACTGTTCAAAAGCAAAGGTTCTTTTCATCTCTTTCTCTCTGTTCATGCTTCATCCCCAGGAACAGAGATCCCCTTCTTCCCTCGGGGCAAAGGGTCTTCAACACAGGTGCCTTTGCTCATGATTTACAAGTTGAACACTCCAACCTGAGCTGTGCCAGGATTTCAGGAGACTCAGGTAGTGCTGAGAGGGGCTGGCTCGAGCCAGAAACAGCAGCGGCTGCTCTAGAAAAGGTGGGAAGGGGACGGCTAAGATCTCAATCACCCTTCCTGGGCATTAGCTGCAGCACCCACTGCCAATGGCCACCTCTCCTCCCTGCCAGGACATGCCAGCTTCCCAGACGGGGGGCTCGGCCTTGCCCCTTGCCAGGCTCGTAAGCCATGCAGTGGAGCCAGGCCCTGTTACCTGCACTCCTGCTGGAAGAGAAAAGGACCCTTCACTGGTTTTCTCACTTCAAAATGTGAATTCATGGAGGCAAACCAAATCCTCTAATTAGTTTCCCAGGCTGTCAACAACCAAAGCAGCCTCCGATTTGTCCCATCAAGTCACAAAGGAAGTTCTCATGGAGAAAACTTCCATAGATGCCCTCTTCTAAGTACCAATTAATACAAAACCAGCACAATCTTGAAATCTATTCTTCATTTTGACAATTTTAATGGTTTTTTTCCATATGCAATAACAATATATCCCATTGTTACAAATATTTTTTTCTGTTAAAGCTCGTAAGAAGTTGCAATTGTATGAATTCTTTGCAGGAAGAGAAACAACTTGAGGATGAAGGATTTATTTGTTTCTCCTTTTGAAACAAGACAAATTTGAGAGAGATCAAGTGAATCTTGTCTATAAGCATAAAGGGTTCTGTTGTACGGAAATCCAAAGTGAAGGAGAAGAACAAATACGAATCCTGGAATTCTTTCAAAGACTGAGAAACAGATAGGAATGGTCATTTATGTGCACATTCTAAGCCTTAGGCAGAATAAAAATATGAGTTAACTTACTTGATTTCAGGAGTAACAATTTCCTCTGCTAGACTGTCTGAAGACTCATGGCTTCCCAGGGGCATCGGTGCAGTGTGAGGAAAAGAAAACCTTTACCAGGAAGAACAGTAACTTCCTTTTAAAAGATCAGGAATAAACTTTGTTCTGCAAGTTGATAGATTTAGAGTAACACCCTTGAGTAACTGGGAAATAATACAAATGTCAGGCCTCTAACAAGAAGGAAAGATAAGCACAACACAATTTGGAGAACAATCACTGTTCTTATTTTCACTAATTCTGGAATAGTGATTTTGTGGTGGATGATTTCTTGCAGTATATAAACTGAAATAAATTACAACATATGAACAATCCTGTAGGCATCAGGAAATAGTTACATAATATTCTTTGTAAATGGGAGAGATGTTGACCATGACTACTCAGAAATCAAATTCCTGGGGTAGGGAGAAACATTTTCTGAACCCAACATATTTGGGAAGTCCCTAAGCATGAAGACTTTCAGTCAAACTGAAAGTTTCATGAGTTCATAAGCATTTGAAAGCAAATTAATACCAGAAGTGGTTTTTTAGTTTAGCTGAATTTTAGGTTTATTATCTGCTAAAAAAAGACATATCCATTATTCTGTGGAAGACCTCTGTGCATATTAGAAAAGAAACATTTAATCCCCTTTTCTGTCTCTTACCTGTATCTGTGAGTTGGCTCTCCTCTGCTTGTACACATCGGAACTCTTCAAGAGTTTTTTTACAGAATCTTTCTGCTCTTAATCTCTGAAAAATAGGAACAACAATAATATGGTTGAGGTTGGAAGACACCTCTGAAGGTCATCTAGTCCAATGCCCCTGCTCAAGCAGGGCCACCTAGAGAGAGTTGTCCAAGTTCATGTCCATAAGGCTTTTTCACATTTCCAAGTACGTAGATTACACAAGCTTTCTGGGTAACCTATTCTAGAGCTCAGTCACCTTCATGATGCCTAGAAAGGCTGATCTGGAACAGACACTAGACAGAGTTAAAAGGAATAAAATGGGTATTTATTCAAAGACCTTAAAAGGATACACCTTGGGCAGTACAAGAGCCTGGCCAGGGCTGCACCCAGGTTGAATCCAAGATGGATCCTGGTCATGAGTTCCCACACTTTTATAAGTTTTGGTTCATCCATACATTGGGGTCAATTGTGCAACCACAGCTTCAGGTTATGAAGTCTCGACCCCCTGGCGTGCCCCCTTCCCTTTCCTGTTGTTTATGTTTTTTGGTTGTCCTTGATTCTCTAGCTGGGAAGGGATTGTTCTGTCCAACTACCCTGAGAACACACTAACACCCAACATGAAGTTTCAGAGTTACACGTCAAGCAGCAGAAGATCTGAAAAATATAAAAGCTAAAACCCAAGGCATCACTGAGTAAAAAAGTGTTTCCTGATGTTCAGATGGAACCTTCTGTGTTTCAACTTGTGCTCATTGCCTCTTGTCCAATCAATGGGCCTGGCTCCATCATGTTTTCACCCTCCCTCCAGGTATTTATATACATTGATGAGTTCCATCCGGAACCTTCTCTAGGCTAAACAGTCCCAGCTGTCTGTCTCATCCTTTCCTCGTAGAATAAATACTCCAGTCCCTTAATCATCTTTGTGGCCCTTCATCTGACTATCCAGTAGCTCCATATCTCTCATACTGAGGAGTCCATAACTGGACACAGGACTCCAGGTGTGACCTCACCAGTGCTAAATAAAGAAGGATCACCTCCTTCGACCTGTCGACAACATTCCTTCTAATGCAGCCCAGGACACCATTTACCCTTTTTTCTGCCACCAGGTGCTCACCAAGCCACTCTATCAGCAAGATCACTCTTCTCAGAGAGACTGGGTGAAGAAAAGAAGATGAAAAACTCATGGGTTGAGATAAAGTCAGTCTAATAAGAAAAGCAAAGGCCACACATGGAAACAAAGGAAAAAGAAAATTTTCTCTTCTTCCCATCAGCATGTGATATCCAGCCACTTCCTGGGAAGTAGGGCCTCAGTATGCAGAGTGGTTGCTTCAGAAGACAAATGACTTAATAACAAATGTCCCTTCCTCCTCCTTTCTCTTCTCTTTTATTGCTGAACACCACCTCATGGTATGGAATATCTCTTTGGTCAGCTGGGGTCAGCTGTCCTGTCTGTCCCCTCACAACCTCTTGCCCACTCCCAGCCTACTTGCATTTGAGGGTGGGGGCTTTAGAGAGACAGCCTTGTTGCTGTGGGACCACTGCTCAGCAGTAGCCAAAACACTGGTGTATCAACACCTTTCTAGCGACAAATACAAAGCACAGCACTGTGAGCGCTGTTATGTGAAAAGTGAACTCCATCCCAGCCAGACCCAATACAGGTACTTTGCTGGCTTATGTTCAACCTGGTGTCCACTAGGACCCCCAGGCCTTTTTCTACCATGCTGCTTTCCAGCATGTTGGCCCCCAGCATGTACTGGTGCATGGGGTTGTTTCTTCCCAGGTGCAAGACTTTGCTCTTCCCTTGTTGAACTGCTTGAGGTTCCTGTCAGCCCATTCTTCCACCTTGTTCAAGTCCCTCTGGATGACAGCATGACCTCTGGCATATCAGCCACTTTTGTGCCATCAGCAAACTTGCTGAGGGTACACTCTGCCCCATCATCCAGATCATTAATGTAGATGCTGAACAGGACTGGACCCAGTATTAACCCCTGGGGTAGACAGCTAATCATTGGTATCCAACTGCACTTTGTGCCACTCATCACCACCCTCTGGGCCCAGTCATTCAGCCAGTTTTCAATCCACCTCACTATCTGCTCATCCAGCTCATACAGTTTCTTTACAAGATCCATACAGGATCTTGTGGGAGACAGTGTCAAAGGCCTTACTCAAGTCAAGGCAGTCAATATCCACTGCTCATCCTTCATCTACCAGGCCAGTCATTTCATTACAGAAATTTATGAAGTTGGTCAAGCATGACTTGCCCTTGGTAAAGCCATGCTGACAAATCCTGATGATCTTCTTGTCCTTCTCGTACCTGGAATTGATTTCCAGGATTAGCTGCTCCATCACCTTCACAGGGATCAAGGTGAGGCTGACCAGTCCATAGTTCCCTAGGTCCTCCTTCCTGCCCTACTTGGAAAAAAGAGCATGTACTGTTTTCGGCTAGGTGTTGGGGGTTGAATTGTTCCTTTTTCTTTCTGTGGAATTTTTCCCATTGTTATGCGAAGTATTTGTGGCTACACCTTAGTAGCAATAGTTTTCTCTCGAAGGGGAGGGGGATAGGGGAAGATTGGAAAAGGAAAGGTGAGACAGGAGCCTGGGGTCTCTGGCTCTTGTTCTCTCGCTTGCTGGTGGAGTGGAAGGAAGAGGGCTGGAGCTCCTATCTAGCATCCTCCCTGCCATCCCAGTGCCAAGAGCCACGTTCCCTGCTGTCAGACATCACTCTGTTGCTTTCCCGCCTCATCCTACTATCTCCGGACACTCTGCCAAGCACCACGACCGACACCGTGAGGGGGGAGTCGCTCCTCCATCCCTCTCACACCTGGGCCACCGCCGCCATCACCCAGCCCCCTTCAGCTGCGCTGGACCTGCTCTGCCCACAGCACTGGTAACTGAGCGCAGGGAGAGGGAGTCTGTGACCAAAACGGACTAGAACTGAGCTATACTGTTCTGTTTTGTCGTCAATTTTTATAGCTGTTGTTTCTGTTGTTTTGCCTTATTTGATATCAGTAAAGAACTGTTATTCCTATCCCCATATCTTCTGCCTGAAAGCCTCTGATTTGAAACTATAATAATTAGAAGGGAGGGGGTTGCACTCTGCATCTCAGAAAAGGGGTTCTTGCCTTTCCTTAGCAAATACCTGTCTTTCAAACCAAGACACTATGCTACAGTTAATTTTCTTCATGGTAGTTTGTATGGTGCTGTGTTTTGGATTTATGATCAAAACAATTTTGAGAAATCCCCCATACTTTAGTTATTACTGAACAGTGCTTACGCATCTCAAGACCTTTTGTTTCTCACACTGCCCTAACAGAGTGTAGACTGAGGGTATGTTGTGAATGAGTGAGTTGCTTAAAGAATCACTAGCAAAGGTATCAGCAAAAGCAGGTTTAATATAAATCTGAAAATGTGACAAAGTTCATGGCAAAGTATGACCGCTGCAAGTGGCCACACAACAGAACCAACCCAGCCGGGGAGTTTGTGGCAAAAATATAGAGAGATGGGAACGATGGAGTTGCCTCAAAACAAAGAACTTTTAACGTAAAAATAACAAACGTAGAAACCACATGGTACCAAGAGACAACTTCCAACGACCCTGAAACCCGGAAAGCACAGAGGTATATAGATGAGGTAGAGGGTACAGGATCCAATCAATAACGAGGATAAAGAACAGAACTATATATGTAGCTGGCAATTAGCCAACCATATCTCAAAACCAAGAACAACACTTTATTTGGAACAATCTAGTTAACATATTAGTTCCTATGGGACAACTCTTTTCTCTATTGTGTCACCACAATGGAAAAGGATGTCTTTCCTCCTAGCTAGGTCTCCCAGGATTTGAAGCTGAAGCTCTCTGCATCTGCAGGTGAAGCCAGCTCCCTGTCCACCTCAATTTCCACAGCAAAGTTCACTCTATTACTTACTACATGGACAGTGCACACAAAGGAAAATCAGATTAGAATCAATCTAAAATGAGTTATGCGGAGACCGGGGATGCCAAAGTGTAAGGATGAAAAAGGGTAAGGGTGCAAAGGGGTAAGAGAGACCCTCACATAGATTCACAAGGTTCAGAGTAGACCCCCTTGTCAAACTTAGCCTCAGACTTGATCAATGGTTTATGTCTAAAGTATTTAGCAGCACTTAATCATTGACTAATTTAACATTTACAAAATTATTCAATAGGATTTACACAGTAACAAGTTATACAGCAGTAACAATTATAGATCTGAGAGGGCAATATTTATATTCCACTTGCTATAGGGCATTTAAATCAATTAACATATGCATGCACACAGATAAAAATAAGTATTTGCAAAGGTATACACCTGTTAAAAATTCCTCTCAATTTCAGTGAAATATTCACATCGAATGTCTGCATTTCTCAACAGGGAAAGGGTTGAGCCTTGAGGAGTAGAGGGTATCAGCCCAAGCCTTATTGTCAGCTTTTGTAAGCAGTCCTCTGAGTATCACAAAATTGAGAGCTCGCTAGCTCTGAAATTGAGATACTGGTGCAGCCCACTGCAGCCCAGGAGAGCTCAAAGAGCCTCACTCAGGACCACTGTTTACAGGGTCATAAGATGATTTGATTTAATCATCTGTCAATCTCCACCCTTTCCATAATCCAAGACAGTAGTTGCTTGAATTTTCCTCAAAGTTCCAGTAACAATAATATTGTTCCACTCAGGCTATGATTCAGGCACAAGAAGTTGGGACACAGCCAGGACGGCTGACCCCAACTTTCCAAAGGGATATTTCAGACTATATGACATCATGCTCAGCAATAAAAACTGTGTGTAAGGAGGAAAGCGATATTTGGAGGTATGTTGTTTGTCTTCCCAAGTAACTGTTAGGCATGATGAAGCCCTACTTTCCTGGAAACAGTTGAACATCTGATTGCTGATGGGAATGAGTGAATGAATTCATTATTTTGCTTTCCTTGTGTGGGCAGCTTTTGCTTTCCCTATTAAACTGTCTTTATTTTGATCCACGTGCTTTCTGCCTTTTACCCTTCAGATTGTCTTTCCCATCCCACTGCAGGGGGAATAAGTGAGCAGCTGTGTGGTGCTTTCAAAGGTTAACTCACAACCAAGTGGCATTTGTTTTCCTTTACTCCTCAGACATCTCTCCCAATTGCCATGATCAAGCAAAGATTATTGAGAGTGGCCTCAGTGTTATCTGCCAGCTCACTCAGCGCTCATGGGTGTATCCCATTAGGGTCTGTAGACTTACGTATGTCCGGATTGCTTAAGTATTCCCTGACCTGATCCTTTTCCACCAAGGATACATCTTCCTGGCTCCAGATTTTACCTCTGGTCTCTGGTCTCTGGGATTCCTGAAGGCTGATCTTGCCAGGAAAGACTGAGGCAAAGAAGGCATTCAGTACCTCAGTCTTTTCTGTCTTGTGTCACAATGTCCACTGTCTCATTCAGCAGCAGGCTCACATTTTCCCCAGCCTTCCTTTTGTCACCTATGTACTTATAGAAGCCCTTCTTGTTGCCTTTTAAATCCATGGCCAGATTCAACTCTACTTGGGCTTTGGCTTTCCTAACCTCATCCCTGCATGCTCAGACAATGTCTCTGTATTCCTCCCAGGTTGCCCATCCTTGCTTCCACCCTCTGTATGCTTCCTTTTTGTGTTTGACTTTGGCTAGCAGCTCGTTGTTCATCCACATAGGCCTACTAGTATTTTTGGCTGAATTACTGCTCATTGGGATGAAGTTCTCTTGAACTTGGAGGAAGTGATCTTTTAATATTAATTCTTCCCTCCAGGGTGTTATCCTATGGGACTTTTCCAAGCAGACCTTTGAAGAGGCCAAAGTCTGCTCTCCTGAAGTCCAGGGTTGTGATCTGGCTTTTTGTCCTGCTCCCTTCTCTCAGGAGCCTGAACTCCACCTGACTCCATGGTCACCACAGCCAAGGCTGCTTTAACTTTCATATCCCCAAGAAGTCCCTCCTTGTTGGTGAGTATACCGTCCAGCAGATCTCTCTCCTCATCTCTTCTACCACTTGGAGGAGGAAATTGCTGATGATCTCCAGGAACTGCCTGAATTGCTTATGCCCTGTTATGTTGTCTCTCCAGAAGGTATTGGCATGGCTGAAGTCCTTCATGAGTACCAGGGCCTGAAAAGATGGAGCTACTTCAAGAAGTCTGTAGAAGGCCTCATCTCCTTGTTCTTCTTGGTCAGGTGATGTAGAGCAGACACTCACTACAGTGTCACCCTTATGCACCTTCTCTATAATCCTTACTCATAAGCTCTCAGGTGGCTCCTCATCTGTCCTCAGGCAGAGCTCCAAGCACTCAAACTGCTCTATCTTCCTAGCCTGTCCTTCCTGAAGAGACTGTCTCCTTCCATTGTAACACTCCAGTCATGGGAGCAATCCCACCATGTCTCCATGATCCCAACAAGATTATAGCCATGCAACTGCACACAGGTCTATAACTCCTTGCGTTTATTCTCCATGCTGTGTGCATTAGTGAACAGGCATTTTCAAGAGGCATCCCATCATGTTGACATCCTAGACAGTGTTTTAAGGGATTTGTCCACAATGGTGCCTTGTAGGCATTTCCTTGCTTATATACAGGCGCTGAAGGTGACTCCACTTAAGCCCCATTTTGTTGATTTTATGTTCTGTTCCTGTCACAAATCAAGATATCCATGACAAATTTCAGGTACCAGATAGCAAACAGCATAAATTCGGACTCACCTCTTTTCCTTTTGCCCTCACACATAATTGGATCCAAGGGAAAAGCAGGTGAGCTAAAATATGATAGGCTACTTTTCCTTACCAAGGAAAGCAAGATTCAATAGACAAGAGGAGGGAAAGGTAAGGTAGCTGGAGAATATAGAGTCAACAGAACAGATGAACTACAGTAACTTGACACTTGCTTTTCCAACAGTAGAATCTTAGAGAGCAGTTCCACTTCCTCCTCCTGATCTATGTTATTGGCTTTGCCATCATCTGAGCATTTCAGACATGAAAGGAAGCTAGTTGTTTCAGGCTCAGCCCAAAGACAACTAAAGAACATGTCCCGGGTAACAATGTAAAGATGTGTCCAAAAGCATGTATTCTATCACCATCCATTGAAACGAGGTGGGGCAGTGATCCTTATCCCTGCGGGAGATATCCTCTGCTAATGAGCCATCTGTTAAAAAACATGTGGGGCAATGTTCTTTATCTTTTCCACAACCCATCCTTCCTCCAGGAGATATCTTCTGTTAATGGGCCATTGAGTCCCACTACATGACTGATAAAATTACATCATCCCACTGGGAGATGCTCCAGCCAGGGGCAGGAGCCAAACATTTCCTACCTAGATAAAAACTGAAATTTGGAACACCAAGGCAGCCTTTTTCCACTGGATCCCAGAGGAAAATCCGACCTTTCCACATCATCACTGGACCTTCGGAGGAAAACTGCACCCTTCTACAGGACCACTGCGTCAACTGAAGCATCTGTCACTCCAGGAGGACTGCAGCCACCATTTAATTGGACTGCTAGCAACACCCTGACTGACAGGGTGTCAGGTTGTATTCTGACTCTGTCAGTGGGGTTTTTTTGTGCTATTGCATGTATTTTATTTTTTCTCTTTCTTTTTTTCTATTAAATTGTATTTCTGACTTGGAGTTTCTCACTGGTTTTGCTTTCAAACCAGTACAGAACAGTACTGGATGATCCTGGAGTGTAGATATGTTGACTCTTTTGTAGTGTCAGGCTTTATGCCCCCCATTTGTCAGTAAGGCAAAGGAAAAGAAACTACAGGTAGTACCAGGTTAGTAACCCAAAAGGATCACGACTCCAACATAAGAGGGTGACAATTTATGTAAAAATCAAACCAGTAGTCTGCTCTAGAACTAGGATGTGTCCCATGTCACTAAGCATTCTAGGACAGCCCTTAGCTCTGTGTAGGTACAGAGTTATGTTGGCTGGTAGCTACTCACACAAGTCAACCCAAATGGATCCAGGACTCGTGATCCCTTTGGCAAACAGCACTTTGGTGAGGTCCATCAGAGGCTTGTGTTTTCTGAACCTCACATGGTTAATTCTGGTGTAACTGTTGGTTCCACCTGAATATAGTGGGGCATGCTGATTTTATGAATAGCCATCTCACAAAATCCTTAGATTAAAAAGCTTGGATTGGTTTTATCATTACAGTAAAAAGAGCCACTCAGCAGGGAGCTGCAGAATTTGATAATGGCAGTCAGAAAATACCTTGAAGTTGATTACTTGAAAGCAAGAATATTTTAAACCTGAAAGATCACAAGAGAAACAGGCAGCTGAGAACTTGAAACATAAGGTAGCAGAAAGAGTTACAGATACAGAAAATAAATAGTCTGAGAAACAGAAAAAGGACAAGGGCTGCAATCAGTGGTAGAAGTGATTGTAATAGATACCAAAGAAACAATTAACTAATCAAATTCATGGGTATCTATCAGCCAACACAACATATACAGCAAATTTCAAGACAGATTATTACTAGATATTAATCGCATACTATCACACTGACAGACACAAAGACAAAAATTAGTTCAACAGCTAACTCTAAAGTATAATTGACAAGCTATCACAATGCAATTTGTTATCTGTGATGGGTAATTTTAGTCATAGAAGCATAGAATGGTTTTGATTAGAAGGGACTTTTAAAGATCATCTCGTCCAACCCCCCTGCTATGGGCAGGAACATCTTTCACTAGATCAAGTTGTTCCCTCCAACCTGACTGTATATGTTTCCTGGAATGGGGCATTTATCACCTCTCTGGGAAGTCTGTCCCAGTGTCTCATCACCCTCATCAAAAATATTCTTCCTTATATCAAAGCTACATCTACCCTCTTTCAGTTTAAAACCATTGCCCCTTGCCCTGTCACTACAGGTGTTGATAAAAAGTCTCTGTATTTCTTACTAGCCCCCTTTATAGATGGAAAGGCTGCAATAAGATCTCCCTGGATCCTTCTCTTCTCCAGGCTGAACAACCCCAGTTCACTCAGCCTTTCTTCATAGGAGAGGTGCTGGAGTCCTCTGATAATTTTTGTGGCCCTCGTCTGGACACGTTCTAACAGGTCCGTGTCTTTGCTGTGCTGAGGACCCCAGAGCTGGATGCAGTCCTCCAGGTAGTAGAGGGATTGAACCATCTCCCTCAGCCTGCTGCCCACTCTTATTTTGATGCAACCCAGGATTGGCTTTCTGGGCTGCAAGCGCACAATGACAGCTCATATCCAATTCTTCATCTACTAGCATCCCCAAGTCCTTCTCTGCAGGGCTACTCTTAATCCATTCATCCCCAGTCTGTATTGAAACTCGGGATTGACCTTACTCAGGCACAGGAACTTGCACGTGGCCTTGTACTTTGTGAGGTTCACATAGGCCCATTTCTCAAGCCTGTCAAGGGCCCTCTGGATGGTATTCCTTCTCTCTAGAGAATCAACTGCACCACTCAGCTTGATGTCATCTACAAACCTTCTGAGGATGCACTCAATCCCAATATCTATGTTATTGATGCCACATTACAAAATCATAGAATCACAGAATATGCTGAATTGGAAGGGACCCACAAGGATCATTGAAGTCCAACTCTTACCACTGCACATGACCATCCCCAAGAGTCACACCATGTGCCTGAGAGCATTGTCAAAATTCTTCTTGAACCCTGTCAGGCTTTGTGGTGTGACCTCTTCCCTGGGGAGCCTGTTCCAGTACTCAACCGCCCTCTGGGTGAAGAACCTTTTTCTAATATCCAACTTAAACCTCCCCCGTGTTGGTGATGGGTTTAAATTCAAAGAAAGACCTAAATGCAAAATTAAACATACATTGGTGATGATAAGAAAACACGCTGATATGGTGTTATAGTGTTGGGTTCGGCAGGTATTGCTTTTTCCCCTCATCTGTCTCCTTTCTCATGTGCGCTCCCTTTTATTTAATCTTGTTACAGATAAACAATTGCCTTCTCATTGGTCCCTAGGGCCTCTTGCTAATTTTGTAACATGCCTCAAGCATTCCATGCATGTGATTGTTTTCAATTACAATAAGCCACAGGGTCCTATTCATATGACAGTGTTCCACCAAGGAATGAGATTCCATAGCATCCCTCAGCAAGAACACAATTTTGCAGGACCCTTAGGGTTAACATTTTCTTGTTCCAATCTTGGTCAGGATGCCAGGTGTCTGGCACAGTTCCCACACCCCTGACACAACTTCAGGCCATTCCCTCGCATCCTGTCACTGGTCACCACAAAGATCAGTGTCTGGCCCTCCTCTTCCCCTCACGAGGAAGTTGTGGAATGCAATGAGGTCACCCCCTCAGTCTCCTCCAGGCTGAACAGATCAAGTGCCCTCAGCCACTCCTCATATGGCTTCCCCTTCAGACCCTTCACCATCTTCCTTGCCCTTCTTTGGACATTGTCTAATAGCTTTATACCTTTCTTATATTGTGGTGCCCAAAACTGCCCCCAGGACTCGAGGTGAGACCTCAACAGCACAGAGCAGAGGCGAACAATCCCTTTGCTTCACTGGCTGGCGATGCTGTGACCGATGAACCCCAGGACAGGGTTGGCCCTCCTGGATGCCTGGACACTGCTGACTCATATTCAACTTTCCATCAACCAGGACCCCCAGGTCCCTTTCTGTGGCACTGCTTTCCAGCCTCCCATTTCCCAGTCTGTACATACATCCTGACCCAGGAGCCAGTTGCTCACCCATCACATGATGTGTTTATCCATCTGTGGGATGGACATTTTGTCCATAAGGATCCTGTAAGAGACAGTATCAAAAGCTTTACTGAAATCCAAAAAGATTCCATCAACTGGCTTGCCTTGATCAACTAGGTCGGTAACCTTGACATAAAAGGAAATCAGGTTTGACAAGCAGGACTTTCCCCTCATGAAGTTGTGCTGGCTGTGATCAATGACTTCATTGTCTTTCAGGTGTTTTTCAGTAGCTCCCAGAATAATCTTCTCCATAACTTTACCAGGCACTGAAGTGAGACTGATATGCCTGTAGTTTCTGAGGTCCTCCTTCTTTCCCTCCTTGAAAATTAGGACAACTTCCAGTCAGGTGGGACCTCTCCAGATTCCCAGGACCTTTCAGAAATCATTGAGACCTTGTGATGACATCAGCAGCTCTGACTATTCTTGGATGAATCAGACATAGGGATCCAGCTGGAGCAGCAGATCCTACAGAATTTCAGGGTTAACTGAGGGTTTAAGATTCTCAGAGTCATGGTCCTCCAGCTCAGCACTCTGGGGTCCCAGAGCCCATCATCAGGGCTGAAGACAGAGGCAAAGAAAGCATTAAACACATCTGCCTTGCCTTTGTCCCTGTTTGCGAGGTGACCATCCTCATCTTATAATGGACCAATGTTATTTTTGCACTGCCTTTTGTTATTGACATATTTAGAAAACCTCCTTTTGTTGTTCCCCACATATCTGGCAGCTTCAACTCCAGTTGAGCTTTGGCTGCATGAATTTTGTCCCTACAGTGGCAACCAGCATCTCTGTATTTCTCCCATGTCACCTGACCTTATTTCCATTGACCATACACCTTCCTTTTTGGCCTTAGCTCCAAAAGAAGATACCTGCCCAGACAAGCTGCCCTTCTGCCTCGCCTGTTTGACTTCCAACATTTGGGAATTGCCTGTCCCTGTGCCCTTAGGAGATGGTACTTAAAATATGCCCACCACTGATGGACTCCAGCACCTTCAAAAGCATTTTCCCAGGGAACTTTACTCACTAGTTCCCTGAGCAGCCTGAAGTCTGCTCTCCTCATGTCCAGGGATGAGGTTTTGGTGGCACTTTTCCTCCTGTCACCAGAGATTTTAAACTCGATTGCTTTGTGGTTGCTGTGGCCAAGATGACTGCCAATCACCACTTCACTCATGAGATCCTCTCTGTTGATGAGCAGCAGATCAAGGAGGGCATCTTTCCTAGTTGACTCCCTTAGTACCTGTACCATAAAGTTGTCATCCAGGTTTTTTAGGAATCTTCTGGCCTGGCTTGTATCAGCTGTGTGGTGTTCCCAGTTAATTTCTGTCAAGTTGAAGTCCCCCGTAAGGACAAGGGCAGCTGACTTGGAGGTATCCCTTAGTTCCTTGAAGAATAATTTATCGGTGTCATCATCCTGGCTAGGAGGTCCATAGTAGACTCCCACAATGACATCCACTTTACTTTTTCATCCCTTGATTCTTACCCAGAGGCTCTTTCAACTGTGCCATTGCCAAATGCGAACTCCATAAATTCCAGTCCCTCCATCACATACAATGCCACCTCTCTGCCTCACCTGCCTTGCCTAACCTCCTGAAGAGCCTGTAACCATACATCAGGGCACACCAGTCACAGGACTTATCCCACCAGGTTTTACTTATGCCAATGATGTCAAATCTCTGGGACTGGGCCAAAGCCTTGAGCTCGTCTTGTTTGTTCCTCATGCTGTGTGCAATGGTATAGAAACATTTCAAGTGAGGTTTGTTTTAGCCGACACCTCGTGGAGCAGATTGAGGAATCCAACCAGCACTCAGTGCTTTTCAAAGTTATAAAATGAAATACTTTGCTATTAAAAATACCATCTGTAGAACACTCCATATCAAACTTTCATCTAGGAATTGCTCTGAATTCCAGAGGAGTGAATACAGCTTTCAATATGCTGTTCTTTTAATTCCACTTTTTTTTTAAAGTCTGAGCTTATAAACAGGTAGATCATAATAGAAACTTCACTATTATGTTTATTATGCCACACATTATAATAATTCAACATAAATGCCAGCAGAACCAAAAGGCTACAAGTCATATTGGCTGCCAACTACAGTTTATCCACTTGTGGCTTTTTTACCTGTATGTTTCCTCTTGGAAATGCTCTAACTGGGTCTGTAGCTTCAAGTGCCTATGACTTGCAGGGCTGTTGGGATCTTCTATAGAATCGGATTGATTCAAACGTTCCATCAGAATTTGGTTTTCAACCAGTAAAATGCTCATCTCCTCTTGAAGATCTGAAACCTGTTGTGATAAAAGAACAGACCGGAATAATGGAGCTCTCAGTTTTATAAAGAGCAATTTTTTTTTTTGTGCACACAGGAAAACATTAACACAACTCATAACTGGAAACATCAAAATTCATGAAACTATTTCACAAGAACTCACAACTTGAATAATTTTTCATTTGATATGTGATGTAGCGAATATACTACAGTATTAGGGACAGGATTTGACATAAGGAAAATAGTGTTCTTAGCTTTATTTCTCAGAAAAATCTAAAGAAAAATATCTTAGTGTGTTGGTTTGAAAGCAAAACCAGTGAGAGACTCCAAGTCAGTAATACAATTTAATAGGAAAAAAAGAGAAAAAATAAAATACATGCAATAATACAAAAGAAAAACCACCGACAGAGTCAGAATACAACCTGACACCCTGTCAGTCAGGGTGTTGGTAGCAGTCCGTATAAATGGTGGCTGCAGTCCTCCTGGATGACAGATGTGGTTCAGTTGAAGCAGTGGTCCTGTAGAAGGTGCAGTTTTCCTCCGAAGATCCAGCAATGATGTGGAAAAGGTCCGACTTTCCTCTGGGATCCAGTGGAAAGGACTGCCTTCGTGTTTCCAACCCTCAGTTTTTTATCTAGGTAGGAAAGGCTTGGCTCCTGCCCCTGGCTGGAGCATCTCCCAATGGGATGATGTAATCTTATCAGTCATACAGTAGGACTTAATGGCCCATTAACAGAATATATCTTCTGTAGGAAGGATGGGTTGTGAAAAGATAACAATGATCATTCCCCTGATTTTATCAGATGGCACATCAGCAGAGGATATCTCCCACAGAGATAAGGATCACCACCCCTCCTACATTTTAACAGATGGTGATAGAATACACATTTTTGCATTGTACCCCAGGACCCTTAGTTATCAAAGAAGATTGTCACTATTAAAGTCTTGCTACTTTTCAAGCACCATCACCTCATGCTCCCACTCTTGCACCCCATAGTAAGGTTTTTGCATGTTTTCCAAAGGAAACGATGTTTTTATAATCACAGAGAATATTCAAGTCCCTCATGGCCATGCATCTCCAAGAAAAATTTTTATCCAATGGCCAGTTGCAAATGGACTTGAAACAGGAACAAAGGTCCAAAAGATTATTAAATTTCTTACAACTTTGTGAAAACACACAGTGGAGCAGAGAAGCCAAAGTGCGATGACACAAAGAATGTCTAAAGCATAAGCTCATATTATTACACACTATGCAATCAAAATGAAGGTAGAAGGGAAAAAGTATATAAATATTCCAAAAGACAGGAAAGTTTTAATCAGAACTTGTATCCAACACAACAAAATAAAGCAACCATCAAAAACGAATCAGTAAGGCACAAGGCTTTATTAATCCCATTCATGACTGCTTGGCTAAAAGCCAAATTACACATCAAAATGGGAATTGATTTAAATGGTTCTTCTGGGGGTAGAGGTTTAGTCTGTTTATGCCATCCAAATAAAATGTGATCTGTTTACAGTAAAACTTAGTTTTACTTTTATTTGGTTGTAACTTTTTATTGAAATCATTATACCAGCAAAACTCTCCTAAGATTCCTGTAACTTGCTCTTGATTTCTGTAACTTGCTCTTGATTTCTGTAATTGCCCTGTGGGTGAACAATGCTGCTCATTTTTTTCTTGAATGCAAAAAAGCTTTGTCAGTACCAAACACCTTTATGCTGACATAACTGAATCAATAAAAATGGGCATGAACTTTTTGCTCTGCTAACATGGGTAAAGAAATACAGCAACTGAGGATTTATTTACTTTTTAAATATAAAAGAGAGATTTCCATAATCCCTTTCTTCAGATAGCCTACCTGCATATCTAACTCCTGACATCTCTGGGCAATTTCTTTTGTTGTTAGTGTTGTAGTTACAGAAGAGAGTACCAGTATGGATGTAGCCAAATGTTGTAATTCACTAGATGTATTGGAAATGGTAGATTCCGTGACCCCTGCAATGTCCTGTGGCCGGATCCCTCTCCCCTCTGGCCATGCCTAGTTGGCCTAGATCCAATTTCTTCCTGCCCCCTTACAAACCCTAGAAAAGAACTGTGCCCCCTGACCTCGTCCTCTTTTCGCTTCTGGAGGACCACAAGAAATAAACCTCAGATTCTCCCCGGGGGGAAAGAGCCTCTTTTGTTATCTTTTATTCACTTCCATGTGGCAGATCCCTGAGGCTTCATCCTAACATCTGAGCTAGTCGGGAACAAGGGTGAAAATTTCAGCAGGCAAAGCCACAGTTGGCGCTCACATGGACGGGTCTCTGCAGATTTACAGAACACCACGACTGGCTGTGACTCCCATTTTTGGGATTCGATAAGCCTTTGAGCTGATCAACTACCTTAAATTTCTTTGAGCTGCGTTTTGTGCAGTTCGGAGACTAAGGACGAACCGGGAGCCTGTCAGGAGCCCAGGCAGGTCAGTTCTGGGCAGAGACCCATGACAGTTACAGAGAAGCCTATGCCGGCAAGATAAAGGGTGAGTGTAAGCCTCCATTCACCGTGGGGTGAGTTCCCCGGAAGTCCGGGGGAGGGGTTTCACCGGTGGCATTTAGCCAGCGCGACGCTGCTCGAGAGAGGCGGCGAAGGGCGCAGGGCACGGCACGCAGGCTGGGGGGGGCTGAGTGCAGCCACCTCAGACACAGCATGGAGCGGCAGGCGCCACCTGTGATCGGTTTCAAAGTGGTGGCAGGGGGTTTTGAGGTTTTTGTGTCTTTTTAAGGTGGCACCGCTCCAAAACGCAGCACAGGGGCTGCAGCGCAGCTCCTCGCCAATGAGAGTGACAGTTTTAACATCGGAACTGTGGCGTGCACACTGGGGAGCCTGGAAACCATGCTGTAAAGAGGCACATTTTAACAACTGACTCGTTTTTCTGTGTTTTAACTGTAGTGGGGGAGATATAGTGGCAGTTTGTTAATAAACATCATGGGCTTGAAGCAATCTGCCCTACAAAAGAGTTTAAGTTCCCAGCTCAGGGAAATATTAAGTTCAGGGAATGTTTTAATATCTAAGAAAAGATTAGCACATTTTACAAGCTGTCTGTCTGTTGAAAAATCGGACCTTGAATAGTAAGATATAAATTCTATTTCATTTTGGGACAAAATAGGGGATTTATTAACTTTAAAAGTGGAAAATGGAGATGAAACAGCCTCTCTATTCCTCCCGATAGTCTTACAAATTCAGAAACTTTTAATTCAGACAGAAAACAACAGGCAGCAACAGCAAAAGAGCTCAGATTCACCTTCCCTTTCCCCAAAACGCTATAACCTGGAACTGGAGGGGACCCACAGGTCTTCCCGGGAACCGCAGGGCACCCAGCACAGCCGTAGCTGCTCTGGGCCCGAGTCCTCCCCAGTATCCTGGTTCTGATGATGATTCGAAAATTGTCAGCCATTCTTCCTTGTACCCTTCTCTCCCAAATATTTTCCCTTTGGAATAGTGTTCAGAAAGCTATAGAAGTGACCTCCCTTCCCTTCAGGGCAACGGCCACGTGGCTAAGCCTGAAGGGGCCGGGGGCAAGATCCAAGATGGTGCTGGCCATGTGGCTTGTCCCCAGGTAACTGTAGAGCAAGTGGTGGGGGTCCCATATGGTGGCAGCCACGTGTTTCCTCTATCATCCCACAATCCCTTTTACCCTCTGGTCCCTGCCCCTAACCCTTTCCCCTCCCATAACCCATTGTTGCCTCGGCTGCCTTGCCCCCACCCTCCTCCAAGAGTCTGCCCTGCATGACATCCCCCTGCAACCCCACCCACACATGTTGCAACCCTGGATCCCACCACCACACCCCTGCTCCGGATTCATGTGCCTGCCCTCCAAGGTACTGCGGGAACTGGGGGGGCAGTGGAACCCCTGCCAGGGTCAGTGCTGGTGGGAATGGGGGTGGAGAGGGATCAGCTCACAGCCTCTGCGGGACAGATGGTGTCCCCGTGGTGGGGGAGGGTGGGCAGCCTCCCTGGCCCGGTGGGGGGGGGGGGGGGGGGGTGCCCAGCCCTGGAAGTCAAAACCTGGGAGAAGAATATATTCCATCAGATGCTCCCGTGGTTTTTCTCGGTAGGAGAAATAGCAAGAGAAGTTATCAGCCTTTGTCCTATCAAGATAAAAAGGAAATTTGTAAAGTACAGAGAGAATTTGGCAGAGGTAGTGAAATTTTTAAAGGCATGATGAGAGCCACCTTTAGCTCAAACAAACTAGTTCCAAATTATATCAAGGATCCTTTCCGATGTCTGTTAACTCCCTCAGAATATGATCTATGGGAAAGCCTGTGGAAAAGATCTTTGAAAGTGCTTTTACAAGAGCTTTAACAAAGCTTGGAAGATGCAAAAGATGCTGATGATAATGAAATCACATATGAACACCTATGTGGGGAAGGGGATTGGCATTGCCCCGAAAAACAAACCAGAGTACTATCCAAGTCTGTCCTGGATAAAATATGCAATGTTGCAGAAATGGCTTTTAATCACTTACCAACAGTGGAAGCCAAGGGTAGTTATGTTAACATTAAACAGTTTGCTTCTGAGAATTTCTTAGAGTTTGTAGATCATCTTCATGTGCAAGTGGAAAGGCAGGTGTGTGATCCAGTGGTACAAGCCGAATTGATTAAGGAGATGGCTCAGAGGAATGCTAATGAAACCTGCCACAGGGTTATCCTTAGCCTTCCCCTCAAACCAGCGCCTAGCTTAGCACAGATGATAGAAGCCTGCACCAGGAAAGCAGAACTGCTCAGTGGACATGAGAGGAATCCTGGACTGGCACGCCCAAAGACCACGGCAGCTGTGACACCAGGAGCAAAGAAGCAACCAATGTTACCAGAGCAGCTGCAGCAGATCATCTGCTTCCAGTGCAAGAAGCCAGGACACTTCGCCAGAGACTGTCCACACAACCAGAAACAGAAGAAGTCCAACAAACAAAAAATCTGGCTTCCCAGAGCACGCCCTCCATTAAGATAATCGTGCGCCCGGCTGTAAATACTATGGGCTCCACACTGGCAAAAGACACTCTCTTAAAAAAAGGTTGGAGGATGGCATACAGGATGTGGGGATGCAGGACAATCAAAATGTCAAATGTTCAGTTAACAAGGTTTGGCAGCCACCAGGCCGTTCTAGGCTTGTGACTACCAAAGGTTTTCATTTCAGGTTACCTGACTGGACAGTCATTACAGTGGACCTACAAAACAGCACACACGACGTGACGTTAAACCAGATGAAACTGGACAGTGAGTACTTCGTTATTGGGGACGCAGCACAAACACCCCTAGAGATTGAGGTAGCTCCCATGACCATCAAGGGAAGCTTAACCTGCCTCATTCTCCTTGCACGATGTCCTCTACCACCATATTACCTGGTCGAGGGGCAAATCCTCTCCCAGGCCATTCCCATTCCCATTCCTGTGGAGGTCCCAGTAGATGGAAAATCACCTGAAATCTACTGGGCAGAAGTGGTGGGTGAGGAAAAAACTTCTCCGGCATGCAACCCAACCCGTGGATCAGACTACCTCCATGTGGAAGTGGTACTGGACACAGGAGCCCATGTGGCTATCATACCCGAGAGGATGTGGCTGTCACATTGGGAATTACAACCTGTGGCTGGCAAAATCCAAGGTGTAGGAGGGGTAAAATTGGCAAAAATATCAAAAACCATCGTGCAAATTGAAGGGCCGGATGGAAAACTGGCTAGCATCCGTCCATTTGTTACAGACTATAAATGCCCTCTATGGGGGACAGACACCATGTCCCAGTGGGGAGTGAAACTGATTATTCCTAAGACTCCCCAGGATTTTTAGAGGCGGCCACTGTAGTGTGCCCTGCACAAAAATTGAAATGGCTAGATGATACCCCAAAGTGGGTAGCACTGTGGTCGATGAGTAAAGAGAAGCTCAAGGCGCTTGAAGAGCTTGTGGAGGAGCAATTGGCTAAAGGCCACATAGAGGAGACCACAAGTCCGTGAAATTTCCCAGCCGTTGTAATAAAGAAGCCGGGAAAGGATGAGTGGAGGCTGCTCCACGACCTCCGGGAAATAAACAAAGTGATTGAGGACATGGGGTCACTCCAACCTGGGATGCCTTCTCCAACGATGCTTCCCAGAGATTGGCAATTGGCTGTTCTAGACATCAAGGACTGTTTCTTCCACATTCCCCTACACCCAGAAGATGCCCCACGATTTGCCTTCTCGGTTCCTACCATCAATCAAGAAGCCCCAATGAAGAGCTACCACTGGAAAGTTTTGCTGAAGTGCAGTCCCTCCATCTGCCAGTGGTACGTGGCCTCATTGCTGTCCCTGGTGCGTGCTCAGAGAAGGGAAGCCATCATCTTACACTACCGGGATGATGTGCTTGTGTGTGCCCCCGATAACTCTCTACTCCAATACACACTTGACCTAGTGGTTAAGGTTTTAACCTCTGCTGGATTTCAATTGCAGGAGGACAAAGTCCAATAGATGCCACCTTGGAAGTACCTGGGCTTGGAAATTACTGCACAGACCATTGTTCTTCAGAAATTAGAGATTAATTGTAATCCAAAAACCTTAGCAGATCTCCATTCCTTGTGTGGGTCTTTGAATTGGGTCAGGCCCTGGCTAGGCCTCACTAATGAGGACCTAGAACCTCTCTTCAATTTATTGAAGGGGAAAAGAGAGCTGGTTTCTCCCAGGGAACTGACCCCAGAGGCAAAGACTGCAATCGAAAAGGTACAGAAGGCTTTAGGAGAGAGGCAAGCTCTTCGTTACCAGCCCAAGCTGCCCTTCAAATTCATTGTCCTAGGAAAACTGCCACACTTACACGGGTTAATATTCCAATGGATCAAGGAGCAGAGACAGTCACTCTTAATCATAGAGTGGGTCTTCCTCTTACACCAAAGATCCAAAACCATCACTAGAGCCACAAGAGCTGATAGCTCAGCTGATTCGGAAAGCAAGGATGAGACTGTATGAACTGGCAGGTTGTAACTTCACATGTATTCACCTTCTAGTCAAACTTTCTGAGGAGGGGAGGAACTCTCCTGAGAGATTGACTAAAGAGATGTTTGAGCATTTGCTCCAGAGCCATGCCAGTCTCCAATTAGTCCTGGACAGCTACAGAGGACAAATATCAGTCCATGCCCCGTCTCACAAGCTGTTTAATGAGGAATTCCACCTCATTCCTTGTGAGAAAAGGAGTCGGAGACCACTCAAACCTCTCACAATGTTCACGGATGCATCCGGGGCTTCCCACAAGTCGGTGATGACTTGGAGAAATCCCCAGACTCAGCATTGGGAAGCTGATGCTGAGTTTGTGGAGGGATCACCCCAGGTAGCCGAGCTGGCAGCTGTCGTGAGAACTTTTGAGAAGTTCTAGGAGCCAATCAACTTGGTAACACACTCAGCCTATGTAGCAGGGGTAGTGTCCAGAGCGGAGCAGGCAGTGCTCAGGGACATCGAGAATGAGCAGCTTTTCAGGTTGCTTTCCAAACTAATTTATTTGATTTCTCATAGAGAACACCCGTTCTATGTGATGCATGTGAAGTCACACACCGATTTGCCAGGCGAATTTGCAGAAGGGAACCTTCAGGCAGACTCCCTTGCAACCCCAGACTCCCTTGCAACCCCAGCAGAACAAGCACGCCTCCCTGACATCTTCCAACAGGCAAAGGTGAGCCATCAGGAATACCATCAGAATGCGCCAGGTCTGATGTGACAGTTCCTGCTAACACAGAGTTAGGCTCGAGTCATTGTGGCCACCTGTCCCAACTGTCAGCTCCAGACTATGCCATCAATGGGCATGGGGGTTAACCCCCGAGTTCTTGGCAGCTGTGAGGTGTGGCAGACTGACGTCACACACATTCCCAGTTTTGGTCGCCTCAAATATGTTCATGTAAGCATTGACACATATTCAGGCTCAGTCTATGCCTCTGCCCACGCAGGAGAAAGGGCTGTGCATGCCAAACAACACCTAGTGCAAGCTTTTTTAGTGCTGGAGATCCCTAGGGAAATCAAAACTGATAAGGGCCCAGTGTATAAGTCCAAGGAGTTCCTGGAATTCATCCAGCAGTGGGGAGTGGAACATAAAACTGGCACCTCCCACTCCCCCATAGGCCAAGGTGTAGTAGAGCGAGCCAATCAGACGCTCAATCAAGTCTTGGCTAAACAGAGCATTTCAACAGCGTGAATGTTTCCACAGCAGAAGTTCTGCAAAGCCATGTTTACTATCAATTTCCTGAATTCTTAATTTGAAAACATGAGTCCACCTGTGGTGCGTCACTTTAACAGTGGGAAACAGTTCAAGTTATCCCAACATCCGCCAGTCTTGATTAGGGACCCAGAAACCTGGGAAACCAAAGGTCCCTATGAGCTCGCTACCTGGGGACGTGGCTATGCGTGCGTATCCACTCCCTCAGGCCCTCGATGGATTCCCCAAAAGTGGGTGAAACCGTATGTCCCCAAACATCCTGCTCCAACTGAGGGGGACGAGAAGCAAGTGGCTGTAGCTTCGAAAAGAAGACACCACTGAAAAAAGGAAAGGAAATCCTCATAGAGGACGACATTCAGGCAGATAGAGACCTTTAACAAGTTTTATAAAATTTGTCTTTCCTTTTAGAGAAAACCTTACCTCCACTCAGTCCCGTGATGAACCCCATCCAAGTTGTCTTCTTGTTAACACTGAACAGTCTGGCAACTTCATGGATTGTCCCTCAGCCACGTCAAAATATCTGGGTGACCCTGGCACAGACACTCCAACAGGAAAACATAAGTCTGTCCACTGCAGCAACAAAAAACCCTATGTCCTCCTTCCTGGTAGGAATCCCGTTGAAGTCTGGAGAATATTCAGTCAGCTTTGAAACACAGATGCCCAATGAACTTCCTGAGTCACACACCATTTCATTATACAAAAATTGTAGGCAGCAAGCTGTAATGAGTATGAACCCCTTAGAGAAGTTGCTGCCACGTATGCCCAAAGCAGCCCAGGAACCCCAAGAATTAGAGCAGTTGTGTTCCTACCCAGCACAAAATTGCATTCATTTTATGATCCTCCCAAAACCTTCTAGCTTAAAAGTGTTCCACAACATAATGCAATATCGTGAGGAATTCACTCCCAAAAGGTGGTGTAATGTTCTAAACCATATTGCACCTGACACCCCAACTCATTCAAGCCCCAAAAGCCTCCCTAGGGGATTGTTCTTGATTTGTGGAGATCGGGCATGGGCAGGGATCCCTTCTCGGCTCTTAGGAGGGCCATGCACCTTCGGGCTGTTGTCCCTGTTGGCACCCAACGAAACCTTAATTAGTGATTGGACTCACAAAAACAAATTAGCTAATAAAATCCAAAAGAGAAGTGCAGACAATTTGGACCCAAACTGTGATTCTGAAATTTTCCGTTGGGCCAAGTCAAAAAGAATTGCTGTGTCCCTGTTTCTTCCGTGGGTCGCAGCAGCCAAAGCTCTGGGTGAATTGGGCCACCTAGAGTGTTGGGTAGTCAAACAGGCAAACTTAACATCCACAGCAAACAGCTCCCTCCTGGAAGACGAGGAAATTACCAGGCAGGCTACACTCCAAAATCGTGCTGCTATAGATTTTCTCCTACTACTGCATGGACATGAGTGCCAGGAATTTGAAGGACTTTTCTGCATGAACCTGACCTTGAGAGATCCCAACATCCATGCTACCCTCCGAAGCATGAACAGCTTGATCAGACAAGTGAAGCAAGAATCTGTAGATTGGTTCAATGAACTGTTCAAGGGCTTGGGACTCACAGGGTGGGGGACTTCTATAGTTAAAAGAATTATGTTAATTTTTTTATTCTTTTCCTTGTAATAATGGCGTCACTTAGTTTTCAAGGCTATTAATGGTCTCATTCCTTCTACCTCAGTAGTCAATCACATAGAGATGAAAAATCTAGAACAATCTAACTCTCCTACTAACTGCAAGTGGTGGGCAAGATCATAATTTGAATCAAGATGAACCTAATATCCTTCCTTCAATTTTGTTAAACAAAAAACTGGGAGATGTTGTAACTCAGTCGATGTATTGGAAATGGTAGATTCCTTGAACCCTGCAATGCCCTGTGGCCTGGTCCCTCTCCCCTCTGGCCATGCCTAGTTAGCCGAGATCCAATTTCTTCCCACCCCCTTACAGACCCTAGAAAAGACCTATGCCCCCTGACCTCACTCTCTTTTCGATTCTGGAGGACCACAAGAAATAAACCTCAGATTCTCCCCAGGGGGGAAAGAGCCTCTTTTGTTATCTTTTATTCATGTCCATTTGGTGGATCCCTGAGGCTTCATCCTAACATCTGAGCTAGTCGGGAACAAGGGTGAAAATCTCAGCTGCTCAAGCCACAGCCAAACTATGTATTCCACAACCATCTCCATTATTCCTGATGAACTGTTAATGGTGGGTTGTGGATATGGGTAATGGAAATGAGACTGATAGTACTGTAGATTTATTCAGCATATGCAGCTTGATAATGAGGATGCCCTGGCAAGAGGAAACAGCTCTGACTGCAAGACTGAATCAAGTCTGGCTTACAGGAAATAAGATTTTACTAAGTCGAAATGTAAAGTTTTTCTGAGTGATGTTTAACTAGATGATTGTAGTAAAATATTACTAGCTTTCCTGAAATGATATATAAGCACATGTAGTGCTCAGTAAAGTTGGATTCTGATCACCATTCAGTGTCCCTGTTCTCTCATCATCAATAGTGGGTCATTTGTAACAGCTGTGAGCTGGGTGTAGTGTTCTCTTTGTCTTCAGTGACAACTACATCCAACCTAAGGGGGGGTCATCTCTGCCAATGGGCCATCAAGGACTCCTCAAAATATCCTATGACTTAGAGGATTACATCATTCCATTGTGAAACTCCCCACCCTGAGGGAGGTACTGAACATTCCTGCCTGGGGTTTGAGGGTATGTAATCTGGTAGTTTGAGGACTGGGACAGAACCAACACCACTGGACATCCAGACAAGGACCTTTCCACAGGACCACTGCTTTCGACAAGACCACATCCATCACTTCAACAGGACTGTAACCACCGTTTAACCAGACTACTACCACCATCCTGACCAACAGCGTGTAAGGTTGTACTCTGACTTTGTCAGTTTAAGCCAGTGTTTCTGTACTATTGCCTTTATTGTCATTTTCCTATTAAATTGTAACTCCTACTTGAAATCTCTTGCAAGGTATTTGTGTGGGGTTAATTCTTCCCACTGGTTTACCTTCAAACCAGTGTAGAAGAAGGGATTACAGGCAACCTCACCCCTGATAAGTCACGGTTGTACTAATTACCAAAGAAGAGGAACAGCCTTGCCTTTAATGGGTTGCAGCTCTGACTAATAAAAATAAGTGTGATAAAAGGGGTGGGTTGGCTGGTCAGGGAGAACCTGGAGGGAGAGGAGCCCTGAGGAAGAAGAAATGATCCAGAGAGACACAAAGAAGAACAAAACAAGGAAGAGAGTTACTGCAGTAAAAGATCTGCTATGAGGTCAATCTGGGTCTGATGGAGTTAGAGCCTGCTGTTGGAGCCTGCAGTCATAGTCGAACTAGATAAAAGCCTGTGGTCAGAGTCTGCAAACCAATACTTGCAGTCATAGACCAGTAGCAAATGGCCAGCAGTCAGAGTCTGCAGTTGGACCCTACAGTATGAGCTTGCTGTAGAAGAGTCAGGATGGCAAAGCTGTAAAGAAGAATAAACTGGTACCCTTTTCATGTTGTTGAATGAGAGGCTCAGTCTTGGCTCATTTCTACCCCTAATGAGAGGTGTGCTGCAACAAACCAGCACATAGAGCTTCCTTTAATTCTTCTGTGGATTTCTTTAACTATTATTGTCCTGGGGTGTCTTTGTCATATTGAATTGTATCCCCATTCATCTGTTTAGCCCAAAAATAAGTTTTGTACCTTTAAGGCTGGATTTGAGAGTGAAGGGGGGGGGAAGGAGAAGCGGTGGAATGTTTGAGGCGGTTGTTTTCAAAACATAGAGATAGGAGTTTCATCGCTTTGTCTCCTGGACTGTGTCACCGTGGTGGACAACGAGAAAGAGCTCTCCTTTGCTTTTAGTTATTTTTTTACTAACTGAAGCAGAGAAGTTCCCCAGATGTTTTTTTTTCCCTTTTTTCCCCCTGTAATTATTTGAATCTGCTCTGGACTGGGGACCCGGGGAAGCACCAGAAGCTGGCACCTGCGGCCCACCAGGACCTGGCCTGGGCAGTGGCATTTTCCAGCGTCGGAGAGACTGATAACAGACAGAACCGAGCTACCACCCACAGGAGAGGGACTTTGTGAATTTGTCATTTCTTCAGAGCAACAAGAGGTTTTGTTGTCTGGTATTGTTCATTTTTTTTGTGCTGGGCAGTGGTTTGCCTGTTGAATAAACAGTTTTTTTCTACTTCTCTCTGAGAAAATTTCTTCCCAAACCACTTGGGGGAGGGGCCGCTTGGGTTTGCTTCCTGGGGGGGGCCCTTTGGAGGTTTTCTCCCAAATTTGCCCTAAACCCAGAGAAATATAAACAACAATATTTTTTTAGTTTCATAATCATATATCTATATAAATGATATAACAAAGTTATGAATTATGTGGTAGTAAAGTCTCTTTATACATTTATGTATTATTGAAGTGTGGGGGAAAAATTCAATTCTGCTTCTACAATGAAACAACTTAGCAATTGTAATCATTGTTTAATTTGTATAACTAAGTCTTAAAACAAAACACTGAAGCTATCACATTTATTCTGTAAACTGGAGTTCCCCAAAACTAAACAGCTTAGCTATGAAGAATCTATTGGCTCTGTACACTGAAAAAAAGGCATCAACACCACTTTTATTTATGGATGCAAAGAATATATTATTTGAGTTTTTAATATACTTTTCAAGGATAGAAAAGATTGGCAGGTAGAATACAAGGAACAAACAAATGAGGTAATACCTGTCTAATCACTAGAAAATACTCTTACTGTATAATAAGGATAACAATCAATATTGTGATGGAGAAACCTATCTGTCTGAAAAAGACACTTACTGAATCTTATAGGCAGTGTGGAAACATTCAGTTACATCTCTTTAAGGGACAATATAATAATTAAAAGACATATCTTCCAAGTTTCTGTATGAATGTAGTCAGGGAAATAAAGAAATATCTACAAGAAAATTAGTCTGATAAAATATTCACATAATGCATGTATATATATATTTTAATACACATAATAAATTTTAGATGGGCCTTCTACTTTTCACAGACAGGCCTATTTAGGTGACTTATTCAGAGAGTTCCTTGGGACTCAGCCCTTAAAAACAAAGGCATCCAGGAAAGGTGGATGTGCTTCAAAACAGAGATCTTGAGGGCACAGACAGGAACAGACTGTCCCTGTGTGCCGAAAGATGAGTGGATGATGCAAATGTCCAGCCTCGATGGACAACGAAGTATTGAAGGAACTTAGGAATAAAAAGAGAATGTATCATGTTTGGAAGGAGAGTCAGGTCTCTCAGGAAGTATTTAAGGGGATTGCTGGGGTGTTGGAGTCAGTAAGTCAGGAGTTTCTCTGAATCCTTCAGAGAGAGATCAGAGTGCAGGGATTGAATTAAAGTCTTTGGATGGATTGAAGTATGTTAAGCCACTCACACATAAGGCAGAGGTGCAAGTTTAGGTTTTAGCATGAGTGAGCAAGTAAGTAAGTAGATGGAATGAGTAAGTGAGTAAGTGGAATAAGTTTTAAGTGCTTTTAGTAAGTTAAAGGTCTTAGATGCCAGAGGAGTAGTACATGTTCTACTGAAGGTTGAAAAACATGGTCCTGGATGCTAGTGTTTCCGAGGAGGCTCCAAGAAACCAGCTTCAGATATAATAGAGTTATAGTTAGGAATATTGCTTACATTTTTCAGTTAGAACAAGATAGGCCATGTACGTAGTTTATACGTAGCCTGGCATGCTAAGAAAACAGAATTCTAATAGGTTAAGAAGTAGTGGTCCGAGTTTGTGTCTTAGCCTGTTGGGAAGTTTCTATATAAGAACATGCATTAGGGAGAGGTGGTGCTCTATGCTGTCACTGGTGGGGTTTCGGGGTCCCTTTGGGATCCCTGAGACTGCTTCTGCAGCCCTCAGTGACGGAGCAAATTCCCGAGCCTTGCCCAGATAGAATTTTGGCTCCCGGTGAGCTCTCAGACCAGCAGGGAAAAGAGACCAGCATATGCAGAAAGGCACAAATCCATAGTTTATTCTATGAAGGCATCCTATCTAGCATATACCAACGGCTATTGTTTTATATGGGGTTTTTATATCTTTTGAGGGTTTTAGAATTTGCACCAATTACCAAGGGAATTCTACTTTCTAACCAATCCCTGAGGGATTTTACATTCAAAGCTGGCCTATGGATACTAAAAGAAAATGAACCACTAATATTGAAGATAGATAAGAGGGTCTTCCAAGGGGGGGAAGCTAAATTCCTTTTGTATTCGTCATTTCACAAGCCATTTCTTATCTCTAAGCTCTGGTTTTCCAAGAAGCTTGTTCTGAGGATGCAGGGAAACTTTCTTCTGTGTTTTCTGCTCTCTCCACACTATGTCATGTCTTTATGTCATGTGCATTTTGCCACTGCAGTTTTGCCATTGCTCTATGCCATGGCTTTATGCCATTGTATTTTGCCATTGCTTTATGTCACTTGTATTTATGCCATTGCTTTGCTTTGTTTTTGCCTTTGAGACTGATGTGCTTCTGCAATAAATAACTTTATAATAACTATTAATTTGCTTGGCTTTTGAAGAAAATAACCTGACAGTGTGGGTGCCTAAGAGCACCTGGAGGTCTAACCTCACACTAGGGCATGTAGGAAAAAAGTTAGGGAGGTGTTTTGGTTTAGTTTGATTTTCTGGCTAACGTACTAATAAATGTTATAGTTTAGGTTTGTTAATTTTAATATGTTAATTTTTTGTTGTGAGATAGAATTAGGAGTAAAAGCAAGACAGGCTTAAAACTTGAAAGGGTATGAAAGAAAAAACTTTATTAACAATACAAAGAAAGAAAAAAACAAATTTAGAATAAGATAACAAATAGTTTTTTTCAGCTTACTTCAGAGAGAGAAGTTTTTTTTGTTAGGTCATAGGGACTTTTTCACAAGGAGGGGAAAAAAATAGACTTTTCATGGCTTTACTTTCACGATTCACATCTGCCAGGGAAAATTTGCAAATCGTGAAACTTCATTTTCACAGCTTTCCTAAAGCTGTGCTTATGGGCTATGTTAAACTCATGGGGTATTTACTTTTAGGAATGAATTGTTTTAAAACAATTTTTTTTTTCGTTAATGTTTTATTTCTAGAAACAGAGATCCCCTTTTTTTCTCCGGGGCAAAGGATTTTTAACACAGGTGCTTTTGGTCGATGAACTATTAAATGGAACACTATCTTTTCCATGTTTTTTTCCATGGTTTATAAGAATTTTCAGTACAATACAGTTTATCTTTACAACTTACAAAAGGATTTTTAGTTAACTTTTATAGTATTTTTTCATTTTCCTTTTACCTAAAGAAATTTAGTTCTGGCTTTACTGACCTTGGTGTTTTTAATTCTTTTTCCCTCTCACTTAGAAAAAATATTAAAAGTCTTCAAGTCTTATTTAAACATTAAAAAAGTTAAGATTTTACACGGAAAATGCAAGGCTTTAGCTAATGCTAAAGCTGTGCCAAGATCTTAAAAAAAGCCACGCTGAAAAAGTAAAAATAAAGAAGGGCTAAGATTTCAATCAGCCTCCCTAGGATTCAGCTGCAGCACCCACTAGCCATGACCACCCCTCCTCCCTGCTGGAACATGCCAGCTTTTCAAACAGGAAGCCAAGCTGCATGCCCCCAGGCTTCTTAGGTGGCTGATCGGGCTCAACTACTCCTTAGCTGTTTTAAAGCAGCAGCAGAACCCTGCCGAGCTGTGTCTCCAGAGGGGAAAAAAAAGGCCAAAATTTAAAAAATAAGCCTCTTCTCTTCTTACCCATCTAAGCCCCTGGTTGCAAACAAGGCCTGGCAGCCTCCTGAGCCTATCTCAACCTTGCCCGGGCAAAAGGCCTGGGCCAAGTTAGTTACCTTAAACAAAATAGAAAATAAAAAAACCCTTTTTCCATGTTACCTCCTTTAAAATATGTTTTCACAGAACAAACTAACTTTCTCCAATTAATTTCTTAAGCTGTCAATAACTAAACTAGCCTCCAATTAGTCCCATCAACTCACAAAAAAATTTTTCATAAAAAACCCTCTGTAATTCTACTCTCCCCTAAATATAACCAGCACAGGAGGCCAAAGCTCAGTTAGAATTTAATTTAGCAACTTTTGTAAAGGATAAAAAAAAAGTTTTTACAAATATGTTAATGGCAAAAGGAAGGGTAAGACCAACCTTTGTTCTCTACTAGATGTGGGAAGGAACTTATTAACTGCAGATTAGGAGAAGGCAGAAATGCTTAATGCCTACTTTGCCTCAGTCTTTAGTGGAAAGATGGCTTGTACTCAGGACAACTGTCCTCCTGGGTTGGTAGATGGTGTCAGGGAGCAGAATGGTCCCCCTGTTATTCAGAAAGAGGCAGTCAGAGAACTGCTGAGCTGCATGGATGTTCATAAATCTATGGGACCAGATGGGATCCACCCCAAGGTGATGAGGGAGCTGGTAGATGAGCTTGCGAAGCCACTCTCCATTATTTACCAAACAGTCGTGGCTCACTGGTGAGGTTCCAGATGACTGGAAGCTGGCCAATGTGACTCCCATTCACAAAAAGGGTAGGAAGGAGGATCCTGATAATTATAGGCCAGTCAGCCTGACCTCATGTCTTGGTTTAATTTAATTTTTTCAAAAAATATCTTAATTTAATTTTGTTTCCTGGCCAATGCACCAAATAATGTTTGAGTTTTGACTTGCCAATTTAAATAAACTCATTTTTCTGTTGTGAGACAGAATCAGGAGCAAAAAAGCAAGGCAGGCCTAAAACTTAAGAGAGTATAAAAAAAAGAAATTTATTAACTACACAAACAAAGAGGGAAAAAAAAAACCAAATTCAGAATAAGATTTTTTTCAGACCACTCTTTCCTTCTCTCTCCTAACCTTCATAACAACAAAACAAACATACAACAACTACTTCGGTCAGTTCTCAGTCTTTTTCAGTTCACTTCCAGAGAGAGAATCCTCCTTTTGTTGAAGCTGTAGGGATTTTTCTACAAGAAGGAAGAAAACAGTCCTCTTGTGGTTTCATTTTCACGATTTGCATTAGCCTGGACCTGCAATCGTGACACTCCTCCCAACTCCACAGCTTTCCCAAAGCTGTAGATGTGGGCCATGTCTTTCTCATGGGGTATTACTTTTAAGAAGGAAATGTTCCACAGCAAAGGTTTTCCTCATCTTTTTTCTCTCTGTTCAGGCTTTATCCTCAGAAAATGCAATGTCAACTGGAGAGAACTGAGGAGCATTTGGCTATGGCAACTTATATTTTTTTCCAAAACTTTTTCACCTGTAGGAAGATAGTGTAGAAACCAGTCAAAACACTTCTTTTACTGTTAGGATCTCCAATGACAGGGGTAGTCACTGTCATAAAAAGACAATTTTCCTTTCCCTTTCATGCAGGCTCTGGATCATTATGAAAGGGCAGTACTATACAGACATGTTTTCTGCAAGGATATGATCAGCATCATTGTCATTTTCTGGTATTCTGCATCCATTTGTTCCTGCTATTTACTGTATCACATCCTTCACAGAAACTACAATGTGCATTATTAACCCTTTTTACTGTTCAACGCTTTTCTCTTGCTAGGAAATGAGATGGTTTCTATCAGTGTCCAGTCCAAAATGCCTCCCTTGGGCCTTGAACCATTCTTTGTTGACTAGAAAAATGTGGCTGCTGATTGTCTCTGTAAACATCTGCCTTTTCGCAGCTCAGACATCTCCTCTCTCCATTTACCATCACCTCAAATGCAGTACCGTTTATATAGCTCTTGTTGATTGAACATCTCTTTTTTTTTTTTACTTCTTTTACACATTTTTGGGAGGAAACAGGTAAAAACAGAAGATTTGGCAAGGAGGATGATAGATTCGCTCAAAGTGACCTTGCAGCTGGGGAGGCTAAAAATCACACATTTACTGCTGATTATCCTGTCTTGAGAAGTAGAATTTCTGTAGAAGATAACAGAATGTTGTCAAAGACTTAAAAGGCATTCTTCACACTGGGAGAGAGATAAGAAGCTTGGAGGTTATAGAAAGCACAGTCTTGGGAAGTAATGCACATGCGCCAAGTCCTTTGATATGTTGAGGCCAAGAATGGCCTGCGTGCTTTTTGCCCCTGCTAAGATAGAATAAGCTAAGCAGTGTATGTGTCCCCATTGTGCCAGCATTGTGATGGAATAAATCTACTCTTTACACTTCAGCTGTGGATTTTGGCCATCTTGGTTACCTGCACATATTGGGTTCTCACCCACATTATGCAAGCAATGGTGTGGGCTTTATCAAAATGAACTAATTTTCCCGAGAGCTAATCAAACTACTAATGACACATAGAACACAGTGCTTTCCTAGTGTTTCTTTCCCCTAAGCCTACATTTTCCTTTCAATTTTCTGATGCCCTTCTCTTGTCTCTTTCTACACAGAATACTGTTTAGAACATCTGCAGCATCTTTTATCTCTTTGTCACTTCTTTTTCCACTTCTCTCTTCCTGTAGAAATATCACTGTCATGGCTTCTTTGTATTTTTGAAGCATTAATATTATTTTTTTTTAAAAAGCCTGCTGCATATTCATTTTTTAACACATTTTTCTTGACATTTACAGCACATCTTCCATTTGGGCTATGTGTGGTGCTAATATAAGTGAATTATATTTCTGAATTGGAGCTAGGCAGGGATAATTCTTCACTCCAGAAATATAATGAGAATGGTGTCCATATTATTTGTGGTGGTTTGACCTTGGCTGGAAGCCAGGTACCCACCAAAGCTGTTCTATCACTCCCCTCTTCAACTGGACAGGGGACAGAACATATAATGAAAGGCTCGTGGATTTGGATAAGTCATGAGAGAGATCACTCGCCAATTACTGTCATGGTCAAAACAGATTTGACTTGGGGAAAATAGTTGAATTTATTACCAATCAAAATCAGAATAGGAAAATGAGAAGCAAATCAAATCTTAAAAACACCTCCCCTCTCTACTTCCTTGTTACGAATGGAGAGGGGAGTTTTGAACAAGTTTCTGCCTTTGCCCAGGCCTTTGGCAGTAGACAATAACTTTACTGAGGCTACCAGCACCCCAAAACCCACTCTTGTTACGATTTCTTAATAATGACTGATCAGACCTATTACAACATGAATTATGTATTGAATAGACTAAAGAAAAAAACAGACACAAGACTTTAACCAGACTTCTTACTACACAGGATAAACAAAGAAACACTACTAGTAGACAACATAAAGTGCATGATTAAGGTACCAAATTTTACAGCTAGTGAAGAAATACTATAGATTAGGATTCAATGTATCTTACCATCCAATTGCTGATGGGGCATACATTCAAATCCTTCCTCTCAATTTCCGGAAAAGTATCTACAAAGATGCGTCCAAGCTTTGTAGAAGCCCTACACGTTTCCAGAGAGGGTGTAAAAGGCTTCTATCTCCGTAATAATTTGTGTGACTTTTATAGTGGTAAAGAACAGTGTCTTTCAGTCAATATTTATTTTTCTTTTATCTCTTCGCACATCTGCTCTCCAGACCAAGATGTTGATTCTTAGTTGGGAGATCTCAGCCCTTTTGGTGCCAGAGATGATCCCCTGCCAGGAATTTGACCTGGTCTGGGTTGTCTCTTCCATATGCATCAACCATCTGTGGTGGTGGGGGGGGGGGGGGGACGACAAACACCCTGCCACAATCCTGGACTTAACTTTATTTCTGATTCTCTACCTCCTCCCCTCCTCAGCAGCACAGGGAGACAGGGAATGGGGGTTATGGTCAGTTCATCACATGTTCCTGACATTGCTCTGGGAGAAGAGTCCTTCCCCTGCTCCAGTGTGGGGTCCCTCCCATGAGAGACAGTCCTCCACAACCTTCTTCAGCATGAGTACTTCCCATGGGCTACAGTTCTTCACATACTGCTCCAGTGTGGGTCCCTTTCCATGGGATGCAGTCTTTCAGGAACAGGTTGCCCTAGTGTGGGTCCCCCACAAGGTTGCAAGTCCTACCAGGAAACCTGCTCTATCATGAGATTCTCTCTCCATGGGTCCACAGGTCCCTCCAGGAGCCTGCTCCAACATGGGCTTCCTACTATCATCACGATGATTGACTCGGCCTTGGTGTTATGACATGCCCTTCAGGGGAGGGACGCACCCAAGATTCATAAATGTTCATTTGTGGAAAGGAATGACAAAAGTGTTGCGTTTCCTAGATACATTGTAAATGGTACATTCCGTGACCCCTGCTGTGCCCTGTATCTTGGTCCCTCTCCCCTCCTGGCCACACAGATCTGGCTGGGATCCAATTTCTCCCCGCCCCCCCTTTCCAGACCCTAGAAAAGGTCAGGACCCGCTGACCTCACTCTCTTTTTCCCCCCAAGCGCTCTTCCCCCGTGCTCTCTCTTTTTCCCCCCAATCTCTTTTCCCGCACTTCTCTTTTTCCCCCCACTCTCTTCCCCGCGCTTTTTCTCTTCCCCCGTTCTCTTTCCCCCCCCCACGCTTTTACCCTGTCCTTCCCCCTCTTTTCTCTCTCTTCCCCCGCTCTTTTCCCTTCCCTTTTCACTCACTACCCACAAGAAATAAACCTGTAACTTTATCAGGGGAAAGAGCCTCTTTTGATATCTTAACTACGTCTTTGTGGCTAGGGCCCAGGGGAATTTTACCTTAACACTTGAGCTAGACCAGAGGAGGGTGAAAGACTCTGTTTAGGGCCGAGAAAAAAGCCTTTACACAAAAGTCAGATGGTTTGCAAACAATCAGAGAGTTTTATTAGCAAATTACACACTTGGCATGGAAATTGATATGTTAATCCCTGACCTACTATATAGGCACACGGCAGTGGGTTTCAGATGAAGGAGTAGGTTGAAAGGGAAGAGAGGAATTAAAGAGGGAGAGATTAATTAAAGAGAGAAAGAAAAAGGAAAGAGGATAAAGAGAGAGAAAAAGAGCACCATACCTGGTTTCAGCATCAGTCCAGCTGAGGAGATGTTGATCCTGGTTTCAGCATCAGTCCAGCTGATAAGCATCAATTCAGCTGTGTCATTCAGGCTGATGAAATGCCCAGAGTCTTGGGGGGCACCCCTGGGCTTGGAGAGGGGTTACCTCTTTATGGACAGGTTTCTCTGCCCCAAGACAGGTTTCTTGCTTTCTATGTAAATTAGTCATCATGCACAGTCCATTCTTTTAGGCCTTTTTGGAAATGAGGCAGAGGGCTTCAGGTGACTGGTGGTCTTAATCCCACTGTATAGTCCATGTCCACTTCCTGGCACTCATTCCTGTGCTTGAGCTGTACTGTGTTTTGGTTCTTTCTCATTTAAAAGTGCTGCTCTATCTCTGCCTGGCCCCCCTTTTTCAGCCAAATTTTGTTTTTTCTCACAGTGTGGTAATACCAGTAGTCCTTGGTTATTTCCAGAAATTCTTGTCTGTTATTTCCAACAGTCCTCGGTTGGCGTCACAGCCCTCCAGTAATTGGTGTTTGAGACATACGCATTAGACCCATATCTTCTGGGAATTAAAAGCTCAAAAAGATCTGAGTTTGTACTGCTGTTTATATGGTTGTTAGAGAGTGGGCTTAAGTCATAGTAATTTTTCATTCTGGCTGCAATTCGAGCTAGTAACTTTTTTTGAAGGTTCAGTAACAGAAATATTATTCCACTTGGGTTGTTACTCAGGCAAGAAAAATAAGTTTCCAAGGCTGTTCGTTACAAAACAGGAGCTCATTAAGACAGCACTAGTTCCTGGGAGTTCCTGGGAGCAGACAGTGTTTCCAATAAGCTGGAGACAAGCTCAGTCCAGATGTTGTTTGTCAAGGTCAAGATCCTAGATTATAGTGTGGCCTGAGGAGGGGTGATCTACCACTACAATCCATCCTGTGACTAAAGTCAGCTTCTCTAGGCCTCTACACTTGGCCAGTGATGGGTCCATCTTGGAGATGGCTGGCATTGACTCTGTTGGAGATAGGGGAAGCTTCTAGCAACTTCTCAAAGAAGCCATTCCTGTACCCTCCCCTGCCAAAACCTTGCCATACAAACCCAACACATTATTCTATTCTTCAAGAACAGTAGAAAAATGTGGGAAAACTCCCCAAGAGAATAGAAAATTTAACACACATAAAATAAATTCTTAGCTTGCATAATTACCATAAAGTCACACTATCCAATTGCAACCACATTTATTAAGGCACATTTCCTACTGTGCCTTCATACCAGATTTGGTTCTTTCACTAGGGTGACACACATAAGTGTAGCAGTGGAAACTCAACGTTAGTGCAGGGAAATATAGATCTCTTACAAATGCAGGAAACATTTAACAGATACTGCTAAAGCTCAGTTTAACATTTTCAAATATATTTTCAAATATATTTTTCCTCTAGTGTTTTCTGCTTCTCCCCTCTCTTCCACACAGCATGTGTTGCTACTGATCTTTCCAATCACAAGAAAATATGACATCTGAGCCAGGAAAAGATGGTGTCTCGATTAATTTATTGTCCTCTCTGCATGGGAATTAGGCTGTAACAGTGTGGTGTTTTTTGCACTGTAAGAGCCAAAAACGAGGGATGCGGGCTCCAGGCGGCTCTTTAAAATGCTGTTTATTATATCCAAATGATACAGCAATTCACGGGTCGTGGGTGACAAGAGCCCAGCCTACAGCCTTTTCAGCCACAGCTGTAGGTTCGTCTGAAGCCTCTTTGGTTCTGGTTACAATGCATTATATACTTTTCATTACAGAGCATCTTAATACATGACAACCAATCAATACTTTTACCTATAGCCTATCCTAACTACTAACATTACCATATTCATGTTACTATTTCCAATCACAAAATGTTAGTATGCTACAGTTTAAGCTAGAAGTTGTTTTTCAGTTTTCTTGCAGTGGAAAATTCTGAGATCTTTACTTACAACTTTAGTTTTCTTGTTTGTCTGTGAAAATCCTTTTGCTTGGTAAAAACATCTTTTGTTTGAGGTGGGTTTATCCTTTGCTCTAAGTCATAAAATCCCCTTCCAACTCACTTGCTCTTTGCCTTCTAGTTACCCAGTAAGACTGGCTCAGCAGTTCTTCTCTTCTATATCATAACTTGCTATAATTTCTATTCTTTCTTCAGATTCTACATTTAAAGATCTTTCTGTTACACATACATATCTGTGAGACCTTCCTGTCCAATCCTTATCCTTCCCAACATTGCACCACTTAATTAGTGGCTTGTCTGAAGTCTCTTCTGTTTTTACTCAGATCCAGGATTAAAAAACACACAAAGGAAATGGGCCAACCAGAAACTACTACCTGAAACCATGAAGAAGAAGGAAGATGAGCACCGAAAGAGACACCACCCAAAATCCTCCATCTTGTCCCATACTTATTACTATATTATAAAAACCTCAAACTTAAAACCCTTCATCATGTGAAAGCACACCCTTCTATTTAACTGCATACCCATGTTTTTAACTCCATCACTTAAATTTGGAAGCCTTCTCCAATGCCTCAGGTCAAAAGCAGTGTTCTCCAGGGGGTCAGTGCCAGAAACCACAGAAAGCTCGAAAATCCAAGGTTTCTGGGATCCAACATCTCCCCCTTCTGTTTGAACCATGAACACTGCATTGACAGCTTTGTCAACCCTCTGGGGGATACACTGAAGTAGACAAGGCACAAATACCATGATTACTATGATGGCAATCAGTACACACGTCTATTTTCAAAAATTTTCTTCACAATGGTGTGAGACTTAACCAATTAGACAGATCATCCAACTATGATCATTCTTTGACTCTGAGTTTGGAGATATCGTTCTGCAAGTCTTGTATACTTTTATGTATAGATACTGAATGGTTAGAAAGATTCATGCAACACATTCCATCCAAATCTTTGCATCCTTGTCCATGCACTAACAAAAGAAAATCAATCGCTGCTCTGTTTTGCAGAATTGCACGTCTCTTGAACACCAGTTAACAAATTGCTCAGTGCAAGAGAGATTGCACGAGATCTCTTACTTAGCTAACAACTTAGTTGATCCAATTGTTTCAAGGCTGCCCCTGAAGCAGTTTGAGGCAGAAGAAGAGCTGCTGCAAACTTTCTTTTAAAATTCCATACTCTAAAGTTATTATCACAATTAGGTTTATATTCATCAATGAACTTCTTTTCTCTACGTTTGTGTTTTTTAATCATTTGTACATGAAGTGTTAGCAAAGCAAGTTTTCTAATGCTATGTGGATCACCTTTGACTTTTGATGGAATGGCAGGTCAAACTCTATCTGCACAAATGAGAAAGATTCTCCCCCCCCGGTAACTGCAAAGGGATATGATTGGATGCAGTGTGCAAAACTGTGGTGAAATTGCACCAAGATGTCACATTTTTATAAAAAACGTGTTTTGGAGTGACATCTGTATATTTGTCTTTATTTTGTTTTGACCCAGGAAAATCAAATATTATACAAAATTTTATTTTCACTGAGCCAAGAATTTCCAGTTCTTGAGGTTTATAGAATGTCTGAGGAAGAAATTTGGTCTAAACACTCTATTTCTTAGTGGAATTTGCAATGAATTGAGAAAGATCTGGAGAGACATTTCTTGGAATTGGCTAATTGTCAATTGTCTGCTAATGAGCAGATCATCCATGTAATGTATGATTATCGCTTGTAGATGTTTCTCACGCTAGAGACAAGGTTCGTGCTACAAACCATTGGCAAATCGGTGAATTTTTGACTGCTTGAGGAAGGACGACTTAATTATATTTTTGCAGAGGCTTTTTTTTTTTTTTTTTTGTTAATGCTTGGGATAGAAAATGCAAATTGGATTAAGTGGGATGTGGAAAAAACAATCTTTTAAATCAATAATTACAAGTGGCCACTCTCTCGGTATTATTGAGAGAGATGGAAGTTCAAGCTGAAGTGGTCCTATTTCTTCAATGACCTCCTTGATTTTTTTGAGGTCATGGAGCAATGTCCGTGAATTTGAAGTCTTCTTATGGATGACGAAAACTGGAGAATTTCAGGGGCTATTTGTTGATTTGATGTGGCCTTTCTGCAATTGTTCTTCCACTAGTTTTTTGAGAGTACTCAATTTTTCTTTTTCCAGGGGCCATGGTTCACCCAGATGAGATTGTCTGTCTTTTAGGTTAATTTCAGGATGGTGAATGCCTCAGTGACTCTCATTAAAAATCTACTTTTATTTTGGTTCCCCACTGTGACAGGACGTTTCTTCCCCATACTGTGATTGGCTTTTGTACAACTAAGGGATGGATGATTGTCATCATTTCTTTTGGTCTTTTAATGATGATTGAGTTTTCACTCTGCAGACACACTGTGGATTTTCTAATTCCTGTCAGAGATTTTAGAGGGGTGATCAAGTTCTACTCTCCAGGCTAAAAGATATAGGAAAGGACTGTTACGTCTGCACTAGTGTCCAACATACCTGTGATTGTGATTGTTTTGTTGTTAAGTGTCAACTCGTAGGTTATTTGTGGTCGATGTCGGCCTATTTGTTTTACCCAGAAGACACGTATCTCTACGTCTTCACTTCTAGACGATGTCTGTTGATTCATGATTGGCATGACTTGTGGCCTAATTGCATTGGCTGGCAGAGCAATGGCCTTGGCTATTGGAGTATTTTCTGGAATGATTAATGGAGTTTGAAAGGCTTGAGGTAAAACTGTCAAATCTTCATTATGATTTGCTGAGATGACTATTGGGTTGACGATGAGCCCTAAAATGCTGCTTTTGTCTTTGCCTATAATTAAAAATGTTTGTCTTTTACATGATGTTCCAGTGAATCTTGTGGAAATCACTGCATGACTCTCGTTCATGAAATAGGTTAATTTGGAAGTTGTAATTCGCATTGCACTCCTGGGGGTAACAGGTCTGTGTCGCTGGGGAAATGGTAAATTGTCCTGCGTAGGGAGTCTGACTGGGGTTCCTCATATATTGTATGTCTTGATGCCCCCCCGGCTACTGTTCCACTGCCATTACTTGTGTCATTGTGCATTTGCTAGCCACGGTCTTCTTGGAGTTTCTCAGCAAGGGTAGAGGTTTTCCATCCACATCTGTCTTTGAATGATGACGGTGGTAGTAATGAAGAGATGGGGTCTTCATGATGTGCTTGCATTAAGCCATGAAGCCATTTATTGATACACAAAACAGAGTTTATATACTTTTTCAGTTATTGCTAAAAATAGTGTACCAATGATATTCGGGTAACTAGGTTATATTGCTTACTTGTAACTAAGTAACACTGCTTAATCAATGCCTCGCTTTAAGCTAACCAGGTACATGTAGTACTTTGCATGATTCCCCATAAAACTGCATGCTAAGCACCTTGTACCAAGCACTTTCTTATCTCTTGCATTCCTTCTTCAAAATCCCGCTTACTCTTGCCAAGGCTTGCGGCCTACTATGTCTAACACATCCTTGTCGGTTGTGACAAGCCGAGTGGTGCTCTGAGTCCTTCTCTCTAGTTGTATTCCCACAGAATGACAGTGACTTGCAAAGTGCCTTCCTTATCCAGCTGGTAAACAGGAATAATCATACTTTGCTTGTCCATTTATATGCTGATTTTGAATGAATATCACTCACTGCACTAATTTTCAGTATTTAGAACAGGCAGGTAGTGATGGCAGGTAGGAGAGCTGGTGGGGAATGGACAGGGATAAGCACCGTTCTAAAGGACTTATTTCTGGACTGTGAAATGTAGAGCAGTGTTCCCTACGTGAAGGATTTCAAAGTGAATATAGCATGAACAGGAGACAACTGCACTCAGGATTACAGCTTTGGATGATTTTTGGTGCAAGATGCTAAGTGCTAGGTGAAGTGCAGGTCTCTGACCACAGCTGTTGGAGCAATATACTTGAACAGCCATATATTCAGCAATGAAATTTCATTTCAGCAGAGCTCCAAATCTCTTATAACTTCTACATTTCAAAATGCATCAAAAAAGTCTGGCTTTTATTCTTATATGGGACATTGATAAGGTCCAGACTATAACCAGGATTTCAAAGCATGAATCTGGAAACAAATGCGTCAACTCTATTTATAATATGCTATTTGGGCATCATCTCAACCTTTCAAAATTACCATCTGTTGAGGGAAACTGAAAATTTAACCCAGTCTTGCAAATTTCAAAAGTGTAGCGATTCATAGAATCTAATGATCTAGTTCCAACCCCCTGCTATGGGCAGGGAAGCCACTCACTTGACCAGGTTGCTCAAAGCTCCATCCAGCCTAGCCTTTAACACTTCCCAGGCTGGGGCGTCCACAACTTCTCTGGGCAACCTGTTCAAGTGCCTCAGATTCAACTCAGTTCATAACAGAATTTAAAAGGCCATTAACTTCTCTATGCTGAGGATATGAAAACAGGAAAAAGAGTGAAGCTGCATTTTTCACATCACAGCTGTTAGAAACAATGCTCACTTTTAAAATTTAGAAGGTGTATTAAACCTTAAAAATACAACAAAAGACTGAATAAGGAGAAAAAGCAGGGCTGGGAGCATGACTAAACCACCATGTGCTCGTTTAGAAAATGAATGCTTTGCTTTTTATACCCTCAGCCCCTCCAAAGTCACTGGGGAGTCAGTATGGCCCTGCACCACCCCTTTCCCCGTGCCTTTAGGCTTGCTAGTGTGGGGTAACCTCCAAAAAGCTCTCCCCCCCCCCCCCCCCCCATGTGGGCTTTCGTGGCCCCACGGCTTTTTATGCCGACAGATACCGCAGGGAACCTGCCGCAGTTCGGGTGCCCCTGGGTTAGCCACACTCTTCAGCGGTGCCATGCAGGAACCATGCCCTGCACCACCACCCCCCCTGCCTGGTGCTCTGTGGAAGCTCCTGCTCTGCTCCCTGCTTGGTGAAGAGGCAGCTCCGCCTAGTCCCCACTCATCTCGACTTTATGCTGGTGGGTCACAGAGAAGCCCCCACACTCGAGACCTTAGACAGTGTCATGTGCAACTTTAGCACCACTGCTGGGTTGGCAAGCTCTGAGGTTTCTGAGACCCCTCCTGCACTACCAGGATAGTTCTCGACCCTTGGCAATGCTGTCCGTGCCACCTCTGGGTTGGCAAATGCCAGGAGTTATTATGCTGGGTTTCTGATGGCCACCACTCAGCACTTTTGGCCACTGTTCACATTGGTTCCCTTGCGATTTTTGCTCTGGAAACCTCTTGCAGCTCTTTGTTAACCGCTCCCGCCAGGGAAACTCTGCCAGGGAAACCTGACACAGCTAGACCAGCGCTGGATGCCACCACACTCGGAGTCCCCAGTCGCCGCTACCAGCAGCAGACCCCCCTCTTACCTTGGGTTGTTAAACTCTGGAAGTTATCATGCTGAGTGCACACTAGAAGTCCACCGTGCTGATTGCTGTACGCACCTCTGCAGCTCCCTTTGTGCCAGTGGGTTGGGAAAGCTGCCACAACTCCTCACCCCAATATGAGTGTGGTCCCCACCAACTGGTGATTCTCACCGTCACTCCAACACCCTCTAAATCTGGTGACAACCTGGCATTTCCAGGTGCTCTTGTGTCCCCTTAAGTCTAATATCCCTCTATCACACATGTCCCACCAGCCACGGGGTCCTCACTTTCCTCTACCACGTGTCTCGCCTTGTATGTCTGACTGTCCAATATCCTGAAGCTCCAACAGATCAGGATGGGTCCCATGTACTACTTGTCTTGTACAACCAGATTACAGAATAACAATTTGGCCAAAACAATTATGAGGATGGTACTCACGTTCCCCCTCTTCTTTCTTGTTATTCAGTCTTCCACTGTCCTCAGGGTTTCAACCTGTGATCACTGATGATCTCAGGAGAAGTCGATCGAGCAGCCTGTTATCAAGGACCATGTCAACTTATGGGGTTTATTTTTAAGGATTTGAGCAGTTCAGAAAGCAAAATTTTCTTCATCTAACTCTGAGATCATCTTCATCTCTGGGAACAGAGATCTTCTTCCCTGGGGGTAAAGGGTCTTCTTCACTCTTCTCTCTCTGTTCAAACTTTTCATGGGATCACAGCCATTTCAACATCTGCTTACTTCAGCACTTGTGCTTCTGCTGATGACTCTGGTTAGAACACTTCATCTCCCCCCAAATGCATTCCACGAGTTACAGGGGAAAAAAGAGTCTGATATATCAATCATATCTTCTCCATAGCCTTACAAGAGGATTTCAGTGCAAGAGTGAGGCATCTCCATCAAGTCTTCACTGACCTTGGTGTCTTCATGTTGTTTCTCTGTGTGTCTATTACTACCCTTTTCTTTCACTCGAGAGGGGATGGAAGGTCTGTAGGTCTCATCTGTGTACTGAAAAAGTTAATATCTTGCCAGGGCAAGGAGAGCAGGGCCCAGCCAGAAACGGTGGTGGCTGCTCTGGCTACATAGGTGTTTTCTGGCTTTTACTGCATTCAATTCCAGCCATGAGCTGATGGTCTTCCCCTCCCCCTGCCCAGCCCCTGCTGGGCTGCACGAGCCAAGGTGGAGGGGGCCTGGGGGGGAAAGCAGCCAGGATCTCAGTGGTGGCAGCATTTCAGCTGCGCCACGGGCCCACCTGGCCGCGCTGGGGGAGGAAATCCAATCCGGCCAGTGCTGCAGCAGAGGCAGAGGCCAGAGCCCGGCTTGGCCTGGCTCAGCCCAGCCCCGCTAGGCCTGCAGGTGGCGAGAGGCCTGGCCTAGGAGACTAGGACTAGTTACCTTCTGAGAAGTTGGAAACGAAAGAGAGATTCCCGGTGTTTGTTTATTTTAAAATGTGAATTTCACAGAGGTGTGTCCATCTCTTTCAGTGGCTTAAAAGGTTGTCAGTTCTCAAAACCAATCACTGATTGTTTTTTTTCAGACATAGAGGAAGCTGCCCAGGTCCTGACAGGGAACTATTGCAGGAAATTAATACAAACCACCACATTAAGGTTAAATAGACTGATGGTAGAAAATATATGTTGGAATTATGGTGAAATGTCTAGGGGTGGAGGTTAGTATAAGAAATATTTTCTTTCTGTTAATTTAGTAGTTTTTATTGTTTTAAGTTGTATGTTGAATGTAATTTTGATAATAATTTTTAAAATGTGTATCCACAGAGGAGAGGGATGGAATGTGGTGGTTTGTATTAATTTCCTAAAATTTCCTGGCAGTCCCTACCTAGCCGTGTCATGAGCAAAAGAGCAGGACTGATGGTGGTGGCAGCTTCTCCTTCCCGGCAAAAAAGAGGCATTAAATAGCACCAGCACTGCGGCAGCCACCACTGTGGGCCCACCTGGCTAGTGGTGGAAACATAGTGAGTGACTCCCTGACACAGAACCTAGACAAGATCAACATCTCTGTGCTGCGAGATCCTGCAAGAATCTTTGAATTGGTGGAACTTGTTTGCAATGGTATCTACAGGCAGCAATTTTTCTTCCAGTCAGAGAAGAGAAGAAAGTGAGGAGATGTGAGGGAGAACAACATGACCACACCAAGGTCAGTGAAAAAAAGAGGGGGTGGAGGTGCTCCAAACTTCAGAGCTGAGATTACTCTGCAAGCCTTGGTGAAGACTATGGTAAAACAAACTGTCCCTCTGTAATCCATTAAGTCCACAGGGGATGCAGAAATCCACTTGCAACCTGTGAGAAAAGTACTCATGCCAGAGCAGGTGGATGCCAGAGAAAGCTATGATCCAATGGGAGACCCAAATAGAGAGACAGGACCCCTACTTCCAGAGATAAAGAGGGGCCTTGCTTCCAAACTGTAACAGTGGTGGGAGTTTTGCACCACTTAATTAGTGGTTTGTCTCAGTCTCTTCTGCCTTCACTCAGAGCCAGAATTAACAAATACAAGAAGGAAACAAATTTTCTCATATTCAGGCTTGGTTGTTTATTAAATCTTATCAAAAAGTACAGAGCATTCAGCAGCACTTCTAGCTATCTGCAAGAAGTGAGCAAAATGGAGGAAGATCCAGCTGCTACAAGGTCTCTTAAAACTAAACAGTCCAATAGAGAACTAACACCTATATTATTTATCCTTTTAACCCAATAACTAACTTCCCGTGACCCTCAGTGTGACAGTGACTGACCAACCAGAAACTACTACCTGAAACCCATGAAGAAGAAGGAAGAAGGAAGATGAACAAAGAGACACCACCCAAAATCCTCCATCTTGTCCCATACCTATTACTATACTATAAAACCCTCAAATTTAAACCCCTTTACCATGTGAAAGCACACACTTCTATTTCACTACACACCCGTGATTTTAACTTCATCATTCAAATTTAGAAGCCTTCTCCAAGGCATCAGGTCAAAAGCAGTTCTCTCCAGGAGGTCAGTGCCAGAAAGCACAGAAAGCTCGAAAACCCCAGGTTTCTGGGATCCAACACCAAACTAGAGCAGCCTATCCTTAAAAGACTGCACTCTGTGGACGAGTGGCCCACACCACAGCAGTTTTGGCAAGACTGTTTGCCCATAGGAAAGACTCACAGCATAGCAGAAAAGAGACTTCCCTCCCTGAGTGAACAGAAAAAGATCTTGAATGACAAACTGACCAAAACCCCCATGCCCTGTCTACCTGTGCCATCCATGGGAAGGAGAGAGGGGCTGGGGGGGGGGGGGAAATGGTGGTTTTTTTAGGGCTTATTTTGCTTCCCATTATCCTCCTCTGACTCTGTTAATAATAAATTTACTTTATACCTTTAAATTTGGACCTGTTTTGCCCTTAAAGTGTTTTCTCCCAGTCCTCATCTCATGAGCCTTTCATCAATTTTTTTCCTTCTCCTGTGCCCCGCTGAGGGCAAGAGAGAGTGAATGAATGGCTTTCGTGGGTGCCTGGCTTTTGTCCAGTGTCAAACCATGACAATACATTTGACACATTTCAGAGCTTCTTTTTTACTGAGTGAACACTGTCCCTTCACAGCAGGCACTGATAGTATATGATAAATGTCTCCCTATATCCTTACCTATGACTGACACTAACCATTTGTTTTCCAATTGCAAATCCAATTCTTTTATGTGTTCTTTCAGGTGGAAGAGGGAGTAATGCCAGGATTCCGTTCTGCCCTTCCACAAGACCCACATCCTTTGTAATCTCTCTTTGTAAGTCTTGCCATCCCTCATTTACAGATAAACTGACATCACCATATATGATAGTAGTAACAGAATATTTGACTAGAGGCTCATCTGAATTTCTCCCAAAAGTGTAAATTGACACTTGAAATCCTCAATGGTAGAGGATGAGAATGCAATCACCTTACAGACAAATTGACGGACTTACTCCTTTCTCCTCCCCAAAGCAGGGATGCCTCTTGGCAAGATTTGTGCCTCCAACTGCATCAAAAATAACCTGGGAACACTTGTACATAGCACTATACACTTATATTTTGCAGGTCTAGTGAATTTATCACCAGGAGTCTAAAAGAATCTATAATCTGTTGCTCCAATAAACCACACTATTGGTGAATCTGTGTTGTGGTCGGGGTTCTTGTTGAGGTGAAACAAGTGAAAAAACAGGAATGGCCTTTGTGACGGTTTCACAGAGATGTTTATTTCAGCCACGCATGAGCACAGCCCAGCGTTCAGAGGCAAAGGCAAAAGGCAATGGTCTGGGGCTTTGGGTTAGGTATATGGGATGAGCAGGGCAGGGAAAGAAGTATCAGAGACCAATTACCAGGGGACGTGGCGGTGTTACAAGAGTGGGATTGGGGCATGGGGGGCCAACAAAGAAACAGGGTGGGAGTGACAGAAAGGCTGACAGACAGGGAGAGGGCAGGGGTCTGACCTAAGGGACAGAACAGGATAGTGCCTTTCAAGGTCTCCACAAATCTGTTCATGTAAATTCTTATTGAACTAGACCAGATTTATAGTGTCAGTTTGGTAAACTGCACTATTGGTGAATCGGTGATCATTCATGAGACCAGACCAATAGTGGGCTATTGGTGCATCTGGGAATGTGACCAGACTTATTGTGCCAAATTTGTTCTAAACAGAAATTAAGTCCAGCTGCACCGATAACTCCTGTTCTCTGAGGACCAGCTGGAACACAAGGGGGATTATTTTCTGCCAAATTGTTATACTCTTAATGCAACAGCATTTCATCAGAGTGCACAGTGATTGCAATAAAAAGGGTAAATTGCACTTGCTGGGTCTCTTGATGTGAAATGGTTTCCCTGCCTCAGCCAAGCCAGCTAACAGGCCGTGATGGTGTTCACAGCATGGAAGTGAGAAACTGAGAGCCTACCTAAGAGAAGGATTGAAAAGGAGAACAGCCAGATTGGGCAGGGAGAGATAACACCACTATTACTGGGGTTTTTTTGTGAAAACTGTTCAGATACTGTGATAAGATGGTAGTGTAAAACTTGAATTTTCACTTTTATTTTCCTTAAAGGGCTTTAAGGGCTGAAAAAATGCCTAAGAACTTTCCAGTTAAGCAGCTTCTGAATTTCTGAGGCCTGGCATGTGCCAAATGTGTTCAAGAAATGACTAGACATGGCACTTAGTGATATGATCTAGTTGACAAGGTGGTGATCAAAGACTGGACTCAATGATCTTGGAGTTTTCCAACCTAAATTATTCTATGATTTTATGATTCTAAATATCCCCCCTCACCTCACTCATGAATACCTTTCCTACAGTTTACTGAGGACCTCTGACACTGGAATTGGCCTCATTTACAAAATACCATTTTATCACTCATAAGAAGCTCAGCCTAAGAATTATATAAGCATGATATGGGCAAGAAATTTGTAGAAGCAATTATATATTTTATATCCATCATCATGGGAAAAGAAGCATAGAAAGGCAAAGTCATTTTCTCAGCCTGTAGAAGAGCTGAGACCCAAACACATCAACGTCTTCCCTCTGAACCACTGGGGTTCATGCCATCATGCCATGCAATAACTGGAAGGGATGGAGATACCCAGAAAGGAATGAACACAGTAGAGATCTGGAAAGCACAGGACTTGGCTTGTAAAAGGATTAAGTTGATTACTTTTGTTACTTTGCCATAACTGTGAAAGAGATGGCTCTCTGGTGTCATAGCGGTGGAAGACAGAGATGATGCAACATCAGTTTCATGCAGCAGAGAGAGATGTAATGGCATGCCTTACTTTTATATAGGCTATTCAAAAGACTCCGCGTTGGAACCTGATTGGCTATGATTGGTTGCAACCCAGCTCACTGGCCAATAGCTACCTGCTTACATTCATCGTCAGGGGTTGGCTGGTGTCTGCTCTCTGTAGCCAAACCCCTCCTCCTCTCAGGCTCATAGACCAGCTGTTTTGCTGTCATACTCTGGAGCCTTTGAGAGCTTGCAGCTAACGTTATAAACTTGCTGCTTTCTGTAGTGTAAGTGGAAAAATAGGATTCAGTCAATAAGAAGTTCTCAGCTAAAATCTTGCTTTGCAGAGTAAATGATCTGCAGACACATTTTTTAGAAACCTACACGAATCTCTGATCTTCAAAATGTTTTAAGCAAACACTCTAAGCCTGTCCCTTCTTACTCCTCCACTCACCATCTCCTCACAATAATTTTTGTAGAAATCCTTTGTATTTTCCTTAATTTAGTTCCATTTTGAACAAGTCTGTGTTCTCAATACTCACATAGCAGCTGCATCATAATTGCTTAGAATAAATACAGTGAAAGCTGCTGCCATCTTTTTTTTCTGCATGCAATATGAAACTGAAACACATGCAACACATATAAAATGGATCTTTGCAAGGAGCTGAAAAAGATTATGATGCAAAAGAAATAGTGATTCATTGCTCTGGACTACATACTTAGGCTACGAAAAACCTTATAGCAACAATTTTAGCAGAGACAGGTCTTTTAAAGCGCATAAGTATGCCAGAATTAAATACTCACACTTTACACACACTGATAGGTTATAAAGTACATAGAATGGAGCAAACACCACAGAACATTCACAAAACATTTAAAGATATATTAATGCTTTGTGGAGACCCTGAAAGGCACTCCCGGTTAGAGACACACGAAGCTTCTCTCAGCTGTCCTCTCAGAACAGCAAGCCCTGTTCTGTCATGCTCAATGTGTCCCTGTTCTGTTCCCTGGGTCAGCCCCGTGCCTTCCCTGTCCCTCAGTCTTTCTGTCACTCCCACCCTGTTTCCTGTTGGGCCTCATGCCCTAACCCCACCCCTGTGCTGCCCCCATGTCCCCTGGTAATTGGTCTCTGATACTTCTTCCCCTGCCCTGCTCATCCCATGTACTTAACCTGGACCCTCAGACCAGGCCTTTGCCTTTTGCCTCTGAACCCTGGGCTGTCCATGTGCGAGGCTGAAATAAGCATCTCTGAGAAACACCTGCAAAGACCCTTCCTGCCTCTTTACCTGCTTCCACTCTGAGAGGAATGTTGAATTTGTCTTTACAAATGAGCTGTGGATCTGCCTGTAGATAAGGCTAGCACTGAGAGATAAAAGAAACAATGGGATGGATTCCACTGATTGATGAATGGAAAGAGATATTTGCCTTTACAAACAAACTGTAGGGCTGCTGATAAATGAAATTGGATATCGAAAGATGAAAGAAGCAACGGGGGCAAAACTATGAATTCTATAAGAATTAAATTTAAAAGGGAGGGTTATACATTAGAGGGGAATTTCAGGTATCAGGCGTTCCGGGAAGTCTGTGCCTCTCAAGTACCTCAGCCAATGGGGAAAGAGAGAGGGAAATGCGGCTGGGAAAATAGGATAAAAAGGAGGCTGCATCCTCCAAAAGTTTGAGAGATCCCAGGGGAATGTCCCATGGCCTCTCCCTTTATTCGAATAAAGCAAAAAGGGCTCCTCTGTCTCCTTTTTGGACATAAACCTCTGGTGTTTGTGGATTAATTTTCCTGACACACTCCAACTGTTGGATCCCAGAAATCTGGAGTTTTTGAGCTTTCTGGGCTTCCAGGAACACACCCCCTGGAAAACACTGGTCTGGACCTGAAACCTTGGAGAAGGCTTTTAAATATGAATAATGAGTTAGAAATCACAAATGTGTAGTGGGTTAGAGGTGTATATTTTTACTGGGTGATGGGTTTTAAATTTGAGGTTTTTACAGTATAGTGGTGGATATGGGACAAGATGGAGAATTTTGGGCGGTGTCTTTTTCTTTGTTCATCTTCCTTCTTCTTCATGGAACTCAGGTAGTAGCCTTTGGTTGGTCAGTCAAATGTCACTCTAAGGGTCTTGGGAATCTATTATTTGGTCAAAAGTATAAATAATGTAGGTGTTAAACTTTTATTGGTTTGTTTAGCTTTAAAAGGCCTTGAAGCAGTCTCAGCTCTAGCCATTTTTTCCTACTTCTAGCAAGGAGCTAGAGGTGCTGGCATACTTTCTGTAATTTCTGATAAGATATAATAAACATCCAAGCCTGAACATGAGAATCGCCTCAATCGTGTTTCTATTAATCCTGGCTCTGAGGGAAAACAGAAGAGACTGATGACAAACCACTAATAAGTGGTGCAAAGCCCAGCACACACCCCCACACCCAACAACCACCCAGATCGCAACGTTTGACATAATGTTATGTGTAACCCAAAATGTTACTGTATTCCATATCTATCTGTGCAAAAAATTGTTACTGTCTCTTTAAGTTCTGGCAGCATAGTGTCTTGGTTTGAAAGATAGGTATTTGCTAAAAGAGACAGGGGCCTCGTTTTGAAAAGGAGAGTATAAATCCCCTTCACTTCACTTTATTATGATTTTGAAATTAAAGGGCTCTCAGGCGATGATATCAGGGTAGGAATAACAGTTCTTTACTGATATATATATGTAACAAGGGAAACAAAACACAACAACAATAACTGCAAGATAAACAACAACAGAGTAGAAAACTCAGTAAACAGTTCTCTCGGTTGTGGACACCTTTCCTCTGTGGTGCAGTTACCGTTCTGGCACTGCCTGCCAGCTCTCGGTGAGCAGGGAGGAGATGCGGTGATCCCACGTGGCTGGAGGGGCACTGCGGTGAATGGCATCTGTGTCCCAGATGGGAAGAGCGGAGGGGAGACGCCGCTCAAGGATCCCGATGCTCCAAAAGGATGTCTGAGGTCTGCAGGAGATTCAGGAGAGAGAGAGCGTCCGAGCAGGGAGATTGCGGGATCCCACAACCAAGGAAAGCAGCTCCCCCGCGTCGGGATGACAGAGCGGAGTTTCTAGCCACCGTCCTTCTCTGAGCCAGACGAGCGAGAGAGCGAGAGCCTGAGAGAACAGGCCCCTACCCAACGTCTCCGTTTCCGATGTTCCCCCTCTCCTCCCCTCTTTGAGAGAAACTCTTACCTTAGCTATCTGAGCTTCTGGGTGTAGCCCCAAATACTTAGCATAACAATGGGAAAAAATCCACAGAAAGAAAAGGGAAAAATTCAACCCCCAACACATAGCCAGAACCAGAATCTTGGGGCAGGCAGGGTTGTCACAGTTCCTTTGAAAGGAACTGAACTGGAGCCAAGGTCTCTTGTCTTGTGGTCTTCACTCAAGGCAGAGACTCTGCTGCAGGGTTCTTTTCCTTCTCTTTTGTTCCTCTCTTGCATCTTGAACTGCCTCAAGATGAATTACAGGAGTTCCTGTCAGCAGTTGTGGCACTGTGCCAGAAGTAACACAGTGGGCCCACTCCAGTCCAGGTCTCCCACAGCTCACCAGCAGCACCCAGCCAAGGAGAGAAGACCATGAGTTACCCTAGCCCAGCTACTTTGCCATCTCCTGGCACAAGGAAGGCGAAATCCCTCCACAACTTCTAGCTCTTGACCAAGTACCAGCTGCCAGAGAATGCCAGCTGCCTTTCTCAGTGGAACTGCTGCTGCTGGAGAGATAAGCAGGGAGGCAAGCTGATGCCATTTTCTCTTTGTCTTCCTACACGAGGTTGCCCATGGTGGCTGCGATCTTGCTGAAGGGGGTTACCCCACCATTCTGGGTCTCTCTTTGTTCCCATGGGGTTTGTGAGATTTAGGAATTTTGTATCTAGTGATTATTTACTGTTAGTTTTTGCCTGTTGCTACTTCACTTGTTAGTAAATGGTTATTTTTTCACTTATTCACTTGTATTCATTCCTTATTGGTGAAAAGGTATTGGCTAAAGAAAAAGGGGGAAGAACTCATTTTAGTGTTGCTTTAAATTGTCTTAAACCAAGACACCTATTTATGCTCTTCAGACTTTTTTTTAATTTTTGCTACTGAATCATATTCTGTTTCCTTTCAGTTCTCAGAGCCTTCCAGTCCTTGTTTTGTCTACAGATCTGGCTGTTCAGAGGTTTATTCATCTGAGACTTGCTTTGATCTCCTTTCCTTATTTTACTCCCATCATCTCTTACTCTCCTCTTGCATCCACTACAGAAAATATTTTTCTCACAGGCCATAGGAAAATGTAATGATAAACATCTGATTAGTGACATCCCACTAGCAATAATGCATTTGGTGTAAAGTATTTATTAGGAAATGAAAGATCCAGTGTTTTTGAAGAACAGAAGCCAGCTTTCAAGATTAACTGACAACAAAATATCTTGTACACTACTAATAGATGTGTCCAATACTGTTGCTATTGAAGTTGCCATGCAAAATAATGAAATATTCTACAAAGCATGTGTCTACAAGGTAATTTATACAGAACCAACACTTATCATACTGTTAATAGTGACTGACCTATGCTGTTCTGTTGTGCTCCACAACCTCATTGGTTATAGTTGCTATGAGGAGCTCTATGGACAGGTGTCCTGGGAGTCCATGATCAGAGAAAAAAGATCATAAAGTCAGACCCCCCATGCTGACTGAAAAAGTTTCAGAAAAAGTTTCTATAGAGAATTTTCGATTAACACACAACCTTCATTTTGAATGCTGCCCCCAGCCAGGATGCAAAGGGAAATGACTCGTCTCATCTCGCAAGCAGGTCAGCTCCCTGCCTTCAGTATTAAGGAAGGCCAAAACCAGAGCTCTTGAGATCTGATGGTGTATTGCTCCCCTTCCAGCTAGGAACTGAATGGGTACAGTCATACGTCTCTTTAGATTATATCATTTTTTCAATGTCAACACTAGCCTAAAAATGGCTTTCTCCAGTGGAATATCTGAGATAAAGGACTCTGTCACTTTTATAGAAGTATTTTCCCACTCTCTTCTTTTCCTTCTCTCTTACATTGAATGGCAAAGGACTTGTATGTTATGCTGAAGACAGTGATGGGGACTCTATCTGTATAACAGGCATTATGTCACTTCATAAGGGACAATGTATAGCACCAGCTACTACCAACAGGAAAAAGCAGATGTTTTTCCCCTCTTTGGAAAGTCAACATCTGAACACTAAACAGGATATTTCTAGATCTAATTCTAACCTTTCGAGTTACTCACCATTTATTTATCTCTCCAGACCTTGTGCTCATAATCTTCAAAAGCATGCTAGATACTAGTGGCTTGTCCTGGGGTGACTTTATGATGCTTGTATCTCCAATCGTCTGTTGTCTTTATGCTGGATATTAAGTTTTTCACCTTTAAAACTAGATTTGTGAGTGAAGGGAGGGAGAAGGAGAAGCAGTGGAATGTCTGAGGCAGTTGTATCCAAAACATAAAGAGCTCCAGGTTTTTTTTCCTGCTCTCAGATTGTGTTGTCTGCAGCATGGATGGACAGGGAGAGAGATCTCTCCCTTGCTTTTTAGTTGTTATCATGCGGGGCTTAGGAGCGGCAGGAAGAACACAGTAACATACTTCCTCCGTGCAGGAGAAGAGAAGAAAGAAAGCCCTTTATTTCAAATCTGATCCTACCTTTTATAATAGACTTCATAGGACAGAAACAGAGCACTAGCTTATTGGTCCAGATAAAGTAACACCTCTTTCCCAGACTTTGTCACATATCCAGCAGGTGTTTATCTTTATTTCTAATTCTTCTCTTATGTTCACATTAGAGAAAAGTGGCTAGCTTGGGAAAGAACCCTAGCTGAGTCTGAGAAAATTGGACTGGAAAAATCCTCGCAAGAGGTTTTTCTGGGCCTGACAGCCACATTTAGTTAGTTTTATTTTAGTTAGCTGAGGTAGAGAAGTTCCCTGGACTGTAGTTTTTCCTTTTTCTTTGAACTTTTCAAACCTGTTCTAGACTGAAAACCCAGAAAAACACCAAGAACTCACACCTGTGGCCCACCGGGGGCCTGAGCCATGGCAATTTTCAGTGCCAGAGGGACTGATAAGAGACTGAGTGAGCTGAGCTATCAACCTCATGAAAAGAACTTTCTGAATTCGCCATCTCTTCAGAAGAGTGAGAAGTTTTATTGTTTAATATTATTCATTTTTTGTGCTTGTGAATACTTTGCTTGCTGAATAAACAGTTTTTTCCACTTTTCTCCAAGGAAATCCTTTCCCAAACCATTTGGGGGATAAGCCACTTGAATCTGCTTTTGAGAGGGACCTTATTTGGAGGTTTCCTCCTAAATTTTGCCCTAAACCAGGACAAATACATTTTTTGGCACCCAAGTGGGGCTCTAGAAAGTGGAAAAAAACCTGTACTGATTGCATTTTGGTTGTACTTACTCTGTATTGAGATAAAGCAGTCAGTACCTATGTTGCTTGAATTCATAATGTCTCTCTGGGTGGAGACCTTAATGTGTCTCTAGTCCCTAGGCTTTTTTGAGATTTTAATACCTTTCTAGTCCCTAGGCTTATTTTCTTATCCGGACATAGCTCCAGTATTATCCCTAACACATAGTTTTTACAAGAGAGGGACGGATTAAAATAGCTATTGTGCTAGGGTCAGTGATAATGATTTATAGAAAGTTTATAAAGGTACTAGAGTTTGTTTGAGGTATGTATAGTTTATAGTTTCTTCATCCTACCCTGCATCCCAGTTCCAGTAGCATGTTTTGAGAGTTTATTAGTAATTGCACCCAGTTTGTTAAAGGAGGAGCAGGGGATGAGGCTTTTCAGCCTTTCGTTTCCTTCTTCTTTGAATCTGTTACATCACTTTTTGAGAATGTTCAGTTTGCCCTGAATGCCAAGGATACTACCTTCCTAATATTTAATCTGATAAGCTTCCTCTATATGGTCTGCAGCTTGTCTAGAGTAAGGGCTGAGATGCCCAAAGGGGCTAATAAGACCCCTGACCCAGGAGTAGACACAGGTGTAGAAAATTCTGAGTAGTGTGGAGAATAAGAAAGAATAAGATGAACCCTGAAGAAATTTTCTAATCCCCCAGCCTAGGAATTTTCATGTGAACAAATTCAGAACCCAGATGAATTGGAAAAATACCTAGAAGAAAACTGCCATAATGACTCTAAAGAAAAAAAGATCATTAAAATAAGCTGTGCCCTGGCATATGCTTATCACACGCTACTAGATACTGTAAAGCATCAGATAAAAGCAGGAGGGCAGAGAAATAAATCAGCAACTACCCCAGTCACTCAGGCTGCAGCCAACACCCCAACTACTCAAGTTGTAGCTAAACCAAACAGTAAACCTAAGCCAGCAGCTAAACCAGATAGTGAGCCTAAGCCACTGGCAGTCACTGTGGAAGAAAAATGCACAAACAAAACCGATCAGCCAATAAATGATAATGATCGGGGGAAGAACCCTCAAAGCAAACTCCTAACACAAAATCAAAAGTCAAAGGAACTGACACAAGATCAGAAGTCACTAATGAATCCTTTTCCCTAGAAGACCTTTGTAGCCTAAGAAAAGATTGCACTCAACAACCTAATGAATCTATAATTAGTTAGTTAGTCAATCTTTAAGACTGCAGGTGACGCTACAATTCTAAACAGTACTGAAGTGAGGCATTTGAGATCCCTTTCACATGATCCACTTATCAACCAAAGAATAATGAGGAAGGCTAACCCTCGCAATCTCTAGACACAAATCCTGGGAAGTGTGTCACAAAGATATCTGTGTGCAAATGATCTCTATATGCAACAAAACCAAGAGAAGACCATAAAACAAAAGATTCAACACTTAAAAGAAATTACAGTAACAAAGATTATCTTCTCAAATAACCTAAGAAGCAAAGGAGGGCTTGGTCACAAAATCTCATACAGAAAAAGTGTCAACCCCCACTAACAGATATTTGTATCCTCGAGTTCTTGGTAATTCTACAAAATCTACCTGCCAATAGTCTCCTGGTTCGATCCCTACCCGAATTCTTCCTAGCTGTGCCTGTTTAGCCACTGGGTTGTTTCTCAAGCAAATCTCACATTTTGCCATCACTGATTTTGCTATTGTTAACATTCGTACCAAGACAAAATTTCGTTTTAGCAATTTCACCAATGCTTCTGTGCCCCAATGACATTGTTGGGGTTGAATTGTTCCCTTTTCTTTCTGTGGAATTTCTCCCATTGTTATGCTAAGTAGTTGTGGCTACACCTTAGAAACTATAATGTTCTCTCGAAGGGGGTTGGTTGGGGGGGGGGGGGGGGGGGGGAGACCGGGAGACCGGAAAAGGAAACGGGGGAGAGGGGTCTGGAGCAGGCTCGCTCGGGATCTTGCTTGGCTCATGGAGTGGTAGGAGGACGCCCCGTGCTCCGAGCTAGTAGCTCCCCTGCCATCCCAGCGCCGAGATCCACACTCCCTGCCGTTGGACATCGCTCTGCTGCTCTCCCACTTCATTCTACTACCTCCGGACACTTTGCCGAGCACCACGACCGACACCGTGAGGGGGGAGTCGCTCCTCCATCCCCTCTCACCCCTGGGCCGCTGCTGCCATCACTCCAGCCCTCTTCGACTGCACGGGACCTGCCCTGCCCCCAGCACCGGTAACTGAGCACAGGGAGAGAGGGCCTTGGCCAAAAGGAACTGGAACTGAGCTATACTGTTCTGCTTTGTTGTCAATTTTTATAGCTGTTGTTGTTTCTGCTATTTTGCCTTGTTAGATATCAGTAAAGAACTGTTATTCCTATCCCCATATCTCCTGCCTGACAGCCTCTGATTTGAAACTAAAATAATAAAAAGGGAGGGGGTTGCACTCTGCATCTCAGGAAAGGGGTTCTTGCCTTTTCTTAGAAAATACCAGTCTTTCAAACCGAGACAGACATTCATTATGTTTAATTTGTAGGATTTCTTTCATTATCAAGGGAGGGTACCACTATTTGCCCTTGTGTATTTATATACCACCCTTCCGAATTCTTTTGTGCATTCAGCAATCGTCCCATTCTCTCGTCTTCTGCTGAATATTTCGGTTTTGGAGGCAAATTGAATTGAGATACATTAAGTTTTAAAGGCATCAATGCCATTGCTGTTTGCACCTTTCAAGCAACCTGTCAGGCTGTTGTCAGGCTGATGATTGGGTCGGGGGGTCCTCAGCAGCACTCACAGGGTCCCGTCTGGGGTCGCCAAATGATAGCGTTGAAAACACATAATCACAGAATTATTATATGCAGGTGCTTTATTGAAGAGCTCTGGGAATCAAGGGTGCAGACCCAAATCTGACTCCGACATGGATCCGAGATGAACATGTTTTATACCCTTTTCGTTATGTAACTATATATTAATTATTAAACCCATATTGTTCTATTGTATACTATGTATGTATTGATCATATCCAAGCATGTATTCTTGCAATTTTCATTAGGCCCCCCAAATATTCTTTCTCATCAGTCTTGTTACAATTACATTGTTTCTCATGATTCTTATTACGATTAAACAATAATCATATTCAATTACCAAATAATCGTTACATTTAACAATCATATCATTTATCATATGATGATTATGCAGGTGTAGCTTCACATGATCTAGAAAAAAAAAAAGCTCAATATTCGTTCCCAGGGCCTAGTTCCCTTTCCCAGGCCTACCAGACCCAATCTTCCTTTCCACCCCCCTGAATCTATTGTATGTAGTTCCCATGATTTTTAGAAACATTTTAACCCTATGCTATCATTAACAAGGCTTTTGATGTAAACGCTCATGCCACTGTTACTATGAAAATAGTGTAATGCTGCAGCAGAATGAATTATAATTTTAATTATTTCTTTGTCTCAGAAGACTATGTTTTAATAACTAGTTCTACTGTGCTTCAGATCAATGCTGCAAGGCAAAACTGAAATCTTTATTTCCAGTGAATTCTGAATTAACAAAACTGCTGAAGAGGAAGAAATGAAAGATAGAAGTGGCATCACAACATGAACACATCCAATATTCCTTACTATTGCTTATATGATGCATTAAAATAGTCCTTGTATAGAAAAGATGCAAGATTTGTGAGGCTTTTTCTCGGCCCTCAAATGGGGTTCTTCACCCTTCCTCCGGTCTAGCTCAGGTGTTAGGGTGATGGCTCCCGGGGCCCTTGCCTCATGGACGTAAATAAGATAACAAAAGAGGCTCTTTACCCTGATGAAGTTACAGGGTTTATTTCTCATGGGTAGCGAGGAAAAGAGGGAGCAAGAGAAAAAGAGAAAAAGAGACAGAAGTCAGGGGGCACAGATCTTTTCTAGGGTCTGAAAAGGGGGACGGGGAGAAATTGGATCCCGGCCAGCCCTGTATGGTCAGGAGGGGAGAGGGACCAAGCTACAGGGCATAGCAGGGGTCACGGAATGTACCATTTACAATGCATCTAGGAAATGCAACATCTCCCTGTTTTTTGTTTTACAAAGTAGAAAGAAGGATATTAGTTTCATTCAAATTATGATTTTGCCCACCACTTGCAGTTGGTGGGAGGGTTAGATTGTTCTAAGTTTTTCATTTCTATGTGATTGACTACTGAGGTAGAGGGAATGAGACCATTAATAGCCTTGACAACTAAGTGACGTAGGATCCCGAACGCCATTATTACAAGGAAAAGAATAACAAAAATTAACATAATTTTTTGACTATAGATGTCCACCATCCTGTGAGTCCCCAGCCTTTGAACAGTCCATTGAACCAATCTTCAGATTCTTGCTTCACTTGTCCGATCAAGTTGTTCATGTTTCAGAGGGCAGCATGGATGTTAGGAGCTTTCGAGGTCAGGTCCATGCAGCAAAGTCCTTCAAATTCCTGGCACTCATGTCCGTGCAGTAGTAGGAGAAAATCTATAGCAGCACGATTTTGGAGTGTGTGTGCCAGGGTCATCCAGGTGATCTCACGTGGTTGAAGGACAATTCATGCAGCTGCTAAACTGTTCAGTGTTAACAGGAAGACAAATTGAATGGGGTTCATCACAGGACTGAGTGGAGGGAAGGTTTTCTCTAAAAGGAAAGACAAACGTTATAAAACTTGTTAAAGGTCTCTATCTGCCTGAATGTAGTCCTCAATGAGGATTTCCTTTCCTTTTTTCAGTGGTGTCTTCTTTTCGAAGCCACAGCCACTTGCGTCTCGTCCCCCTCAGTTGGAGCAGGATGTTTGGGGACATACGGTTTCACCCACTTTTGGGGAATCCATCGAGGGCCTGAGGGAGTGGATACGCACGCATAGCCATGTCCCCAGGTAACGAGCTCATAGAGACCTTTGGTTTCCCAGGTTTCTGGGTCCCTAATCAAAACTGGAGGATGTTGGGATAACTTGAACTGTTTTCCACTGTTAAAGTGACGTACCACAGGTGGACTCATGTTCTCAAATGACCAATTCAGGAAATTGATAGTAAACATGGCTTTGCAGAACTTCTGCTGTGGAAACATTCACGCTGTTGAAATGCTCTGTTTAGCCAAGACTTGATTGAGCGTCTGATTGGCTCGCTCTACTACACCTTGGCCTATGGGGGAGTGGGAGGTGCCAGTTTTATGTTCCACTCCCCACTGCTGGATGAATTCCAGGAACTCCTTGGACTTATACGCTGCTCCCTGATCAGTTTTGATTTCCCTGGGGATCCCCAATACTGAAAAGGCTTGCACTAGGTGTTTTTTGGCGTGCATTGCCCTTTCTCCTGCGTGGGCAGAGGCATAGACTGAGCCTGAATATGTGTCAATGCTTACATGCACATATTTGAGGCGACCGAAACTAGGAATGTGTGTGATGTCTGTCTGCCATACCTCACAACTTCCAAGACCTCGGGGGTTAACCCCCATGCCCATTGAGGGCATGGTATGCCGCTGACAGTTGGGACAGGTGGCCACAATGGCTCGAGCCTGACTCCGTGTTAGCTGGAACTGATGCATTAGAACTGGTGTATTCTGGTGAAACTGCTGGTGGCTCAGCTTTGCCTGTTGGAAGATGTCAGGAAGGCGTGCTTGTTCTGCTGGGGTTGCAAGGGAGTCTGCCTGACAGTTCCCTTCTGCAAATTCGCCTGGCAAATCTGTGTGTGATCTCACATGCATCACATAGAACGGGTGTTCTCTATGAGAAATCAAATAAATTAGTTTGGAAAGCAACCTGAAAAGCTGCTCATTCTCGATGTCTCTGAGCACTGCCTGCTCCGCCCTGGACACTACCCCCGCTACATAGGCTGAGTCTGTTACCAAGTTGATTGGCTCTGAGAACTTCTCTTGCCAGTTTAGCTACCTGGGGTGATCCTTCCACAAACTCAACATCAGCCTCCCAATGCTGAGTCTGAGGATTTCTCCAAGTCATCACCGACTTGTGGGATGCCCCAGATGCATCTGTGAACACTGTGAGAGCTTTGAGTGGTCTCCGACTCCTCTTCTCACCAGGAATGAGGTGGAATTCCTCATTAAACAGCTTGTGAGACGGGGCATGGACTGATATTTGTCCTCTGTAGCTGTCCAGGACTAATTGGAGACTGGCATGGCTCTGGAGCAAATGCTCAAACATCTCTTTAGTCAATCTCTCAGGAGAGTTCCTCCCCTCTTCAGAAAGTTTGACTAGAAGGTGAATACATGTGAAGTCACAACTAGCCAGTTCATACAGTCTCATCCTTGCTTTCCGAATCAGCTGAGCTATTAACTCTCGTGGCTTAGTGATAGTTTTGGATCTTTGGTGGGAGAGGAAGACCCACTCTATGTTTAAGAGTGACTGTCTCTGCTCCTTGATCCATTGGAATATTAACCCGTGTAAGTGTGGCAGTTTTCCTAGGACAATGAATTTGAAGGGCAGCTTGGGCTGGTAACGAAGAGCTTGCCTCTCTCCTAAAGCCTTCTGTACCTTTTCGATTGCAGTCTTTGCCTCTGGGGTCAGTTCCCTGGGAGAAACCAGCTCTCTTTTCCCCTTCAATAAATTGAAGAGAGGTTCTAGGTCCTCATTAGTGAGGCTTAGCCAGGGCCTGACTCAATTCAAAGACCCACACAAGGAATGGAGATCTGCTAAGGTTTTTGGATTACAATTAATCTCTAATTTCTGAAGAACAATGGTCTGTGCAGTAATTTCCAAGCCCAGGTACTTCCAAGGTGGCATCCTTTGGACTTTGTCCTCCTGCAATTAAAATCCAGCAGAGGTTAAAACTTTAACCACTAGGTCAAGTGTGTCTTGGAGAAGAGAGTTATCGGGGGCACACACAAGCACATCATCCCTGTAGTGTAAGATGATGGCTTCCCTTCTCTGAGCACGCACCGGGGACAGCAATGAGGCCACATACCACTGGCAGATGGAGGGACTACATTCCCTGCAGCAAAACTTTCCAGTGGTAGCTCTTCATTGGGGCTTCTTGATTGATGGTAGGAACCGAGAAGGCAAACTGTGGCGCATCTTCTGGGTGTAGGGGAATGTGGAAGAAACAGTCCTTGATGTCTAGAACAGCCAATTGCCAATCTCTGGGAAGCATCGTTGGAGAAGGCATCCCAGGTTGGAGTGACCCCATGTCCTCAATCACTTTGTTTATTTCCCGGAGGTCGTGAAGCAGCCTCCACTTGTCCTTCCCCGGCTTCTTTTTTACGAAGTCCAGGAAATTCCACGGACTTGTGGTCTCCTCTATGTGGCCTTTAGCCAATTGCTCCTCCACAAGCTCTTCAAGCGCCTTGAGCTTCTCTTTACTCATCGACCACAGTGCTACCCACTTTGGGTTTCATCTAACCATGTTAATTTATGGGTAGGGCACTCTACAGTGGCCACCTCTAAAAATCCCAGGGAGTCTTAGGAATAATCAATTTCACTCCCCACTGGGACATGGTGTGTCTCCCCCATAGAGGGCATTTATAGTCTGTAACAAATGGACGGATGCTAGCCAGTTTTCCATCCGGCCCTTCAATTTGCACAATGCTTTTTGATATTTTTGCCAATTTTACCCCTCCTACACCTTGGATTTTGCCAGCCACAGGTTGTAATTCCCAATGTGACAGCCACATCCTCTCGGGTATGATAGTCACATGGGCGCCTGTGTCCAGCACCCCTTCCACATGGAGGTGGTCTGATCCACAGGTTAGGTTGCATGCGGGAGAAGGTTTTTCCTCACCCACCACTTCTGCCTTTTAGACTTCGCGTGATTTTCCATCTACTTGGACCTCCGCTTGGATGGGAACGCCCTGGGAGAGGATTTGCCCCTCGACCAGGTAATATGGTGGTAGAGGACATCGTGCAAGGAGAATGAGGCAGGTTAAGCTTCCCTTGATGGTCATGGGAGCTACCTCAATCTCTAGGGGTGTGTGCGCTGTATCCCCAATAACGAAGTACTCACTGTCCAGTTTCATCTGGTTTAACGTCACGTCCTGTGTGCCGTTGGGCAGGTCCACTGTAATGACTGTCCAGTCAGGTAACCTGAAATGAAAACCTTTGGTAGTCACGAGCCTAAAACAGACTAGTGTTTGCCAAACCCTGTTAAGTGAACATTTAACATTTTGATTGTCTTGCATCCCCACATCCTGTATTCCATCCTCCCCCTTTTTTTTTTAAGACACAGTCTTTTGTCAGTGTGGAGCCCACAGTATTTATAGCCAAGTGCGCGATTGTGTTAATGGCGGGTACGCACTGTAGATCTAGGGTTTTTTTTGTTGGTCTTCTTCTGTTTCTGGTTGTGTGGACAATCTCTGGAGAAGTGTCCTGGCTTCTTGCACTGGAAGCAGATGATCTGCTGCAGCTGCTCTGGTGACATTGGTTGCTTCTTTGCTCCTGGTGTCACAGCTGCCATGGTCTTTGGGTGTGCCAGTCCAGGATTCCTCTCATGTCCACTGAGCAGTTCTGCTTTCCTGGTGCAGGCTTCTATCATCTGTGCTAAGCTAGGCGCTGGTTTGAGGGGAAGGCTAAGGATAACCCTGTGGCAGGTTTCATTAGCATTCCTCTGACCCATCTCTTTAATTAATTTGGCTTGTACCACCGGATCACACACCTGCCTTTCCACTTGCACATGAAGATGATCTACAAACTCTAAGAAATTCTCAGAAGCAAACTGTTTAATGTTAACATAACTACCCTTGGCTTCCACTGTTGGTAAGTGATTAAAAGCCATTTCTGCAACATTGCATATTTTATCCAGGACAGACTTGGATAGTACTCTGGTTTGTTTTTCGGGGCAATGCCAATCCCCTTCCCCACATAGGTGTTCATATGTGATTTCATTATCATCAGCATCTTTTGCATCTTCCAAGCTTTGTTAAAGCTCTTGTAAAAGCACTTTCAAAGATCTTTTCCACAGGCTTTCCCATAGATCATATTCTGAGGGAGTTAACAGACGTCGGAAAGGATCCTTGATATAATTTGGAACTAGTTTGTTTGAGCTAAAGGTGGCTCTCATCATGCCTTTAAAAATTTCATTACCTCTGCCAAATTCTCTCTGTACTTTACAAATTTCCTTTTTATCTTGATAGGACAAAGGCTGATAACTTCTCTTGCTATTTCTCCTACCGAGAAAAACCACGGGAGCATCTGATAGTATATGTTCTTCTCCCAGGTTTTGACTTCCAGGGCTGCACCCCCCCCCCCCCCCCCCTCCTCCCCACCGGGCCAGGGAGGCTGCCCACCCTCCCCCACCACTAGGACACCATCTGTCCTGCAGGGGCTGTGAGCTGATCCCTCCCCACCCCCATCCCCACCGGCTCCACTGCCCCCCCCCCCCCCCCCCCCCCGCAGTAGCTTGGAGGGCAGGCACGTGAATCCGGAGCAGGGGTGTGGTGGTGGGATCCAGGGTTGCAACATGTGTGGGCGGGGTTGCAGGATGCTGTCATGCAGGGCAGACTCTTGGAGGAGGGAGGGGGCAAGGCAGCCGAGGCAACAATGGGTTATGGGAGGGGAAAGGGTTAGGGGCAGGGACCAGAGGGCAAAAGGGATTGTGGGATGATAGAGGAAACATGTGGCTGCCACCATATGGGACCCCCACCACTTGCTCTACAGTTACCTGGGGACAAGCCACATGGCCAGTGTCATCTTGGATCTTGCCCTCCGCCCCTTCAGGCTTAGCCACGTGGCCGTTGCCCTGAAGGGAAGGGAGGTCACTTCTATAGCTTTCTGAACACTATTCCAAAGGGAAAACATTTGGGAGAGAAGGGTACAAGGACGAATGGCTGACAATTTTTGAAACATCATCAGAACCAGGATACTGGGGAGGACTCAGGGGCCCAGAGCAGCTACGGCTGTGCTGGGTGTCCTGCGGCTCCTGGGGAGACCCGTGGGTCCCCTCCAGTTCCAGGTTATAGGGTTTTGGGGAAAGGGAAGGTGAATCTGAGCTGTTTTGCTGTTGCTGCCTGTTGTTTTCTGTCTGTATTAAAAGTTTCCGAATTTGTAAGAATATCGGGAGGAATAGAGAGGCTGTTTCATCTCCATTTTCCACTTTTAAAGTTAATAAATCCCCTATTTTGTCCCAAAATGAAATAGAATTTATATCTTGCTATTCAAGGTCCGATTTTTCAACAGACAAGCGGCTTGTAAAATGTGCTGATCTTTTCTTAGATATTAAAACATTTCCTGAACTTAATATTTCCCTGAGATGGGAACTTAAACTCTTTTGTAGGGAAGATTGATGTAAGCCCATGATGTTTATTAACAAACTGCCACTAGATCTACCCCACTGCAGTTAAAACACAGGAAAAAGAGTGAGCTGTTCAAAACCGGCTGCTTATAGCATGGCTGCCGGGCTTTCCTGGTTCTGTTGTTAAAACAGTTGCTCTCGTTGGTGAGGAGCCGCGCCTCAGCCCCTCTGCTGCGTTTCGGAGCGGTGCCACCTTAAAAAGCCACAAAAACCCCAAAACCCCGTGCTTTGAAACCAATCAAACCCGGCACCTGCTGCACCACGCCGTGTCTGAGGTGGCTGCGTCCAGGCCCCCCCCCAGCCTGCGTGCTGCTCTCCGCGAGCGCCGTGCATGCCACACAAATCGCGTGCCCGCCAGGTCACCGAGCCGTGGCGGGCCGCGCACACCTCCGTGTCTCCGCCGCCTCTTGCGAGCGGCGCCGCTCTGGCTAAATGCCACTGGTGAGGACACCCACCACACCACCCCCCCCCACCCCCCCCCGCGGAGCTCCGGGTCCGGGGAACCCACCCCGCCACGAAAGGAGGCTTACACTCACCCTTTATCTTGCCGGCATACGCTTCTCTGTAACTGTCGTGGGTCTCTGTCCAGAACCGACCTGCCTGGGCTACTGACAAGCTCCTGGTTCATCCTTAAGGTCTCCGAACTGCACAAAATGCAGCTCAAAGAAATTTAAGGTAGTTGATCAGCTCAAAGGCTTCTTGAATCCCGAAAATGGGAGTCACAGCTGGTCGTGGCATTCTCTAAATCTGTAGAGACCATTCCACATGAGCGCCAACTGTGGCTTGGCCTGGTGAGACTTCCACCCTTGTTCTCGACTAGCTCAGATGTTAGGATGACGCCTCAGGGATCCGCCACATGGACGTGAATAAAAGACAACAAAAGAGGCTCTTTCCCCCCTGGGGAGAATCTGAGGTTTATTTCTAGTGGTGCTCCAGGAGCTAAAAGAGGGCGAGGTCAGGGGGTATAGGTCTTTTCTAGGGTCTGTAAGGGGGGGGGGGGGTGGGAAGAAATTGGATCTCAGCCAACTAGGCATGGCCAGAGGGGAGAGAGACCAGGCCACAGGGCATTGCAGAGGTCACAGAATCTACCATTTTTAATACATCTAGTGAGTTACAACACTTCAGAATGATTTACACTACAACATTTATATAGTTTTTTGTGCCTGCCCACAAACACCTACAAATAAATACAGTTGCTTCATAGGAATACCTCTATTTTACTTATGAAGATGAAACTACTGGCCTTTTAAAGTGGAAAGGCAATTGGCCTGCTTCTCTCATCAGTCAGGCAAAGCAAATCATAAGTCACTATATTGAATCAAGAACCTGTGATGACTTACATTGGTCATTACAAGTAATAATTCTATGTCAAATCCAAAAGAACTTATTTCTTTTTTAATTTTGAGGATATTTACAAGACTCAGCAGCAGCAATGCTACTGGGAAGAAAGTGGATTATTCAGGGTGATAAGGTAAATAGTCTGCTGGGATCATCTGTATCAGCTATATGAATTTAATAAAACCTCAGCTGGGACAAGAAATTTAAATTTTATCCTGTATAGGCTGGGGCCATTTTAGCTAGATGGACACCTATGTCACTTCAGTCATTGAGTGGGAATAATTTCCATGTCCTTTCATCCTTAATCCCATCCTTTAGATGACAGGACTTGAGGAAAGACATGAAGCTGAGTCAGGGGAGGTTTAGGTTGGATATCAGGAGAAGGTTCTTCATCCAGAGGGTGGTTGAGCACTGGAACAGGCTTCCCAAGGAAGTAGTCACAGGACCAAGCCTGTGTGAGTTCAAGAAGCATTTGGACAACACTCTGAGGCATATAGTGGGATTTTTTGGGGTGTCCTGCACGGGGCCAGGAGTTGGACTCTATGATCCTGATGGGTCCCTTCCAATTCAGCATATTCTATGATTCTATGATTCCCATAATAATGTCTAGAAACTCTAAGAATGCACCTATTTTTTTTCCTTAAAATAAAGACAGAGAGAAGCTACCAATCTGCGACTCCCTAATTTCCCTCTTATTTCTTGTGCTCATACATCAACTGTTCATTATGGATATAAAATTTACAACTTCTTCATGTAAGGTCACATGCATCAAGCTTTTCTCTAAAGCAGCTGACACACTATCACTGCACAGCAGATGCTAATGAAGACAAGAATAAACATTAAAAATTCAACATTTCCACTCCAATACCAAAATTAAAAAAAAAATAAGCAGATCATTAACAACAACAATTTATTTTAAAAAGTTTTTCAGACAAGCTAGTCAAGCAATTTCTTTTTTTTTCTTATTTATAGAATTTATATGAAAAATCAAGGTTGCAGTCTTTAGCAGAAAAGAAAACATCAGTTCAGTGGCCCATTAAAATACAACACTTAGAGGTGATCACTGTCTGCATATTCCATCCATTCCATTGCTAAGACTGCATTTTTGCTGAATATTAAGTGTTTGTCACAATAAGGATATTCCAGATTATAGGGTGAAAATAGCAGGGATACATTTCCAGGCATCTCCAAATCAACTAATTGTTCAAACTTATTTATAAATATTTTACTTTAATTTCCTTGGGATTCCCTAAAGATTTCCTGGAAATCTATGGTTTTAGTCAAGTAAGGGGGGGCAAGAAAATAAGACAGACATTTTCTTTCATATCTTCTCAGATTAATTTGCCTTGCATTTTCATTTTCCTGGCAAAGCTAATATAAGGCCCCAAAAAACTCTCACAAGGCCGCATACCACTGCACCTGCCTTTGGGTCTTGAAAAACCCGGGAAACACCAAGGCAGACAGTGCCGCGGTCAGCGCCCAAGTAGCTGGCAGACCCAGCCGATGTCGGCGGCACCCGGGACCGCGGGACATCACATCACATCACACTCCAGCAGTGCAGAGTGGAGTCACCCGCCGCCACCAACAGATCGCATTGCCTGGCAACGACCGCAACAACTATATCAACTACTTCTACACCATCAGCTAATGCTTGTAAGTCTGCTGGGACCAGGGGAGCCCTTCCTAGCAGTGTGTTTCCCCCTCCACCTGCTCTCTGCAAAAGCGGAGCTACAGTGACAGAGGTGGCAGAAGAGGGAGCATACAAAGCCACGGGGAGCTTCAGAACAGAGCTAGGCAGTGGCAAAAGCAGCAGGAGGGGGGTTGCTGGGACCACTACGGTACCGAACGCAAGGGTGTGAGCAGTCAGCGGCCCACCATCAAGTCCAGATCCAGCGGGACGCCCGCATCTTTCTGCATGTGGGCAGTGGTAGGGCAACCCAAAAAGTCTGGGGGCACGTCAGGGGTGTTGGCAAAGGCAATGCCACGTCTCTGTCCCCTGCACACAGCAGGGCCTGCCTGGGAAGGTGCGGTTGCCATTTTGCACGCCTGCAGAGCCCTGCAAGCTGTCCCAGAGCGGCCCAGATGCGCACCACTTCCACCGCTCCTGCAACAGCCTGAGCTCCATCTGCTGTCGACCCTCATGAACTGACACTGAAACCTGGCTGGACGGACAACCCCTTCCTCAGGGAGACTGCAGCATTTGCATAGCCTTGTGCAGAAACAGCTGAAGCCTAAGCGTATCGTTTCTGCATCTAGTCCATGGAGCTTTTCCGGTTTTATTATTCAGATAGCAATTGCTACACAATTTGGGGGGGTCAGTATTGTTGTTGTACCTGTGTTACCACTTTTTACAATACCACCTTATAACCCCCTGCATTGCTTGAATTGCCTTTTATAAATAGATGCTCCTATAATAATCCTAATTTATAAGCTATCCTTTCAAGCAGAAATTAACTGATGTGCTTTTTCAAAGTACACTCCAAGAAAAAGAAAGCATCAAAGTATTTATTTTCCTCTTCCAAAAATCTTACCATTTCAGTTATAGGATTTTGAAATCTAATTCAAGTTTTATTTTCAGTCATTTAAAATTGTGCAACTATTTTATTCAAAGATGAGAGCTGTTAACTATTTCAGTTTATCTAATAATTAACGAATCCATAGCAAATCAGCCAGACTTAACTAACTAAAGTTTAGAAGCTATACCGTTGCCCCATACTGTGGGCTTGTGAAAACTTTTGTTAAAGGAAAAAAATTGAGCTTTAATCTTACTGTTATTCTTAATAGATTTAGATCCTAACCTCTTTGCTCTGAAACTCTTTACTCTTAAAGAGCCACTGCAGCCCTGTCCTGTGCTAGAGGCTTCACGTCAGCACTCATAGGGACAAGTGTGCAGCCCCCCAGATGTTCCCATTCATAGCCCAGCCCATTTTCTAAGACAACACCAAAAGGAAACTTATTAAATACTCTATTGATACATGCATTGTATTCATACAATATTAATGGTAATATTTACCTAAATTTCATCACCTTACAGTGTTAATGCTTACACATGCAAATACAGATGATAAAACCTGATATTTGACTGAACACACTTAGTAATAATTCTAGATAATGGCAACATAACACTTAGTATAATTGACAATTTAGAATTCAAAGACACTTTTTGTTTTAAAGGTCCTAAAAAGAACATTCTACAACTAACAAAATTAAAATGCCTGATACACACAAACATCCAATCATAAGATATTATTTAATGATTATTAGTGCATATTTCTTTAATTATTCCTCAGTTGCTTATGTTGAAGAACTTTTTCCATTAATATTAATAAAGGTTTATTTTTAAAATATGTTAGGGAAAACCTTTCCCAACCAAGTTCCTGGCCCTGATCAAGCCCAGAACCTGGCTGGTAAAGGAAATATGCCATAAATCCCAGGTGTTTCTATCCTCAGAATAAAAGCAGGTCACGTTGACCAGCTGATTTGGCTTTGCAGAAGCTGAACCCCTTTCCTTTGAGATAAACATGGAAGCCTCATCTGGAAGAGGCCTTCCAAGTCCTCATTGTGAAAAGAAAGCTCCTTGACAAACCCTGGGTGATGGTAAAGCATATAAGCAGTTTTAAGTTTCACCTTGTTAATTTCATTCAAAAGTGCATATTTTGTTACTGTTATAGTTGTTAAAGAAAGGGGGAGAAGTGTGGGGTGGATGTACACCCCCCTCAAAAGTCTTAAGTGCTGTCATGTTCTCATGTTTTGCTCATGCTTTTCAATCAACTCACAGCATAACCTAGTAAGCCATCAACTTGTTGGAAGCAGATTGTCAATGGAAAGACAATCTGCCCATCACTCTACTCCAACTCCAAGAGTCAAATATTTGGAAGACATCAGTGGTAGAAATATGTGTGTTTTTAACTGAAATAATTTTAATTGTTTATTGTTTTAGTGTTAAGTTGTAACTTTGTAACTTCTAAGCATTTAAATTGTAACATACTAGCCTGAAGGTTAGTGGTTTCGCCTAACAGCTCCTAAACATAGATGCTACAATTCCAGTGATACAAAAGATACATCACCGGCTGAGAAAAAGTAGGCTTGTCAAGTTGAGTGGAAAGTCTTATTCAAACTAGATTTATTATCTATATCATCATATTATCTTTGTCTGCAAGGCGCCTGCAGAGAAAGACAAAAAACAATTTGCATTTCTTAATAAAACTAAAAGGAGGAATTGTCACATCACAGCTAGTCTATAGCTGGGCAAATAATTTGGCCATAAATAAGAAACTCAGTTCAGCTAGCTGTCCTGGTTTAGGACAAATTTGGGAGGAAACCTTTGAATGAGGTCCTTCTAGAAAAAAAGAAAAAAAATTGGAGAGAAGTGGAAAAAAGAAAACTCTTTATTCAACAGGCAACACACCTCCCAGCACAACAATCAACAATATCAAACAGCAAAACCTCTCGCCGTTCCGAAGAGATGACAGATTTAGAAGAGTTCTTTCCGTGGGCTGCCCGGCTCACTCAGTCTGTTCTCAGTCCCTCCTGTGCTGGGGAATGCTGCGGCCCAGGACAGGCCCGGCAGGCCACAGGTGTGAGCTCCTGGTGCTTTTCTGGGTTTTCAGTCCAGAGCAGGTTCAAACAGTTCCAGGAAAACAGAAAAAGGGAAAAAAACCCAACAAAACAAAACAATCCGGGGGGCTTCTTTGCCTCAGCTAGCCAGAAAACTAACCAAGAGCAAAGGAGAGCTCTCTCTTTCTGTCTACCGCAGACAGCACAGTCCGAGTGCAGGAATGTGGGGGAGCCAGTGCAGTCTCTGATAACAAATTCTGCACTTCTTCCTCCCACTTCACTCCTGGAACCAGTCTTAAAGTTGCAGAATTTAATATTCAACACCAACAGAATAGACGATTTGGGGATATAGGCATCATACAGTCGCCCCAAGACTTTAGCCTAATTTGATAAACAGGTCCCTGGGTGAACAAGGATAGGTTGGATTCAAACCTACACAGGGACCCTCAGTCAATCTCATTCAGCTCTAAATGCAGATGTATCATTGGCCAGGGAGCTGAGTGGTGTTAAGACCTTAACCAATCACATGTGTAAGCCCGGGAAATTCAAACCCCCTTTAAAAAGTGTTGACCATAATAAAGTCAGTGGTGTTTGTTGAGGACACTCGGTGAGTTTGTGTCGTCTCTGTCTGCAACCAACGACCCCTAACGTAATAGGCTAGAGGCACCAGTGGTGGGGTGTGGAGCATTCCCTCTTCTGTGCCACTGCAGGGCTGGAATACAGGCCTGGGGAAGGTGGCGTATGTGGAGCAGGGCATTGCCTCACCAGGGCAAGGCCCAACCTGCCCCTTCCACACACACATGCACCCGAATGTTTCAAGCCAGCAATCCTTCCAGTCTCTCATAGCTAACAAATTAAAGTCAGAAATCATATGTGAATCACTCTATGAAACATGCAAACAGTCAGGAAAAGCAGGCATCAAGAATCCTTCTGACATTTGGTTTGCACAACCCTGGGGAAGTAGCCAGAAAGAGACTACAGCAACCCATACTACAACTCAACAAAGACTTAATCCACTAAAACCAGTGAATTGACACCTCTTAAAAAGTCTGAAATGAAAATTGCGGTTATTTAAGGGATTACATATGGATTTGGGTTTAGTGGTATGTTGGCCTCCGTAATCTGGTAGTGCAGGATGAATGTCATTAGCAAAATTAGTAGTCAGATACAAAGATTTACTTAATAATTGCAAAGAAGCATTTTGACATGATTAGTTGCCTTGCATGACCTGTGTCATTCAACATCCCATCAGTTAGATTCAATTAGAAAGAACACTAAAAATAATCTAGTTCCAATCTGTCTGCCATGGGCAGGGACACTAGAACAGGTTGCTCCAGGCCCCATCCAACCTGGCCTTGAACATCTCCAGGGGTGAGACATTGTCACAATCCGCTGTTAATACAGGCGGGGGTCGTGATGGTTCATTTTGATCTCAGGGGTGCAATAGACAACAACAACGGACAAAATCAGTTTGCTCACAGCAAAATGCACTTTATTGAGTGTCAACAACTCAGTTTTGGGATAGAGAGAGAGTTAAAGGAAACAAAGGAAAGAGAGAGAGAGAGAGAGAAAGGGGAGGAATGGGGAATAGCTAGCAACAGACGAGACAGTTGTCCTCATGGTCTGGCCAATAGACTCCAGCGTCCTCGTGGTCCCAGCCAATAGACGTGTCTTCTGTGGGGAGATCTCAAAAGCTTCTCCCGAGGGTTGCTTTTTTAGCCCTTTTCCAAAGTGAGTGGCTTCTGGCCAAGAGGTGGGAAGATTTATGGACTATTGTGAGGGTTGCTCCAAGAAACACGTGTACAGAACTTGCCACTCCAGCTAGTGCCTGCTTGAGAGCAGTGTACCATGAAGCACAGGGAGCACCTGCAAACAGTCCCTTGGCAAGCATCCACCTCGACCAGACCAGAACTCCTGTCCAGAAGCGGATGGGGGGTCCTCTGGGTCTTAGCCTCTATCTGGTTGTGAGGGATATGAGGGAAAAAATTCCGGATAGACTCTTACAGGCATCCACAGCTTCTCTGGGCAGCCTGTGCCAGTGCCTCACCACCCTCACAATAATGAATTTTTTCCTAATAGCAAATCTAAACCTAATCTCTTTCAGCTTAATGCCATTCTTCCTTGCCCTATCATTACATACCCTTGTCAAAAGTCTTGTATCCCCTTTAGGTATTAGAAGGCCTCAATAAGTTTTCCCCAGAGTTTAATAAGTTTTCCCTTATCAGAAAATGTTTTAACTGGCATTTTCTACTGTATTTTGGCTTTTCTTGTTACAGCCACGTGTACCTAATTAAAAAAAACCCAAAACATTAATAAACAGATAATTAAAAGTGATGTATTTGCAATTATACAAAGTGATTTGAATATGTCAAAACCTTAGCAGAATCTGCTTCCTATCTTGGGTAAAGGTAAGATTAAATATACTATGTTCAGAGATGTTCTGCATCCCTGGCCTTTAATATTTCTGCGAAGTATCATGGAACAGAACTGTAGTGAGAATGCTGTTTTCTGTCATTTGGACTTACAGATTAAAAAAAAGAAATTAATCTCCTTGCAATTTTATTCTCTATTTTCACTGAATTCAATAAAAGTGTAGTCCTTCCTTTCTGTAGCCAAGTCTGTGACCCCCCCAAATAAGTCCCACCACACTAATATACTAACCTCTTGATATTTTGCTCTTAGATATCCTCAGTAACATTATATTGAGCACTTGTTAGGCACACTTCAATGAGACTAATGGAGTATGAAGGAAATAGATAGCTTGTGAGTCTAACTTCAGCTATAGGAAAGACACAGGTATCACCAGTAAGAGAAGACAATACAAACCATCTGGAAATATCTTAAAGGCAATCAAAGGGAACTCAGAAAGGATCCCAGCTGAAAAATGTACTAAAACTGTTTAACATTGTTTTCAAATCATTATGGGCAAGAAACCACTAATGAAAACTGCCTACATTTCAGGAAAGCACACACTACAAGATTTACACATTGAAGAACTGAAATGCAAATACAGAAATATACTGAATAGACTAGAGAAGACATTAGAGATGAAGGTGGGGAAAAGAAACAATGTATAAATATAATCTAGAAGAAACCTTCGAGTTGGGTTCTGTGAAATTTGTTCTTGAAGACTGATTTTCTGATCAGATATTCCTACACTTTTTAGTATTTCTAGACTCTCTCTGATACAACCAAATATATCATTAAGTATTTAAAAACTTGTTTTTTATATCTGATACAGTTGTGGGTTTTGTACAAAGCAGTATCTATTATAAATGCTTGGAAAACTAGATAGCTATCTATCAATAAATGGAAACGGTTCAGGTTACAGACAGTGGAAAGTTTTGGCTGTAAAAATCAGAAATATCTAGAGTGTGCTTTGTCAGGTTAATTGTTATTACTGCTTTGCTTGCTTGTCAGTATCTTGGATATGTAGGGTAAATAACCTGGGGTGCCAATACAACGTCAGAATAAGTTTCCACAAGGCTACTGAATCATAAGTCTGGATTCTAATATTCACCAGCTGTTGGTGTTAGTCTCTGTGGATATCTGGTTTAGAAACTGAGTCTAAATGTATTGTCCCTCTTCCCTCAAATTTAATGGGTGGAAAAGAAAACAGACTGTCGTTTCTTTCTCTCTTATTTTTGCTTTGTTAGTATCATAAAGGATGAGTTATTAGGTAAACAGTTCTGAGACACTCTGACTTCTCCAGACTGCTATTTCTTCTCTTTTTTTTAGTATTTAGTTATTTTGCTTAATTTGCACAGGTTAAAATGGAAATCACTTCTTGCATTGTGAAGGGATAGAAAAATCTTTCCAAGGTGCTCCCTGAAAACTCAAATAAACAGTAAAGGCTATTTGTAAAAGGCACTCTTGGCTTTCTTCTTATCTATTACTGTGGTTTACAGTGTATTAGGCTAAAGATTATTGCAACTATTTACTAAGGCAGCTATCACCTTTGACTCTAATAGCCCCTGATTTAAAGCACATCACATCAATTGCTTTCTATTATCTGATGCTTTATATTTGTGGAGAAGGTAATGGAGATGACTAACCCAGCAATTTTTCTGTATATATTGTGCTACATCCATTTTTTTCTCTCATGGTTTCTTGATGGTAAAAACAAATGCCTTCATGAAAATATAAGCAAAGATTCCAACACTGAAAAAGAGCTATGCTGTTTAAAGTGTGTTTGGAACCTCTCACCAGTGTCTAGTCAGACACCATTTCTGGGCTTATTTTTAACAAGAATACAGCTAATTTTGGTTAACAGAGATCCTCAATTCACCCTAAATTATTAAAAGGCCAAATTAACTTGGTGTTGCAGCTGGTACTGGAGGTCAGTCTGACCCCGGGTGCCACAGACATCCCTGATAGTAAACTCCCACAAGGAACAGCCTGTCCAGGGGTCCCAGGCAGTCTCACCTCCATGGTACCAATGCAAGCAAGGCCTGGGCTTCAGGCGATCAGCTCTTTTAGTGATTTCAGGTCTTAGTGATTACAGCTCAGCTTGCAAGGTACCTCGGCCAACTCAGGGACAAGAGACGGGAAGAGCTGTGTGGCGGTTCCACAGAATCCTTTATTGGCAGCTTCTGTGAAGGGGATCCAGTAACAGCTTCATTCCACTGAACTGGGCAGAAGCAGGGGTTTTTATAGGGAAGATATGGCTTGACAGAAAGGCCAATCATTTAGGGCCAAGGAAATATGACCAATAGTCTTACAAGGAGATAAAATGGGGTCTCGGGGTGGGAAAAGGGTCTCCTGGCCCAGTCACCATGACTAAGCAATTCTTATCTAGGGAATAGCTCACCAGGGAGGCCTTGTGGAGGGCCCTGCACCATCCACAACTTGGTTCTGATTGTGATTATCTGTCTGAAAATGCTAGCTTAAATCTAGCCTTGTTTAATAACAATGAATGAATGGAAGATAAATGTTGAATATAGCACTGCCTCTTGGAGATACTTTGATCAATGGAGAATTTGGTGATTTTTATCTGATGAAGACTTGGGCTGAGACCAGACAATTATAAGAAAATAACTACTTGAAAGTTAATATATTTTCCTTTTCCCCTGCTCTGTGCTCTGACTACAGTACAAGGGACCTGCGAAAAATGCTCTAAGGCATATGTTATAAAATATGTGCAAAATATATGGTTGTTAATTGTTTCTATAGGTTGCAACATATTTCTTTTCCTGGGCCCACATCAGCATATCTCTATGTCTGTGAGGATGGGAGAACCTGGGAATGTTAATTCTATCCCTGTCACTAGTTTTTGCCATATCTTTTGACCAGGGGATCTCTGTTAGGTTGTCAATTTTCCTGTGGGCTCCAAATGTCAACATATGAAACTTCTGATTTGCAATTTTAAAAAATTATATTAATAGAAAACCAAATATGCCCTTATAAGCTAGATTTTCAGTAAAATCAGTTATGTCCCTGGATATTTACAGATATAGTGATCTCTCTCTAAGCTCATGTGTCTACAAAACCACTTCAGGGGCATTCAGGCAAAGGAAGACAGGTGCCATGAGACCCCAAGGTTTCATATTGCCAGAAAGCTTCTTCCGTGGAGATTCTCCCACCTATGATTAATGGAAAGATGAGCATCCAATCTACAATTGCAGCAGGACACAGTACAAGGAGATCTCACCTGATGAACGTAAGTGTGGGACACATATTGAGAAAGTAAGAAAATTACAGCCTGAAAAATATTCCAGGCTGGAGCTTTTCAGCTCTGTTCCCAGCCGATAAGCTGGGCCAGCTCAAGGCTAGGGAGAATTTCTCCCAGGGTGATAATTTGGTCAAAATAAAAAGGAATTAATAAAAAGATAGAACACCTGTTGTGGTGTGTGACCAGGCCCTGGGAATGGGGTGTCTTCTCTCTGAACCAATCACCTTTTCTCTACTCTTGGAGTTGCGAGTCATGCTATAAAACCAAGTGTGTTTCTGAATAAACTTGGCTCTTTCTTCCTGTCATGAAAGATGACCATGTAGCTGTGCATCTTATTTCTGCCGCACTTAAAGGGTTAAAGCCCCTTTCCACGGCAACACATAAGGAATTTTTTTTTTAAAGCATGGCTTTAATTTTTTTTTACACACCATATCCCCTGTGCTCCGAATTTTTGTGTAGCTGTGTTTAAGAGACAGCTGCTTACAATTTATTGCAGAAAGTTTAGAAATGCCTCTTCAGGCCAGTCTGTATTACACAAACTGCAAATTGGCCAGGATGCAGAGTGAGTCCCCTGTTGGATCTCAGAGGGGTAAATCCTGCTTATGTCACACCAGTGATAGTATTGCTCAAGAGAACTGATTGCACTTTTACTCATCACACAGAGTATTATCTACTAAACAGATCTTCATACTGCAGTTTTTCAGGATTCTATACTCTGCATCTTACACAGCACTGCTGTGTTGAGCTCTTAGGCTTATTGTCAATAGAAATCTCAGAGCTCCTGTAACACTGTTGAAATCCCTTCCTGGAAACAGCCCATACTGTTACTTATCCGTGAACTAACTTCTAGACTTTTAGCATTGTCTTATAATTTCAGACTCTCTTTGCATATTCAATAATAATTTTATCCCTTCTGAAATAATTAAGTCCTTATTATCCACATGATGTTTTCAGAAATTAACTTTGGAAGTAAATAGCCTTTGTATCTGCATTTTTGCAGTTCTATCTCAACAGCTATAGTGTTAGATCATTATAATGTAAACATTTCTCTAAATTTCCATGTGTCCACTTTTAGACACTTTAAGGACACTGTCTACATTCGCCACAGGAACAAAAATAAAAAATAATCTGAATACCCCCTATTGTATTTAAAAAATAATAATATAATCAAATATCACAGACAAGTCCCCAAAGCAGAAGACTGAAAGCAGAAGACTTCTGATAGTAGACTTCTTGGTTTAATTGACATGAAAAAAAAATGAGGTTCTTTAATAGGTTTCCTCCTTCAAGTCTTGCTCAGCCCAAAAGTCAACACAGACTCCTTTGCTTACAAGCATCAGTAGGTGTGTGCAGTTAACTTGCTGCACCTGCAATGTATTACACTGTCCTAAAATGTTCTACTTTCCTATAGGACAATCTTTTATATCCTAGTGCAATTTCCAGCTGGCAGGTGATATTCCTGTGGAAGACTTTTCCTCCCAGTAAACGCTGTCATGGTAAAATCCAACCCCAGCAATGTAGTTAAAGGAAATTGAAAGGAAAAGGCACTTCCCAAGGGTGACTCAACCCATCCAGCGACAGATGTGCAAGGTGGGATAGATCACCTTTGGAGGTATCTTAATCTCTTTGCCAATTAGAAATTAGACTACACACCAGACTTTTATGTGCATAAAGTTTGTTGGGATAAATCTTACTCTAAATGTTTGATTTCTGTGACAGGCAATTCCAGTAACAATAACTATCAATCAGTTTGCCTGAGATAGAGATACATTGGAAAGCAGATATTTTTGTTCACTGTATTATGTAGAAAGGAAGATAGGAACACGGTCAGATTGAACTTTACATTATGATAAACTTACAGAAAGAAAGACAGGGTATTCAAACTCATAAGCAAAATTAAGGAACAAAGACACAGCTTGAATCTCTAGGATGTGTCCAAAGTGTAATATTATTGATAGACAAAGGGATTGAGTGCACCCTCAGCAAGTTTGCAGATGATACCAAGCTCAGTGGTGCAATTGGCACTCCTGAAGGATGGGATGCCAGCCAGAAGGACACGGACAAGCTTGAGAAGTAGGCCCATGGGAACATCATGATGTATAACAAGCCCAAATGTAAGGTGCTGCATCTGGGTGGGGCAACCCTCAGTATCAATACAGGCTTGGGGATGAATGGATCAAGAGCAGCCCTGCTGAGAAGGACTTAGTGGTGCTGGTAGATGAGAGGCTGTACATAACCTGACAATGTGCACTGACAGCCCAGAAAACCAATCATATCCTGGGCTGCATCAAAAGGTAGTGTGGCCAGCAGATTGAAGGATTCTGCCTGTCTACTTTACTCTCATGAGACCCCACTGGGAGTACTGCATCCAGCTCTAGGGTCCTCAGAACATGAAGGACATAGATTTGTTGGAGTGAGTCCAGAGGAGACCACGAAGATAATTAGAGGTATGGAACAGTTCTCCTATGAGGAAAGGCTGAGAATTGGGATTGTTCAGCCTGGAGAAGAGAAGACTGGGGAAAACTTATTGAGGCCTTTTAGTACCTGAAGGGAGCTTACAAGAAAGATGGAGAGGGACTTTTGACAAGGGTACCTAGTGATAGGGCAAGGAAGAATGTCGTTAAACTGAGAGCAGGTTTAGATTTGCTATTAGGAAAAAATTGATTACTGTGAGGGTGGTGAGGCACTGGCACAGGCTGCCCAGAGATGCTGTGGACTCCACATCCTTGGAAGTGTCCAGGCCAGGTTGGATGGGGCTTGGAGCAATCTATTCTAGTGGAAGATGGCAGTGCCCATGACAGACAGATTGGAACTAGATGATCTATAAGGCCCTTTTCAACCCAAACGATTCAATGATTCTATGATCAGAGTGATGTAGCTGGCCATGAGTATTTGTGGGAATTGAACCAAGTGAGATAGGAGACATAAACCCGAGAGCCTGGGAAACTGGGCACTGAGAAGATGCTAATTAGATCATTCCAAAGTAAATCTTATTCCTAGCCCTGATTCTCTGTTGGTTCGAGACCTTTGACATTGTCCTGGTTTAGGGCAGATTTTGGGGAAAAGCCTCCGGAAGGAGCCCACAGAAAGAAAACCCCCACAAATCCTCCCCCCCACCACCAGAGAGGAGTGGAAAAAAACCTGTTTATTTAACAAGCAAAACACTCCCCAGCACAAAAAACAAACAACACCAGCTGACAAAAAAACTCTTTTACCGTTCTGAAGGGATGACAAACTCAGAAAGTCTCTCCGGCGAGTGGTCGCCCAGTTATGTCTCTGGCGCTAGGGAATGACTGCTGCAGGTGATAGAATGTAGACTCCCGGTGTTTCTTGGGGTTTCCCAGGTCCCCGTCCGGAACAGGTTCAGATGGTATCCAGGAGGGGGGGGGGGGGGGGGGGTGGGAAAAAACAGTCCAGGGAAAAAGTTGGACTGCCTAGTTGAACTAACTAATAAGCAAAAGCAAGGGCAAAGGAAAGGAAAGAAAAAGAGGCAGAAACAAGCAAGCAAGCAAGCAAGCAGGCAAGCAGGCAAGCCAAACCAGCCAGCCTCTCCTAAACACAGACCATGGGGGAGGTGAGCCGGCTGATAACAAGACAAAACAAAGCTTCACTTTCAGAGTCAGTCCTGAAAGCACAGGACAAAATACCAAGCATAAACAGAATACACGATTGGAGATACAAACACCATAACGTCACCCTAGGACAGACATATAAGGTCAAGTCCTTGTCCTGCGTTCGGGATTGGACCTTTCCCCTCAGATGTTCCCTGTGTATTGTGAACCCAACCCCTCCCCCGCATCTATGGTCACTGCCTGCCTTTGGAACAACATCGCTTTCGGATACTGCTTCTCAGACCATGTGGATTAAAGGATATCTCTGACATACCGTCGTGTTTATTATTATTATAGCCACGCTATTACCCAGTTAAGCTGGTAAGGTTGTCGCAAGGGGAAATCCCCTGGACGCAACAAGTATTTACAGTACATCCCCAAATGCCAGCATCCGACCATTTTGAACAGCCTAGTCAAGATCCAGTAGAATGCTTTATCTGTCAGTTTAATTTTACTGATCAATCAGGAGCTTTTTAAAAATATGTTTTTAATATCCCTCCAAGGCATTGTAAATCATGAAAAAATAAAGGAGAAATTTCAACTCAAAACCAAGGACAGACTGTAACAAAATAATTGCAATGAATTTTCCTGCATACAAAGAACAAAAATTAATACTGAGTGAATTTTGTTGGGGTAAAATACCTGACATTACGAATAATGAGTAAATGCTAACTGCTGCCTTGTTCTAGTTTTACCCATAAAGTATTTAGATGTTAATCCATATATATAGGATCAATAGCAGACAGTGTTTCATTCCCTGAGAATATTTTCAGGCAAAATGGGTTCCATTTTCAATACTGTTATAACTCACTAGGTGTATTGAAAATGGTAGGTTCCATGACCCCTGTAGTGTCCTGTGGTCTGGTCCCTCTCCCCTCTGGCCATGCTTAGTTGGCCGAGATCCAATTTCTTCCCACCCCCTTACAGACCCTAGAAAAGACCTATGCCCCCTGACCTCTCCCTCTTTTCGCTCCCGGAGGACCACAAGAAATAAACCTTAGATTCTCCCCAGGGGGGAAAGAGCCTCTTTTGTTGTCTTTTATTCACGTCCATGTAGTGGATCCCAGAGGCTTCATCCTAACATCTGAGCTAGTCGGGAACTAGGATGAAGTCTCAGGGACCGCTACACTGTTAGAAATTTCCAAAACTACCTACTTGATGATAAACAAAGAAATCTCCCCCCCCCAACCCTCTCTGGCATTTCTCTTCACCCAAGACTTGATGCTGAAAGACTATTCAGTACAAGTTAAAAAAGGAATTTAGTTTTCATGTTAAAGCATCAAATTTGTTTTGCTTATTTTTTTGTCCTTTGTTCAGACAAAAGATGGAGATGTTTGCTGTCTACTGTTTATATAGCCCTATCTTAGTTTAAGACAATTTTATGGGATGGAGACTTTGAAATAAATACCTCCTCTTAGTTTTAACCTCCTCTATCAATAAGGAGAGGCAAAGGTGAAGAGATATAAGTGAAAAAATAACAGTTTACCAAAATAAAACAGCAACAACCAAGAAAACAGGAATAACAAAGGTGCTGAGTCACTGGCCCCCTGGGAACAACAAAAACAAGATGGCGTCCACCTGAGTAGCCCACATGAACCAGAGGACAAAGACAAGATAGCAGAGAAGCCCTTCAGGCTCAACCTCCTTCACTGGAACAAAAATAAATGGGAAGGCAGGGGCTTTTGGAATACTTCTGATAGCGGACATGGGGTGCCGGCATTGCCTGGAGCAGCTCTGGGCATGAGGTGTCAGTTTCCCTGCTCCCTCTCTTTGATAGAAGTGGTGTGTGTGTGAGGTCAGTCCTACCGCTTGCTGTCTCCTCCTGACACCTGCTCAACTTCCTTTTGGCTTGATTGGACTCAGTTGGTGTTGGTGCCTCTGTCTCAGGTCACTGACCGGTTTGGAGGAGGGGGCGAAACAGTCCCGCTGGACACTGAGAAATGCAGCCTTGGCCCCGCCAGTCCTGGCTGCAGTTGCAGAGCTGTCACTTTAGTCTCATGTCTTGGGAGAGGCTCTGATGCCTCTCCTCAGACCCCTTGTCCTGCAGAAGCATCCTGGAAGGCTCAAAATTGGGAAAGCACCCACAGGTTGTGCACTGCTGGAGTCTGCTGATCCCTTTACTTGAGTGAGCCAGACAAAATGTGTAGTGGTCCCTGAGACGTCACCCTAGTTCCCGACTTGCTCAGATGTTAGGATGAAGCCTCTGGGATCCACTATGTGGACATGAATAAAATATAACAAAAGAGGCTCTTTCCCCACTGGGGAGAATCTGAGGTTTATTTCTTGTGGGCTTCCAGAAGCCAAAAGAGGGCAAGGTCAGGGGGCATAGGTCTTTTCTAGGGTCTGTAAGGGGGTGGGAAGAAATTGGATCTCAGCCAACTAAGCATGGCCAGAGGGGAGAGGGACCAGACCACAGGACACTACAGGGGTCATGGAACCTACCATTTTCAATACATCTAGTGAGTTACAACAAAAATGGACCCATTTCCAGTTGCGGTCATAGCTTTTTCCCTGCCGAAACCATGCCTGTGGCTTAGATGTGAATTGTATTTGAATAGACAGTGCTGAAAACTCCACCCCCTTGTCTCTGTATCCAAGACATTCTCCATTCCTTATTCAACACCATTTGGCTCATGCCCAGATGTTCATACTTTTCAACTGTATACATATACACATATAAATAACTATAATAGAATAAAGGTATTATTTCAGTGATCACTGACTGCTCCTCCAAGATGTTTGTTGAGTTCATTTTGATACCTCTAAGTTTTAAGTTTTCTGTTCTGCTTGGATGTGCTTTTCCATTGTGCTTGGGTGATGAAGACAAAACAATCCGATTCCACCTAGGGGCTCAAGGACAGTATCTTTAAACTTCAAGCCCTAAGCATAAACGACGTGAAAAGAGGAGGGCAGACACACAAGCAAGCAAGGAGGATGGAACTTCCCTATTTGAGACTATTAATTGGACAGTTGACTCCTGCATGCAAATGGACTGAAACCTATAAAGGTGTGAGAACTCGTGACCAATCCCTCCTTTCCTTCCATCTTGGAGCCATCCGGGCACTGGCCACGACTGTGGCACTTGAATTGCTGGGGTGTGGCTTTTGTAGGCCTTTCGTGGGCCTCACAATAAATAGCCATTTTGTTCTCCTTAACTCTGTGTGTAGCCTCTGTTCCAGCTCCCCGAGGCATCAATTTGAGTCCATCACTGGTGTGATTTGAGCAGTCCATATTCATTGCCCAAGATATTTTATGACATACAGTGGCAGCATCATTTAACAACCAATATTACATATAAAATTCATCATTATAGACAGTTCTCACCAAAAGTCAAATCTCGCAGAGGTACGCAATGTTTCCCCATCCCTCTGCATTACCTACTGTACTGGTTTGAAAGCAAAACCAGTGAGAGACTCCAAGTCAGTAATACAATTTAATAGGAAAAAAAAGAGAAAAAAAATACATGCAATAATACAAAAGAAAACCACTGACAGAGTCAGAATACAACCTGACACCCTGTCAGTCAGGGTGTTGGTAGCAGTCCGATTAAATGCAGGTTGCAGTCCTCCTGGATGACAGATATGATTCAGTTGAAGCAGTGGTCCTGTAGAAGGTGCAGTTTTCCTCCGAAGATCCAGCAATGATGTGGAAAAAGGTCCGACTTTCCTCTGGGATCCAGTGGAAAGGACTGCCTTCGCGTCCCAAAGCCCATTTTTTTTATCTAGGTAGGAAAGGCTTGGCTCCTGCCCCTGGCTGGAGCATCTCCCAATGGGATGATGTAATCTTATCAGTCACACAATAGGACTTAATGGCCCATTAACAGAATATATCTTCTGGAGGAAGGATGGATTGTGAATAGATAACGATGATCATCCCCCTGATTTTATCAGATGGCACATCAGCAGAAGATATCTCCCACAGAGATAAGGATCACCATCCCTCCCACATTTTAACACATGGTGATAGAATACACATTTTTGCATTGTACCCCAGGACACCTACCAAGTGTAACCAGGTCCTTGAACAGAAATAATGCCATGGATGGGTTTGCTTCTGCTTAAGGAAGAAATAATCTTGATTGTCTTACATAACATACCTCTCATATGCACCACGGGGACTTCATCTCCATCTGCTGTACACAGGGGTTCATATTGGGCTGGACCAGCTAGGTTAGTGGAGCATCTGGTCTTAATTAACCAGGTGGCCTTTAGTAAATGTCGATTCCAATGCTGGAAGGTCCCACCACCCTTGCCTTAAGTATGATTTTAACAGTCCATTGCACCATTCAACTTTCCCAGTGGCTGGTGCATGATAGGGAATGTGATTCACCCACTCAATATGTTCTCTAGCCCTAATGTCTATTGAGGCTATTTTTGAAATTAGTCCTTTTGTATGACTCAGTTCTTTCTGGGGTGCTGTGTCACCTCAGGACTTGTTTTTTAAGGCCCAAGTTGGTGTTCTGGACAGTGGTATGAGGCACAGAGTATGTTTCCAGCCATCCAGTGGTTGCCTCTGCCATTGTAAGCATGCAATGCTTGCCTTGGCAGGTTTGAGGCATTGTGATGTAATCAATCTGCCAGGCCTCCCCATACTTATATTTAGACTATCGGTCCCCATACCAAAAGCACTTTACCCGCTTGTAGCAATGTATTTGAACAGCTTAGGCCACAGTGTGCTCCAGCCAGTGCTCCAGCCAAACCATTTTTAGTTATTCTTATCAAACACTCTGTAATTCATCAGGGTTGCTGAAACATAAATTGTGCTAAATTGGGAAAGAAGAGGCTGAAAAACAGAATACCAAGATTGCAAGAACTAAGATAAAGAAGGGCAGTGAAGGACTAGACTGTAACCATTCATATTTCCTGAAAGGTGTGTGCAGAACTCTTGGACAACATAGACGCACCAATCAAGTAATGCGTGATCGCGTGTACAGTAGTTTTAGAATGTATAAGTAGACCATAATGTAAGCAATAAAGTGGCTACTGCTTAATCACATTCGTTAGTTGTCCAGAAGTCCTGAGCTCCAGCACCCACTTGGCCTTCTTGATCATAGCACACGTTTCACAATCATGAATTAGCTGGGATATAGTGTCCATGGTTAAGTCCATCCCTCAGTCACGAGCCCATCAATATGTTGCATCTCTTCCCTAATGACCTGAGGTACCATGGACCCACCGAGCTAGAAGTAACTCATCCATGTGTTGCCAGTCCAGATCTACATGTGACACTTTAATCATGGCAGTCCAATCCACGTGTTCATTGTTAAGATGCTCCTCATTAGCCCTTAGGCACATGTGCATCTATATGACAGAGTTAAACAGTCGGTTTCATTTCCGAGGCAGCCATATCTTGCCACAATTCAGGAGCCCAGATGGGTTTCCCTCTGCATTGCCAATTTGCCTTTTCCCATAATTCCTGCCATCCCCCCAGAACATTTACTACCATCCACAAGTCAGTGTACAGTCTTGACCACTTCTCTCGCTTGGCAATGTCCAAAGCCAGCTGGACAGCTTTCAGCTTGTGGTGGATTTAGTGTTGGCTAAACACTAGTGCACTTACTAGAAGATATTTACTTTTTGTTGCAAGATAGGATAAGGAGAAGAGTAAAGTAGGTTTAAATTTTAAAGGGTATAAAGAAAAAATATTAATAGAAACTAAAAGAAAAAAAATAGAATTAAACTTTCAGAACCCTTCTCCTCCTCCCCCACATATTTTCTTTTTTTTTCTATTGACAATGTATAGAAATAATTTAGCTAGTTCATTACTTTTAGAATAGTTTTTTTTTTTAGTTTATTTAGGGAGAGGAGCTTTTGTTTTGGTTTGGTTTGGGTTTTTTTTGTTATGTTATGAAGACTTTTCCACAAGAAAATAGTTTTTTTGTGGTTTTAATGTTACAGCAAATCAGCCACCTGGGAGAGTGGAAATTTGATTGTGGAAAAGTCCCTTCCCTTGATTTATAGCTTTTTTTACAATTGTTTTCGAGGGCTCACTCTTTGACTAATGGGGTATACTTTTAAGGATGAGTTGTGCTGGGACAGGGTTAATTTTTTACAGTAGCTGGGGGAGGGGGACATGGTGTTGCCCATTTGGCAAGTTTATTTAAAAGGGGCCTGAGGTACAACTTTTCCTTGAGTTGAGCACATGGGAGAAACGCACCAATGTTCTCAGGAGGTTAAAAAATAAACTGACAGCCTTTAGAATATCAGAAATTTGGCAAGATTTAAAACAAAACATTCAATTCAAATTAAACAGCTCACCTAGCACTGACTTAGCAAACTCTACCCATCCTAACTTAGATTGCCCATATTTCAAGAAGAAAGTAGGAGTAGAAAGGAAGAGGAAAAAAGAAAAGAATGATAGAAAAGCAAAATAGAGCTACCACGTCTCAGATCCTGGCACAGTGTCAGCCACCATAAAATCCAAGGACAATATGGACACAACATATACTTGTCTTGTGCTTTGGCTTAACCACACTTTGACTTTCCTAGGCCCTTCCCCCAGGTCAGACTTCCAGTCTGGTAGCCACACAGGAGATGGGTTAGAGGCTCCAGGAGCAGGGTGTGGAGCATTGCCTCCAGTATGCAAATGATTGGCAGCCACTGAAGGTCTAGGGTCTAGGAAGGGGGTGTGTGTAGAGCCCAGCATCACCTCGTCAGGGCAGGACTTTCCCCACGCATGTGCCTGAAATGTTTCAAGCCAGCAATGTCCTTCAGTCTCTCACATAGGGCTAGGACACGGAGGTTATTCTATACCACCTCACGTCATTGCCAGAGGCAGGGAAAAGGGACTCTCTTTGAGGGACAAGGCATTCTTTCCAGTCAAGAAAACATGGCAGAGGGAGCCATTCAGTACTGTCCATTATCAGGTTTTTTTTCTATGTGAATCATTCATTTTCTTATACCCTCTGTCTTTAGTATTGTTGTTGTTAATGTTCCTTTTCTTATCTCATTGCTGTTTCTAGTAAATTTTTTTTATCTCAACCCATGCCCCTCCTGGCTACTGCAAAAATTAACCCTGTCTTGGTCAGAACTAGGACACCCAGATTGATGATTATAATTCATAATGACTTTGCATTTGATTTAACAGGTCCATACAAGTCTCACCAGGTATTTACTGTGTCATGACTGTTACGCTGCCATGGTGTCCACATTTGCTTGTATGCCAACATTTTCCTTAGAAATACTATTTATGGATTAAATTTTTTCTAGTTTTCATTTTTCAAGTCCTTATCACTCCTCCAAGCCAAAGGAAAAGGTAGTGAATAATTATAAAGTTTGTAAAATTTGCAACATTAATATTGATGGAAATGCCTTACACTACTAAAATAATTTATCCCAAGATACTAAAGTGATGCCTTGGAGAACCTAGAAATAAAACAACACTTTTGAGATAATATTAGTATAGGAGGTAATATAAAGGGTGATCTTTATTGGAGGCCTCCAAGGGGCAGATATGGAAAATATCCAAAATGCCCACCCCCACATGGGGCGAATACAGTTTTATAAGTTTAGCAAATTGTTACGGGATTTGTGGGTTGGAGACAGAGATGACACACGCTTTTGGAGATCCATGCAACAACAACCTGTTTTATTGTTGTCTTCGTTTTGATTTGTCGATCTAAATAAACTCATTTTTCTGTTGTGAGACGGAACCAGGAGCAAAAGAGCAAGGCAGGCCTAAAACTTAAGAGAGTATAAAAAAATAAATTTATTAACTACACAAACAAAGAGAAGGAAAAAAAAACAAATTCAGAATAAGATTTTTTTCAGACTACTCCTTCCTTCCCTCTTCCAACCTTCATAACAACAAAACAAACATATAGCAAATACTTCGGTCAGTCCCTAATTTAGTCTTTTTCAGTTCACTTTCGGAGAGAGAAGCCTCCTTTTGCTGAAAGCTGTAGGGATTTTTTTCCACAAGAAGGAAAAAAACAGTCCTCTCGTGGTTTCATCTTTCACGATTTGCATCCGCCCAGGAACCTGCAACCGTGATACTCCTCCCAACTCCACAGCCTTCCTAAAACTGTAGATGTGGGCCATGTCTGTCCCATGGGGTATTACTTTTAAGAATGAAATGCTTTACAGCAAAGGTTCTCTTCATCTCCTTTCTCTCTGTTCTGGCTTCATCTCCAGAAAACCAAAATCCCTTTCTTTCCTCAGGGCAAAGATTCTTAACACAGGTGCTCTTTGGTCAAATCATCTATTAAATGGAACATTTCCATCCCCCCATGTCTTTTCCCATGGTTTATAGGAATATTCAGTACATCAGTTCATCCCTACAATTTTACAAAAAGATTTTCAGCTATTTCAGCATCTTCTTATTCTCCTTTTATTTTAAAAACTTAGCTTTTACGTCACTGACTTCAGAAATTTTCTTATTTCCTTTCATATTCAAAGGAAAGGCTGGAGGCTTTGCAAATCTTATCTGAGCACTAAAAAGTTAAAGTTTAACACAACTACAAAAGTTGGGCCAGGCTCAGGCCGTGCTGGGGGGGGGTGGCTGAGGTGTCAATCAGCCTTTCTGGGGCTGGGCTGCAGCCCCACAGTGCTCATGGCCACCCGGGCAGGCCCGGCCTGTCCGACACTGCTCCGATCCAACAGCAGGAGCGCCCCCCCCCCCCCCCCCCCCGCACTCCAGAACCACAGGCTTGTGGAGGAGGACGCCGTAAAGGTCTTATCAAAAACTTTTCCTCCTCCCGGCCATCGGGTCCCCTCATTTGCAAACGGGGTCCAAGCGGCCTTCCAAGCCTCTCCCCCCCCCCAGCGTGAATCGAGAAGGCAAAACAAAAGGTTGTAAAGTTTATTGGCATCCATTTGACCCTCTGACTGTAAGAATAAGTGCACTTTGTTTAGGGGCTTGATGCCCCCCGATGCCTTCCACTAAGGCATCTGCTGTTTTAAGACGCTACTGTGGGGGCCATGAAGACACCAAAATGATGGAAACATCTGCACTGGTGTCAAGTAAACCTGTAAAAGATTCGTCATTTAATTGTAAAGTTAGTAAGTGCTTTTCACTTGCAATTTGCCGGACCCAGCAAACATGGCTGACATCAGTGCTGCCGAACCCACCAGTCCCTCAGACTGTGTCTTTTGCTGCCAGAACGAAAAAAGGAAGCAATAACAACTATGCAAAATTTTCGGTTTTTGATAAACCAAGGTGGGGTGTTAGTTGAAACCATCGCTTTAATTTCCCCAAAATAGCCTGAATCAATTACACCAACATATATTATGAGACCACTCTTTGTGGTGGACGATCTACCAAGTAAAAGTCCAAACAATCCTTTAGGTAAAGGTCCATAAACCCTGTATTTAGCACATGAGTAGTTGAATCTGTAATTAGGGCATCATCTTAGAGGGATAAGTCCAAGCCTGCACTCCTGTGGGTGCTGGTGTAGAAGGAGGAGATTGAGACTCCTAGGTTTGTTGCCCGATACCCCAAATTAAAACACAAACTAACAGAGTGTCAGTTTATGCGGTGCTTTATTTGGGGCCCGGGGACCTGCGGACTCACGTCCAAAGTCAGAATCCCACTGGGTTCCCTTTTTCAGAGGGTTTTTATACCCTTTTTACAAATGGTCTACGTGCAGAAGTACACATTCTTCTAAATAATATAGATACATTCATCTTGTAGATAACATTTTACATCATAGATCCTACATGGTTGCTTACCCTAGGACTATAGTGTTCTCCCCCTTAATCTCCCTCTTACGCCACTACCCACCACCAGTACTTTATTTATGATTATACTTTAACCTTATCACTAACAGTTCTGCATGCTCTGCTAAATCTTTTGAACATTGTTTCCTCAGCACAGCACATTCCTAAGTTAGTTTCCCAGGGCCTACTCTGGGAACTGCAGTCTCCAAGGCTTAGCATTACTACTACTATTATGGTTTATACACTTTATATTCCAATATTCAGGATTTCTAGTCCATACGGTAACAGGTTTGGATTGCAAAGACCCTGTTGGTTTGAGGGGCACCCCTCTTCCCATTTTCCTGCCATGGAGTGAGAGGGTTACCATTTTTATCAAATTTTGACCTACACACTTCACTCCAGTGGTAATCTTTTCTAGATCACGGACATGGGGAGGGGACAATGGCAAGGTGAGAGCGGTTCTTTGCTTTCCTTTGAGTAGGACAATTTCTCTGTAAATGTCCCTCTTGTTGGCAATTAAAAAAGCTGGGACCCATTTTCTTATGCGTATTATGGGGCTTGCTGTAAGGCAGAAGCCAAAACAGATGCATGGTGCTCTTCTGTCCCCACATTCTGACAGGCTGTGATGTAGGCAGGTAAATTAGCACACTCATTCCTTAGAGAGAGCAGTGCTTTCTGACAAGCTGTATTAGCATTTTCAAAGGCTAGTTGTAATAACAATATAGTAGCTGCTTCTTCATTTTCTATTTTACTACTTATGGCCTTCTGCAATCTATCAATGAATGTTACATATGATTCTTTAGGTCCCTGTCAAATGGATGCAAATGAAGATTCCTTTTGTCTGGACTCTGGGACTCTTAAGAGCCTTTATAGCTAGCTCGGAGCCTTGCCATAGCACTGCATGAGCTAAATTAGCTTGGGCAGTGGGGGTAGCACACGTGCCTTGCCCCAGCAGTTTATCAAGACCACCTGCTTCTGCATTTGCAGTATTATTCACAGTTTGTTCAGTAGCAAGATCTTTCCATTCCAACAGCCACACTGTATATTGTACTGACATTAGTATAAGTTTGAAAAGCATTCGCCAATCATTAGGAGCCATAGTGTGTGAAAGGGTTAACTGCACCACTTAATTAGTGACTTGTCTTCATTTTCTTCTGTCTTCACACAGAGTCAGGATTAAAAACATGAAGGAGACAAATTTTCTTGTGTTCTGACTTGGTTGCTTATTAAATCTTATCTAAAGTACAGAGAGTTCTGCAACACTTCTAGCTACAAGCTAAAAGCAAACAAAATGGAGGCCTGAATCTAGCTAGCTACAAGGTCTTTTAAAGCTAAACAGTCCAATAAAGAACTAACACCTATATTATTTATACTTTTGACCCAATAACCAAACTCCTGTGACCTGCAGTGCAGCACTAACTATCCAACCACAAACTACTACCTGAAATCATGAAGAAGGAAGAAGACAGAAAGAGACAACACCCAAACCCCTCCATCTTGTCCCATACCTATTACTATATTCTAAAGCCTTCAAATTTAAAACCCTTCACCATGTGAAATCACACACTTCTATTCCAACTACACACCAGTTACTCCAATTCCATCACTCAAATTTGGAAGCCTTCTCCAAGGCATCAAGTCAAAACCAGTGCTCTCCTGGGGGTCAGTGTCAGAAAGCACAGAAAGCTCAAAACTCCCAGGCTTCTGGGTTCCAACATCAGTGTACCCTTGTGTTAATAGTCGATCAACCCCATAGTATATTGTGTTTGGAGCCCATAGTCTCGGACAGCATTACAAACTTATTTTACTAATTCAAACAGAGGATGTACATACAGAAGCTGATAACTGTCAGGCATGGATAAAAACACGGGAATAGCTCCCCTAGTTAGGGCTTCTCCCCTGCATTTCTCTATTAATGTTGGAAGTGAATGAGATTGCAGCAGTAAGTCAGGTAAAGGAATCGGAGGAGGAGGATAAGAATTAGCTAACACTTGAGCCATACTAGGAAATGCAGTAGCCAAATTTTTTACAGGAGGTAAAGGAGGATAAAGATCAGGACCCTTCTCAGGATCAATAGGACCAGGCCCCTGAGAGTAATTGTCTCCCAATTCAAGTGGCACTTCCACATAGACATGGCTAACACTTGAAGCATTCTCCAAATTTAAATTATCTGTAACAGGGTGCTCACAAACTTGCTTAGCAGGCTGTAAAGTTTTTAAGGCAGTATACACAGTTTTCCATGTAACTGACTGTGTTGGTTTTGCTTAGCAGGGTTTTTGGTAGAGGGGTGGCCACAGAGGTGGCTTCTGTTAGAAGCTGCTAGAAGATTCTATCATGTCTGACAGAGCCAATCCCTGATGACTCTGAAGATGGACATGCCACTAGCCAAGGCTGGACCGATTAAAGAGGTTGGTAACATATTTAAGAAGAAAAAACAAAGTGGCCAAAGTTTTTTCTTAGCCAGAGAACATGTGAGGGAAAACAACATGGCAACACCAAGGTCAGTGAAGAAGGAAGGAGAGAAGGTGCTCCAGGCACCATAACCAAGATTCCTCTGCAGGCCATGGTGATGACCATGGTGAAGCAGGCTGTCCCGCTGCAGCCCATGGGGATCCATGGGGAATGCAGAGATCTACCTGCAGCCCATGGGAGAGGTGCCCATGCCAGAGCAAGTGGAGGCCTGGAGGAGGCTGTGCTCCAGCAGGAGACTTGGTGGAGAGAGTGGGCCTCTGCCCACTCAGCCTTACTGAGAATCTGCATACAACCAAGGTGGACAGACAATGTAACTCCTTATGAAATATTGCATAGCAGGTCGGATCAAATTGTGTATATAATGGGAGAAATTAATATATGAGGTGGAAGTTAGTCTTTCCTTATTGACTAACAGAGGTATTTAATAGTTTTAAGTTCCACTTTGTAGAAGCTCCAGAGATTCATCTTGTTACCCTGACCAATAAGACGGGACACACCTGCTCATCCCTTCCAGCCTGGTGTCTCGGTTTGAAAGACAGGTATGGTCTAAGGAAAGGCAAGAGCCCCTTTTCTGCGATGCAGAGTGCAACCCCCCCTCTCTTTTAATTATTTTAGGTCCAAATCAGAGGCCTTCAGGCAGGAGATGTGGGGATAAGGGTAACAGTTCTTTATTGATATCTAACAAGGCAGAAAAACAACAACAGCTATAAAAATTGACAACAGAACAGAACAGTCTAGCTCCGCTCCAGTCCCTTTTGGCCACAGGCTGTCTCCCTGTGCTCAGTTACCGGTGCTGTGTGGGCAGGGCAGGGCCCGCGCAGTTGAAGAGGGCTGGAGTGATGGCGGCGGAGGCCCAGGAGTGAGAGGGGATGGGAAAAGTGACTCCCCCTTTCATGGTGTCGGTCGTGGTGCTCAGCAGAGTGTCCGGAGATAGTAGGGTGAGATGGGAGAGCAGCAGAGCGATGTCCAAAGGCAGGGAGCGTGGATCTCAGTGCTGGGATGGCAGGGGAAGATGCCAGAGCGGAGCCCAGGCTGTCTTCCCACTCCAACGAGCCAAGCGAGAGAGAGAAGCCCCGCTCCAGACCCCCATCCCACCTTTCCTTTTCCGGTTCCCCCCCCCCCTCCCCCTCCACCCACCCCCCTACGAGAGAACATTATCTGTCGTTTCAAGGTGTAGCCACAATTACTTAGCATAACAATGGGAGGAATTCCACAGAAAGAAAAGGGAAGCAATCCAACCCCCAACACCTGGAGACTGAGTCTATGTTAATTTGAGACACAGTCATCCTTCCAAGCTAAGTGGAGAGGACCCTTCCAAGTCCTGACTACCCTCACCCCCGTCAAAGGTGCTGACAGAGAACCCTGTATTCACTACTCCAGAGTTAAGAAGACCTCTGCTCCTGAAACAACTGGAAAACAGGGACTTATACCAATCAGGATGATGTGGTTCAAAATTGGTTTTTTGGTGCCTGTTATTTGCACAGTTGGTAAACATGATTCAGGTTTGGCCCCAAAATTTGCATGTGTCTTTAGTCCAAAATGTATCCAAAAACTCTTCATAAGAATAACTTGTCAGGGTAATATAGAGTATGTGAGAATCTGGCCTGGTGAGTGTAGAAGTGGCTGCTGTTCAACCGTAACATCTGCATGAGAAAGTGCATACCAAAGAGTCATGACCAGCCATAAATATCTATGTGAGAATGCTTTAATTAGCAGTTCGTTAATGAGTTGCTTTGAAATGTCTTCCGAGTATATATGTGAGTGAGTTTTTCCGATAAAGAGTAAGAAACATTGCTCTTCTGTTTGCTTGCATTCTACTTCACCTCCTACTCACTGGCTGCATAGTTTTGATCCTAAACTTGTAAACAGAAAAAGCACATAAAATATTCGAGTTTGCTTAATAAAGCAATTCTGTTGCACTATAACAGGGTCCGTGTTTTTACTCATTACAAATTGTGCCTGAACAGGGACACAAATAGTGAAATTCCGGTAGCGACACCATGTTCAAACTCAGTAACAAGAAAAGGGGATTCCCAAACTTTGTCTCTACCTGCTGGACAGGTGAGACTGTGAACACAGAAATTTGGGACGGTTGTCTCACTAGCATGGGCATTATTTAGAAATTTTACATAGAATATTAAAAAATAGGGATTTAAAACCCCAACAGTTAAGTTAGTTGTTTTATTAGTATGGCTGAATAGTAACTCTAATGTATTTCCCCCCATGGTTCTTGCAATGCTAAAGTGTAGGAAAAGGTAGGAATTGTGTTAGAGGCACAGAAAAAACAAGGACAACCAGTCACTGATGCTGGCCCAATGCCAGGCACACATGAAAGCCACTTGCTCACCCTCCCCTGCCACAGCTGGGCAGAGGAGAGAAAGAAAAATTAATGAACAGTTCATGAGTTAAGGACCAGGAGAAAACACTCTGTCTTGGTTTAATTTTGATTTCCCGGCCAATGTACTAAATTAATGTCTACGTTTTGAGTTGCCAATTTAAATAAACTTATTTTTCCTGTTGTGAGACGGAACCAGGAGCAAAAGAGCAAGGCAGGCCTAAAACGTGAGAGAGTATAAATGAAAATTTATTAACTACACAAACAAAGAGAAAGGAAAAGAAAAAATTCAGAATAAGATTTTCAGATCACTCCTTCCTTCCCTCTCTTTTCATAAGAACAAAGCAAACATATGACAAATACTTTGGTCAGTCCCCAATTTAGTCTTTCTTAGTTCACTTCTGGAGAGAGAAGCCTCTTCTTGTTGAAGTTGTAGGGATTTTTCCCATAAGAAGGAAAAAGACAGTTTGTGGTTTTATCTTTCATGATTTGCATCCGCCCGGGAACCTGCAACCGTGACGCTCCTCCCAACTCTACAGCTGTCCTAAAGTTGTACATGTGGGCCATGTCTGTCTCATGGGGTATTACTTTTAAGAATGAAATGTTCGACAGCAAAGATTCTTTCTGTTTCCTTTCTCTCTGCTCAGACTTCATCTTTAGAAAACTGAAATCCTCTTCTCAGGACAGAAATTCTCAACACAGGTGCTCTTTAGTCAAATCATTTATTAAATGGAACATTTCCATCCCCCCATGTCTCTTTCCATGGTTTATAGGAATATTCAGTACATCAGTTCATCCCTACAATTTTACAAAAAGATTTTCAGCTATTTCAGCATCTTCTTATTCTCCTTTTATTTTAAAAACTTAGCTTTTACGTCACTGACTTCAGAAATTTTCTTATTTCCTTTCATATTCAAAGGAAAGGCTGGAGGCTTTGCAAATCTTATCTGAGCACTAAAAAGTTAAAGTTTAACACAACTACAAAAGTTGGGCCAGGCTCAGGCCGTGCTGGGGGGGGCGGCTGAGGTGTTAATCAGCCTTTCTGGGGCTGGGCTGCAGCCCCACACTGCTCATGGCCACCTGGGCAGGCCCGGCCCGTCCGACAGCAGCAAGAGTCGGCCTCCCCCCCCACGCCAGAGCCGCAAGCCCGTGGAAGAAGAAACTGTGAAGGTTTTATCACACAACTTTTTCTCCCCCTGGCCATTGGGTCCCCCTGTTGGCAAACGGGGCCCAAGCGGCCTCCCGAGCCTCCCCCCCCGTACGGGGGAGGGGGAAGCTCGGGTTGATGTTACCTGCTCAGCCGCCGGAAAAACAAAGAGCCCCAGTTCCGGATTACCTCCTTCAAAATGTGTGTTCACCGAGCGAACTAACTTTCTCTAATTGGCTGTTGCAGGTATCCCAACCCCCACAGAGGAAATTCTCTTAGAGAAAATCTCTCTCTGAGTCTCTTCTTCCCAAGTCAACCTATCACACACTCCAAGGGCAGAACGGGCTCAGCTTAGAGGTACAAACTGAATTTATTACTAACAGAGTGAGAGGAGGATAATGAGAAGTAAAAAAAACCCTTAAAAAACCAGCTTTTTCCCCTTAACCCCTCTGCCCTTCCTACCAACACTGGAGGGAGATAGGATATGGGGGTTTGGTCAGTTGGCCACTGGAGGTTTTCTTCCACTGCTCAGGGAGAGGAGTCCCTGAAGACTCTAAAGGGGGGAAAATGATGCCTTTTCAGATTCTCTGCTGTGTGGAGGGAGCAGAGACCATCTCTGATGAAAAGGCAAACCCCCAACAGAGGCCCCCGTGGAACATGATACCTTAGATAAGAAGTTGATGAATTCGAGTGACTAATACCAAGAAGTATCTCACCCCTCTGTAGACCCCTGTTTTATCTTTCTGTAATTCTAGTGGTCTATTTTTCTCTTAGATAATTGGTTCTTTTCCCTAAAATATTTTGTAGATTTATTAGTTATAGAATTCCTTATTTTACTAGTCCAAATACAAAACCCTTAAAACCTATAAAAGTCCCCTTAGAACCCCACCCATTGGATTTGCTGGACAGGACCCCCTTCGTAGAAGAAATAAAGATTCTATGGAATCTCCTCGATGGCATCTCTCGATCTCTTTCTCTGCTAGCTAAGACGCACTTGCAACCCTGATTTCACAAAAGAGCTGATAGCCTCATATTAGGCTTTGCTTGCATCTTAGTACCTTGTGGCTGAAATCTGCCTGAAACTCCAGGAAAGGCTGTCTCTCACAAGGCAACCTATCTGGTCACATCGTGGCAGATTGGACCTGACACAGGTAACGACAGCTACACTGCTGCTTAGTGTGTGACTCTGAAACTTCATATTAGGTATTAGTAAGTTCTCTTCACAGGGTACTAAGACAAAACAATCCCTTCCTAGCTAGAGAATCAAGAACAACTGGTACCCAAGAAGCATAAACAACGGTTAGGGAAAGGGGGCAAGCCAGGGGGCTGATACTTCATAATCTGGGGCTGTGGTTGTATAATTTACCCCAATATGTAGATGAACCAAAACTTATAAAAGTGTAAAAACTCGTAACCGGAATCCATCTTGGATTTGATTTGGGTGTAGCCCCAGTCAGGCTCTTGCACTGCTCAAAGTGTATCCTTTCAATAAATGCCTATTTTATTCCTTTTGCTCTGTCTAGTTTCTGTTCCAGGTTAGCCTTTCAAGGCATCAGTGCTGGCACCCCGAGAAGGGATCTCAAGGCATCTGGAAAACCCCTGGACTGGAGGAACACCCGTCTTCTGCCCCCCTCCCCCAACCCCTCCTGGCACTCCGGGGAGGGGGCCCAGCTGCAGTCTAGAAGGTCTCAGAGCCCAAGAATCTCGGGACTGGTACAGAGACTCATGAGTAACTGTATAAAAGTGGTATTCTGCTTTAGCACCTAAGTTATGTCAGGAAAATTAATCCACAAACACCAGAGGTTTATGTCCAAAAAGGAGACCCAGGAGTCCTTTTTGCTTTTTTCGAATAAAGGGAGAGGCCATGGGACATTCCCCTGGGATCTCTCAAATTTTTGGAGGACGCAGCCTGTGAATACACACATTCACAGAGCTAGGGAATTACAGCTTGGAAATTCTTTTCAGGCCTGGATTTCTCCTGTGTCTCAGGTCCATTCCCAGGCTGACAAGCTGACTACAGCTTCAGTTAAGGGAGGCAGTCTCCCAGAGTGATAACATGGTGAAAAACAGAAGGGAATTCATAATAAAGATTAACACCTGGTGTCTTTCCCGTGGGACATCCGGACATGCTGTCCCAGGGATGTTTTTCCCAATTGTCCAATGAACTACTGTCCTGTCCTAGCTGCACATAACACACTTTAAATACGGGATGTCCATACAATAAAGTTGGCCTTTTTTCCCCAAAAGAGGTCCGTGTGTGTTGCGGTCTTTTCTCTCTCTTTGTAGTGCAGTAATCACATCTGGAGGTGTCCACCGAGATCGGACCTGATGAAGATCGTGCCCGGACCGGACCACCGCAGGGCATCGCAACCGTCTCCGGGAGCGGAGCGTCGGGAGCTGCGGGCTGGATCGGGGCGGCCCGGCACGAACCGCGAAGCAGTGTGGGGCTCCGCGGAGCTGAGGCGCCTGGCACAGGACAGCGAAGGCATCGTAGAGAGCTGCGGAGCCGTGCGGCGCACAGCGCCCGGCACGCAGCACCAAGGAGTCAGCGGAGCGGCACCGCGAGGAGACCGCGCGGACGCATCAGCGAACCGGAAATCCGGACGGCTGAGGTACTCTCTGGTTCCCTGTCCCCGGCTAAGCAATTAGTTGGGAAAGCAGTTAGATAATGGGGAACCGCTTAACTAAGCAAGAGGAATCTGTCCTCTCCATTTGGAAAGGGGTCCTAGAGAATTTGGAAGCCCAGATTCGAGACAAAGATTTGATCGCCGTACTGGCATGGGCAAAATAGCATGGTTTCTCCAATGACCCCAAAGAAGCCTTTTCCCCAGAATCATGGAGGCAGCTAGGGGAGCGTCTATGGGGTGCCCTGCTAGCCACAGATACTTCAGTATCCCCTTTGCTAACCAGGAGATGGAAGACCCCCCCCCCCCCCACGCGCCCTGTCTGGAGGTTCCGCGGGTGGGCATTCCCCACGAAAATCCCGTCTCCCTGCCAAACTACCGATCGCCGAGGGATTTTGCTCCACCGGTGTATCCCTCCCCAAATGACTATATCCAGCCGAAATACTCCTCCCCCGCACTTTTAGAGGGATTGGGCTCTGAAGGAGGGAGCGGGGCTGGTCATTCGTTTCCGTCGGGCTCACAGCCTTCGACCCCCTCCTTTTCGCAACGCACGGGGTCCGGACAGTCAGCACTCAGCCAGCTATCCGACCGTCCCATGGCCCCCTCGCCGGCTGGACCAGCATGTTTGTCATCCATTTCGACAGATCTGCTGAGCCAGATCACAGCCCTGATCACAGAACAAGTTATGCAGAATGTGCATGTAACACTGGAAAGATTCACGGCCACCCAGGCGGGCGTGGAGGCTGCAGCGCCAGGAATACCGCAGGGTGGTACGGGCGCGGGGCGGGGGACATGCGGAGATGGTTTCTTCCTGGCGGCCGTGCCTGTGGGTGGTGCGGCAGCGAGCCCCCCCGGCGCGGCCCCCCCTCCCCTTCTGGCGTGCTCAGAGGCGGCTCCCTTGTCGCCTATGGGTCCGTCCACAGAGGCGGGGCAGGTGGTGCCAGCTGCAGAGGTGAAGGCGGTGCTGCCCGCCCTCTCCTCGGTGATGTCGCAGCCTGGACCGCCTCTGGAGGTGGAACCACAGCAGCCCGCCCCGGCGATGGGCGGGGCTGTGATGTCTGACGTGCCGCCCCCGATGATGCACCCGGCCCACCCGGAAGTACAGGGTTCTCCCCCCGGTGCACCAGGACTGCTGCCGGAACTCTGTGCATTTCGATCAACAAACCTACCCCTGCGGACCATGCAAAGCGCCGCTGCATTTGTGCCTGTGTCTGCTGCACCATTCTCCATGGGACAGGGACCGTTCTCGTCACTCCAGCCCAGCGCCTCGAGTGGAGAGGCACAGCAGACCCTCCTCCGAAGGCGAGGACTCGCATCAGACAGTCGACGCTGTGCTGGTCCCTCAGCTTCCCCTCGGAGCAGCCTGTGGACCCTACCCCCGTGTTCAGTCACAGTCCGGCCCAAGAATCATCACAGCTTCTGGAAAGCAGTAAAAGTCAAAGCATTGCAACAAGGAGACTGGGATTTACTAGAACGTTTGGAAATGCCAGGGGGTGGTGTTCTCTGGGTGGAGGAAGGTGTTCAGGTAGATCCAGCTGAGCTCAACCCGGTCCCTGAGGGGACTGGGGGACCTCAGGCCTTTCCTGTCTTCAAGGCTGTGCCTGGCTCAGGGCAGGCAGATAGGCACGACGTCATAGCTTGGCGTGTTGTCCAAGATTTACAGGAAAAGGTAGCAAAATATGGGCTTGGTTCTGCACAAGTAATGCAAATTATTAGGGTGTTGAATACCGATTTACTAGCACCCTATGATATTAAGCATCTGGCCCAGGTGCTGTTCCAGCCTGTCCAATTTAGACTGTTTGAGGACAACTGGAGACAGATGGCTGACAGGGCTGCTGCTGAGAATATGCAGCGACCCCGGCCAGATCCTAGATATGCTGTGGGGACGGATGCTTTGATGGGTCGACATCAATTCGCTAGCCCTGACATGCAAGCCACCTGGGACCCCCTGATTCTAGAACAGTGCCAAAAAATAGGGCTTGCAGCCATATTAAAAACAATGGAAGCTGCTGCCCCACGACAAAAAGATGTGAAAATTACACAGGGTCCCAGAGAACCTTTCCTACAATTTGTTGAGAAAATTGCAGCTGCCTTGGAGAAGCAGGTTGAGGATGATGCCCTAAGACAGTTGTTATGTAAACAGCTGGCTAGGGACAATACTAACGTTGATTGTTTAAAAATCATCCAGGCTATGCCAGGGGACCCCTCTTTGACTGAGATGATCCAGGCATGTGCTAAGGTGGGAACCATAGATCATGAGATTTCCACTTTGGCAGCTGCCATGTGGCATCATCAAAACATGTCAGGAGGTGGTCAGAAAAAGCATGGGAAAAATAATAACAATAAGCAGAAGCAACAGCAACAGAAGGCTAACATGCCTACTTTTCTGTGTGCTAAATGCAAAAAAACAGGACATTATGCTAATCAGTGCAAAACCAAGAAGCCTGTAGCTGAACAGGGAAATGGGCTGACGAGCACCCAGGGGTGTGGTGCTCAGACAGAAATGGCACCCCAGAACCCTGCAATGGCATAGGTTTCCCCAGTCAGCATGCAGCCCGCACCAGGGGCTCCGCCGGCGTGGCTGTGCACACAGCAGCCACAGTTGTCCTAGACTCTGTCGGTGTGCACAAGATCCCTCTGGATGCCTTTGGTCCTCTGGGCCATGGGCTCAGTGCACTGCTCGTGGGTCGATCCAGTGCCACCATCCAGGAAATATTCGTCCACCCAGGGGTCATTGATGCTGACTTCACAGGACAAATCTGTGCCATGGTTTCTACTCCATGTCCTCCTGTCACTATCCTGGCAGGAACCTGTATCACCCAACTTGTGCCTTTTCCCTCATATGTTCCCAGGGCTGATCATTGAGACCGGAAAGACGGCGGTTTCGGCTCCACAGGAACACCACAAGTCTTTTGGACAATGAATATCTCCGATCAGCGCCCACAGATGGTGTGCACTTTGTGGGGAGTCTCACATAATTTTGGCACTCCACATTCTCCAACAGGCCAAGCCATTGTTGAATGCGCTCATGGCACCTTAAAACGTGTTCTAGATAAACAGAAAAGGGGAATGGCTGGGGAAACACCACACAACCGATTAGAAAAAGCTTAATACACCATAAATCATCTTACTGTGCAAAAAGATTCTGATAATCCTGTTATTATGAATCATTTCTCGTCATTACAGGCCTCGGATGAGATACGAATGCCTTGAGCAAAGGTCTTTATACGGGACCTGACCACGAATAGGTAGGAGGGCCCGCGTGATCTTATTGTTTGGGGTCATGGGTATGCTTGCGTCTCAACAGATACCGGGGTAGGGTGGCTGCCTGCGAGATGTGTCCAACCTGATCTGCGACGGCCGAGACAGAATGTGGCCAATGCACAGCCTTCAAATACTGACCAGCAGGCTGACCACCAGACTGATGGCCCCTCTACAAACAGAGGATGAACACCTATCTGCTCGTAGTGGAACTGTTTTTTGAAACCAATTGAAATACTATTAGATATGTTTAGAACTGTTTAGAAATAATGTTAATGTGTTTTTTCCTATTTGTCATTGGATATGATTCTGTAGGGGAAAAACACCAGTGTGTTGGTTTGAAAGTAAAACCAGTGCGAGACTCCAAGTCAGTAATACAATTTAATAGGAGAAAAGAGAAAAAATAAAATACATGCAATAATATAAAAGAAACAACCACCAACACAGTCAGAAATACAACCTGACACCCTGTCAGTCAGGGTGTTGGTAGCAGTCCGTATAAATGGTGGCTGCAGTCCTCCTGGATGAAGGATGTGGTTCCGTTGAAGCAGTGCTTCTGTAGAAGGTGCAGTTTTCCTCCGAAGATCCAGCGATGATGTGGAAAAGGTCCGACTTTCCTCTGGGATCCAGTAGAAAGGTCTGCCCTCGGGTCCCAAACCCCAGTTTTTTTATCTAGGTAGGAAAGGCTTGGCTCCTGCCCCTGGTTGGGGCATCTCCCAATGGGATGATGTAATCTTATCAGTCACACAATAGGACTTAATGGCCCATTAACAGAATATATCTTCTGGAGGAAGGATGGGTTGTGAATAGATAACGATGATCATCCCCGATCTTATCAGATGGCACATCAGCAGAGGATATCTCCCACAGAGATAAGGATCACCACCCCTCCCACATTTTAACAGATGGTGATAGAATACACGTTTTTGCATTGTACCCCAGGACAACCAGGTTCAGAGACTCCTCCTGGGAATGTTTTTCAGGTAATTTGAGTCATGTTTGTTCTCCTTTGCAAAGGGCCCTGCAAAGAGATTACAAACACTTCTCCTCACCTTTTTCTTTAAAATAAAGGGGGACCTGTGGACACACACATTCACAGAGCTAGGGAATTACAGCTTGGAAATTCTTTTTCAGGCCTGGATTTCTCCTGTCTCTCAGGTCCATTCCCAGGCTGACAAGCTGACTACAGCTTCAGTTAAGGGAGGCAGTCTCCCAGAGTTATAACATGGTGAAAAACAGAAGGGAATTCATAATAAAGATTAACACCTGGTGTCTTTCCCGTGGGGCATCCGGACATGCTGTCCCAGGGATATTTTTCCCAATTGTCCAATGAACTACTGTCCTGTCCTAGCTGCACATAACACACTTTAAATATGGGATGTCCGTACAATAAAGTTGGCCTTTTTTCCCCAAAAGAGGTCCGTGTGTGTTGCTGTCTTTTCTCTCTCTTTGCAGCACAGTAACCACAGCAGCCTCCTTTTTATCCTATTTTCCTGGCCGCATTTCCCTCTCTCTTTCCCCATTGGCTGAGGTACTTGAGAGGCACAGACCTCCCGGAACGCCTGATACCTGAAATTCCCCTCTAATCTATAACCCTCCCTTTTAAATTTAATTTTTATAGAATTCATAGTTTTGCCCCCGTTGCTTCTTTCATCCTACAGTTTGTTTGTAAAGGCAAATATCTTTTTCCGTTCATCAATTAGTGGAATTCATCCCATTGTTTCTTTTATCTCTCAGTGCTAGCCTTATCTACAGGCTGATCCACAACTCATTTGTAAAGACAAATTCAACATTCCTCTCAATCCCTCCTCTTTTATTTTTTAATAATTGCCTTTACAAACTTTAGGTATCATTGACTTAATTTCTTGTTCCTGAGTCCTTTTTGGTTTTGTAATTATTTGGAGTGACATCAATTTCTGTCCTTTTGTAACCATCTCTGGATTAGTAGGCGTGGCTATTACTTGCATCCTTTTGATCACATGTTGAATAAGTTGTACAAAGCAAGGGATCATGCCTGGCATAAGGATTAGAGTTGCTACAGCACATAAGAGGAAAAAAGCAGTTGTTTAACCTATAGTCCACCAGATAGCCAAGAAAACATGTCCCATTCCCATCCTTTTCATGTTTGGACTGGCACATGAGCTAATTTTTTATTCATTTTGCTATTTGTTTCACCACTTTTCTATTGTCATCTATTTGCCTATTTAGACAATAAGTGCCTTTTTCAGAAGAATGAAGCCGCCATGGACTTCCTTCTTCATCCCAAAATCCTGTTCCATTATGGACCTTACTCAGGGTGCTAATCCACTATTTAGGTTTTACTGGGCTGGCCACCCATGGCTAGTTTTCAGATTCTCCTGGCCCTCCACAGACCCAACAATTGCTAAGGTTAAAGGTTTTTGCTACTTCTTCTCTTAAGGTCAAAAAAATTATTTTCCCATTCTTGGCCCTAACCTAACTGATAATATAAAGGGAACATTATTAAGAGAAACATTCTGATGGTGTAATCTAATCTCCTAACTTAATTTTTACTTTCACGTTGTCTTTCACACCACCTGTGGCAAGTGAAGGCACAGAAACAGCTTAACATAAAGAAAACAATGACAGCAAGGGTTGGCCCCCAATGACTGGAGATCTGAGAGGAGGGATGCCCACACAAACTATTTCAGCAGGCAGTCTGTGGGTGGGCACACGAGGCTTCCCCCGATGTCGACGCATTGGCTACTGCTCCAGTCCACTCCTGCCGAGTGTCAGTCGCGGCTTCCCATCCTTCTCCTCCAGCTGAGATGTCCAAACCTCTGGGGCTGCAGAGACCTTGACCCGAGTGTGATGGGTCCACCCGTGTTCAGCTGTCTTGACGGCTGTTTCTGTGGTCAGCAACACCTGGAAAGGTCCACGCCACTTCGCCACCAGTGGTGCTTCTTCCCACTCCTTAACTAGGACCCAGTGTCCCGGTTGGATGTTGTGAACAGCAAAGTCCAAAGGCAAGGTCTGTGCCAGCTGAGCTTCCTGTCGAAGAGATTTCACAAGAGACAGTATCCGAGCCACATATTGTTTTAAATACACATCACTTATCTCTATCCCCCCACTAGGCTGAGAATTACAAGGGTAAGGAATTCCAAACATCAATTCAAAGGGAGATAATTGAATATCTCCCCTGGGTCTGGCTCTTATTCTTGCTAAAGCCAGGGGCAGGAGCCGTACCCACGGCATCTTAGTTTCTATCACCAGCTTCAGGAGATGTTTCTTTATTTCTCCATTCATTCTCTCAACCTGACACGAACTTTATGGGTGCCAGGGGGTATGGAGGTTCCACTGTATCCCTAAAGCAGTCATAACTCCTTGAAGAATTTTTCCTGTAAAATAAGTTCCCTTATCTGAATCTATTGCTTCCACCATCCTATATCTTGGAATTATTTGTTTCAAAAATACTTTAATAACTGATCCTGTAGTTGCTGAAACAGTTGGAAATGCTTCTGGCTACCCGGTTAATTGACATACTATTACCAGAAGATATTTAAATCTTGCCACTCGAGGCATTTCAGTAAAATCCACCTGGCATCTCTGGAAGGGACATACTGGCCAACGCCTCCCTCCCCGGCTAGTTCCTTTGTAACTTTGTTGTTGGTTTTAGCACAAGTCAAACAAACTTTAATAGCTCGCATTGCCAGGCTAAAGGGACTAACAGCAGTGTTCATTTTGAGGAAGGCTTCTGCCAGTCTTCGGGAGCCCCAATGACTCCCTTCATGAAGTTGTTTTAACAATTGTAAGGCTAGAACTTTTGGTATCCACTGCTTACCATCCTTTGTAAACCAATTATTTTCTTCTTTCCTCTGCCTCACTCTTTTTAATTATCTCATGTTTCTCTGGTGGAAAAGAGAGTTTCTCTGGCAGCGGTGCAGTTACTGGAAGCAAAGGCAGGATCTTAGAGACTTCTGGCAACAATGCAGCTTTTTGAGCTTCTTCATCAGCCAGTCGGTTTCCTACTGCCTCTTCCGACCATCCTGCCTGATGCCCCTTAATGTGGATTATTGCCACCTTTTTTGGTAAATTCACTGCCTCCAATAGGCGAGAGATTAAGTTCTCCTGAGCTAAGGTCTTTCCTCTACAGATTAATAAACCTTTTTTTTCCCATAGTTTTCCAAATGCATGTATGTTGGGGGTTGAATGCTTCCCTTTTCTTTCTGTGGAATTTCTCCCATTGTTATGCTAAGTAGTTGTGGCTACACCTTAAAACGACAGATAATGTTCTCTCGTAGGGGGGTGGGTGGAGGGGGAGGGGGGGGAACCCGAAAAGGAAAGGTGGGACGGGGGTCTGGAGCGGGGGACTCTCTCTCTCTTGGCTCGTGGAGTGGGAGGACAGCCCGGGGCTCCGGTCTGGCATCTCCCCTGCCATCCCTGCCGTGGACATCTCTCTGCTGCTCTCCCACCTCACCCTACTATCTCCGGACACCCTGCTGAGCACCACGACCGACACCGTGAAAGGGGGAGTTACTTTCCCATCCCCTCTCACCCCTGGGCCGCCGCCACCATCACTCCAGCCCCTCTTCAACTGCATGGGACCTACCCTGCCCCCACAGCACCAGTAACTGAGCGCAGGGAGACGGCCTGCGGCCAAAAGGGACTGGAGCTGAGCTGTACTGTTCTGTTCTGTTGTCAATTTTTATAGCTGTTGTTGTTTTTCTGCCTTGTTAGATATCAATAAAGAACTGTTACCCTTATCCCCACATCTCCTGCCTGAAGGCCTCTGATTTGGACCTAAAATAATTAAAAGGGAGGGGGTTGCATTCAAATTGGATTTGTAAATGTTCCCTTGAACACAGGGGAAGTGAGAAACTTTAAAAAAGAAATGGGAAAACTATTAGAAGATCCTATAGGGGTATCGGAGAGACTAGATCAATTCCTTGGACCAAGTATGTATACTTGGATGGAATTACAATCTATATTAAGTATCCTATTCACCACGGCGGAACGGGAAATGATCAGACAGGCTGGAATGAGGGTATGGGACCGGGAGCATCAGATTGGACCTAGGGGAGACCAGAAATGGCCATTAAGTAATCCTAACTGGGATAATCAAAATTATGTCCATCGCCAGAATATGATGGACTTAAGATGGATACTCGTTAAAGGTATCCGAGAATCAGTTCCTAAAGGACAAAATATTAATAAAGCCTTTAGTGAACAACAAAAAAAGGACGAATCCCCGACTGACTGGTTGGAGCGGCTGAGGAAAGATCTCCAAATGTACTCCGGGATAGACCCTGATACACAAGTGGGTCAGGCACTCCTCAAAACCCAATTTGTTGCTCGATCATGGGGCGATATTAGAAAGAAATTAGAAAAGTTAGATGATTGGCAAGATCGGGGGTTACAAGAATTGCTAAGAGAAGCACAAAAAGTTTATGTAAGGAGGGATGAAGAGAAGCAGAAAGCAAAAGCAAAAATCTTTATAGCTGCAGTTCGTGAAACACAGAAAGAAACCCAGCATAAAGGGGGAGGGAAACCACGAAAACCCCCACTAAAACAAGGAAATGAAGCAGGAAATAATTCACCAAGGCGAACCTGCTTTTACTGTAACAAGAAAGGTCATATAAAGAAAAATTGTAAAGAACAGATACGGGATGAAAAAATGTTCCAGGAAGATGAATAGGGGTGTCAGGGGCTGTATGTATTAGGGACCATACCATCCAAAGAGCCCTTGATAAAATTAAAGATTGGTCCCCAGGGGGAGGAGGTGGAATTTTTAGTAGATACAGGAGCCGAAAAATCCACAATTAAACACCTACCAAAAGGGTGTAAACCTAGTAGAGAAATAGCACTTGTGGTTGGAGCAAAAGGTGAACCATTTCGGGTCCCTATTATTAAAAATGTGCAAATTGAGACCCGAACCAAAATTGAATTAAAAGATCTGCTGTTACTGCCAGAGGCAGAAAATAATTTATTGGGGAGGGATTTAATAATAGCATTAGATTTGAAAATTGAAGTATCCCAAGGTCAGCTTAAAATTTTTGCTTTAACTCAAAAGGACGAGGAGCAAATATGTCCTGAGGTGTGGTATACCCCTGGAGAAATAGGGAAGTTAAAAATGAAACCTATCAAAGTGAAAATCACTGATCCCGATTTGCCTATCCGAGTTCGTCAATATCCAATATCACTGGAAGGGAGACGGGGCCTTAAGCCTCTCATAGAAAACCTTTTGCAACAAGGGGCTTTGGAACCATGTATGTCCCCACATAATACTCCTATTCTGCCTGTCAAAAAGACAGACGGGAATTACAGATTGGTACAGGATTTGAGAGCTATAAATCAGCGAACTGTTACCAAATTTCCCATAGTAGCAAACCCTTACACACTCTTAAACCAGTTGTCCCCTGGCTACACTTGGTATAGTGTAATAGATCTAAAAGATGACTTCTGGGCATGCCCATTAGAGGAAAGTAGTAGAGATTACTTTGCCTTTGAATGGGAAGATCCTGATAAGGGCAGGAAACAACAACTGCGTTGGACAGTATTGCCTCAGGGCTTTACAGAATCCCCTAATCTCTTTGGACAAGCCCTAGAAGAATTAATGCAGTCTTTTGAGTCACCAGACGGGGTGAAATTGTTACAATATGTAGATGATCTATTAATAGCAGGAAAAGACGAGAAATATACTAGAAATGGGACTATAAAACTTTTAAACTTCTTGGGACAACAGGGATTGAAGGTATCCAAAGCCAAATTACAGTTCACAGAACCAGAAGTAAAATATTTGGGACATTGGCTAAGTAAAGGGAAAAAGAAATTGGATCCTAATAGAATCTCTGGAATATTCAAGTCTGGGACCTCCAAAAACCAAAAAAGAAGTGAGGAAAATTTTGAGATTACTGGGATATTGTCATCAATGGATAGAGGGATTTAGTGAGAAAGTAAAATTTCTATATGAAAAACTTACCACTAATTGCCTAAAATGGACAGAAGAGGATGATAAAAGTTTTGAAAAGGTCAAACATGCTTTAATTCAAGCCCCTGAACTCAGTCTCCCAGACTTGGAGAGACCATTTCAGTTATTTGTAAATACCTCTGATCAAACAGCATATGGGGTACTCACCCAGGAATGGGCAGGCAGTCGAAAGCCAGTGGGATTTTATTCTAAACTGCTCGACCCTGTCAGTCGGGGTTGGCCCACATGCCTCCAGGCCCTAGTGGCCACAGCACTTTTAATTGAAGAAGCCCGAAAAATTACCTTTGGGGCACCCCTAGTGGTCCACACCCCTCATAACGTAAGGGGAATTCTGAATCAAAACTGAGAAATGGTAAACTGATGCCCGAATATTAAAATATGAAGCTATTCTAATCACTTCCCCAGATTTGGAACTAAAAGCAACAACTGCTCAAAGTCCTGCACAATTCCTATATGGGGAACCAGGAGAAAATTTAGAACATGATTGTGTGGATGTTATAGAATTACAAACAAACATTAGACCTGACTTGGGAGAAGTTGAATTTAAGGATGGAGAAAAATTGTTTATAGATGGATCTTCTCGAGTGGTGGAAGGAAAATGAAAATCGGGATATGCCATAGTAGGAGGAGAAGAATTGAAATTAGTAGAATCCGGACCCTTAAACGCAGCATGGTCCGCTCAGGCTTGTGAACTATTTGCTCTTTATAGGGCATTGTCTTATTTAGAAGGTAAAAAAGGAACGATATATACAGATTCTAAGTATGCCTATGGCATAGTCCACACATTTGGTAAAATTTGGGAAGAAAGGGGGTTAATTAACACTCAAGGACGGGGGTTGATACATCAAGAATTAATTGTTAGAATACTAGAGGCTCTTAGGGGCCCCACTGAAATTGCTGTGGTCCACATAAGAGGGCACCAAAAAGGAACAAGCTACCATACAAGGGGGAATAATCTGGCTGACAAAGAAGCAAAAAAAGCAGCATTGGAGCAAAAACCGGTTTCTGTATTAAGTACTACAGTTAAAGATCTCAGCCCCAACTGCTGCCCGATGCCCCAAACAGAACACAAACTAACAGAGTGTCAGTTTATGCGGTGCTTTATTCAGGGCCCGGGGAACCTGCGGACTAGCGTCCAAAGTCAGGGTCCCACAGTTCCCTTTTTCGTCAAGTTTTTTATACCTTTTTACAAAGTAGTCCACGTGCAGAGGTACACATTCTTCAAGACAATACAGATACATAAATCTTGTAGATATCATTCCTAAAAGTTATAAATTTTGCATGCTTGTCTATTCAAAACTATAGGCTACCCCCCTTTAATTCCCCCTTGCATGTTTTCCCATCACCAGAACCCTTTATTTATTATTATACTTTAGCCTTATCCTGAAAGTTTCTAGATGTTCTTATATGCTCCACTAAATTCTTTAATTATCTTTAATTATTGTTTCCACAGTCCCCAGCTCATTCCCAGGGCTGGTTCCCAGGGCCTGTCTGAGAACTGCAGTTTTCTAAGCCTTAGCATGACTACTACTATATCTACATTAGTCCTTTTTCTCATTATTTTGGTATCAACTCCCCCCTTTTGAGCATTCTTCAGATTTTCTGCAAGGATGCTCAATTCTTCAAGTTATGGTTTCTAAGTAGGATGGTGAGTCTTCTTTTCGAGTTGGCAGGATTACTTCTTTCCGGGTCAGTGCTCTCATAACACGTCGAGTATGAGTTCCTTCTCTGGCAATCATTCCTAAAAGACATCTGTACATAATCATGCATACTACAATAATCAATACAATCATTATTACATATTGTACAATTGATGATATCCAACCAGAGACTTGGATTCCTAGGGAGCTAAACAGTGCTCCTACCCAGTTATGTTCAGCTTCCTCCTGGACTTCATGCACTTTTGTTTCAATTTGTTCTAATTGACTTATGTCTTTTTCTACTTCTTCTGTGACATTTGGGATATGTACGCAGCAATGGTCAACCTTTCCTTGGAGGTACCCACAGACTCCATGTTCTTTTAATAAAAGCAAATCTAATGCCATTCTATTTTGAATTGTCATTCTTGTCGTTGCCTGCAACTGTAAGTTTAGATCCCTAAATCCTTTCTTTGTAACTGCGGCTAGCCTCTCAGTTTGTCCTACTAATTTGTACAGCATCTCCCGGTTTCTATATGTAGAAATTGGTGCAAACAAGGACTCCAATACCCATCCAAATTTAACTCCTGATGAGGGTTCATGCCATTCATCTTCATTTCCCAATCCTAGTTCTTCTGCCACTTCATTTGTTTCTCTCTTTGTTCGTGACTGCATCTCTTTCTGCGTTAATTTAGACTGTTTCCAAAAAGGGCAAAGTGTAGGGACTCCTAAAGTAATCTGTGTGACCGGGCCATTAATAGGCATATGAGTAGTCCACTGTCCGTACCCCATTACCCACACTGAATGCCCTGGACTCCTGATGGTAGTCGTCTGACAGTCTTTCCATGCCCCTTTTATTTCACCTGTTATTGTATGATTATACCTTTGACATTCACAGCCCCATTTTAATAGTATCCGTACTGGCACTAAACCAATTTGGGATTCAGGGGTATCACAGGTGATGATTTTGCTACAATTCCAGCTAGGTGTGAGGGTCACTCGATCCCGTCTTACTGTTTCAGTTCCTAACACTCCTAGATGTCCTTGCTCTCTCTGGCCCGACCATTCGACACACCAATGTACTGGTCCTATGTAACTGTAAGGTTCTAACAAACTAGGACCCAAAATCGTTTTCCAATGTTCCCATTCTTCCTTCCCTTCTTGACATACTATCTCATAAGAAAATTCTGTGACTGGTTTTTGTCTTTTTTGTCTTATGTCATAAGTACACCATCCTACATTCTTGAACCGTCCAATTCTCGTAAAAACTGGATTTAGTAATTTTAGGCACTCACTCTTTTGTCCCGGTGTTGACCATTTCCCTCGAACTGTATAGGTTTCCTCTATCATCTTAGTATGATTCCGTACTTCTTTATTACATCTTTTTGTCCCATTTATAGTTACTGGAGGCATTTCCCCAACGGGAATGATGCCCCATGGTATTGGATCTCCCGCCGCTTTAGGTAAAGGTAAACATGCAGTGATGGACGTAGTATTTTGTACTTGTCCAAAATCCCTAACTAATCCCACTATTAAATTTTCTTGTCCCAATTCTTGTTGTGTTTTTCCAGCTTCTGTCACCTGCCGTGTTCTCCCATTCTCTTTTAGAATACCTACATTTATGTTCCCATAATCAAAACTTTCTCTAATCCGCACAATGCATGAGAATTGTCCTACCTGATCAGCTTGCATATGAGATATTGTCAATGTGGTGTTACCTCTTTGCTGTTCCATATCCCAAAGTGTCACAATTCCTTCTGTAAATACCTCGTCTGTGGTGATTTGTCTCCAGGCTGCATGTACTTCTTTTAATCCAGTTCTCTGGTTGTCAGAAAACAAACAGGTTAAATTTACTCCCGCACCCTCAGGCACCATTACATCTGGCTCCGGAACTGTAATTTTAACAAACGCTTCTCCCACCTGCATTATACAGACTAATGTTAAAAGAACTAAGGCCTTGCCCTGAACACCAGCTTTGTTGCTGACAGAGGCTGTACTTCCCATCTTGACGGGACCTTCTTGATTCGAGTGTAGTGAATCCAGTTTTCGATCCCTTGGACTTTCACTGCCGTGTAGGTAGTCATGATCACCTGGTGAGGACCGTCCCATACTTCTTTCAAGGGTTCCATATTCCAGTTTTTCACATATACTTGATCTCCTGGCTGTATGTCATGGACAGGATTCTCCAAGGGCAGAGGCCGGTTCCACTGCAATGCTCCTCGCAGCGCTGTAAGGACTTTATTTAAAGACAAAATGTAACTCAACAATACTTGATCTCCTACTAAGTGAGGGTCCCCTTTGTAGGTTGTAGCATGATATGGTTTGCCATACAAAATTTCGTATGGACTTACTCCTATCCTTTCTCTGGGTTTAATCCTGATTCTTAGCAAGGCTAGAGGTAGTGCCTGAGGCCACTGTATCTTCGCTTCCTGACAAATTTTCTTAATTTGCCCTTTTAATGTCTGATTCATCCGTTCCACTTGGCCACTAGATTGTGGTCTCCAGGGCGTATGGAGATTCCAAACTATCCCTAACACTCTGGCTACCTCTTGGACTACTCTAGCTACAAAGTGAGGTCCTCTATCTGAGGACATTCCTAATGGGATTCCAAATCTAGGGATGATTTCCCGTAGTAAAGTTTTAATTACTTCCTTTGCTTGGTTAGTCCTGCATGGGAAGGCTTCTGGCCACCCTGAAAAGGTACACACATACACCAGTAAATAACGGTACCCTTGTGCTTTTGGTAGCTCTGAGAAATCTATTTGCCAATAGTCTCCTGGTTGCGGCCCCACTTGTAACTTTCCTAGTTGTATCTGCCTTCGTGTCACTGGGTTATTTTTAATACAGACTGGACACATGGCGTTAATCCGTTTTGCCATTGTTAACATCCGATTGGAAATTATCTCACGTTTTAAAAACTGTACCAATGCGTCTGCTCCCCAATGGCACTTGTTATGTTCGATTTCTAAAATTGTTTTCATTACTTTTGTTGGCAATACAACCTGACCTTCAGCTGTGACATACCATCCTTTTTCATTCTTCTGGGCCTGAACAAATTGAGCAAGCTTCTCATCTTCATGTGTATACCATGGTTTCTGCTCAAGAAAAGAAGTGGCAGGGTTAATTCGCACTGGCAATAAAGCTAATTGTGTCCATACCTCTCGAGCAACCTGTTTGGCAACTCTGTCAGCCAGCTGGTTTCCTTGGAACGCTTTTCCCTCTTCCTTTTGATGTCCTTTTACATGCATCACTGCTACTGCCTGAGGTTTATGCACTGCTTCCAATAGTGCTAATATTTGTTCTTTGTGCTTAATTTCTGATCCTTGAGAATTCAACAGTCCTCTTTCTTTCCACAGTGCTCCATGTACATGTATTACTCCAAAGGCATATTTTGAATCAGTCCAAATGTTTACTCTTTTCCCCTGACTCAATTCTAAGGCTCTTACCAGAGCTTGTATCTCGGCTTTCTGGGCTGAAGTTCCCGGGGTTAAAGCTCGAGCTTCTATTATTTGTGTCAAAGTCACTACTGCGTATCCCGCATACCTGATTCCGTTTTCCACAAAGCTGGATCCATCTGTAAACAGTTCCCATTCCGGATTTTCCAAAGGCTCATCTTTCAGGTCCTTCCAGCTGGCATATACCTGTTCAATGATTTCTACGCAATCATGTGTCAATTCGCCTCCTTCTTCCTGGCTGCTGCTCCTAAGAAATTCTGCTGGATTAAGATGATTGGTTATTTTTAATTCAATGTCATCCCGTTCTCGGAGGAGTGCCTGATATTGTAACATGCGACTCGACGAGAGCCAATGCCCCCCTTTTTGTTCCAAAACTGCAATGACCATATGGGGAACAAATACTTCCATCCTTTTTCCCAAAGTCAATTTTCTGGTTTCTCGAATTAGGAGCACTGTTGCTGCCACAGCCCTAAGACAACTGGGCCATCCGGCACTTACAGAGTCTAGCTGCTTTGAGAAGTACCCCACCGGGCATTTCCATGAGCCCAATTTTTGGGTGAGAAACCCTATTGCCAGTCTCTGTCTTTCATTTACGTATAGTTGAAAAGGTTTTGTGAGATCTGGCAATCCTAGTGCTGGGGCTTCCTTTAAAGCTTGTTTCAGACTCTGAAATGCCTTTTCTTGCGTTTGTCCCCACTGAAACACAGGGCTTTTGGCTGCTTCATACAAGGGTTTTGCTTTCAGTCCAAATTCCGGAATCCACAAGCGGCACCACCCTATCATGCCCAAAAAGGATCTTAACTCTTGTGGATTTCGTGGTGTGGGTATGGTGCAAATTGCTTGTACTCGATTGATTCCTAACTTTCGCACCCCTTGTGAAATTTCGCAGCCTAAGTAAATCACTTGGGTTCTTACCAGCTGAGCTTTTTCTCTCGATACTCGGTATCCAGCTTGTCCCAGCATATTAAGTAATTCAATGGTGAGTCTAAGGCAAACATCCTTTTCTGCGGAGGCTATAAAGATATCATCAACATATTGTAGGAGAACATATAAAAAAGGTGATTCTTTTACCTGAGTCATCTTCCATTCTTCTAACTCTCGAGCCAATTGATTTCCAAAAATAGTTGGTGAGTTTTTGAATCCTTGTGGTAGACGCGTCCAGGTGAGCTGCTTCTTGCGTCCCGTGTCTGGGTTCTCCCACTCAAAAGCAAAGTATTTCCTACTTTCAAGTGCCAAGGGGATACAGAAAAATGCATCTTTCAAATCAATCACTGTGAACCACTTAAACTTTTCCGACACAGCTGTCAACAATGTATACGGATTAGCTACTACTGGGTGTATATCTTTAGTGATATTATTAATTGCTCTTAAATCTTGAACTAATCTATACTTACCATTTGGCTTTCTAACTGGGAATATCGGAGTATTGAATTCTGACTCACATTCCTGTAAAATTCCTAAGCTAAGAAATTGTTCAATCATGGGTGCTATTCCTATTCGTGCTTCCAATTTCAAAGGATATTGTTTTACCCTTACTGGGGAGGCTCCTTCTTTTAGTTCTATTACAACCGGTTGTGCCGCTTTTGATTTTCCAGGTACTCCTGTTTCCCATACCCATGGTACTACAGCTTGCTCTATTTCTTGTGGTATTTCTACTGCTTCTACTTCTTTCACTACAAACAGCTTAGCAATATTCTCCTCGGGAAATTCCAATCTTACTCTACCTTTTTCAAGTATTATCTTTGCTTCTAACATTGACAATAAATCCCTCCCAAATAGTGATTCTGGGCTATTTGGCATATATAAAAATCGATGGTCAAATTCCTTCCCCTGTTGGGGGTTGAATGCTTCGCTTTTCTTTCTGTGGAATTTCTCCCATTGTTATGCTAAGTAATTGTGGCTACACCTTAAAACGACAGATAATGTTCTCTCGTAGGGGGGTGGCTGGAGGGGGAGGGGGGGGGAACCGGAAAAGGAAAGGTGGGATAGGGGGGTCTGGAGCGGGGGACTCTCTCTCGCTTGGCTCCTGGAGTGGGAAGACAACCTGGGCTCTGCTCCGGCATCTTCCCCTACCATCCCAGCGCTGAGATCCACGCTCCCTGCCTTTGGACATCGCTCCACTGCTCTCCCATCTCACCCTACTACCTCCGGACACTCTGCTGAGCACCACGACCGACACCGTGAGGGGGGAGTAACTTTCCCCATCCCCTCTCTCCCCTGGGCCGCGGCCGCCATCACCCAGCCCTCTTCAACTGCGCGGGACCTGCCCTGCCCCCACAGCACCAGTAACAGCACAGGGAGACGGCCTGCGGCCAGAAGGGACTGGAGCGGAGCTAGACTGTTTCTGTTGCCAATTTTTATAGCTGTTGTTGTTTTTTCTGCTTTGTTAAATACCAGTAAAGAACTGTTATTCTCATCCCCATATCTCCTGCCTGAAGGTGTCTGAATTGGACCTAAAATAATTAAAAGGGAGGGGGGTTGCACTCTGCATCGCAGAAAAGGGGCTCCTGCCTTTCCTTAGACCATACCTGTCTTTCAAACCAAGACATCCCCCCAAATTTTATATCTAATGGCCGCAAAAATGTTCGTTCCTCAACTTGTCCCGTAACTCCCACTACTTGAATAGTAGAATCACTCAAAGGTCCTATCTTAGTGTTGACAGCTGAGAATGATGCCCCAGTATCTACTCTAAATTCTAACGGTTCCCCATCTACTTCCATTATTACCTTTAAATCCTGGTCTAGTCAGCTCTGATTCTGGTAATTCCCCATCATAAAGGCCTGGGCGGCACCTTGTGGATTTCCCGGGAAAGCACCTGTATTATTCATCAGTCCCTGATTTCCATCCCCACTGGTTATAATTCCTCCCCCAAAACCCATTCCTTGGTTGAGAGGACACTCATTTTTCCAATGTCCTCTATTTTTACATAGAGCACATTGATCTATCCCCAGCTGCATTCTTCCTCTTCCCATATTCAATTGTCCCATGAGTCCTCCCACCCCCATTGGCATTTCCCCCTTTGCTATTCCTCTTCCCCTTCCTCGTCCACGTCCACGACTCCCTCCTCTCATATTATTTCCAGCCACTTGCTGTAACACCGCTAACATAGTAGCCTGTTGTTTCCTGGCCGTTTCTTTTTCCCTGTTATTATATACCTTCCACGCAACTTCCAATAGTTTATCTAAATTCCGAGTATCTTCTCCCTCCAATTTTTGTAATTTCTTTCTAATATCTTCCTGGGACTGCCCCATAAAAATTAATGCTAGCTGTAATTTTCCCGATTCTCCCTCAACTTCTAAATTAGTGTATCTACGAGCTGTCTCCTTAAGCCACTCTAAAAAGGTTGATGGAGACTCATTCTTTTCCTGTCTGACCGAATATAACTTAGACCAATTCAAAGTTTTTGGTATTCCATTCCGTATTCCTTCTGTTAACAAATCCTGATAAGCTTTAAGTCTCCGAGACCCGCCCGTCGAGTTGGGATCCCACTCCGGATCTTCCCTAGGCACTAAGTCATTTACTGTACCATCCGCAAGCTGCAACCTAATCATTTCCCGTGCTTTCTCTGTCATGGCTTTAAACACCATTTCCTTTTCAGTAGAATCCATTATTGTGTCTAACAGAACTTGTAAATCATTCCAATCTGGGTTCTGAGTCTTAATTACCATTTTTACCACCCGCGCAGTTCGTTCAGGATCCTCCCGATACGCCCCCGCTGATTGTTTCCAAATTAGCAAATCATTCGGAGAAAAGGGAACTTTCACTATGACCCGTTCCCCCTGCGGCCCGACTGCTTCACGAAGCGGAACCATTAAATGAGCACCTCCTCCCTTTTTCTTCCTTTCTACCTCCCACCTCCCTCTCCGAGTTCTTTCACATAAGGGGGTTCGTGGTATATCTGTGGTTCCTATTTTTGTTTCTTGAGCCTCCCTTTCTGCCTCTAATATACTTTCTCCACGTTCTTCCATCGGAGGAGCACTAGGGGCTATCAGCAAAGAAACATCCTCTTCAGGTTCCGAAAACTTAACTGAGCATTCCTTCTCTTTCTGCCACCCCTTACATCCTTCACAATTCAGGTTTAATGTTTTCAAAACCATGATCCCACACTCCTTTTGCCACTCTGGTTTATCTTTCAAATAATAAAAGAGGTCTAGGTATGGTATTTCATCCCATTTTTCATTACTTTGCAGGAAATGCATCAAAGGTGTAATAATGTCAGGATTCAGTGTACCGTTCCTAGGCCATTGCATACCATCGGGTTCATATAAAGGCCATACATGATTACAGAAATCAATCAATTTCCTTTTACTTAATTCTTGACCAAAGTTCCCCGCATTCCAGTGTTGTAATAAACAGCCCAATGGTGAATCGTCCGGGATTTCCATCCCGGAACTTGCTAGAGTTTTAAACGTTTTTAAAGGCATCATTACACTTTTTTCTTTTTTTTCTTTTTTTTTTTCTTTTTTTTTTTCTTTTTTTTTTCCTTTTTTTTTTTTTTTTTTCTTTTTTTTTTTCTTTTTTTTTTCCTTTTTTTTTTTTTTTTTTTTTTTTTTTTTTTTTTTTTTTTTTTACACAATACACACCACACACAACACTCACACCCTTTCCAATACACACCACACACAACACTCACACCCTTTACACTCACACCCTTTCCACAAATCTTGCCTTTCTCATCTCTGCGAGTGGCAAGTGCTGAACCTGCGCAGTCACTGCTGCGTCTGACGGTCAGCGCCTAGGCTTTTTCCACAACCTTAAAGACGTCTGTGACCCCCGTGCGGAAACGCCGTTCCGACTTAATCGGCAGGCCCCCCTTTCCCTCGATAAAAGGAATAAAGCACCTTCGGGCTTACCTCCTGGTCGTCCGTCAGGCGCGGGGTCGGGCACGGGTTGATGTCCTCCCCAGAAATCACCTGGTGCCGGCGTGGAGTGGATCAGCTCGCGAACCGCCCCTGCCGCCTCCGGAGTCCCATCTGGGTCGCCAGAAAACTGCTGCCCGATGCCCCAAACAGAACACAAACTAACAGAGTGTCAGTTTATGCGGTGCTTTATTCAGGGCCCGGGGAACCTGTGGACTAGCGTCCAAAGTCAGGGTCCCACAGTTCCCTTTTTCGTCAAGTTTTTTATACCTTTTTACAAAGTAGTCCACGTGCAGAGGTACACATTCTTCAAGACAATACAGATACATAAATCTTGTAGATATCATTCCTAAAAGTTATAAATTTTGCATGCTTGTCTATTCAAAACTATAGGCTACCCCCCTTTAATTCCCCCTTGCATGTTTTCCCATCACCAGAACCCTTTATTTATTATTATACTTTAGCCTTATCCTGAAAGTTTCTAGATGTTCTTATATGCTCCACTAAATTCTTTAATTATCTTTAATTATTGTTTCCACAGTCCCCAGCTCATTCCCAGGGCTGGTTCCCAGGGCCTGTCTGAGAACTGCAGTTTTCTAAGCCTTAGCATGACTACTACTATATCTACATTAGTCCTTTTTCTCATTATTTCGGTATCACAACCAGGAATTACAGAAGCTATTTACTCCTCAGGAAAAAGAAGCGATAAAAAAATTAAAGGCAGAACAGCATGAGAACAAATGGGTTTTACCAGATGGCAGGGAAATTTTACCTAAGACCCAGGCCAGACAAATTATTGAACAATTACACCAACAAACACATTGGGGAACCAGAGCACTAGCAGACCAGTTTTTAAAATTTTTTGGATGCATAGGCATTTTTGATATTGCAAAGCAGAGCATACAGGGTTGTATCACTTATCAGAAAATTAATAAAAAAGGTATGCGACAATGTCAGTCAGGAGGACGGAAAACTGCTTACAGACCCTTTGAAAGAATACAAGTAGATTTTACAGAATTGCCAAAAATAGGGAGGTGGAAATACTTACTAGTGATAGTAGAACAATTAACCCACTGGGTAGAGGCATACCCTGCAGCTAGGGCCACATCACAAGTGGTAGCCAAAATATTGTTGGAACACATAATCCCAAGGTATGGCCTGGTTCAAGCAATAGACTCAGACCAGGGGACGCACTTTACATCAAAGGTGCTTAAGTTACTGACCTCGGCGCTGGGCATTAGCTGGGAGTATCATATACCTTGGCACCCTCAGAGTTCTGGGAGGGTTGAAAGGATGAATCAAACATTAAAACAACAGCTGTCAAAATTAATGATTGAGACTAAAATGCCATGGACAAAGTGCCTCCCACTAGCCCTGTCTAATTGTCCTAGGGTGATGTTATGGTGTTTCTATCTCCAATCGTGTGTCCTGATTATGTTTGGTATTATGTCCTGTGCTTCCAGGACTGACTCTGAGAGTGAAGCTTTGTTTTGTCTTGTTATCAGCCGGCTCACCTCCCCCATGGTCTATGTTTAGGAGAGGTTTTAGCTCGGTTTGCTTGCTTGCCTGCTTGCTTGCTTGCTTGCTTGCCTGCTTGCTTGCCTGCTTGCTCGCTTCTGCCTCTTTTTCTTTCCTTCGCTTTGCCCTTGCTTTTTTTTTTCCTTATTAGTTAGTTCAGCTAGGCAGTCCAACTTTTTCCCTGGACTGTTTTCTCTTCCACCCCGTCCCCTCCCTCTCCTGGATACCATCTGAACCTGTTCCGGACGGGGACCTGGGAAACCCCAAGAAACACCGGGAGTCTACACTCTGTCACCTGTAGCAGTCATCCCCAGCGCCAGAGACTGATAACTGAGCGACCACTCGCCAGAGAGACTGAACTTGTCATCCCTTCAGAACGGTGAAAGAGTTTTTTTTGTCAGCTGGTGTTGTCTTTTTTCCCTGTGCTGGGGAGTGTCTTGCTTGTTAAATAAACAGGTTTTTTCTCCCACTCTTCTCCGAGGAAATTCTTCCCGAACCCGGTGGGGTGGGGGGGAGGAGTCGTGGGGTTTGCTGTCTGGGGGCTCCTTCTGGAGGTTTTCCCCCAAATTTGCCCAAAACCAGGACAAATATATTGGCGCCCAACTCGGGGCTCGAGAAAGTGGGAAAAAACCCTGTTCTAATAATAATAATTTGGTTCAAATTCTTTTGTGTTGGTATAGAGCAGTTATTGGCTATGTTGTTGGAATTAATGTCTTTTGGGGTGGAGGCCTGCATGGGTTTTTGGTCCCTAGGGTTTTTTGAAGTCTTAATACCTCTGTGGTCCCTGGGTTTATTTGCTTATCCAGAAATAGCTCCGGTATTGTCCCTAATGCGTAGTTTCTGTAGCAGAGGGGCATTGACCAAAATATCCATCGAGCTGGGCTTGGTTTTAATGGCCTGCAGGAGATTTATAAAGGTGCTGGAATCTGTTCCAGGAATGTATGGTTCTTGGTTGTGGTTGTGCACTCAGTTTGTTAGAGGAGAAGCAGGGGATGAGGCTTTTCAGCCTTTGTTCTCCTTCTTCTCCTCTGAATTTGTTACATCCTTATTAGAGAATGTTCAGTTCCCCCTGAGTGTTAAAGAGACCATCTTTCTGGTGTTTAATATAGTAAGCTTTCTCTATACAGTCTGCAGTTTCTCTTGAATGAGAGCTGAGATTTCTAGAGGGGCTGAGACCCCTGACCCCAGAGTAGAGCCAGGCATGAGGAATCCTGAATGGTGTGGGAAATGGGAGGATATGGGCCAAATCTTAAAGGAATTTTCTGACCCTACATCCTGGGATTTTCCATGTGAACAAATTCAGAACCCAGCTGAGGTGGCAAAGTACCTGAAAGAGAAGTGCCATGGTAATTCTAAGGAGAAGAAGATCATTGCAGTGAGCTGGGCCCTGGCATATGCTTACCGTACCCTGCTAGATACTGTAGGGCAGCAGACAGAGGAAGGGGAGCAGGCAGATAAATCAGCCACTATCCCAGTCACTCAGGCTGCAGCCAACACCCCAGGCTCGAGGCCAACAACTACACCAGACAGTGAGCCTAAGCCAGCAGCTAAACCTGTCAGTAAGCCTCAACCAATGGCTGTTGCTACCAGCACGAGAAGTGGAAAGTGCACAGACAAGACTGATAGACCAGTGGATGACAATGATGATGATGATGCAGGAGAAGGACCCTCAACGCCTCCTGATATAAAACCAAGAGTTAAAGCAACTGGTACAAGATCAGAGGCCAATATTGAGTCTTTTTCCCTAAAGGACCTCCGTGGCCTAAGAAAGGATTACACCCGACGACCAGATGAGTCTATAATTAGTTGGTTGGTCCGTCTTTGGGATGCTGCAGGCGAGGCTACAATTCTGGACGGCACTGAAGCCAGGCATTTGGGATCCCTGTCACATGATCCTGTCATCGACCAAGGAATGATGAGGGGGCCTAACCCTCACAGCCTCTGGGCACGGGTCCTGGACAGTGTAGCACAAAGATACCTGTGTGCAGATGATCTTTATATGCAGCAGACCCAGTGGAAGACGATAGAACAAGGGATCCAACGCCTGAGAGAAATGGCAGTGGCAGAGATTATCTTCTCAGATGACATAACAACTAGGAATCCGGACTTGGTACCGTGTACATCTGTGATGTGGCGAAAACTTGTACGGCTTGGGCCCCATGAATATGCTTCTGCTTTAGCAATAATGAAGCGGGACGAGAGGGATGAGACCGTGCTTGATATGGCAAAGAAGCTCCGAGCATATGCAGATGCTGTGCATGGCCCAACACATGCCAGAATTGCAGCTGTGGAAACACGTCTGCAGAAATTAGAAGACAAGATAGAGGAGAATCATAAAAGACTCAGGGAGGAGATTAAAGAGGACCTTCTCCAAATCTCAGCAGTACAAATTAGAGGCCCTGGTATCCAACGCAGACCTTCCCCTGATGGGGAGAGGAGGTACACCCCACGAGCTGAGCTGTGGTTCTTCCTACGTGATTGCGGAGAAAACATGAGGAGATGGGATGGAAAATCTACTGCTGCTCTGGCACAACAGGTGCGTGAATTGAAGGAAGGCAAGACTCAAAGAGGAAGTTCCACCAAAAGGAGAGCAGCTCCAGTTGCCCGTAGCCAAGCTGCCAAGTATGATGATGATGATATGTCTGATCCCCTTGAAGGAACCTCTAAGACATATGCCCAAGGAAAGAAGGATAAACAGGCTTAGAGGGGCCCTGCCTCTAGCCAGGGAGAGGCGAGGGAAAATCGTGTCTTCTGGACTGTGTGGATTCGTTGGCCTGGCACATCGGAACCACAAAAGTATAAAGCTTTGGTTGATACTGGTGCCCAATGCACATTAGTCCCATCAAGATACGTGGGGGCAGAATCTGTTTCTATTGCTGGTGTGACAGGTGGATCACAGGACTTTACCTTGGTGGAAGCTGATGTGAGCTTGACTGGACATGAATGGAAAAAACATCCTATTGTGACTGGCCCAGAGGCCCCATGCATTTTGGGCATAGATTACCTCCGAAGGGGGTATTTTAAAAATCCAAAAGGATTCAGGTGGGCATTTGGGATAGCAGCTGTGGTGACAGAGGGCATCCAGCAATTGAACACCTAGTCTGGACTGTCTGAGAATCCAAGTACTGTAGGACTTCTGAAAGGAGAAGAGCAAAAGGTACCAATTGCCACTTCCATAGTGCATCGCCGACAATACAGAACAACTCGAGATGCTGTGGTTCCCATCCATAAAATGATCCGTGAGCTGGAGAGCCAAGGGGTGGTCAGCAAAACCCACTCACCCTTCAACAGCCCCATCTGGCCTGTACGTAAATCTGAAGGAGAATGGAGACTGACCGTAGACTATCGTGCATTGAATGAGGTGACTCCACCACTGAGCGCTGCCGTGCCGGACATGCTGGAACTGCAGTACGAGCTGTAGTCCAAGGCAGCAAAGTGGTATGCCACTATCGATATCGCCAATGCATTTTTCTCCATTCCTCTGGCAGCAAAATGCAGGCCTCAGTTTGCTTTCACATGGAGGGGAGTGCAGTACACCTGGAATCGACTGCCCCAGGGGTGGAAGCACAGTCCTACTATCTGCCATGGACTGATCCAGACGACACTAGAAAAAGGTGAGGCTCCAGAACATTTACAATATATTGATGATATCATTGTGTGGGAGAACACAGCAGCAGAAGTGTTCAAGAAAGGAGAGAGAATCATCCAAATCCTGCTGGAAGCCGGCTTCGCCATCAAGAAGAGTAAAGTTAAGGGACCTGCTCGAGAGATCCAGTTCCTGGGAGTGAAGTGGCAAGATGGACGGCGTCAGATTCCTACTGATGTCATCAACAAAATCACAGCTATGTCCCCACCAACCAACAAGAAGGAGACACAAGCTTTCTTAGGCGCCATAGGTTTTTGGAGGATGCACATTCCTGAGTACAGTCAGATCGTGAGCCCTCTTTACCTGGTTACCCGCAAGAAGAACGATTTCCATTGGGGCCCTGAGCAGCAACAAGCTTTTGCCCAGATAAAGCAGGAAATTGCTCATGCAGTAGCCCTTGGCCCAGTCAGGATGGGACCAGATGTGAAGAACGTGCTCTACTCTGCAGCCGGGAAACATGGTCTGTCCTGGAGCCTGTGGCAGAAGGTGCCTGGTGAGACTCGAGGCCGACCATTAGGATTTTGGAGTCGGAGCTACAGAGGGTCTGAAGCTAACTACACCCCAACAGAGAAGGAGATCTTGGCCGCCTACGAAGGGGTCCAAGCAGCCTCAGAGGTGGTTGGCACAGAAGCACAACTCCTTCTGGCACCCCGACTACCGGTGCTGGGGTGGATGTTCACAGGAAAGGTTCCCTCCACCCACCATGCCACCAGTGCTACATGGAGCAAGTGGATTGCCCTCATTACACAGCGCACCCGGATTGGAAAACTGAATCGCCCTGGGATTTTGGAAGTAATTACAAATTGGCCTGAAGGTGAAAGTTTTGGTGTCACAGATGAGGAACAAGAACCAGTGACCCGGGCCGAAGAAGCCCCACCATATAACCAACTGCCAGCAGAGGAAACACGCTATGCTCTATTCACCGACGGTTCCTGTCGCATTGTGGGGATGAATCGGAGGTGGAAAGCAGCCGTATGGAGCCCCACACAACGGGTAGCAGAGGCCACTGAAGGAGAGGGTGGATCCAGTCAACTTGCTGAACTCAAAGTGGTTCAACTGGCCTTAGACATTGCAGAAAGAGAGAAGTGGCCAAAGCTTTACCTTTATACCGATTCATGGATGGTAGCCAATGCTCTGTGGGGATGGTTGGAGAGATGGAAAGAGGCTAACTGGCAGCGTAGAGGAAAACCAATTTGGGCTGCCGAAGAGTGGAAAGATATCGCTACCCGGTTAGAGAAATTACCTGTGAAGGTTTGCCATGTAGATGCCCATGTTCCCAGAAGTAGGGCTAATGAAGAGCAGCAAAACAATCAGCAGGTAGATCAGGCTGCAAAGATAGGGGTGTCAAAGATAGACCTTGATTGGGAACACAAGGGAGAGTTATTCCTAGCACGATGGGCCCATGATGCCTCAGGCCACCAGGGTAGAGATGCCACCTATAAGTGGGCACGAGACCGAGGGGTGGATCTAACCATGGACAGTATTTCTCAGGTTATCCATGACTGTGAGACGTGCGCTGCCATCAAGCAGGCCAAGAGGGTGAAGCCCCTCTGGTATGGGGGGCGGTGGTCCAAGTACAAGTATGGAGAGGCCTGGCAGGTTGATTACATCACACTGCCCCAGACACGCCAAGGCAAGGGCTATGTACTGACCATGGTGGAAGCCACTACTGGATGGTTGGAGACCTACCCTGTGTCTCATGCTACAGCCCGTAACACCATCCTGGGCCTTGAAAAGCAGGTCCTTTGGAGGCATGGCACCCCTGAGAGGATTGAGTCAGACAATGGGACTCATTTCAAGAATAGCCTTATCAACACTTGGGCTAGGGAACATGGCATTGAGTGGGTGTACCATATCCCCTACCATGCACCAGCTGCAGGGAAAGTGGAAAGGTACAATGGACTGTTAAAAACCACCTTGAGAGCATTGGGTGGGGGATCTTTCAAAAACTGGGAGCAGCATTTAGCAAAGGCCACTTGGTTAGTTAACACCCGGGGTTCCACCAACCGAGCGGGCCCTGCCCAGTCTGAGTCCCTGAATATAGTAGATGGAGACAAAGTCCCAGTGGCACATATCAGAGGTTTGTTAGGGAAGGCAGTTTGGATCAATTCTGCCCCGAGTACAGACAAACCCATTCGTGGGATTGTATTCGCTCAAGGACCAGGTTGTACATGGTGGGTAATGCAGAGAGATGGAACAACACGATGTGTGCCTCAGGGAGATCTGATTGTGGGGTGAGGCAGCATGAGACAGAAGGAAATATGTAAGTGTCAAAGGTCTGAGCAAGTGAGATGGAAGAAAATGTGTCCGAGTAAGTGAAAGATGGAAATTTCTACTTGCTGAAGTTTTTACATGCTGTTTAGTATGTTCACGATATGGAGATAAGGGGTGGAATGTCCTAGGGTGATGTTATGGTGTTTCTATCTCCAATCGTGTGTCCTGATTATGTTTGGTATTATGTCCTGTGCTTCCAGGACTGACTCTGAGAGTGAAGCTTTGTTTTGTCTTGTTATCAGCCGGCTCACCTCCCCCATGGTCTATGTTTAGGAGAGGTTTTAGCTCGGTTTGCTTGCTTGCCTGCTTGCTTGCTTGCCTGCTTGCTCGCTTCTGCCTCTTTTTCTTTCCTTCGCTTTGCCCTTGCTTTTTTTTTTCCTTATTAGTTAGTTCAGCTAGGCAGTCCAACTTTTTCCCTGGACTGTTTTCTCTTCCACCCCGTCCCCTCCCTCTCCTGGATACCATCTGAACCTGTTCCGGACGGGGACCTGGGAAACCCCAAGAAACACCGGGAGTCTACACTCTGTCACCTGTAGCAGTCATCCCCAGCGCCAGAGACTGATAACTGAGCGACCACTCGCCAGAGAGACTGAACTTGTCATCCCTTCAGAACGGTGAAAGAGTTTTTTTTGTCAGCTGGTGTTGTCTTTTTTCCCTGTGCTGGGGAGTGTCTTGCTTGTTAAATAAACAGGTTTTTTCTCCCACTCTTCTCCGAGGAAATTCTTCCTGAACCCGGTGGGGTGCGGGGGAGGAGTCGTGGGGTTTGCTGTCTGGGGGCTCCTTCTGGAGGTTTTCCCCCAAATTTGCCCAAAACCAGGACACTAATATATGAACAATGCCAAATTCAAAAACGGGGATTTCACCATATGAAATGCTGTATGGTATGCCTCACCCTAAAGGAGTACACCTTGATCCGACCTTAGTTCAGGACCCTTCTCTTCAGAATTACATAATAACAATCAGCAAAAACTTGGAAGAATTAAGAGAGAAGGGGATCTTAGCTCAAACTGTCCCTCTAGGATTTGCCATACATAAAATTAAGCCAGGACAACATGTGTTAATTAAAGTATGGAAAGAAGAAAATCTAGCTCCAAAATGGGAAGGACCGTATTTAGTTCTGTTAACAACGGAAACAGCTGTGAGGACAGCTGAAAAGGGATGGACACATGTGAGTAGAGTCAAGGGTCCTGTAACCCCTCCTACTGCAGGTTGGAGAGTGACATCTGAGCCTGGAGACCTCAAAGTGCGAATTCGGAAGACTTGATGTCAATATCGGATCAATTCGTCTCGAAGGTCTCCTAATCAGGACTGAAAGTCACCTGCCCCAAACCCGGGTGTAGCCTGTTCATCAAGAAAAGGTGTCCATATTGTACTGAGTTATTGTGGTGTCATTCCTATGGTAGGTATCCCCCATTCGCATTATGTGTCCAGTGTAGAAGAAATGAATGTAAGGAAACTATTAAAGTATTAATACCCTATCAGCACAAGGAGAAATCGAAATTGATGATCATAACTGGTGGGAGTTATTTGAGAATGGAACAAGGAAAAAAAAAAAGAGAGCCAGAGCAGAGGTATTGACAAGAAAGTGTCAGAAGGGTTGTGTATACTGTGCTGTTACTGCTGTACCTCGTACTGGAATGTTAAAGCTAAAAGCTGGGACAAAATTAAGAAACGCTACCAAAAGAGAAAGACAATGTGGGAGAGCCCAGGACATATTCCCTGCTGCCGAGAAGATTAAACAAACCTCGGATACTGACAGCAACCCCGTAGGCCTTGAGGGAGGCAGAGGGATGAAAATGGTCATGGGAGTCATCCTATTGCTAATGATGATAAAAAGAAATAATGCTGATGCTTGTTCCAAGTGTTACCAGACAATTAGGTACGGCAGACACACGGTATCCACCCTTGCCTTCCATACACACATCAATTCGGCCTGCTATAATAAACACAACTTAGAAACTTGCACTATTATGGGAAGAAGTTACTGGGTAGCCACCAATTTGGGAAAAGGAGGGTGGGCTCCATCAGCATACCAAAGTTGTCCAGTAGGAGAGAGACACCTCTGCTTCACAAAAGAAGGTATGTGGGGATATTCAGATCAGGGAGGAATGCAAGATCACTACAAAGAAGAATTGATAAAAAATATAACTAAGGTGTTCAAAGGAACAAAGACAAACCATGGGGGAAATTTTAACTTGTATGAAAAAATTAAACAACTCAGAGAATGGGAATTACCCACCTTGGGAAAAAAATTATTTGTAGAATTAATGAAAGAAATCACTACTGAACTAAACTCACTGTTGGATCTGTGGAGGAATGCAAATGACTGAACAATGGCCATGGAGGGGGGAGGGGTTGGGCCCAGAGCAGTTGTTACAGTGGAATCAAACGGAAATATCAAGAGGAGTCAGTAGACCTGAAGGGTGGGTTCTAAGTCATGAGGTAATAGGAGAGGTATGTATAACACATCCGGGAACTAACTTTACCCAATATGTGGGGCACACCCCCTGTAAGACTATCCTGATTACAAATGCAAGCAATCAGTATTGGTGGCCCAAAGCTCCAGAAGGATATTGGGCAAAGTTAAGTAAAGGTAATTGTATAAAGAACAATTTTACAGGACTATGCTGGTATAATAAAAATAGAGCCAACCCATATGAAGAAGTAAAAAGTGTAAGGACCTATTGGCAACAACCTGAATCAGTTAAACTAAGCTGGAAAGCCCCAGACGGAAAATTTTGGATCTGCGGGAAAAAAGCTTATAATACCCTACCAAAAAGGTGGAGACGGACATGCACTCTAGGGATTATCCAGCCTGAGTTTTTTACATTACCAAAGGAAAAGGGTAATAGAGTGTTAGGAGTTCCCTTGTATGAAACTTTGTATCGAAATAAAAGGAGCACAGACATAGGGGGAACACAAATCTGGAAGGATGATGAATGGCCCCCAGAACGAATTATTAAATATTATGGACCAGCTACCTGGGCTCAAGATGGGAGCTGGGGCTATCGCACTCCAAGTTATATGCTAAATAGAATTATCAGACTACAAGCCATGGTAGAAATTACTTCAAACCGGACAGCCCGAGCAATGGAATTGATAGCTAAACAACTTACCCAAACTAGAGCAGCAGTATATCAAAACCGACTGGCTCTAGACTATCTGTTAGCTGAAGAAGGGGGAGTGTGTGGAAAGTTTAATAATTCTGAATGCTGCTTAGAAATTGATGATAATGGTGAAATAATTACTAAAATTGCAGAAGAAATAAAACGAATAGCCCATGTACCTGTACAAACCTGGAACTCTATGCTTAATGATAATTGGTGGAATAACCTGTTGGGGGGAGCTTGGTGGAAGAAATTAGGATTTATGTTAGCATGTGCATTATTAGGACTACTGTTCATCCCTTGTCTTGTTCCATGCTTCATTCGACTAATCCAGTCCGTGGTTCAAGGAATGCAAGTTGCTACAATACCAATAGACCCTGAGAAGGCAACAAAATTAATGGCAGTACAAGAGGTACTGACAAAATTTGAAACCAGAACACGAATGAATGGGATAAAAAAAGAGAAGTGGGGAAATTGTGACAATTGATAAATGATTCGTGTTAATCACAAAAGCATTGGGGTTTGCATAAACCTAAGCTCTGAAGTGAAGCATGGACACTAGATAAAGGAAATTATATGATTAAATAATTCTGTTTAAAATCACCTTGTTATGTTATATTATGTTGTATTATGTTACATTACAATATGTTATATTATGTTTTTCAAATAAGTTGTATCGGCTACCAGCTTGCAAAATCGGACTTCCCAAAAAGCCCTTCCTGCCTTTGTCTAATCAATACTGCCTATCCCAAAAACCAGACTCCCAGAACTTCTCTGGTGGTCATCTACAAGGACCGGATGGCTATCTGTGACTGATTATCACCCAAAGGCTTTGTGAATTTGTGAACAACGAGAACCCACAGTATAAGAAGAGGCTGCAAACCAAGGTTGGGTGGAGCGTGGAGTTGGCGGTGACCCCTCGTGTTCCCCAGCACGCTGCTTGCTCTTTCTATATCAAATAAAGCAATCTAAAATTTTGCTGAATATCGAGACTTTTGTCTCTCATTTATAACAGGAGAGAAGTTCATTTCTTTTAAAGTCAAAGGATTCTCTGTCAAGGACACCACAGTATTTTTCACTAGACTGGACAATTAAAGAAAAAGATTTTGATTTAGCTAGTGAGCCTTTCTCCCGGTCATGCTCAGCTGTGTTGGTTTTCTCACCCCAGGCCACGGATTGCACCGCGGGATAGTGACTGGAAAAACTTTTAACAATTTTTAAGCAATTACAGGGCGGCCACGTGGATCCAGAAGATCCGAAGAAGACACGTGCCCAGCAGTATGACATTGCCATCCCAGGCTGCAGCCTGGGGTGCACCGAGGGGGAAGGGAGTGCAGCTGCTCTGCTCTCCCTCTCCACCTCCTCGTCCCGCCCACCTGGTCAGTGTCCCTCCTCTATGCCCATTCCCGAGGGACAGAGGCAGCCCACCAGCCTGCCGTGAAAGGAGCCGGTAGGACTCACCCCCCCCCCCCCCCGCCGCTCTGCCTCACTCTTAGCAGCTCCATCACGCCCCCCCCTTTGCCGCCCCCCAGTGTCACCCATGCACAAGTTCAATGCTGCAGAGAGAAGAGGGAGAGAGGGGGTGGGGGGTCATCAAGAACTGCTTCTAACCACATTGCTGGGGGCAAACAGGGCGAGGGGACATGAGAATGTCATCAGATTCAAATCCATTCTCACAGTTTTTGTATGTAAAGTTAAAGGTGTTTGTCTTTTGCATTGTTGTCAAAAAGATCCATTTTATGTTGAAATTCTTAAAATAATGAAGGTACAAAACATATTTGATTTGAATAGATACAACCTATATTTGGCAATTTGTTATGACTCAAACATTAGTAGACACTTATTCAAATATCAACATTAAGTTTTAATTTTCCTATAGATAATTATTTTTTTAAAAAAACCCAGCCTCTAAGTCTCTGTAATATTTTCATTATGAATTTGTAATTTTTAAATTTCTTTAAAGAAGAAACTTGCAGATTTATGCCTCACAAATTTATTACCAGTATTTTAGCTTTCTCTCAAACTAAATTGCAATAAATTTCTAGTTTGCATTTCTCAAATTATCAATGAAATGCTTCCTGAACACAAATCAGGACCACTTCTAGGACCATCATTTGAACTGTAAGATTTAATTCAAGCCAAAATTTCCTTTATATATATTGGTGTCTTGGGGTGACTGTATTATGCCTATATCCCCAAATCGTCTGTTCTGTTGGTGTTGAATATTAAATTCTGCAACTTTAAGACTGGTTCCAGGAGTGAAAGGGCAGGGGGGGAAGAAGTGCAGAGTTTGTTATCAGAGACTGCATGGGCTCCCCCGCATTTTCCTGCTCTCGGACTGTGTTGTCTGCGGTGGACAGTGAGAGAGAGCTTTTTTTTGCTCTTGGTTAGTTTTTTGGCTAGCTGAGGCAAAGAAGCCCCCTGGATTGTTTTTTTTCCCCTTTTTCTGTTTTTTCCTGGAACTGTTTGAACCTGCTTTGGACTGAAAACCCAGAAGAGCACCGGGAGCTCACACCTGTGGCCCACCGGGCCTGGCCTGGGCTGGGGCATTTCCCAGCACAGGAGGGACTGAGAACAGACTGAGTGAGCCGGGCAGCCCATGAAAAGAAGTCTTCTAAATCTGCCATCTCCCCGGAACAGCGAGAGGTTTTGCTGTTTGATATTGTTCATTGTTGTGCTGGGAGGTGTGTTGCCTGTTGAATAAAGAGTTTTCTTTTTTCCACTTCTCTCCAATTTTTTTTCCCTTTTTCGAGAGGGACCTCACTCAGAGGTTTCCTCCCAAATTTGTCCTAAACCAGGACAATTGGAAAGAACAGTATTTCTCCCAAAGCTCAATTTTTAAGGCTCAAATTTAGCGTCCATATTTAATTTCAAAACCATTGCATTAAGAGTACTGAATCATGGTTTCAAAGAGTTAAGATTTTTGCTAAAGGTAGAAGTAGTTTCCATGACCAAGATGTAACTTAGGTAGGAAAACGGTAGGTTAATAATTACTAGATGCTTAGGTAAGAGCTAATTGGTATAATTATCTGCTATTATGAACCTGCGTATAGAAGAACGTAAAATAAGTAAACCGTTAATCATGAAGCATGAGGCCTTGGATCATGCCAGAGGGTCACCTAGACCTGATGAAGACTCTCCTGACTTCATCCTTCGAGACCACTGACCCATTTCGAGACCACCGACCCAATTCAAGAGAAGAGTTGCTCACGCGTGAAGGACTAATGAGCTCATTTTAATATGGGGTGGGGATGGGAGGTGTTGGGGCTATGCATATGTATTGTATGTAAGATCTTTGGGAATAAATAGATGGCAAAGAACCTTGTTCGGGGTGGTCATGCCTTTTGGAGGTGACTCCCGTGCCGGCCACCAGTGAATAAACATACCACTTTCTAACTTTAATTAGTTAGAGCGTCTTTGTCCGTTATTATAGCGGTTTTTTTAACTATTCATTTGGCGAGCCAACCAGGAGGACGCTCTGCTCGGCTGTGAGACCAGCCCTCAGGGCGCCCCCGGGATATTCCTGGAAGAGAGGGCTCCTCCGCCCAAACTGTTCATCCAGCAGCAGACAAGGACTCCTGACTTCCAAAACTCCGGACAAAAGGGTATGTTTAAAAAAATTGAAACAATTTAAGTTGTGACCTGTAAGGTGTACCCGTGGTCAGGAAAGGCCGTTGGTAAGTCGTGGGAGACGTCCCACACACAACTTGTGCCTCTGTGTGCTTGCAAGACTTGTTTGGTATTTGGTTGTACTTGGTTGCCAGCAAAGAATCTTGTTAAACTCGTTATACTGAGCCGAAAGGGCTCGGTCTGTAGTTGCTGGTAGTAGATTTTGCCATTTGTTGTGCCGTAGAGGGCTTTGTTTGCTAGCATTGTGAGGCTAGCACTTGTAAAGGCAAAATCCTGGTGTATGGTTGTTGAACTGTGTGAGTGTGTCCTGATTGTGGGAGAGGTCGAGAGAGAGCTTGTTGAGACGTGCTATTAGCACGAAGTGAGTGGGAGTTTGGACCCACGATTCCATTCTCGGGCCACTGAAACGAAGCAAGTGAGGTGCATGAAGCCCTTAAAAACCCCCTCCCCCTAGTGACTGTGTGTGTGTGTGTTGGTTCTGTATTTTTAAGGTAACACCGCCCTTTTGACTGATAAGGGCAGTATAGGTTGATGGAGAAAATACTTTCGCCCTTGAGAACTGAAGCATGACTGTTTTTGAAGTAGACTGAGTACAGATCAAGGACAGGACCGGTTTTATGAGGAGTGATGGGAACTAACCAGAGTAAAGAGATCCCTAAAACTAGTCCTTTGGGGTGCGTTTTGGCACATTGGAAGGAGCTAGTGGGGTGTGGTGGCTCAGAGAACCAAAAGACCCTTGTAAAGTTTTGTACACAATGGTGGCCACTTTATAAGCTTGAGGGGGGAGCCAGGTGGCCCCCAGCTGGATCTTTGCATTATGAGACTTTTTTACAACTTATGTTATTTTTGAGACGGAAACAGAAGTGGGAGGAGGTGACTTATGCAGACATGTTTTTCTCTGTCAGGAATCACCCTGAGTGGCAGAGAGACTGTGGACTCAAAGCCCCCTCTGACCCCTTAGTATTGGCCTTAGAAAAAGAAAACGAGGCTAAATTAAAACGATGTTGTAGTGCATGCTCCATAAACCAAGGTTGCGCACACCCTGATAAAGTGTATCCAGCTGACCTTTTGGAGCAAGAATTGGGGGATTTGTTTGAACCACCCCCTAGAAGGCAAAGGGGGGTGAGGGGGGAAGCAAATTTGGGACGGCTATTAAACCCAAATTCCTCTTTATCTACTACTTCTGAAGAGAAGCCCACTCCAGTATCCCCCACCCCAATCAAGGCAATTTCTATCACAACTCCGGTTCCAGCTTTAACCAAAGCAATTTCTATTCCAGCTCCAGTTCCCATTCCACCTCCTGAGATTTCTATCCAGATGTCCCGTCTCCCACCCCAGTAACTACAGCTATCACAACCCCAGTACCAATTTTAACCAAAGCAATTTCTATTTCAACTCCAGCTCCAGTTTTAACCTCAGCTGAATCAACTCCAATTTCTGTTTCCAGTTCAGCTTCATCTTCTATCCTATCCCCTACTCCGAGTACTCCACTTACTCCTAAATCTCTCCCACTGCTTAGCAGTGACAGTGAGGAGGAAAAGCCTTCTCCAAAGCGTCTAATAGCATCCCGGAATCGGAAACAAGTCAAAGAAATTGTACAAGCACTTTTGAGAGAGGCAGTGAGTCCTGAAGGGAAAACAATGTTAGTTAAAATTCCTTTTTCTACAATAGATTTAGAGGCCTGGGAAAAGCTTGCTAAGCATTATCGGAGTGATCCGATAAGTGTTGCAAGGAGATTAAAATTTATGGTTAAACAGCATCGACCTGACTGGTCAGATCTCCAGCTGCTGCTAGATGCCTTAACAGAAACAGAGAAACAATTAGTTTTGAAGGTAGCTGGAAGCTTAGCAGAAGACACTTGCAAAATAACACAATGCAGAACTAGTGATGTTTTTCCTCCTCAGGACCCACAATGGGATCCTAATGATGATGATGATATGGGAAAATTAGAGGATTATCAAGATTTTATAGTAAAGGGGATGGAAAGAGCAATTCCTAGAACAATAAACTGGTCTGCCCTGTATACAGTTAAGCAAGGTCCCTCTGAAACACCTTCTGAATTTTTGGAACATTTACGAGATGCAATGCGCCGCTATACAACTTTAGATCCTGAGTCTGAGGAAGGAATACAACAGCTAGTGGGTTTATTTCTGGGACAATCTACAGGGGACATCAGATGCAAACTTCAGAAAATACGGGGTCCAACAGCACGGAATTTAGAGACTTTGCTAGAAGAGGCATGGAGAGTTTTTAGTAATCGGGAAGAAGGATATAAGGAAGGAATGAAACAATTAGCAACAACAGTGAGGGAGGAAAGAGAAAGATGTAGACAAGGGCTACCAAGGCAAGAACTACCCCGGTTAGGGAAAGATCAATGTGCATACTGTAGGAAAACTGGACACTGGAAAAGCCAGTGTCTGGAACAAAGAAAAGGTGATAATGAAAGAAAAGGAGATCGAAGAGGGGAGGCGATGGTGACTTATGTCAAAGAAGACTGAGACAGACCGGAGAGTCTTATCCTAGGAGACCCTCTGGTTATAATGAAACTAGGGAACAAAGAACAAGAAATGAAGTTTTTAATAGACACTGGGGCAACATATTTGGTGTTAAATAAAGCTTTGATACCAATAACAGATGATTATGTCATGGTAAAGGGGGCAACTGGCCAATCTGAAAGGGCTTATTTTTGTAGACCCTTGAAATATAAACTTGGGAAACAATGGGGAATTCACAGATTTTTATATATGCCCAATGCTCTGTTAGCACTTTTGGGTAGGGATCTATTGGAACTATTAGAAGCAAAAATAATAGTAAAAAATGGGGAAATTAGTTTGGAGGTAAAAGATCAGCAATATGTGGAACTACTAAGCTTTATGCTAATAACCAAAGATGTTGTGGCTGAAAACAAAGAAGAAATTATTAAGAAAATAATAGATCAGGTGTTCCCTGGGGTGTGGGCCTCCAATATACCAGGGAGAGCAAAGAATGCTCTACCAGTACAAATCCGGCTTAAAGAAGGAAAACAACCAGTTAGGATTAGACAATATCCCTCAAAGAAGGAAGATAGAGAAGGGATTAGTCCAGTAATTGAGAACTTTTTGCAAATGGGACTATTAAAAGAATGTCAATCTGATTTTAATACTCCTATTTTGCCCGTGAAAAAGCCTGATGGATCATACAGGTTAGTACAAGACTTAAGAGCTGTTAATAAGATAACTGAAGATTTATACCCAGTGGTTGCCAACCCCTACACCTTGGTAACTCGTTTAACATCCAAACTAACCTGGTTTACCCTTTTAGATTTGAAGGATGCTTCCTTTTGCCTTCCTCTCCATGAAACCAGCCAGAAAATGTTTGCATTTGAATGGGAAAATCCCAAAACTGGATGTAAAACTCAGCTCACGTGGTGTGTACTACCCCAGGGGTTCAAGAATTCCCCTACCATATTTGGAGAAGAGCTGGTAAAAGATCTAGAATCCTGGGAAGCTCCGTCAGGAGAAGGACAGCTGTTGCAGTATGTGGATGACCTCCTGATAGCTACTAAGACTCAAGAAGCATGTATGGACTGGACGGTAAGCCTCCTAAATTTCTTGGGTCTACAGGGGTATCGAGTATCTCAGAAGAAAGCCCAGATGGTGACATGAAGAGTTGTCTATTTGGGCTATGAGATTAGTGCTGGACAAAGCACCTTGGGACAAGATGGCAAGGAAACAATATGCCAGACCCCAAAACCCCAAACAGTGAAAGAACTGAGAACCTTCTTGGGCATGACAGGGTGGTGCAGACTGTGGATTTACAATTATGGGCTGTTAGTCAAACCCCTATATGCCTTGATTACAGAGGCAAACAGAGATCTCCAATGGACGAAAGAAGCAACAAGAGCCTTTGACCAACTAAAGAAGGCCCTCATGTCACCTCCAGCCCTGGGACTTCCAGATGTGAGTAAACCATCCAAGAGGCACGCAAATTCACCCTAGGCCAGAAGATGACTGTGCTAGTGTCCCACACAGTGTCTGCAGTCCTGGAGGCGAAAGGGGGACATTGGCTTTCCCCACAGAGATTCCTGAAGTACCAGGCTATACTATTAGAGCAAGATGATGTTGAAATTGTGCTAACTAATATTGTGAATCCAGCTTCTTTCCTCAGCAGGAGTATGGGAGAACCAGTGATCCATGACTGCCTGGAGACCATTGAAGCCACCTACTCCAGTCACCTGGATCTGAAGGACACCCCTCTCGAGGATGCTGAGACCTGGTTCACTGATGGGAGCAGCTACATTAAGATGGAAAAAACTGACACAGAGGTTTACTGAGTCTCCAAATTTCTTTGGGCAAACTTTAGAAGAAATATTACAGAATTTCCCTACTCCTCCTGGAATGCAGATTACCCAATATGTAAATGACCTTTTATTATCAGGAGAAGCCAAAGTTGAAGTTAGGGAAACTACTACAAAACTTTTGAATTTCCTTGGGGAAAAAGAATTTAGAGTATCAAAAGGGAAACTGCAATTTGTGGAATTAGAGGTGAAGTATCTTGGTCACTTAATAAATAAAGTTAGCTGAAGACTAAATCCTCAAAGGATTGCATGAATTTTATCCCTTCCCCCTTCTTCAAAGAAAGAACTTAGGAAACTGCATTATTGGGATATTGTCAGCTGTGGATCGAAGGATATAATCAGGCAGTGAAGTTTTTATATGAAAAATTGACAGAAGAAGACAAGATAAAGTGGACCAGAGAAGATGGTAATAAATTAGGAGAACTAAAGTTTAAACTAGCTTCAGTACCAGCTTTCAGTTGACCCTCATTAGAAAAGCCCTTTTATCTGTATATCAATGTGGAAGATGAAGTAGCTCATGGAGTTTTATTCCAGGAACGGGGAAGAGTAAAAAGGCCAGTAGCCTATTTATCTAAATTGCTAGATCTGGTGAGCTGTGGCTGGCCAACATGTATTCAAGCCATAGCTGCAACTCCCATCCCAGTAGAGGAGAGCCATAAACTTACTCTTGGAAGTAAACTAATTGTGTACACACCTCATGCAGTCCAAAATGCAAAATCAAAATAAAAAAGCTGAAAAATGATTAACAGATTCCAGGATGTTAAAATATGAAGCAATTCTGATAAACAGTGATGACTTGACCCTGGAGGTAGACAAAAGTCTGAACCTAGCACAATTTTTATATGGAGAAACAAAGACAGACTTAACACATAATTGTTTAGAAGTTCAGGAAGATCTAGCAGAACTGGCTCTCCCAGAAGGGGAAAGAATATATGTTGATGGTTCATCTAGATGCTTACAAGGGTAAAGGATGTCAGGATATGCTTTAGTCAATGGGAAAAATATGGGAACCATTGAAAAAGGGAAGTTACCTTCAAATTGGTCTGCTCAATCCTGTGAATTATATGCTCTAAAGAGAACACTGGAATATTTAGCACATAAAAAAGGAACCATATAAACTGATTCAAAATATACCTTTGGGGTACTACACACTTTTGGAAAAATTTGGGAAGAAAGGGGGTTACTAAATTCAAAAGGAAGAGGGCTGATTCATGGGGGACTCATTCTAGAGGTTTTAGAAGCATTAAAATTGCTTGAAGAAATAGCTGCAGCACATGTTAAAGGACACCAAAAGGGAATGACCCCAGAAGTAAGAGGGAATAATTTGGCAGATCAAGAGGCTAGAAATGCAGCAGAAAATGGGAGTGAAAAAGTTATGTTAATTTTGACTCCAAGCAAGGAAGAATTGGAAATTCCAAAATTTAGTGAAGCAGAAGGAGCTAAGTAAGATGGGGGAGAGTGAGATCAATCTGGGAAATGGAAACTCCCTGATGGGAGGCAGTTAGTTAATAAGCCCCTTTCTAGGAAAATATTAGAAGGCATACATCAAAAGACTCATTGGGGCACTCAGGCTTTGTGTGATCATTTTTTAAGGAATTATGGGTGCATTAGGATCTTTGGATGAACAAAGCAAGTAACTAAGAGATGTATAACTTGCCGAAGGGTAAATAAAAAGGTTATGAGAAAAACAACACCAGGAGGTCGTGAATTAGCTATGCGACCATTTCAAAGCATTCAAGTAGACTTTATTGAACTTCCCCAAGTGCAGAGATGGAAGTTTTTATAAGTAATAATAGACCATTTAACTCATTGGGTAGAAACTGTCCCAACTTTTAGACCTACAGCCAATGTGGTATGTAAAACCCTTTTGGAAAAAATTATTCCCAGGTATGGAATGGTTAACAAGATAGACTCAGATAGAGGAACACATTTTACATCAAGAGTCTTACAACAAATAACTCAAGCCGTGGGAATAGAATGGGAATTACATACCCTGTGGAACCCACAGAGTTCAGACTGAGTATAGAGGATGAACCAGATTTTAAAAAGGATTCTAACTAAACTGATGATTGAAACCCAGATGTCATTTGTAAAGTGTTTACCTTTGGCCCTACTAAATGTCCGGACACAACCCAGATCAGATCTGGGAGGGTCACCCTATGAAATGATGTTTGGGTTGCCCTTTTTCACTACCCAACATGAAACCGCTACTTACGAAGAAGGGGAAGTGAGTGTTAGAAAATGTGTCCCTACAATTGCAAGAACTCTTGAAAATTTGCGGTTGAAAGGGCTAATCCCTCAAACTGCAGCATTAGAATTTAAAATTCATAGTATCCATCCGATGGAATGGGTATTCATTAAAACACGGAAAGAACAATCCTTAACTCCAAAATGGGGAGGTGTCACTGGTGGGGTTTTGGGGTCCCTTTGGGATCCCTGAGACTGCTTCTGCAGCACTCAGTGACGGAGCACATTCCCGAGCCTTGCCCAGATAGAATTCTGGCTCAGGGTGAGCTCTCAGACCAGTGGGGAAAAGAAACCAGCATATGCAGAAAGGCACAAATCCATAGTTTATTCTATGAAGGCATCCTATCTAGCATATACCAACGGCTATTGTTTTACAGGGGTTTTTATATCTTTTGAGGGTTTTACAATTTGCACCAATTACCAAGGGAATTCTACTTTCTCACCAATCCCTGAGGGATTTTACATTCAAAGCTGTCCTATGGATACTAAAAGAGAATGAACCACTAATATTGAAGATAGATAAAAGGGTCTACCAAGTGGGGGGAAGCTAAATTCCTTCTGTATTCGTCATTTCACAAGCCATTTCTTATCTCTAAGCTATGGTTTTCCAAGGAGCTTGTTCTGAGGATGCAGGGAGAGTTTCTTCTGTATTTTCTGCTCCCTCCACAGGGAGATCCTTTTCAGGTACTGCTGACGACTGAAGCAGGGATCCGGACCAAGGAAAGAGGGTGAATCCACGCCAGCAGAATCAAAGGACCTATGGAAGAACCTAAGGAGTGGACTATAACATCAGCGCCAGGTGATACAAAACTGACTCTTAAGTGGGGATCAGGTAGTAATGAACTGGGATGACTCAAATAATCTCCGAAGGATAACAGACAACTGGGAAGTAAGGAGAAGCTTATATGAGTGGTTTCAAGTACCCCCTGGAGTAACTCTAAAGAAACTCAGATACCCTCCCTGAGGAGAGATATTTCCTCTTCAAACCGGAGGATCTGGTTTATATAGATCTCAGACCCAGAGAATATTTGCTATAGCTTGTTATTTGTATAAAGAAGAAAATTGCTTATATCCAGACCTAAGGGTCGAATTGCAGCCACCCTCTGTACCAACGCATATACCTTGCCTTATACACCCCAATATAGGACATGCTAGCTGGGTTACATGTAAATGTACAAACTGTGAACAAAAATGCTACTGTAGTTCTCATAAAAGACACTCGAGTTGTATGTTATGTTGCAAGCATGCCCCACCATTTTTTAACAGACGATCAGGTGCAGAAACAGTTAATTTACTTTGTGGTTGGGAATTATTGATACCAACTGAGTGGGAAATCCCTGAGGAATGGTGAGAAACCACAGTTAAGAAGTGTCAAAAGCAATTTGCCTGGAATGTAGCAAAAAGGAAGTGACAAAGAAATAGAGGGGAAGACCAGGTTGGCCACTGTACTCGCCACCAAGGAGATCATGTACACCTGCTATGTATGGCAATCCCATAGGCATGCATGGTGGTTTGCAAAGATTTCCTGAAAATTTTACGTGCTGAGACCTGGGCAGCCTCCTTTGAACCTGACAAAGACCAATCAGTGTCTGATTTTTAATATTGTGTGGTGGTTTGTAAAGATTTCCTGAAATTTTTACCTTCCAAGACCTGGTTAGTCTCTCTTGTATCTGACAAGGACCAATCAGTGTCGGATCTTTAAGACTGACACAGAGGCCCCCCTCAGCCCCCAAGCACCGGGAACGCGCAGAGGGAGGGCGGCTTTCCCCCCCCGACCGTCCCCATGGCGCGGGGAGGGGCTGGGCCGGTCCCACCGTTCCCACCGGGGTTTCGGAGCCCCGCGGGGCCCCGCCCTCCCCCCAGCCGCTGGAAAGCAGCTGGCCAAGGGCGGTGCCCCCAGCCTGGAGAGAATGGGAAAGCTGCGGCCGGGGCAAAAATTTAAAACCCTCATCAGATTTGCTGTCCATCTCCAGAGCAGGAGATGGAGTCTCACCACGAAGGTCCTCCATGGACCCTCGGGAACTAAAAACATCGTCCAGAAGGCTATCAATCCTTTTCCACTGCAACAGAAATTGCACTTCTTCTGCTCCATAAGCAGAGAGAGTACTCCAGAAATGTTCACCCAAGGGAGACCACGCCTCCCTAGAGAAGACTTCCTCAGGTTTAGAAAAAAAACCCCTGGTCCGAGCCCACAAATAGAGTTGCTCAACCTCCGCCAGGGGGATGGGAGCCTGATATCTGTTCAGAAGGTCTCCCTAGAGGCTAAGAACCAAAGCGTCCTCTGGAGAAACCAAAGGAGTCTCCATGGCTAAAAAACCCCCAAATCAGAGGAAAGGGAGAGAGAAGAAACCTCACCCATGCTGATCCTTCACTTGGAGTCACCACCTGGGCCATTACGACACAGAGAGAGAGAGAGAGACTCACACTCTTGAGTCCGATGATTCATGCAGCAAAAGAACCACTTTATTTACATTGCATGTCTATTTATAGAATTCCAACAGCGACCATGGATTGGACAGTAAGGGTAAGACCTCCTGACTCCATAGGTCCAATCAACCGTCCATCAATCCTCTCTTGCTCCAAAGAGGAATGCAAAACACTCATTGTTTAGAAGAAAGAGTGTGAGAAAGTATAAAAGAATCGGTCAACAATCAGAAGGCTGGAACACAAGGCAACAATCAGAAGGCTGGAACACAAGGCAACGGGGGGGTTGTAGTCAACTTAATAGATCATTGAATAAAAGTATGTGTGGTGAGGATCCTTTGCTCCGAGGGAAAAAGGAGATCTCTGTTCTTGGGCATGAAGTATGAACATAAAAAAAAAAAGAGAGAAAGAGAACATTTACTTTTGAACAGTTCATTCTTAAAAGTAAATACCCCATGAGTTTAACATGACCCATAAATGAAATGAATAATGGCAAAGAGACCAGGTCCCACTTTAATGCCTTTATTGAGAAATCAGCTCTGGGTGGGAGTCCGACGGGTCACGTGCACCACCGCTGCTCCCGATGGATGATCCAGAGGAGGAGGAATTCAGCTTTGCTGTGCAGCAGAGCTGGGTCTTCTGTCCTCACAGGAGTCCCGCAGAAGACACTGGTTAGCTCCTGGTCCAGGGGTGTCATGTCGATCGGATGCTGTTCAAGTCATGGTGACAAGGCAGGAGGGTCCCGGTTGGTGATTTCATCTTCTTCATTCATTTTCTTACTTGGGAGTACCATTTTTAGTTTTCGATGTTATATTGGCTCGTTGTTTTTAGGGTTTTTTTATTACTGAGTTGTGTCCCATAAGCACTTGCGGTCTTCTCATTTGCTCGGCATAATTTTGGGAGCAGCAAAGGCGTTACCCACGGGGAGGGAAAGGGCACAATGACAAGACAATTCCAGGAAGTGGGAATCAGAACAGAACAACAGCAACAATTAACATAAAAATAGGGTGTTTTCCACAGTTAACAGAACATTAACAGAACAAACAGGAGCTTGTTCTTAACATAAACACAGTTTTTGAGACAAGCTGTAAAAATGGGAGGAGTTCGTGGAAAGTAAAGCCACGAAAAAACTGGGGTTTTTTCTTCTTGTGGAGAAGTCCCTATGGCCTGACAAGAGAAGACTCCTCTCCCTAGAGTGAACTGAAAAAGATTTTTTAAGTTGGTAACTGAATGAAGTATTTCTGTATGTTATTTTTAAGAAGGGGAAGGTGTGAAAGAGGGGGGAAGGAGTGGTCTGAAGGTTTTATTCTGAATTTATTAATTCTTTATGTTGTTAATAAAGTTTTCATTTGCACACTTGAAGTTTTAGGCCTGCCTTGCTTTTGCTCCTAATTCTATCTCACAGAAAAAAAAAAAGTATATTAAAATTGTCAAATCTAAACTACTACATATTGAAACATTGTTGCACCAATGAGAAAGTTTATGTGTCTTTGTAAAACACACGTGTAAAGACGAAACCCCTGGGAAAACTCTCTTTCCCTTCCAGCGTCTCAGAAGGCAACACCGGGATGGGCCAGGCAGGGGTGGGTAGACTCTCTGATGCAGGGCTCAGGAAGCCCGCAGGGTCCAATTTTCAACCAGAGCCCCGATAGAAAGGGGGAGGGGAGGCCCGTTGCTAAGATCCGAGACCCCTCTCGGTGTGGCCAGGGACCCCCGTGGCTCGGAAGAACCCTGCCCTGCCGTCGGCCCGGAGGGGCTCCGGGTGACCAGACTCACCCCACCGCCAGCGTGGCCTGGGGGAGACACAACTGGGCCCCGTTCTGGCAAGGCCCCTCCTTTTGCCTGCCGGGTAGGGGGAAAGGAAGACCATCAGCCCGAGGCTGAAATTGAATGTAACAAACACCAGAAAACAGCGATGCAGCCAGAAAACCCACCACAGCTTTCTGGCTGGGCCCTTACAATTCGAGCCCAGCCCCAGAGATGCTTTGAAAAATTCTTTATTGTAAGTAGCTCTGGCCTGCCACCTGGAAGAGATCACAGTACCATCCGCTGCCTGTGCAAGGTATTAACTCTTTCACTGCCCAAACTGAGACTTGCAGATACTTTGTTCTCTCTCCTGAGTGAAAGATGACCAAGATGATGATTCCCACAGAAACAGCATGAAAACACCAAGGTCAGACAACAGGAAGAGTAAAGTCCCAGATGAGGGAAGGAGTAGAGTGGTGGACTAAAATTTCTCTTTTTTTAGGCTATGGAGAAAAGACTCTTCTTTCCCTATAACACATAAAGATATATTATGGGGTGGATGAATGTTTTAACTGTAGACATGAGCAGAAGCATTGGTACTAGAGTAAACAAATGTTAAAATGGCTATGATCCCATAAGTTTAAATAGAGAAGAGATGAAAATCCCCACTGCCCCCCAGGAAAGAAGAAGAAAAACCCCTCTATTTTCAAAGATGAAAAAAGCTTTTGTTTAAACTGTTATAATCATTAAAATGTGTCCCATGAGTTGATAGGGTCCTCAATAATGATTGTGGAAAAACTGTTAAAACTGCTAATTGAGGAAGGGATTTTTACATAGTGATCAAATTTCCATTCTCCTGGGCGGCTGATCACTCTGACATCGAGGCCACAAGAAAAATGTTTCTTATGTAGAAATCTCCAAAATTTGAAGAGAGAAGTCTCCTCTCTCAAGTGAATTAGTGAAAGACTATTTTAGAGATGGTAAACTGACTGAATTGTTTCTGTATGTGGTTGGTGTAAAAGAAAAGAAGTTGTGGGGGAGAGAAGCAAGTGTTCAAGTTTTATGCTGATTCTTATTATTTTTTCCTTATAGTTTCTAATGATAAAAGTTTTCTTTGTACCCTTTGTCCTGGGGTACAATGCAAAAATGTGTATTCTATCACCATCTGTTAAAATGTAGGAGGGGTGGTGATCCTTATCTCTGTGGGAGATATCCTCTGCTGATGTGCCATCTGATAAGATCGGGGATGATCATCGTTATCTATTCACAACCCATCCTTCCTCCAGAAGATATATTCCGTTAATGGGCCATTAAGTCCTATTGTGTGACTGATAAGATTACATCATCCCATTGGGAGATGACCCAGCCAGGGGCAGGAGCCAAGCCTTTCCTACCTAGATAAAAAACTGGGGTTTGGGACACGAAGGCAGTCCTTTCCACTGGATCCCAGAGGAAAGTCGGACCTTTTCCACATCATCGCTGGATCTTCGGAGGAAAACTGCACCTTCTACAGGAGCACTGCTTCAACTGAATCACATCTGTCATCCAGGAGCACTGCAGCCACCATTTATATGGACTGCTACCAACACCCTGACTGACAGGGTGTCAGGTTGTATTTCTGACTGTGTTGGTGGTTGTTTCTTTTATATTATTGCATGTATTTTATTTTTTCTCTTTTCTCCTATTAAATTGTATTACTGACTTGGAGTCTCGCACTGGTTTTACTTTCAAACCAACACACCCTTTAAAGTTTAAACATATTTTGCCTTCCTCCTAATTCTATCTCACAGCAGAAAATAAGTAAATAATTCTACTAGGTGCACTGGCAATTTAGCCAATGCAGAACCTGCATCATAAATTATTACATTGGCTGGGAAATTTCAAATTGGTCAACCAAAACCACTACAGCATGGGAGGTGGGGGTATAAGCCATACTGGACCTGTGTTATTCCTTTTTTGTCTGTTACTCCTTTTTTGTCTTTTCCCTTCTGGGATTCAAGCAAATTTGTGTCACAAATGCTGGCAATAGCTTTACTTGGGAAAAACCTGAGGTTTTTTTTACTTCTCAAACCCATGTTGACAGTTACTGTTATGACCCATCAAATTAGATACCTGTATGCATGATGGGCAAACATACTGGATTGCAGAAAACTTAGGGACAAGTGGTAATAGATTGGGAAGTAAATGTACAAAGGGAGAAAAATGGGTTTGCTTTACATTTTCTCTCAGGAGTGGGGTCCAGGATTTGGTAAAAGAACAGATAGTAAATGAAATGACAAAGCAAACACCACAATCTAATCCTGGGTCAACCCTATGTGAAGATTTGTATACGAAACTCAAACAACAATTAGAAAAGGAAATCGAAATCCCCAGATTAAGGAAATACCTGTTTGTAGATTTTGGGGAAAGAATAATTAAAAATTAAACATAACCAACTTTTGGGTTTGTGGAAGGGGCCTTGATGACAGAGGAATGGCCATGAAAAGGCAGTAGTTTAGGCCCTGTTGAACTCCTTCAATGGAACTGGACAAATATAAGAGGGGATAACTGATCAGAAGGGTTGGTTTTAAGTTCAACAGTGATAGGAGAAGAATGCCTCTGGTGCACTGGGAAAAATTTTCTTAACAGAGTAGGAAGTACTCCCTGTAAGAGATATAAAGTAAGTATTGGAACTTGTATATGGTGAGTGCCAGAAGAACCAATGCTGTATTGGGCCCAGAGAACAACAAATAGGAAAAAATGTAAATATAATAATGATACCAGATGTAAAAATACAGGTAAGAATCCCTATTCTGGAATCCCAAAAAATATCAAGTTTTGGAAAATATAAATCAACAGGATAATGATTATTGGAAAGCACCAGATGGTCTATTTTGGATATGTGGGAAAAGTGTTTACCCAAAACTCCCCCCCGCCCGGTGGAAAGGGAGTTGTACTCTGGGAATCATACAGCCAGGGTTTTTTCCTCTTGCCAGGGTAAGATGAGGATGAACTACAAGTACCAATTTATGAACATTTAAAAAGAAATAAAAGGGAATTGATCGGAGGATTTAAAAAATGGGGAGAAGAAGAATGGCCTCCTGAACACATACCAGAAGTAATTGCACCAAATAATGTCATGGTTTTGATTTGCCAATTTAAATATACTAATTTGCTGCTGTGAGACAGAACCAGGAGCAGAAGCAAGCAAGACAGGCCTAAAACTTAAAAGGGTATAAAAAGAAATTTATTAACTACACAAAGAGGGAAAAAAAACAAATTCAGACTAAGATTTTCAGACAACTCCTTCCTTCCTTCTCCCAAACTTCATAACAACAAAACAAACATACAAAAAACTACTTCATTCAGTTCCCAACTTAAATAGTCCTTTTTTGAGTTCACTTTGGAGAGAGAAGCTTCCTCTTGTCAGGCCATAGGGATTTTTTTTTCCACAAGAAGGAAGAAAACAGTCCTCTCGTGGTTTCATTTTCACAATTTGCATCTGCCCGGGAATCTGCACTCCTCCCAACTCCACAGTGAGAGGAATGTTGAATTTGTCTTTACAAATGAGTTGTGGATCAGCCTGTAGATAAGGCTAGCACTGAGAGATAAAAGAAACAATGGGATGGATTCCACTGATTGATGAATGGAAAGAGATATTTGCCTTTACAAACAAACTGTAGGGCTGCTGATAAATGAAATTGGATATCGAAAGATGAAAGAAGCAACGGGGGGGGAACTATGAATTCTGTAAGAATTAAAAATTAAAAGGGAGGGTTATACATTAGAGGGGAATTTCAGGTATCAGGCGTTCCGGGAAGTCTGTGCCTCTCAAGTACCTCAGCCAATGGGGAAAGAGAGAGGGAAATGCGGCCGGGAAAATAGGATAAAAAGGAGGCTGCGTCCTCCAAAAATGTGAGAGATCCCAGGGGAATGTCCCATGGCCTCTCCCTTTATTCGAATAAAGCAAAAAGGACTCCTCTGTCTCCTTTTTGGACATAAACCTCTGGTGTATGTGGATTAATTTTCCTGACAATTTTGGGGGCTCGTCTGGGATCTTTCCACCGTCCGGGGCGGCGGGCAGCGAGCGGAGCTGAAGGCGCCTCACCCAGTTTGGGTGATCAGCTCCCCTTGGTGCCGGCTGGTACCGGGCGATTGATTGGGTTCCCGAGACTGTCCAGGAGACAGACGAGTGGCGGACCAGGGGGGTCCGTGAAGAGTCCGCAGGGAAGGACTACTGAAAATCTCACCGGTGAGTAAAATGGGATCTTTCGGGGAGCAAACCTGGGAGGGGACCCATGGAGGGTAGCACAGGTAAAACGGGGCACCCAGAGAGGGTTGGAAAGGTGAAGCCACGAAGGGACCCCGGCAAAAGGGATGACGATCCCATAATACCCCCAGAGAGTCCCTTGGGGTGAATGCTGAGGTCTTGGGACAGATTGTATATTCACCCAGACGTAACTATGGAAATGATGGTAAAATATTGTTATTTTGTGTGGCCAGAGTATAAGCTGGCAAGGGGACTTATATGGCTACCTTATGGAACAGATAAAATTCATTTGTGTCGAATTTTGTGGAGGTATCTAGAGGAGAATTGGAAAGGGTGGATTGAAAGGGAATGTGGATTAATATGGGTCAGACAAGAAACAAGAGAAATGTATGTGTTAAGAAAAAAAAAAAAGGAGAAGAGGAAAAAGAGGAGGAAGAGGAAAGTGGTGAGGATTGGGATGTTTTTCAGCACCTTCCCCTGTCTTGTCCTCCAGTGTTGCCAGCTGCAGGTCGTCTGTATCCTCAGCTTTCAGAGCAAGGGGATCAGGAAAATGTTATTCCTACAGCCCCACCTGAGAAGGATAATGGTGTAGGGGGAGGGGAGCAGCATGTTGTATCACCCTCTAGAACTAGAAGAGGAACTCAGTTTAGGGCATCAGAAGCCCCCCAAAAGACAGGGGTACACCAGATGCCACTCGGTCAAGTTCCTTTGGGGGGGTCAAGGGGGAGGATTTGAGTTTGTAATTGTACCACTTACTACCCAGGATATAAGAGGGTTGTAAAAAGAATTACCCCCATATTTGGATGATCCCATAGGGGTGGGGGAAAAGATAGAGGAATATTTGGGAAATGTGGATTATACATGGAACGATTGGGATTTTCTTTTGGGAATTTTGTTTGGGTCATCAGAGAAACGAATGATTTTGCAGAAAGCTCGGCAGCTGTGGTAGGATGAACATCCACAAGCAGCAGGGGGGGCTGGACCCAATGCACCTACGGTGGATGATGCCATCCCCCAGGTAGACCCCCAGTGGGACCCAAATAACCAGGCCAGTCTGGCTCACCGTGATTACCGTGCTTATTTGATCAGGGCAATCAAGTCAGCGGCTCCCAGAACTAACAACATAGCTAAGGCTCTGTCGTTAGAACAGGAGAAACAGGAAAGCCCCTCTCATTGGTTGGAGAGGATTAGGGATGCCTTGAGGAAGCACGGGGGGATGGATCCTGAAGGGCCAGCCTTCAACACATTGCTTAAAGTACAATTTGTTACTAAAACCTGGCCTGATATACGGAAAAGAGTAGAGAAGGATGAAGAGTGGCAGAATAAGCCTCTAGAGGAATTGGTTAAAAAAAACCCACAGCAGATATATGTAAGAAGGGATGAGGAAAAGGCAAAAGCTAAAGCAAGGATGATGGCAGAGTTTTTTGCAGCCCAGGAGGAATAAACCGCAGGGTCCAAGGGGTCCCCAGGGACAGAGGGGACGGGGTCGGCCACAAGGAAGTGGCAGAGGGATTCCCTCCTCGGCAGGGGACAGCCGACCCAAACAGCGGCTGGGGAATAACCAGTGTGCTATCTGCAGGTCAGAAGGGCATTGGAAAAACGAGTGTCCGCAAAAACAACTGGACCCACAGGAGAAGGAAGTCCAGAGGATAATGGAAATGGATTGTTAGGGGTGTCAGGGGCTCCTATTATATCAAGGACCCACCACTCAGGAGCCCTTGATAACTTTTAAGGTGGGTCCGGATCGAGAGGAGGCGTGTTTTCTGGTAGACACGGGGACCTCTCTGTCCACCTTAAATTTTATACCTAAGGGGGGGAAATTGTCAAAAAGATCCTTGGTTATTCAAGGAGTAAGCGGGAAGGATGAGCGAGTGCATTTTATTCAACCGCTGTTAATAAATGTGGGGGACAGATTTGAACTGCATGAATTCTTGTTTGTTCCTAATTGTGATTGTAATTTACTGGGAAGAGATTTGATGGCTAGAACAGGAATGCAAATTAGCATTGTAAGAAGTGACACGGAGTCCGAAACTGTGATATCTTTGTGTAAAATGTCTGAGAAGGCTTATGCTAAAATAAATCCGGAAGTATGGGCAGCTCCAGGGAAATATGGGAAACTGGACATAGAGCCTCTCCAAATTACTTTGAAGCAACAAGGACAAGTGGTGTCTAAAAAGCAATACCCTCTTTCAAGGGAGGGAAAGAAGGGGTTACAGCCTGTTATTGAGTCCCTGCTAAAAGCAGGTCTTTTAGAGCAGTGTATGTCTCCCTATAACACTCCTATCCTGCTGGTTAAGAAACCAGATGGAACCTACAGAATGGTGCAGGATTTAAGAATAATAAATGAGATTGTCAATCCAAGGCATCCCACGGTTCCAGATCCATACACAATCCTAAATCAAATCCCTTCTTCACATCAGTATTATTCTGTACTGGATTTGAAGGATGCTTTCTGGGGGTGTCCAATCACAGAAGATAGTAAACAGTATTTTGCTTTTGAGTGGGAACAGGAGGAAGGAGGGAAAATGATAAAACAACAATTGACATGGACAGTACTCCCTCAAGGATATACAGAGTCACCAGTTCTGTTTGGGCAAGCTTTGCAGAAAATATTAAGAGAGTTTACTCCACCCTCAGGAGTCAAGTTGTTGCAGTATGTAAATGATTTGCTCTTTTCAGGGGAACAGGAAAAGGTGGTTGAAGAGGCTACTGTAAAGCTGCTTAATTTTCTTGCAAAAAAAAAGGGGACTTAGAGTATCCAAAAAAGAAACCACAGTTAGTAAAAAAATGGTCAAATATTTGGTACACATTTTGTCTGAAGGGTTACGGTGTATTCATCCAGAAAGGATACAAGGGATTTTACAGGTACCATTACCCCAGACGAAAAAGGAGTTACGGCAGTTTTTAGGGTTAGTGGGGTACTGCAGAGCATGGATCGAGGATTTTTCTGTGGTGGCCAGACCTTTATATAACTTTTAACCCAAAACAGTCCTAATGTCGTGGTATGGACACCAGAAGGAGAGAAAAGCTTTAAGAAATTAAAAGACAAATTGGTTAAGGCCCCAGTCTTAGCTCTTCCAGATGCAGAAAAAGAATTTCAGCTATATGTGGATGTCAAACAGGGTCATGCTAAAGGAATTTTGGTGCAAGAGCATGGGGGAACACGGAGGCCTGTTGCCTGTTTTTCTAAGTTGTTAGACCCGGTGGCCAGAGGCTGGCCCCATTGTCTGCAGAACTGTGCAGCCACAGCTCAGATGGTGGCTGAGGCCCGAAAGCTGACAAGGGGAGGGTATCTCATTGTTAAAGTCCCACATCAGATTAAAGCTTTGTTAACTGAAAGAGCCTCTAAGTGGATGACGAGTGCTCGATTATTACAGTATGAATCTTGTTTAATGGAACAGGAGGATTTAGAATTTAAAGGTGGGGAAATTTTTAATCCAGCCTCTTATTTAAATGGCCCTGGAGAAAAGGGGGGCCAGGAAGAAATCCATGATTGTATCCAGGTTATAGACCTCCAGACACGGGCTAGGGAAGATCTACGAGATATTCCCTGGCCTGAGGGAGAGAATGTGTTCATTGATGGGTCCTCCAAGGTGGTAGAAGGGAAACGATTTACAGGATACTCTATCGTGAATGGAAAGCAATTAAAGGAAGGGGGGAGGTTACCAGCCACCTGGTCAGCTCAGACAGCAGAGCTGCACACGCTTGTGAGAGCCTGTGAATTATACCAGGACAAGACAGTAAATATATTTACTGATTCTAAATATGTATATGGGGTAATACATGCATTTAGAAAACTATGGAAAGAAAGAGGTTTATTAAGCTGCAGAGGAAAGAAGAAAATAATTGGTATACAAAGGATGGTAAGCAGTGGATACCAAAAGCTCTAGCCTTACAATTGTTAAAACAACTTCATGAAAGGAGTCATTGGGGCTCCCGAGGACTGGCAGAAGCCTTCCTCAAAATGAACACTGTTGTTGGTCTCTTTATCCTGGCAAAGCGAGCTATTGAATGTTGTTTGACTTGTGCTAAAACCAAGAACAAAGTTACAAAGAAACTGGCCGGGGAGGGAGGTGTTGGGCAGTATGTCCCTTCCAGAGATGCCAGGTGGATTTTACTGAAATGCCTCGAGTGGCAAGATTTAAATATCTTCTGGTAATAGTATGTCAATTAACCGGGTAGCCAGAAGCATTTCCAACTGTTTCAGCAACTACAGGATCAGTTATTAAAGTATTTTTGAAACAAATAATTCCAAGATATAGGATGGTGGAAGCAATAGATTCAAATAAGGAAACTCATTTTACAGGAAAAATTCTTCAAGAAGTTATGACTGCTTTAGGAATACGGTGGAACCTCCATACCCCCTGGCACCCACAAAGTTCGGGTCAGGTTGAGAGAATGAATGGAGAAATAAAGAAACATCTCCTGAAGCTGGTGATAGAAACTAAGATGCCGTGGGTACGGCTCCTGCCCCTGGCTTTAGCAAGAATAAGAGCCAGACCCAGGGGAGATATTCAATTATCTCCCTTTGAATTGATGTTTGGAATTCCTTACCCTTGTAATTCTCAGCCTAGTGGGGGGATAGAGATAAGTGATGTGTATTTAAAACAATATGTGGCTCGGATACTGTCTCTTGTGAAATCTCTTCGACAGGAAGCTCAGCTGGCACAGACCTTGCCTTTGGACTTTGCTGTTCACAACATCCAACCGGGACACTGGGTCCTAGTTAAGGAGTGGGAAGAAGCACCACTGGTGGCGAAGTGGCGTGGACCTTTCCAGGTGTTGCTGACCACAGAAACAGCCGTCAAGACAGCTGAACACGGGTGGACCCATCACACTCGGGTCAAGGTCTCTGCAGCCCCAGAGGTTTGGACATCTCAGCTGGAGGAGAAGGACGGGAAGCCGCGACTGACACTCGGCAGGAGTGGACTGGAGCAGTAGCCAATGCGTCGACATCGGGGGAAGCCTCGTGTGCCCACCCACAGACTGCCTGCTGAAATAGTTTGTGTGGGCATCCCTCCTCTCAGATCTCCAGTCATTGGGGGCCAACCCTTGCTGTCATTGTTTTCTTTATGTTAAGCTGTTTCTGTGCCTTCACTCGCCACAAGTGGTGTGAAAGACAACGTGAAAGTAAAAATTAAGTTAGGAAATTACATTACACAATCAGAATGTTTCTCTTAATAATGTTACCTTTATATTATCAGTTAGGTTGGAGCCAAGAATGGGAAAATAATTGTTTTTACCTTAGGAGAAAAAGTAGCAAAAACCTTTAACCTTAGCAATTGTTGGGTCTGTGGAGGGCCAGGAGAATCTGAAAACTAGCCATGGGTGGCCAGCCCAGTAAAACCTAAATAGTAGATTAACACCCTCAGTAAGGTCCGTAATGGAACAGGATTTTAGGATGAAGAAGGAAGTCCATGGCGGCTTCATTCTTCTGAAAAAGGCACTTATTGTCTAAATAGACAAGTAGATGACAATAAAAAAGTAGTGAAAGAAATAGCAAAATGAATAAAAAAATTAGCTCATGTACCAGTCCAAACATGAAAAGGATGGGAATGGGACATGTTTTCTTGGCTACCTGGTGGACTATAGGTTAAACAATTACTTTTTTTTCCTCTTATGTGCTGTAGCAACTCTAATCTTTTTACCATGCATGATCCCTTGCTTAGTACAACTTATTCAACATGTGATCAAAGGGATGCAGGTAATAGCCACGCCTACTGATCCAGAGATGGTTACAAAAGGACAGATATTGATGTTACTCCAAATAATTACAAAACCAAAAAAGACTCAGGAACAAGAAATTAAGTCAATGATTGCTAAAGTTTGTAAAGACAATTATTAAAAAATAAAAGAGGAGGGATTGAGAGGAATGTTGAATTTGTCTTTACAAATGAGCTGTGGATCTGCTTGTACATAAGGCTAGCACTGAGAGATAAAAGAAACAATGGGATGGATTCCACTGATTGATGAATGGAAAGAGATATTTGCCTTTACAAACAAACTGTAGGGCTGCTGATAAATGAAATTGGATATCGAAAGATGAAAGAAGCAACGGGGGGGGAACTATGAATTCTATAAGAATTAAAAATTAAAAGGGAGGGTTATATATTAGAGGGGAATTTCAGGTATCAGGCGTTCCGGGAAGTCTGTGCCTCTCAAGTACCTCAGCCAATGGGGAAAGAGAGAGGGAAATGCGGCCGGGAAAATAGGATAAAAAGGAGGCTGCGTCCTCCAAAAATGTGAGAGATCCCAGGGGAATGTCCCATGGCCTCTCCCTTTATTCGAATAAAGCAAAAAGGACTCCTCTGTCTCCTTTTTGGACATAAACCTCTGGTGTTTGTGGATTAATTTTCCTGACACACTGAACCTTGGTTTGCAGCCTCTTCTTATACTGTGGTTTCTCGTTGTTCACAAATTCACAAAGCCTTTGGGTGATAATCAGTCACAGATAGCCATCTGGTCCTTGTGGATGACCACCAGGGAAGTTCTGGGAATCTGGTTTTTGGGATAGGCAGTATTGATTAGACAAAGGCAGGAAGGTGTTATGAATGATGTTCTATTTTTTCCAATTTATCAAGCAACAAGATTAAATTTAATAGTAAGTTTTTAAGAGTAACAAAATGAATACAATCAAAGTATTGGAGATGACAATTAAAGTATTGGAGATGAAACAATCAAAGTGCATATATTTAAGAATATACAAAATTTGGCAGTAAGTAATTTAGTATAATTGAGGTTCGTATAAAGCATAAGCAAAACCGACCGGGGAGGGGCCCCCCTCCGACCGGGGATACGGGGAGTGGCTCGCCATTCCTCACGTATCAAAGCATTTGGGCTAACAATCCCACTTATATACTATAGGCTACAAAAGTTTCTAGGAAGCTCCTCCTAGTTTCTATTCCTAAAATCTACGTAACTATACTGCACGGCGCATGCTCTACTAATGGGTTAGGGGGTCTCTCATCCTTTTGAGGGTCTTATTTCCGGTGAAGGCTCATCATCTTCATCGGTGACCTAGGTGTGACCTGCAGGTAGCGCAGGCGCCCTGTGTGACTGAGCAGATGTTTTCCATAACATGACTCTAATTAAGTCCCATGCTTGGAATCATTCCATTTTTGACAGCTTCAAGGTTGAAGCTGTATTTCTAGATGCTGCTTATCAGACCTCCGTCCTTCTACTATTCTTATCTGACTTTCTTCCAACCTTCTTCTTGGACTCCCAACATCTGGAAGATGTCTTTTGTCCTGTCTCACCCATCTCCCCCCCTCACTCTGTAACAATTGTCTTCTATTGATCTAAATACAATTTTGTTAATATAGTTACAACTTAATTAGCATGAATCACATTTATCACAAAGGTCTTTTTGGGAAGTCCGATTTTGCAAGCTGGTAGCCGATACAACTTATTTGGAAAACATAACATAACATATTATAATGTAACATAATACAACATAATATAACAAGGTGATTTTAAACAGAATGATTTTATCATATAATTTCCTTTATCTAGTGTCCATGTTTCACTTCAGAGCTTAGTATTTTGGTTTATACAAACCCCAATGCTTTTGTGATTAACATGAATCTTTTATCAATTGTCACACTTGCCTAGTTTTGGGCATTAGTAGGCGGTTCGGGAAGGCTGTACCTTCCTTGAACTTCAGGAATGGGGAAAGGAAGAGGGCAACATGCGGTTGGGAGTTTAGGATAAAAGGAGGCTGCGTCCTCGGAAAACTCGAGAGAGAAATCCCACGGGGTTATTCCCCAGTTGACTTCCTCCCTTTATTCGAATAAAGTTGCAGGACTCTTCTGTCTCCTTTATGAACACTGGCTTTTCATAGCGTGATTTTCCGCACAAGTGGGAGCCCGGAAGAAGCTGAGGGCGGGGGCCGGGGCTAAAAGGCTGGGTGGGGCCGGGCGGCCATTTCACTGCCTTCTCTGTCACCCGAGGCCACGGACCCCAGACTAGGCCGCCGTTGCTACGGTGACTGGCAAGTGGCGCCCCGCCCTGCATCGCGCGCCGAGCTCCGCCCCGGCCAATCGGAGGGGTGGTGGCAACGGAGTGAGGTTCCTTTTGTTCAGCCATTTCAAAAGCTTTAGTGGGTTTCGGCACTGAGCTGTGGAAGCGGAGGACTGGCTGCTTCGCTTCCTCGCCACTTCTCTGCCGTCGGGGTATGGGATGGTGTGGGTAGGTGTTTGGGCTACGAGGGGCGGGCTGGGACGTCCCATCTCCGGCAGCCGCTGCCCGCATGCCTACGGGCGGCAGTCGGGCCGGTTGGGTAGCTGGGCAGCCAGCCGCTGGGAGGGGAGCCATGCGGGTCCGGACCTAGGCTGCTCCCTCTCTTCCCGCTGTCGTTGGCGGGCTGTGTCGTCTCGCTGGATGGATGGATGGATGGATGGATGGATGGATGGATGGATGGATGGATGGATGGTGGGGGAAGACCGGGCAGCCACCCACCTCTCCAGCTCTCTCGGCTCCTCCCAGTGCTACAGCTGGTGTCGTCCCTGCAGCCCTGCGGTGAAAATCACCTGGGGAATATAAGAAAGTGTCCATATTTCCTGCCCTTTTTTTTTTTTTTCTGCGGTGTATAGGGTCCCCGCTGACCAGATCTGGCTAGGTGGATTTTCTTGTTTGTTTTTTTTTTCCCTAAGAAATATTCGAAAGGAATGAAATTCCGTGATTGTTTTGCACTTTTGTTTGTTTGCTTCCTTGGGGAGCTTGTTAGTTTAGGTGCTTAATGGAAATAGCGGATGGAACTTGTAAAGCCGTTGTGGAGTGAATGTACAAAAGGCACAAACGCCTTTTGGGGTTGGCATAAATGATTTGTTCAGTCTTCAAGCTCTTAATTTCCTTGCTGTGAAGGTAACAATTCTGCTCCCTTGAATTTGCGCTCAGGACCCAAGAGATCCTTCTACTGTGAGGCTTGTTCTGCTATGCATTCTGGCCACCACAGGTTCATAACTTGTTTGCTTGCCTTCTTGGCTGTTTAAGTAGTCCTTAATGTAGTATTTGAGTATTTCCCAGATATTAGTAAATCCTTACAACAGTCATTGAACAAAACTTTAATTTGTACGTAGTTAAACAGAAAAAATAATTGCATGGCCAAGATCATACAAGGAGCCTTTGCTGGAATTGGAAAGTGAGCCTATGTTTCTAACTAAGAATCTCATCTGTGTGTAAAAATAACCGTTTATGGTCTGTTTCTAAAAGTCCTCACTTTGCATCTGCTGTGTGAACTGTAGTTATTTTGATATTATATGTGGGAGGATGGGGGAAAGCTGCTCACAGTTGGGAAGTTTTTACATGATCATTATTACTTTAAAATGTATTTGATCAAAATTTTTCCTGAGGAAGAACTTCTTTAATGTGTGGGTGACTGCGTACTGGAACAGATTGCCCAGAGAGGTTCTGGCATCTCCCTCACTGGAGATATTCAAGAACTATCTGGATGCAATCCTGTGCCATGTGCTCTAGGATGACTCTGCTTGAGCAGGGAGGTGGGACTAGATGACCCACTGTGGTCCCTTCCAACCTGACCCATTCTGTGAAAATATCAGTTAGCTTATACTCAAAGCACTATAATGCAAAGGGATAATTATGATCCTGCAAAAGCAGGGTTAAAAAGCAGTTTACTCTGTCTTAAAGGTGGAAGGCTCTGGTTAGAATTAATATTGGCTAAGGACCATTTTTACCATTGGATATAGGCAGTTACACAGATTTAGAGGCTTCTGAAATTTATATAAATGTAAGCACAACTGCTAAACTGAGCTAAGCATGTCTTGTGGCAGGAAGGTAAAAATAACATTAATGGTGGATTTATGAATGTAGACTTATTGGATTATCTGACATATGTTTTTCTAGTATATTTATTTAGATTGCAGTTTAGGAGTGCTTGTATGCAGATATTGAAGAGAACCGATATATGTGCTTAATTTTAGGTTCATGTTGTAAATTGGAGCAACACCAGGGACTGAGTTATCTTATAATCAGGTGATAGGTACACACAGATCTCTCCAGCAGACTGGCAGAGTTGGAATAGAGTTTAATTCAATCAAATTTAATTCCTATTCCTACTTTGGGCAGACCAAGATGCTATAGCTACAAAGGAGAGTGGCAGAAGGCAAAGTATAATCCTCCTTCATAAAAGCTGATATTCAGAACCTGTATGGTCTAAAGATCAGGGCTAAAATCAATACTGAGATTTTATTTTTTAAATGTTTCATTGATAAAGATCTCCTTTTGTAGGCTCAGCATTGTCACTGTCAAAAGTTTGGACCACAGGTTTGTGAAACTTCTGCACTGATCAATGCATTATTGTCAGTAGAATTGTGTCAGTGAGATGCAACGGGGAGGATTTTTCTTTGCTTTTTTTTTGAAAGGGCTAGGACTGTTTTTGCCATTATTTTCATGCCCTAATTATGTTGTAACTTTGAGTAGATTTTACCACAGAAATGAATTTTACTAGTTAATTCAGTTCCAGATTCTTTGAACATTCCAATATATGTAACAGTAGAATATTTTGGTCACCTATTCAACTTTTTAAAATTATTTTATAGTATTGATTTCGATAGCTTGGATCGGTTTTCTCTATATTTTGATAGATTTCATATCTATATGATATTTGAAAAAATGAATATGTATTTATGTGTATAATATACAGAAGCTACAGGGGCTCAGAATCAGGGCTGTAATTCATATTGAAATTTTATTTTAAAAATATTTAATTGGTAGATATATATTTCTGTAGATCCAGTGTTGTTTGGTTTATGTATGTGATCTATCATATACATGATAAATCAGTGTACATAATAATCTGTTTATGTATGTGCACATGGAGGCCATGGAATGTGGCATCTTTTAATGATAAAGAAATAAATTTCCAAACATCACTTTTAGCCTTCCGTTTTCCCTTTCCAGACCAGATTCCAGAGTGTAATTTAATCAATTATAAAGATCACTGTTAATTTTCTGTGTACTGAATGCTTTGGAAATTTGTCCATGTATATGTATATTTTTAGCCAAACAAAATTAATGTGTTAAGAAAACTTGGGGGTTTTGAGCCTTGAGTATAAAGTTACTGTTAAATTATTCCTCTGTTAAATAATTTAATTTTATATAACATTTTCTGCAGGCCATTGTGAAATCCCTTAAACATTCAAAATATGTCGATTATGTAGAAGTTGCCATTAAATACATTGATTTAAATAATTGATCGATGCTAAAGACACAGGATAAGGCAAGATAAAATGTTTTTTGGAGAATAGAAAATAGTAGTTACAAAGATGCATGGAAACTGTTACTCTATTAGAAACCAAAAAGGAAATACTTGCAGAAATTATGGTGAGGTAGCACAGACCAGGGGCTTCCAAACCTACTTAGGAGGTATATGTTCATCATTAGTAACTTCTGGCATCCAGAGTCACATGTCTTTCTAACCACATAAAACCAGAATCTCATCTATGGCTTTTCTGCTCCCAGCTTTCCTACTGGATGTTCTTGTCTTGCAAGCTAGGATTGCAGTCCAATGCTCATACTCACATTCCCCATCCATTCACACACCTGCAGAAGTTTAATTTTTCACTTCAGCCACATCCTTTCCCCTTGCACATGTCCAAATCCTGACTCTTCACTTCCAGCAAGTACAAAGTAGAACCTCAGTTACCCATGTGTATGCCATCACCCTAATCCTGGTCTTCCTACTTCACCATGTTTCGGCCCTCTTTCTGTATCCTGAACTAGAAGTGCAAGTTTGCCTGGAGGCAGCAGAGCTGTTCATTGTTGTTGAATGCAGATGGTGGCTGCAGTAGTTCCTAACTGTGTTTACAGAGCCTTTATAAGACTTAATAGGCAGTTACTCTGCTGCCTGTGTAAAAGCAGAGAGAGCCAGGAGCTGTGGCTCAGTAGTTCAGCATTGAGCATTTCACAAAGCAGGCATGAGTGGTATGTGCACTATAGTTTGGCCACCTTTCTTATAGAGAAGCAAGAAAAGTCAGTAGCAGACAACTGTGGAGAGGCAAGAGTAATTCTCATTGGAGAATAAAAAGCACAGATCTGATTTTTAAACCAAAATAAGCTAAAACAATGCAAAAGTCCAAATAGATGCCTTTATTTCGGTCTGCTTCACATCAGCTGAGCTTGAATTCATTCCTTAAAAAAAAAAAAAAGCATAAGCCAGCCCTAAATTTCAAGAAATTGTTCCACACAAGATTTTGAAAATTGACATATAGGCAAGTTAAAGCTAAACTGATATAACTGTCTTGTGCAGTTAAGCCCTGAGCTATCTGCCTGGAAATCAGGAGGTATTTTACTGCATTCTGTTAGGTGTGATGTAGGTAAGTGGAGCTGACATAAGAGGTGAAAGTTTCAGTTGTTGAATCAGCTCCATAAGTAGTTAAAACAAATATAAGGTTTGAATAAACCTTTTGAGCACATGGGAAACAATTGCATCAACAAGAACACTCTAATAATGTAATTACATTCTCCATTTTTTGTGAGAAACTAGTCAGCACTAGGTTGAAAACACTGGAGTCTGAAGAGACATGCTATTGGAGCTCCATAGAAAAGGAATTAAGGTAGATAAGGTGATGAGAGGAAATGATTGGTTAAAAAAATTATGGGTTTGTGTTTCTCTCTTGCACAGTGCAAATATGTGTGTGTTTGGGTGTCACATCTTCAAATATTTATTTAAAAATCCTTTAACCTTTGATATGTAAAAATCTAGTTGGTCATTTGGTCATGTTACCAAACATCTTGAGACATCTTCCCTTCCAAAGTCCTCCTGTCTGTAAAAAATACTATAGAAAGTCTTGTATTTCTTGACTAAAAACTGAATAATGCACTGTATTTCACACAATGTTTTGCTTCTGGAGAATACCCTATTGCAGTTGTTCTCTGAGCCAATGAATACTTGTAATATATTTGTTCTGGTTTAGGGTAAATTTGGGAGGAAACTTTTGAATGGGGTTCTTTTAGGAAACAGATTTAAGTAGTCTTTCTTCTAACTCATTCAGGGAAAAAAATTTTTTGGAGAGAAGTGGAAAAAATAGCTGTTTATTTAACAGGAAAAGTACTTCCCAGCACAAAAATGAACACTACTAAACAGCAAAACTTTTTGTCACTCTGAAGAGATGACCAATTTAGAAGAATTTCTTTTGTGGGTTGCAGCCTGGCTTAGTTGGTTTTCAGTCTTTTCAGTGCTGGGAAATGCTGTGCCCCAGGCCAGGCCTGGTGGGCCACAGGTGTGAGCTCCCGGTGCTCTTCTGGGTTTTCAGTCTAGAGTAGGTTTGAACAATTCTAAGAAAAGGGGACAAAAACTACAATCTAGGGAGCTTCTTTGCCTCAGCTAGCCAGAAAAACTAACTAAAAGCAAAGGAGAGCTCTTTCTCGCTGTTTACTGCAGACAACACAGTCTGTGTGAAGGATGCAGGGAAGCAAGTGTAGTTTCTGATAACAAACTCTGCACCTCTTTTTTCTTCCTTCAATTCTGGAACCAGTTTTAAAGCTGTAGAACTTAATATTCAACACTAACAGACGATTTGGAGATAGAAGCATCCTAAAGTCACCCCAGGACAATATTTTACAATTTATAATATATCTTTGAGTTTAACAAGGAAGCATATTTAGATTAGGCACTGTTCGTTCTAGTGATTCTCTTAATTTCTTGGTGATTGCACAGAATCAAAATAGCAAACAAAAATTAAAGCACAATTGGCAGTATTTTCACAGCTTCCTTCATTTGGAGCTGTGTTGGTTTGAAAGTAAAACCAGTGTGAGACTCCAAGTTAGTGATACAATTTAATAGGAGAAAAGAGAAAAAATAAAATACATGCAATAATATAAAAGAAAACACCACCGACAAAGTCAGAAATACAACCTGACACCCTGTCAGTCAGGGTGTTGGTAGCAGTCCGTATAAATGGTGGCTGCAGTCCTCCTGGATGCCAGATATGATTCAGTTGAAGCAGTGTTCCTGTAGAAGGTGCAGTTTTCCTCCAAAGATCCAGCGATGATGTGGAAATGGTCCGACTTTCCTCTGGGATCCAGTGGAAAGGGCTGCCTTCGCGTCCCAAACCCCAGTTTTTTATCTAGGTAGGAAAGGCTTGGCTCCTGCCCCTGGCTGGGGCATCTCCCAATGGGATGATGTAATCTTATCAGTCACACAATAGGACTTAATGGCCCATTAACGGAATATATCTTCTGGAGGAAGGATGGGTTGTGAAAAGATAACGATGATCATCCCCCTGACTTTTTCAGATGGCACATCAGCAGAGGATATCTCCCACAGAGATAAGGATCACCACCCCTCCTACATTTTAACAGATGGTGATAGAATACACATTTTTGCATTGTACCCCAGGACATAATCCACCCCTTATTCTATTAACATCTACATCATACCCAAACCAATACCCTCTTACAGATATATAATACAAAATGAAACCTTACATACAGTTCTCACTAAAAATTAGGTCTCCTTGCGGTAGACAACGGGTTTCCCCATCTTTCTGCATTTCCCACCAAGTGCAAACAGGTCCTTGAGCAAAAACAATCCCACGGATTGGTTTGCCTTTGCCTGTGGTGGGATTAATCCAAACAGTCTTTCCTAAAATACCTTTCATGTGTACCACAGGGACCTTGTCCCCATCCACTGTGTGCAGGGGTTCAGAGTGGGCAGGACCGGCTCGATTGATGGACCCTCGGGTGTTAACCATCCAGGTGGCTTTGGCCAAGTTCATTTCCCAATTTCTGAAGGTTCCACCACCAAGTGGTTTCAAAGTAGTCTTAAGGAGTCCATTGCACAGTGCAACTTTCCTGGCAGCTGGTGCGTGGTAAGGGATATGATATATCCATTCAATACCATGTTCTTTGGCCCAGGTGTTGATAAGGCTGTTCTTGAAATGGGTTTCGTTGTCTGATTCAATTCTCTCAGGGGTACCATGCCTCCAAAGGACTTGTTTTTCTAGGCCCAAGATGGTGTTCTGGGCAGTGGCCTGAGGCACAGGGTAGGTTTCTAACCATCCTGTAGTTGCTTCCACCATGGTCAGTACATAGTGTTTGCCCTGGCAGGTTTGGGGAAGGGTGATGTAGTCACTTTGCCAGGCCTCCCCATTCCTGTACTTCGACCATCGTCCACTGTACCACAGAGGATTCACCCGCTTGGCCTGTTTGATTGCAGCACAGGTCTCGCAGTCGTGGATGACCTGTGAGATGCTGTCCATGGTAAGGTCCACCCCTCGGTCACGGGCCCATCAGTACGTTGCATCTCTCCCATGATGACCAGAGGCATCATGGGCCCAATGAGCTAGGAATGATTCTTCCTTGTGCTGCCAGTCTAGATCCACCTGTGATACTTTCACTTTGGCAGCTCGGTCCACCTGCTCTTTGTTGTGATGCTCTTCATTAGCCTGACTTTTGGGTACATGTGCATCCACGTGTCGAACCTTTATGGTCAATTTCTCTACTCGGGCAACAATGTCCTGCCAAATCTCAGCTGCCCATATGGGTTTCCCTCTGCGCTGCCAGTTGGCCTTTTTCCAGCGATCCAGCCATCCCCACAGAGCATTAGCTACCATTCATGAGTCAGTGTAGAGATAGAGCCTTGGCCACTTCTCTCGTTCAGCAATATCCAAAGCCAACTGGACGGCTTTTAGCTCTGCGACCTGACTCGATCCACCTTGTCCCTCGGTAGCTTGTGCAACTTGTCGTGTGGGGCTCCATACTGCAGCTTTCCATTTCCGGTTAGTGCCTACAATTCAGCCGGAACCATCAGTGAAGAGGGCATATCGTCTTTCAGTCTCCGGTAGCTCATTATATGGTGGGGCTTCCTCAGCACGTGCCACTTGCTCCTCTTCTTCTTCAGAAGACAATCCAAAAGTCTCACCTTCAGGCCAGTTTGTAATTATTTCCAGAATCCCAGGACGATTTGGATTCCCAATACGGGCGCACTGAGTGATGAGAGCAATCCACTTGCTCCATGTGGTGTCAGTGGCGTGATGTGTGGAAGGCACCTTTCCCTTGAACATCCAGCCCAGCACTGGTAGTCGGGGTGCCAGGAAGAGTTGTGTTTCTATGCCAATCACCTCTGAGGCAGCTTGAACTCCTTCATAGGCGGCCAAGATCTCCTTCTCTCTGGGAGTGTAGTTGGCTTCAGATCCTTTGTAGCTTCTACTCCAGAATCCTAGTGGTTGACCCCGAGTTTCACCAGGCACCTTCTGCCACAGGCTCCAGGACAGACCATGGTTCCCAGCTGCAGAGTAGAGCACGTTTTTCACATCTGGTCCCGTCCTGACTGGGCCAAGGGCTACTGCATGAGCAATCTCCTGCTTGATCTGGGTGAAGGCTTGCTGCTGCTCAGGGCCCCAGTGGAAATCGTTCCTCTTGCAGGTAACCAGGTAGAGAGGGCTCACAATCTGACTGTGCTCAGGAATGTGCATTCTCCAAAAGCCTATGGCACCTAGGAAGGCTTGTGTTTCCTTCTTGTTGGTAGGTGGAGACATAGTGGTGATCTTATTAATTACCTCTATTGGGATCTGATGACGTCTATCTTGCCACTTGACTCCTAGAAACTGAATTTCCTGAGCCGGCCCCTTAACTTTACTTCGCTTAATGGCAAAACCAGCTTTCAGCAGAATCTGGATAATCTTCTCGCCTTTCTCAAAGACTTCCCCTGCTGTGCTCCCCCATACAATGATGTCATCGATCTACTGTAGATGTTCGGGGGCCTCACCCTTTTCCAGTTCAGCCTGGATCAGTCCATGGCAGATGGTGAAACTGTGCTTCCACCCCTGGGGCAGACGATTCCAGGTGTACTGCATGCCCCTCCAGGTGAAAGCAAACTGAGGCCTGCATTCTGCTGCCAGAGGAATGGAGAAAAATGCATTGGCAATATCGATAGTGGCGTACCACTTTGCTGCCTTGGACTCCAGCTCGTACTGGAGTTCCAGCATGTCTGGCACAGCAGCGCTCAGCGGTGGAGTCACCTCATTCAATGCACGATAGTCTACGGTCAATCTCCATTCTCCTTCAGACTTGAGCACAGGCCAGATGGGGCTGTTGAAGGGGGAGTGGGTTTTGCTGACCACCCCTTGGCTCTCCAGTTTACGAATAATTGCATGGATGGGAATCACTGAGTCTCTGTCAGTACGGTATTGCCGACGGTGTACTGTTGTTGTGACAATTGGTACCTGTTGCTCTTCAACTCTCAGTAGTCCCACAGCAGAGGGGTCATCTGAGAAACCAGGCAAGGTGTTCAGCTTTCTAATGTCTGTCTTTACAGCAGCTATCCCGAAAGCCCAGCGATATCCTTTTGGGTCTTTGAAGTATCCATTTCTAATTTAGTCTATGCTAAGGATGCATGGGGCCTCTGGGCCAGTCACCATGGGGTGTTTCTGCCACCTGTTCCCAGTTAAACTCACTTCGGCCTCCACTACAGTCAGCTGCTGGGATCCTCCTGTTACCCCAGAAATAGAGATGGATTCTTCTCCTACATACTTTGATGGCAGCAGAGTACACTGGGCACCGGTGTCAACCAAAGCCTTATGTTTTTGTGGGTCGGATGTGCCAGGCCATCGGATCCACACAGTCCAATAGATCCGATTATCCCTCTCCTCTACCTGGCTAGAGGCAGGGCTCCTCTATTCCTGGTCTTGGTACACGTTGCTCTCTCCCTGTAAATAGGTTCTTGAGGTTCCTTCAAGAGGATCAGTCATATCATCATTCTGATACTGTCTGGAGTTCTGTGCACGAGAGACTGGAGCAGCGTTGACTCTACATGAGCTTCTTATGTTAGGTGTCCCTCTTTTCAGCTCACTTGTCCGGGCTGCTAAAGAGGAGGTGGGTTTTCCATCCCACTTCCTCATGTCTTCTCCATGCTCCTGAAGGAAAAACCAGAGGTTACCTCGTGGAGTGTGTCCTCTCTCCCTGGCTGGGGAACACTGGCTCCTAATGACAGAGACTCTTGTTGATTCTGGTGAGATCTGGTAGTTGTCTTCCTTAAGTTCCATTTTTACTTTCTGATGGCCCTCTTCAATCAAGCTCCAGACTTGCTCAACCAGCCTTGTTTCCACGGATGAGACATGGGTACGAAATGGGGTGGTGAAAGTGTCCTCATAAATTCTTAGTTTATTGTCCAAGACGCCTACCATGTCCTCACCTTCCCTCCACTGCAGCGTTGCCAGGTAACGGGAATACATCTCTGGTCCGAGCCGTGCAAATCTCAACCACATTTGTGACGTGCACTTGACACGGTCTGGGCTCTTAGGAAATCTCTCATCTTCTGAGAAAATGATCTCCAGCACGGCCAGTTCCCTCAGGCATCGGATACCTTGTTCTATTGTGTGCCATTTTCCTTGGTACACCTGGAGATCTTCTTTACAAAGGTATCTGTCCTTCACACTTGTCAGCAGTTGCCACCAGAGGCTGAGAGTTTCTTGGGTTCTCCCGATTCCCTGGTCAATGACCACATCCCGGGACAGAGATCCCAGTTGCCTGGCCTCACTTCCATCCAGAATGGTGTCATTGGCTGCAGCGTCCCAGATGCGGAGCAGCCAGATCAAGATGGACTCATTTGTCTGGCGGGTGAATTCCCTCCGCAGGTCACACAGCTCACCCAGGGATAGAGAGTGAGTGATGATTTCTGGCTCTGTCACTTCTGCTGGGTGCGAAGGTCCTGCCATGTCCTCGTCAGTCACTATGCGAACTGATTTGCTCTTTGATTTCTTCTTCTGAACGGGGGCAACTGCTACTGGACTAGGCTGTTCTGGCTCAGTGATGGTTTGTGTGGAGATGCTGATGGCACTTCTGGCTTTTTTCTCCTCTGTGGCAGTTTGCGTAGACACGGACACTGTTGATTTGTGTTTGGTTCTTTTCTCCTTTGTGACATTCTGTGCAGAGATGGACACAGTTGATTTGTTTCTTTTTTCCTCTTCCTCAAGAAGACGCTGCAGTACACCATGTAGTGTTTTGTTTCTAAGCATGTTGCAGGCTGTACAGAGGAGACAAAACAGAACTAACAAAAACATTATGCTGTCCTTGGCATCCAGCGAGAACTCAACATTTCCAAAAACTGCTGTGTCAGGCCTGAAAGATTGGAAAAAATCATTCTTTACCCCTCCCCCCAGGGGCTGGGTGCAATTGTTGAGGCCCCAGATGTAGCAGCCTAGACTAGGACAAGCAAACAAAGTCGAGTATATATTCCGAATGCTGTTCATTGCCTCAGAGGTTATCGTGCAATAGACATAATAGACCAATAAAGCAATTTTTATACCATACCCTGGTCTACACAGGAGCATTACAGCTGGCAGATAGTTCCCCATGTGCAGAAAAATATAGATAACAAGATATAAAACCCATGCAAACGTGTTGAGAATCATGGTGAATAGGTGGCTTCTACAATACCAAATTGTAATGCTGACTTCTCAGTACCTCCGTGCCCCACATTGGGCGCCAATAAATGTACTGGTTTGAAAGCAAAACCATTGAGACACTCCACGTCAGTAATACAATTTAATAGGAAAAAAGAGAGAAAAAAAGTACATGCAATAATACAAAAGAAAACCACTGACAGAGTCAGAATACAACCTGACACCCTGTCAGTCAGGGTGTTGATAGCAATCCAATTAAATAGTGGCTGCAGTCCTCCTGGATGACAGATGTGGTTCAGTTGAAGTCGTGGTCCTGTAGAAGGGTACAGTTTTCCTCCGAAGGTCCAGCGATGATTTGTAAAAGGTCTGACTTTCCTCTGGGATCCAGTGGAAAGGGCTTTCTTGGTGTTCCAAACCTGTTTTTTATCTAGGTAGGAAAGGCTTGGCTCCTCCCCCTGGCTGGAGCGTCTCCCAATGGGATGATGTAATCTTATCAGTCATACAGTGGGACTTAATGGCCCATTAACAGAAGATATCTTCTGTTGGAAGGATGGGTTGTGAAAAGATAACGATGATCATCCCCCTGATCTTATCAGATGGCACATCAGCAGGGGATATCTCCCACAGAGATAAGGATCACCACCCCTCCCACATTTCAACAGATGGTGATAGAATACACATTTTTGCATTGTACCCCAGGACAGGGTGTCTCGTGTATCCATCCCTGATGTGGTTCCTTGGGGCTGTTGGAGCTTTGACTGCAGATGCGTTGAAGCTGTGGCAGCAGTAGGAGCGGGACCGGGGCTTGGCATCCTTGTGCCAGGACTTCCTGATTCTGGTGCATTTCCGGGAGTCATGTGGGCTCGGCATCCGGGCACCCGTAGTAACATCTCATTGGGGCCTGCCTCCGTGCGGCAGCAGCAGGCAGGTGTGGCCATCAGACGTGGGGCTGTAGGCAGGGCTTGGCAGTCTGGCCAATCAGGTCTGGGTAGGAGTGGTCCAGGCGTTTCCATGGCAACGAGGGGCGTGATTGGCTCTGGCGCGAGCTGCGTGTGCGGGCTCGATGTAGGCAGTGGAGGGAGGCGGTCCTGGAGGCCACATGGCATGGCAGCGGGGCTCCAAGGCAGTCGCCCAACATGGCGGTGCGGGACAGCCCGAGGTGCTCCAGCCTGGAGCAGCAGCCGTGCTGCGTGAGTACAGGGTGTTCCAGCTCCTTGTGGCATCCCTGCAACATGGGCTATTCTCTGCTCGCTGCCAAGGATTCGCCGCTTGGCGGAGCCTCTCCGGCGGCCATGGGCTGGCTGCCCGCCGGGGCTGTGCATGCCACCAGCACTGCGCCACACACTGGGGCCATGCTGGCTGCTGCCGTCCCACATGGCTCGGTTGCACAATCTAGCTCGCTGCCTCCTGCCTGGGTCTGGCTACAGCCCTCCGCTCCCACGCCCAGCAGGGCCCCTCAACGCATGTCAGTTTTTATCTGCCTTAGCAAATTCAAGATGAGCCTCCAGGGTCTTAGAACTCTAACTGGGCTTTAATTGCCTTTTGAAGCGGCGTCTATTATATACTTCCCAGTCCGCGTCCAGGTTTTTATATCTAACACAGTCTCTTTAGTTGGTTCTTACCCCCGGTTTTTAGTCCATTATATTAAGTCTAATGAAGTCTCTTTTTCATAATCTGTATCCCATTCTTGTAGAAAATCAATCCATACCTTAATTGCTGGATGGTTCTCCATGGAGACACATCCACCCATATCTTCAATGGGGTTTTTCTTCTAATTAAAAAGGGGTATATGCAAAGGAAATCTGGATTTTTTCTGTGACTTTCCACTGCAAACAGCTCTGCCCGCTGTATATTTGGATGACTCTCCTTGCACGCCTCTAATTTTTATTCAGCTTTTTTCGCTGTTTTTTTCCGGTGGTTCTCCCTGCACGCCGGTCTGTCTCCCCCTGTTCTGCTCATGGGAAATGGCTGAGTCGGATCACTTCGGTGGTCACCATGTGTTAGAACGGGGTCGTTGGTTGGAGACAGAGACGACACAAACTTACCGAGGGTCCTCAACAAACAGCACTGAGTTTATTATGGCCATCCCTTTTTATAGGGGGTTTGAATTTCTTGGGCTTAGGCAGCTGATTGGTTGGGATTTCAGACCACCCAGCTCTCTGACCAGTGAGAAGTCTGCAGCTTAGGATGGAACGTGATTGGGTGAAGTCCCTGTTTGGATTTGAATATATCCTATCATTGTTCACCCAGAGACCTGTTTATTGAACCAGGCTGGACAAACTGGGTTTTTTTATTTATGGCTGAATTATTTGCCCAGCTACAGACTGGCTGTGCTGTGACAGGTTGAGATAAGGCAGTTTACTAAAGCAAAAGAAGTGAAAGTGTGCATGCATAAGCAAAGGGAAAAAAAGGTCTATTCTCTATTTCCCATTAGCGAGCAATATTCAAACACTTTCCAGGAAACAGGGCTTCAGCATGTGTAGCGGTTTCTCCAGAAGGTGAATGTTGTAGAATAACGAATACCCCATAGTTCCTCCTCTCTCCCTTAGCTTTTATATTTGAGCTGACATTATATGGTATGGAATACCCTTTGGTCAATTTGCTTCAGCTGGTCTAGTTGTATCCCCACCCAGGATCTTGCCTACCCCCAGCCCCTTGATGGGGAGGGAATCCTGAGAGACAGCACTGATGCTGTGCCAGTGCTGCTCAGCAGGAGCCAAAACACTGGTGTGTTAACACCTTTACAGCTCCTAATGCAAAGCACAGCCCTGTGAGGGCTGCTAGGGGGAAGTGAACTCCAGCTCAGCAGGACCCAATGCAATATCTACCCATTTTTCCATAGCATTTGCATCATACTCAGAACTCACATAATTTATATATATATATATTTATTGTCTAGCTGATCCTTTGTATTTATTTCTCATTACTGGAATCCCTTCTTACCTACACATACAACTTAAACTACATCCTTAAACCATCTCTGTATCCAACATAGAGATTTGTACATTTTCATTAACTGCTATCCCCTGTCTTTTCACAGATAGATATTATTTTCCCTTTTCATGGGCTTCTTCCACCCCTCCAGGTCCATGACTTGGGCTCTAGTCCATCAGGTTGGGGGTGGTCAGGACAGGAGAAGCAGCACAATTGGTCATTGGGCACCGGCACCAGCCCAGCTCGGGTTGTCATCGCATTCTCCTTGCTCCTCACAAAATTCATTCTTTGTCAGTTCATGTCATCCCTGCTACTTTACTTCCTGCAACATAAAATTCACACAGATTATTTTTCCCCCAAGGTTTAATTACCTCGAGGCACACACCAGGTCTCCCCATCCTTCTGCATTACCCACCAAGTACACCCTGGTCCTTGGGCAAAGACAATCCCATGAATGGGTTTGCCATTTCTCATGGGAGTAGAAATCCATGCCAACTTCCCCAGCCACTTCCATATGCATAGTATGGGGACCTTATCTTCTCCCATAGTGTCTAGGGCTTTTGTGTGGTCAGGACCAGGGCAGTTAGCAGATCCCCCAGTGTTGACCAGCCAAGTGGCTTCTGCTATATTTATATCCCAGTGCTTCCATGCCCCATTGCCTAATGCTCTTAACATATTCTTCAACAATCCATTATACCTCTCAGTCTTTCCATAAAGCTTGTGGGTGATAAGGAATGGTATATATCCACTCAATACCATGTTTCTTTGCCCAAGAGTTTATAAGGTCATTTTGAGTCTCATTGTCTGATTCAATTTACTCTGGGGTACCATGTCACAACAAAATGTCTCTCAAGGCCTAAGATAGTGTTTTGAGCAGTGGTATGGTTTACAGGGTGTGCTTCCAGCCAGGCAGTCGTTGCCTCTACCATGATATGTAGCTCTTGCCTTGAAGTGTTCATGGCAGTGGTCCAATGTAGTCAATTTTCCAGGCCTCACTGTATCAGAAACCCAGCCACCACCCTCTAGTCCAAGGAGAATTTACAGAATCATGAATCAACTAGGTTGGAAAAGACCTTTGAGATCATCGTATCCAACCTATGACCTAACACCACCTTGTCAACTAGACCATGGGACTAAGTGCCACATCCAGTCTTTTATTAAACATCTCCAGGGTCGGTGACTCTGCCACCTCCCTGGGCAGCCCATTCCAATGCCCAATAACTCTCTGTGAAGAACATCTTCTAATGTCCAGCCTAAACTTCCCCTGGTGCAGCTCAAGACTGAGTCCTCTTGTCCTGTCGCTGGTTCCCTGGGAGAGAAGACTGACCCTCACCTGGCTACAACCTCCTTTCAGATAGTTGTACAGAGTGATAAGGTGTCCCCTGAGCCTCCTTTTCTCTGGGCTAAACCCCAGCTCCCGCAGCCACTCCTCATAGGTCTTGTGTTCCAGACCCTTCACCAGCCTTGTTCCTCTTCTCTGGATGCATTTGAGCATCTCAACATCCTTCCTAAATTGAAGGGCCCAGATCTGGACACAGTACTCAAGGTGCAGCCTAACCAGTGCTGAGTACAGGGGAAGAATGACTTCCCTGGTCCTGCTGGCCACACTATTCCTGATACAGGCCAGGATGCCATTAACCTTCTTGGCCACATGGGCACACTGCTGGCTCATATTCAGTCTGCTGTCAACCAGTACCCCCAGGTCCCTTTCTGCCTGGCTGCTGTTGGGCCACTTTGTTCCCAACCTGTAGTGCTGCAGGGGGTTGTTGTGGCCAAAGTGCAGGACTTGACACTTGGTCTTGTTAAACCTCATATTGTTGGATTCAGCCTATCTATGCAGCTTGTCCAGGTCCCTCTACAGAGCCCTCCTACCCTCCAGCAGATTGACACACACTCATCTTGGTGTCATCTGCAAATTTGCTAATGGTAGACTCAATCCCCTCATCCAGATCATCATTAAAGATATTAAACAGGAGTGGGCCCAACACAGATCTCTGGGGGATTCTATTAGTGACTGGCTGCCAACTGGATGCAACACCATTCACCACCACTCTCTGGGCCCAGCTGTCCAGCCACTTCTTAACCCAGTGAAGAGTGCACCTGTCCAAGTTGTGGGCTGCCAGCTTTTCCAGGAGCATGCTGTGTGAGACAGTGTCAAAGGCTTTGCTGAAGTCCAGGTGGCTCACGTGATTGCAGCATGTTTCACATTTGTGAATAAATAACCTGTGTAATGGCCTCCATGGTCATGCTCACCCCTCAATCACAAGCCCATCTGTATGTTACATCCCTTCCTAGATGTCCTGATGTTTCATGGGCCTATCGGGCTATAAATAGCTCACCCTTTTGCTCCTAGTCTAAGTCTACCTGACCTATGCCAATCTTAGCAGCCTAACCTGTTTGTTGTTCTGATGTTCTTCAGTGGCACAACTTTTGGGCACCTGAGTATCTGCATGACGTACCTTCAGAGTCATGTTTTCTACCCATGCAGCGATGTCCTGCCACAATGCAGTAGCCCAGATGGGTTTACCCCTGTGTTGCCAATTGGTCTTCCATTGCTGCAGCCACCCCCATGGGGAATTAGCCACCATCCAGGAGTCAGTATAGAGTACAGGCCACTTTTGTCATTCAGCAATTTCTAGGGCTAGTTGGATGGCTTTAACTTCTGCAAATTGGCTTGACTCCTTTATCCTTCAGCAGCCTCAATGACTCATGTGGGACTCCACACAGCAGCTTGCCACCTCCGATGGTTTCCTATCACATGGCAGGATCCATCAGTAAATAGAGCATAGCCTCTTTTGTTTTCTGGTAACTCATATGGTGGTGCTTTTGGGCATGAGTCAACCTCTCAGACAATGCTCCAAAATCTCTGCCTTCTGGCCAATCCATAATCTCTTCCAGGATTCCTGAGAAAATTTGGTTTTCCCATTTGGGCTTGTGTAATCAATGCTACCCTACATTTTGGAGCTAGGAGGATGGCATCTCTGCAGTTGGTGTATCCATTTGTGGGTAATACACTGCTACCAAGCTACTGGAATATGATGCAGGGACGCTTTGAACCACCTTCCTCTACAGAGCCATTGTGCAAGGGACACTCTCTGGATCTTTAGGTACATTATCAGACTTTAGATTATTATAGATGACTTCCAGCACTGCTAATTCTCTCAAGTACTGGATACCTTGATCTGCACTGGTCTACTTCCCTGGGGAGTTCACAAGATCTTCCTTAAATGGATATCTTTCCCTCATGGTTGACAGGAGCTGTCTCCAGAGGCTGAAAATTCCTTCTTTTCCCACTCCTTTTTTAATTTCCTGATCTCTAGCAAGGGATCCCAGCTGTTGGGCTTCATGATGTTTTAATTGCTGACTGTCAGCCCCATTATCCCAGCATTGAAGCAGCCAGGCAGAAATCCACTCACCTGGCTGGCAGCTGTAATCCTTTCGCAAGTCTCAAGTTCTGATGAGGTCAGGGACTGAGTAACTTCGGTTTCCTATTTCATTTGCTTCACCCCTTTTGACTTCTTTGTTGAATGACCTCTTTCTCCTTCTCCTCCTCCTTCTCCTCCTTCTCCTTCTTCCATTACTAATCGATGGTATGAGCCTTTTACTTGCCTTGTCCATTTTTTTTTTGTTTTCACTACTGGAGCAATTACTGTAGTTGCTGTGGTTTGAGTTCCTATCTCAGCCATAGTGTCCTCAAATGCAGTTTGTGTTCCCGCTTGTCTTGGTTTGAAAGACAGGTGTCTGCCAAGGAAGGCGGGAACCTCCCTTGGAATGGAAAATATGACTTTCCCTACAAATTATTATAACTTTGAAATTAAGGGGCTTTCAGGCAAAGATATGGGAAAAGGAATAACAGTTCTTTACCTATATATATATATATATATATACACATACATATATGTATGTATGCATACATAACAAGGCACACAAGCAACAACAATGGCAGCAACAACAAACAAAACCAGAAACCCAATAATAGCCTTCTCTCGACTATCAAACCCTTTCCCCTTTGGTGTAGGTATGGTCACGCCCGGCAGGGGCGCTGTTGACTGCTGTGTGGGGCAGGGCAGGTGCTATATTCCCCCGCGGCTGCAGGGGCGCTATGTCGCGAGTTCGGCCACCTGTCTCATCTGGTTAATGGCGAAATAGAAAAAGGGCTTCCTTTACAAAGCCACAGAGGCAGCCAGTCTCAGTGCCCCTCCGGATGGCGAAATGGACTATAGCAGGAACTTCAGAGCGGCGGCTGGAACGGCAGAGCGGGGCACACCTGGAGTGACAAACAAAATATAGTAGAAAACTCCGCAGCCGTAGCAACAACCGCGGGGTGTCCCGGTGGGCACGGAGTGCTGGTTTAAAGTGTAACGAAAAAGCCCGAGGCAGCGGCAAAAAACAGTGGGGCTGGGCAGCGGCAGCTGGGTTCCTGCAAACAGCCCGGACAGTCCCTAGGAGGAGCTTGGGGCTCGGAGTCCCGGGTTTTCCCCTGAGGCACCCGAATAGGTGGTAGAGTCCTTTCCAGTGAGATCGAGTGTTCGATAAGGTCCCAGTTCAACAGCTGCTCCTACAAGCAGAGCCTCAGTCATGGTAGAAACAGTAAGAGACAGAGCTCCGCGGTGGCAGCGAATTCTTCCCACAGCAACTGTAGCCCGGCCGTTTCCCCTCCTATCTGAGAGCGAGAGAGCGAGAAGCTGAGCCCAGTCCCTGACCCCCCAACAAAATCTCGAGGTATCTGTCCTTCCCAAGAGAAAGCCCCCCAGGTAAGAGAATGGCCAGATGCACCCTTCCCCCAACCTTGGCCACTTCTTTTGTCTGTCTTAAGTACCAGTCGTTCCCATCTCTTAGGAAACAGATGGGACAAAATTCCCTGAGTGTAAGAAAAAAAAAAAAAAAAAAGGGGGAAAATCCTAGCCTTCAGCACTGCCTCAACGACAGTCCTCCTAGAGTACTGAGCTGTGGCTTGGTACGAACAGGCCAGGCCCCAGTACAGGGCTAGAAGCTGCTGGTTTTCATTGGGATAGGCAAGGCACCCTTCTATCAGGTGACCCTGATTTTTGTCAGGGTTGGTTACCTGTTCAGGTTTAAAGTTCCAGGTAATGGGAGGTGATAACTGCCCTAGGAACCTGCCCAAATCCTTTCAGGCATCCTGCCACCCAGGAAATGCATGCCTCGGGGCAGATTTCAATACCTCTTCAACTAAAGTTTTTCTCTTACACCAGGATGATGCCAGATTCCATGAACTCCAGAGTGTACCAACAGTATTAGTTGATATTATTAACAGTATTAAACAGCTTTCATAAGGATGAGCAAAGACCATAGGAGCCTGCATTATAAACCAATTTGCATCAATCTCAGACAGGGAGAGTGAGGTGTATTCCTTCATTGTCCCCAGAAGACAGCTCCCCGTGCATAACAAGGCCATCAGTGCCAGTACAAAGCACAGAACATGCATTTCTATTAATGTGTTGCCAAACTGTAGTGGGTTGACTATGGCTGGGTGCCAGGTACCCACCAAGCTGCTCTATCATTCCTTTTCCCAGTGAGATGGGAGAGAAAATAAGATGGAAAATGAGTAGCTTGAGATAAGGCAGGTAGCTGAAGAAAAAAAAAAGAAAGGTGAAAGTTTGCACATGCAAAGGGGAAAAAATTAATTTCTACTTCCCATCAGCAAGCAATGTTCAGGCACTTCCCGGGAAGCAGGGCTTCAGCATGTGTAGCAGTTTCTCTGGAGGGGAAAGATTGTGAAATAACAAATGCCCCCCATTCTTCCTCCCTCCCTTAGCTTTTATATCTGAGCTGACATCATATGGTATGGAATATCCCTTTGGTTAATTTAGGTCAGGTGGCCTGGTTGTGTTCCCTCCCAAGATATTGCCTGCTCCCAACCCGGTAATGGGGGGGGAGAATGTTGAGAGTGCTGATGCTGTGCCAGCACTGTTCAGCAGTAGCCAAAAACCTGGTGTGTTAACAACACTTTTCTAGCTACCAATGCAAAGCACAGCACTGTGAGGGCTGCTGTGGGGAAATGAACTCCAGCTCAGCCAGATCCAATACATCCTGTCACTCCAGAAATAGAGATGGATTCTACTCCTATGTTTCTTAATGGCATCAGCATACATTGTGCACTGGTGTCAACTAAAGCCTTATTCCCTTGTTGATCTGATGTGCTAGGCCATTGGATCCACATAGTCCAGTAGATCCGATTGTCCCTTTCCTTCACCTGGCTGGAGGCAGGGCCCCTCTAGTTCTGGTCATGGCACTTGTTGCTCACTTCTTGTAGATATGACCTGGAGGTCCCTTCAAAAGGATCAGAAGTGACATCAGCCCTTTGTTCTGTCTGAGGACTTGCCCACTGGAAACTAGAGCTGCATTTATCCTGCAAAATTTTCCTGTGGTGGTTGTTCTTCCTCTCAACTCACGTAACTGTGCTTCTAGGGCAGAGGTGGGTTTTCCATCCTACTTCCTCATGTCCTCTCTGTGATCACAGAGGGTAAACTACAGGTTACCTCGTGGTGTGGACTGACTCTCACACAGCAGGGCACTTGCTCTCAATAGCAGAGACTCTGGTCTGTACTGGTGTGGCATGGGACATTTCTTCTTTAACTTGCTTGAGTCTTTCAAATCTGTCCACAGTGTTGAGCAGTCTTTCCACAGGCAAGATTCAGATCGGTAGGGAGGAAAAATATGATCTTCATATTGTTGGAGTGAGGTAGTCACCCCAAGCACTGTTAGTTTTCCTTCTTTCATTGACACCAATGCCAATGAATTGGCATATGATGATGGCACACTTCAAACAAACTTCCACCACATGGATTGTGTACACTGGACCTCATCTGGATCTACAGGGGACTGTTCATTATTTAAATCCCTATAAATTACCTCCAGCACAGCTAATCCTCTCAATTACTGGATACTTTTCTGCATGGCTTTCTACCTGCTTGGGCACACTATTAGATTGTCCTTGAGAGAATAACTTTCACACTTGACAGGAGTCACCTCTAGAGCATGAGAGCTTTTGTCATCTTCCCAATCCCCTTGTTGATGCCCACATCCCGAGACAAGGATCCCAGCTGCTTGGCTTCACTACCATCTAGTTTCATATAGTGGGCCACAGTCTCCCAGCATTGGAGCAGCCAGGTCAGTAGGGGGGTCACCCAACCAGAGGCTGAAATCTTTTTGCATATCTCAAAGCTCACCTGGGGATAGGGATCAGGTGATTATCTCTGGCCCTGCCTTTTCCCCCTGTTGTGAGGTCTCTGCTTCCTCTTCATTCTTCACTATGCAAACTGATTTAGTCTTGGATTTCTTCTTCTGTACAGGGGCAATTTCCACTGATACGGATGTTCCTCTGGTTCAGCTACAGTTTGAGTGGCCACAGTGCCTGTTGGTCTGCTTTCTTCCTCCTCTCTCTTAGGGTGCTGTCTAGTGACAAGCAGTGTCTGATAAATACTAGCCAGGGCCTAGTATATTGCAATAAGTTGCTCCTCTCTGGAGTTGCCTCAGCATTCTCCTTGCAAAATGTTCTTTCACTTTAGCAGGATTCAGTATGATCAGTAATGACTATCCACCCTCAGGGCAGATCTCTTAATAACCTCCCTAGAAACCTCTTTCTTAACTCTAAACATGGTATGGATTGCACTGAGGAGAACTGGCAGACATAACAACAAGAACATGCTTTCCTTAACATCCAAAGGGAATTCAAAATTCCCAAAAGCTGCTGTAACAGGCCTGAAGGAGGAAAAGGGGGTTAAAGGCTGGGGAAAATCATCCTCCCCTTTTCCCCCCAGAGACTGGGTACAATTATTAATGGACTCCCAAAGGTAGCACCCAAGGCCAGGGCAGGAGAGCAACACTGAATACACATCCCTCATTGTACTTGATGTTATCATGTCATAAACAGATATTCTACAGTACAGCAACAAAGCAATCCTGATCCCTCTCCCTGCTGTGAAAAAGAGCACTACAAGGAGCATATATGGGAACATACACAGGGTTATGCACCACACCCACATGAACAGACCTAGCAACATTATGACCAGTGGCTCCACACCTAATACAGCCAATGGTTAGATAAAATTAGTTTCCAACCTTCTCTGTTCAGATCTGTTGTTGTCTCAACCCTTTGTGCTGCACATTGGGCACCAAATAAGGCTGTCATGGTTTAGGAATGGTACTCCCCAATTAAGTTCTTTCACCGAGACTTTCCAAACCACACTGCCACTCCCTTCTTCTCCCCTCTTCCCCCCCTTCTCCCCCCTTCCCCCTGCAGGTGGCCAGAGAGCAGAATTAGAGGCACATAAGGCAAAGGCCACATGTTGAGATATGAACAATTTACTGGAAAAAACAATGAGATAAAATACTGAAAAATAACAGCAACAATGTTAATAATTAAAGTATGCAAAAAGGGAATGATTCACATGCAAAAATATTCACCATAGACCCTGTGACAATGAACAGTGGCTGACGGGTTCCCCACCCCACCATGCTTTGTTCCATTTGAAAGGGACACCCTTCTTAGAAGTTGAGAGAGTCCTTTTTGCCTACCTCTAGCAATGATGTAAGGTGGTAATGAATAACACAATGTCTTGGCCTGCACCCCCTCCTGCTGATCTTGGCAGGAACCAGGACAGGTACCTGCTTTGATTTCTATATATGCTAAGTAGTTCCCTGTGGTAAAAGATCCTGTATGTAGCCTAAGGAGGAACCTACCCTGGAGGATGATTGTCTAAAGCTTTTTGATGTCCCCACTAATAGTAGAGGCTCACACTCATACTCTGATTTGTAGGCTTTTTTTCTCTTCCACTGCAGAAAGATCTTCTTGAGATTTAATTCTGGTCATGTTAATGGAAAGAAAACCTATGTCAGTTTTTATTAGGTATGGATCCGTGGCCTGCATCTCTTCCTGCTTTTTCCTGTTCTGTCTCTCAACCTTCCTTTCTGGTTCTTGTTTTCCATATTTAATGTTCTTTTTCTCTAGTGCATTTGGTTTCCTGATAAAATTTGACCGATATAATCATTGTGTCATAATTTCTGAATAGCAACTTTTGAAGCTCTAATCAATTTCAAACAAATTTGATAGTGGTCCAAAAGTCTCAAAGATCATTGAATTTCTACAGCCTGCCTGGCAAGGCAGCAGTTAGGGTAATGAGACCCAAATTATCACTTCCTTGTTTTGCTGGACTTCACCTTTCATCTGCTCCATCTGTGCAAGCATCACTACAGAGAACTCTCCTGCCCATATGGTTGTGAGACAAAAGCATAGGTTTTAATGGCCTGAGTCTGGCTAACCCAGATTCTTTGCTTGACACTTTTCTGTACTAGAGGGACTGCTCACAAAAATTTCATAGAAACCTTTGTGCCCATCCTTTCTTACTAACTGGTGACAAGCCTTTACTCACCCAGGACACGTCTTAGCACCTCCATGACACTGCTTAACGCATGAGACTGGAGAGCTGACTGTAACTTAAATATGGATTTAATTGAAAGCATTGGTGAGGTGAGATTAGAAACCACACAACATTACCTGGGCCACACTTAGGAACCACTAATGTTTCCTGCCCTCGGTGCCTCTGAACAGTTGTTAAGGCTGTGATGTGCAGCATGTGTGACTCATATTGAGTACTGTGCTGCAGGAGAGCAAGCAGAAAGTTTTCACTTAAAGGGGAATGTTAGCAGGATGATTACAAATACAATGACTAAAAATAAGATTGTAAAAGGATAAGTAATTACTGGTTTTGATTTTCATATTTTAGACTGGTTTTAATCAGTGTATGTTCTTATTTTGCCCAGTAGCATATGTATGATATATATGTATAATATGTACATAATGCAAATGTATTTTAAATGTATTTTAAATCCCTCCAGGGATGGTGACTCTACCACTTCCCTGGGCAGCCTGTTCCAATGCTTGACAACACTTTCTGTGAAGATTTTTTTCCTAAAACCATTGTAGGTCCCTTCCAACTGAACTATTATATTCTATATACACAAAAATTGCTAATTTTGACCTGAGATTTTCTCTGATATATTTTGACGCTAAGGATAAGTTACGCTAGGTATTCAAAGTACTTTCTCTCCCCCTTTCTTGTGTAGTTGGTCTTATTTCCTCTTTACATGACATTGAGAACTTATGAGATCTATCCATCATTAAACTAAATCATGTAGAAGTAAAGCAGACAGCAAAGCAGGTACCACGTTCTTAACTCTTCGATCTGCATTCGCATCCCCATTTCGTCATGGGCTGCAGCCTCCTTGGTCGCTGACAGGTGCTGCGGGTGCATGGCCGCAGCTGTCCCTAGGAGACTGGGCTGAGGCTCTGCTTCGCCCTTTCCGTGTCAGGGCTGCTGGAGCGTTCTCTCTGGTTTCAGGTGGCGGTGGTGTTATAAATGAGAAACAAAAGTCTCGATATTCAACAAAATTTAGATTGCTTTATTTGATATAGACAGAGCAAGCAGCGCTGGGGAATGTGAGGGGTTACCGCCCACTCCACGCTCCATCGAACCTTGGTTTGCAGCCTCTTCTTATAGTATGGTTTCTCATTGTAATCAATAATTTTTGGTTTTTTGCTGTCATAATTTTTCCAGGTAAGCAGTGGTGGTCGAATAAAGATCCATATTCAAATTCACAAAGTCTCTGAGCGATAGTCAGTTTCACAGATAACCATCTGGTCTTTGTAGATAACCACCAGCGAAATCTGGAAGTCTGGTCCTTGAGATAGGCAGCACTGATCAGACAAAGGCAGGAAGGACTATTGGGAAGTCTGATTTTGCAAGCTGGTAGTAGATACAACTTATTTGGAAAACATAATATTCATAACAAGGTGATTTAAAACAGAATGATTTAATAATATATTTTCCTTTATCTAGTGTCCATGCTTCACTTCAGACGTTAGTATTCTGTTTTATACAAACCCCAATACTTTTATGATTAACAGGAATCTTTTATCAATTATCACAGTGGGGAAGGGCTATGCAGGAGCCGCCCAGTTTTCCCCCGCCCGGAATTGAGCGGCTCGCCTTTTGTCGCCCCCAGGCTCCTGACGGTGTGGAACACACTGGGGAAAGGCTGACGGCGGCCCTGGCGGGCCGGGTGTGGGCGGCGCTAGGACCCAGGAGGACGCAAGGCGTCTCTTAGAGCCAGATTGCAAATTCGCCGTGACTCAGTTCGTGTACTGGAGCAGGTTAGTGTTATCCTGTGGGGCCGGGCTCGGGTGAGAGCAGGCCGGGCGTCATGCAGCTAGCTAGCTAGCTAGCGTGCTTGCTTGCTTCCCCCCTACCTTCTTTCCTCCCTCCCTTCCTCCCTCTCTTCCTCCCTCTCTTCCTTCCCGGGGCCTGCCGCGCAGCTAATCGCGGCCTCTTGTTTGGTGGTTTTTTTAGCAAGCCAAGATGGAGTATGAGTGGAAGCCTGACGAACAGGGGCTTCTACAGATCCTGCAACTGCTCAAGGAATCGCAGTCCCCAGACACCACCACGCAGAGAGCCGTTCAACAAGTATCCTTGGTCGAGGCCTACACCGCGGGCGGGCAGGCGGGCGGAGCAGGCAGAGCGGCGCTGCGGACGTCCGGGCGACCGCTATAGGGAAGCTGGGGGGTCCGGGTAGGGGTAGCGCGGCCACAGGCCAGTGCTGTAGCAGGTAGGTGGCGGCCGGGCCTTTCCGGGGAACCGCCACAGCGAACGCTGTGGGCTGAGCCTCCGCTTGAGCGGGTGGCCGGGGCGCGGCATTTGAACCGCTAAGGCGGCCCATGGGCCACAGGGCCGCTTTCCCCCGCCAAGAGCTCGGGCACCTCTTGCGAGCCCCGAGCCAACGTTCGGGGTGTTTTTGTTTGTTTGTTTGTTTTTTAAAAAAAATTAAATTTGCTTTTTAAAGCCCTGGCTCCTTTGTGGCTGCTTTGGTATCTGCTGCTTTTCCAGATTACTCCATGGTGGGCCTCTGCCAGCACCTAGCCCTCATCCTCAGCAGATCCCACCGAGAAAGCTGGGGCGGGGGAGCGGGGGGGACCTCTGGTCGTCAGGCTGAGTTGATGATGCGGCGCGGGGTAGCTGTCGCCCCTGCGGCAAAGCAGGGGTGAGCAGGGGCTTCCTAAACTAATCCGGCGCTAGGATTCACGGTGAAAGCCTAGCTGGTGGGAGGAGTGTTCCTGGTGGAGCCGACTGCACGCTCTCTGTGACCTGCTGGCTCTGACCGTGTTTTATTGTGTTAGGATGTTTCTGCTTGCCTAGAATCCTGAGCCTGAAATACTACTGTTCGTTACACTTTTTGCATCTCACAAGAAGAGTGAAATCTACCCTATGTGGCTTGTGCAGCTTTGCAGTGCATTTTGCATTAGTGTTGTGGATTCTTGGTTTGTTGTTTGGGTGTTGGGTTGTTTGTTTCCCCCCTCATGTCTCTCTTCATTGTAGAAGTGATGAAATAGCAAGGTTTTAAGCAACAAAGATTGAAAGAGGAAAATTTACCATTAAGTCTAGTAGAAGCATAAGTCTTGAAAAATAAAGCTGTCATCTACTGTCTCCTGTTCCTTGAGCTAACTATAAAGGTGCTTTAAAATATCTAGAAGTCCTGAAAGGATATCCTCCTATGAAGAATATGAGTTTAGTATCTTGATCCCTTTTTATTTAAGGCATTTGCTTGAAGATCTTCACGAAAGGCAACAACACTTATTTATGTAGGTAAGAATATGTATCTATGTTGTGTTAGGAGTTTAGCTTGAAGCCAAATTTGCTTGACTTCTAGACTTTCTTAGTAGATGTGGTCAAACCTTGGAAGGCTTCTGTTCTTACCTGAAAGGTGAAGGTAGATTTCACCTTGTTTTTGCATCTGTGTTTCAGATTCTTAAGATGGTATTGCTTTCTATGAAAAATACTATACAGAAATTGCTAAGTGTTCTGATAATGCCCCAAATTTAAACAGGTGCTCTTTAGTATTTAAAATAAAAAAATTATTATAGTAACAGTGATTATAGTGTAGCTTTCATGTAAAATTACATTTTAAAGGTCTGCTTCAAATAATGGCATCTGGCTAATTATCAGTGGAAGGGCTATCAATGTCAACATAGATATGTATGGCTAGGGTTTAGCAACTTTGAATATTTAGAGCTTTAGCTGTACAGCAAGTAAAATAAATGCCTATGAAGCAAATAATCCTACTAGTTCTAAAAATATTTTTTTGTTAAATGTCTTAATTGTTTGCCATACTGATGATATCTAGTATATTTGGTAACTGCATGCTTATGACTTAAAATATTGTTGAGCATAATAGTAATTAATACCAGGGTGTGAGAACAAGATACAAGGAGAATGCCAGAATGCTGTTCTAGGCAAGCGGTGGCAGAATACTTAGAAATTTGAGGCAAAAGTAATGACAAATTTTAGAAAAACAGCAACGTACCTTCTAACTGTTCAGAAACATAATAATTCTTCTTGCAGTTGCCCCAGAGAACATAATCAAAAGGTTGGTATTGCTAGTTAGATGATTTTTCAGAGAGGTGTCACTCTAGAAAATTGTTTTCTGTACAGGATTTTTTTTTTAAAGACACCATGGATAAACATGAACTTCTTTGTACAAATATCTGGGCATCTACAATGAAACAGCTTCTCACAGTTGAAAGCTCAGACTGGCTAGTTAGCATAATAAAAAATGTATATGATTAATATGAAAGTGACTAGCTTATAAAAATCATCATAGTTGTATTTTAATGCTGAAATGCTTTTATTTATTGTGGAGTAAAAAAAAATATGTATTATGTGATTGTGTCTCAGTGGATTCCTTAGGTTTTGTTGGCTTTTAAGTGTAAATTTTGAAATCTAAAACTGTACAGAGGAATGTAGGGGGTTTGGGGAGGGTGGGAATTTGTGTTTGTTCCTGGATTCTTTTCTCAGATTTCAACATAACTAAAAAGCTACTGCTTCAGTATGAAAATTACATAAATTGTTTTCAAATTGTTCATAGCCTGTATGTTGTGAGCCTATAGTCATAGCATTTTTTAATGATGCAGCAGTACATAGCTCACTTAATCATAGTATTCAGAAAGCTATAAATGCCGTGTGTGAAGATTTTAATTTCCTTAACAGTTTTTCTCTTCAGAAACTAGAACAACTCAATCAGTATCCAGATTTTAACAACTACCTGATTTTTGTTCTTACAAAGTTGAAGTCTGAAGGTAAGTTCTTGGGATATTGACTGGTTTATTAATTTTTTTTTCTTTTTAAAAAAATTATTTTATGTAGCTTTAAAGAAAAAGGAAACTGATTTCTGTACTCAGTGTGCTGGTGGGTTGATCTCAATAGTCATGTAGAAGAACTCTTTATCCTCTTGGGAATCTTTGTGGAAAAAGATCTGATAACATGGTGCTTGTAGTTTCAGTCTTGAAAGAGATTCCATTCTAAAAGTCCGATGAAATCTTAAAAAAATGTGGGAGCATCATACTTCTATCAGACTACAGTGAAATAGTAGAATAACTTTGCACATCATGGTGATGAATCATGACTATACACATTATAAAACATGCTGCTAAATCCAGTTTAGATAGTGATCTCCCTAGTAATCAATCTATTAAATATTTAGAAGATTACTGTTGCAGCTGCTTGCTCAACACTCATCTCTCCCTCCCACCCTGGTGGAATGGGGAGGAGAATCAAAAGTAAAACTTGTATGTTGAGATAAGAACAGTTTAATAATTGAAAATAAAGTAAAATACAGTAATAATGATAAATGATAATGATAATAAAAAGGGAAAAACAAGTGATGCACAATGCAATTGCTCACCATCTGCTGACTGATGCCAAACCCCCCTTCCCAAACCCAGATCGGCCCCCTTCTGGTTAACTCCCACCAGTTTATATACTGGGCATGAAGTTCCATGATGTGGAATATCCCTTTGGTCAGTTTGGGTCACCTATCCCAGCTGTGCTTCCTCCCAGTTTCTTTTGTGAGCCTCCTCACTTGCAGAATATGAGAGAAGAAAAAATTCCTTAACTTAGGATAAACATGACTTACCAAAAAATTAAAACATCAGCGTGTTATCATCACCATTCTCATTCTAAATCCAAAACACAGCACTGTAAAAGCTACTGAAAAGAAATTAACTCTTCCCTACCTGAAACCACATAATCAAATCCTAGAGTTGTCCAAATATTATGTCTATAGAATCTTTCTTCTGAAGCCTTAATTCTAATATAATATAGTTATTTACTGTTGGCTTATTTTTATGGACGTTTGTACAAATTGTTTATGGCACAGTGTAACCTCTTCCAGTTGGAAAATTGAGGCAATTCCTTGGTAATGATCAGTAATGACTATCCACCCTCAGGGCAGATCTCTTAATAACCTCCCTAGAAACCTCTTTCTTAACTCTAAACATGGTATGGATTGCACTGAGGAGAACTGGCAGACATAACAACAAGAACATGCTTTCCTTAACATCCAAAGGGAATTCAAAATTCCCAAAAGCTGCTGTAACAGGCCTGAAGGAGGAAAAGGGGGTTAAAGGCTGGGGAAAATCATCCTCCCCTTTTCCCCCCAGAGACTGGGTACAATTATTAATGGACTCCCAAAGGTAGCACCCAAGGCCAGGGCAGGAGAGCAACACTGAATACACATCCCTCATTGTACTTGATGTTATCATGTCATAAACAGATATTCTACAGTACAGCAACAAAGCAATCCTGATCCCTCTCCCTGCTGTGAAAAAGAGCACTACAAGGAGCATATATGGGAACATACACAGGGTTATGCACCACACCCACATGAACAGACCTAGCAACATTATGACCAGTGGCTCCACACCTAATACAGCCAATGGTTAGATAAAATTAGTTTCCAACCTTCTCTGTTCAGATCTGTTGTTGTCTCAACCCTTTGTGCTGCACATTGGGCACCAAATAAGGCTGTCATGGTTTAGGAATGGTACTCCCCAATTTAGTGCTCCCACTGTGTCATGAATGAGTGTTTTAAGATTTCTTAAAGAATCACCTGCAAAGGTATGAATAAAAACAGGTTTAAAATAAAGCAAAAGCACAATAACTTTCGTTGGCAAAGTTCACTCTACTAACTAGATGGTTAAGGCACACTGAGGAAAAGCAAATAAAAAAAAAAATCCAGAGTCAGTCAATCCAAACTGAAATAAACCTAAAATTATCAGGGAGGGGCAGGGGAGAGACAAAAGGATAGAAAGGGTAAGGATAAAATCTAATGACCTAAAGGCCCAACAGCACTTAAACTTTGCAGTTCTTAAACTTATCAATACTTAACTTAAACTTGGCAGCACCTTAACAGCATTTAACTTGATTTATAATTTAAAAATTTAGCAAAGGTTTCATATAGGATTTACTGTAGCACAGCAGTAACTTGCTTACAGGCCTAATTTACAAATCTAAAGTACTTAAGAATCTCAGAGAGAGCAGCGTTTCTCCCACATTTGCTATAGCATATTCACACTTACATGCACACAGATATAAAGAGTCTGTACAAAGTACCTGTGAAAAATTCCTCTCAAAGGTAGTGAAACACACTTTAGATGCCTTTGCATCTTCTCAATGGGCGAAGGGTCAAGCCTTGAGGAGGGGGATATCAGCCCAGGATTTATCATTGTTCAATGATCCTCTGAGTATAGCAAACTTAAGAGTTTGCTGCGTCTCAGGGGTCTCACTCAGGGAGGTTGCTAGTTGCAGCTGCTGTGGGCCAGGAGAGCTCAAAGGGTTTTACTTTGGACTGCTCTTGATAGGGTTGCAAGAGAGGGCTTTGGTCATAATTTTTCGTCCTGGCTGCACTTCAGGTCCTGCCATTGGGTTGCAACAACCCCCTGCAGCACTACAGGCTTGGGGAATAGTGGCTGGAAAGTGGCCCTGTGGAAAAGGACCTGGGGGTGCTGGTTGACAGTGGCTGAACATGAGCCAGCAGTGTGCCCAGGTGGCTGAGAAGGCCAATGGAGTCCTTGCTTATATCAGAAATAGTGTGGCCAGCAGGACCAGGGCAGTGTACTTGGTGCTGGTGAGGCTGCACCTCAAGTACTTTGTTTTGGGCCCCTCACTACAAGAAAGACTGAGGTGCTGCATCATGTCCAGAGAAGGGCAACGGAGCTGGGGAAGGGCCTGGAACACAAGTCTGATGAGGAGCAGCTGAGGGAGCTCAGGGGGCTCAGCCTGGGGAAAAGGAGGCTCAGGCGAGACCTTATCACTCAACTACTACCTGAAAGTAAGTTGTAGCCAGGTGGGGGTTGACCTCTTCTCCCAGGTAACATGTAACTGGACGAGAGGAAATAATCTCAAGTTGCACCAGGGGAGGTTTAGGTTGGGTATTAGGGAAAATTTCTGTAATGAAAGGGTTATCAAGCCCTGGCATAGGGTTCCCAAGACAATGATGGAGTCACTATCCTTGGAGAGATTTGAAAGCTGTGTAGATGTGGCACTTGAAAACATGGTTTGGTGGTGGACTTGGCAGTACTGCGTTAATGGTTAGACTTGATGATTTTAAAGGTCCTTTCCATCCTAAATGATTCTGTAATTCTGTGTCTAACTGTGGCTGCTAAAAATAATGCTTTCATTGTGGCTTGCAAGGGCTGTAAATAGTGTGTAAATAAAAGGAAAACTCCTTAGGCTTCCTTCCTGGCCAGACACAACATTATTCTGAATAACTGCTTATGGAGGACTGGATTTCTTGGATATGTGCATACCTATCAGTGTATTATAGATATGCAAGGAAATAATAATTGGACATATTAAATTAGTGTAATAATTAGTGAAGAGATTTTACCTTTAATTCAGAGAACATGTCAGGTAAACCTGAGACTGATCAAGAGTTCAAGTAAGAATGTCCTCCTTTAGGATGTTCTCCACCTGAGATTCTCAACACAGGTGCTTTTGGTCAATGAACTATCAAATGGAACACTCCAACCCTCCCCATGTCTTTCTCCATGGTTTATAGGAATTTTCAGTGCAATACAGTTCATCCCTACAGCTTACAAAAGGATTTTCAGCCAACCTTCATAGCATCTTCTCATTTTCCTTCCATCTAAAGAAACTTAGCTCTGGCTTCACTGACCTTGGTGTCTTCTATTCTTTTTCCCTCTCACTTAGGGGAGGATTGAAGGTTTGTAAGTCTTATCTGAGCATTAAAAGAGTTAAGATCTCACATGGGAAATGCCAAAACTGCAGCTTCCAGGCCATGCTGGAGCTGTGCCAGGATCTTAGGAGATTCAGGCCCTGAGGCCGTGCTGGGAGGGTGGGGATGGGGGATGGCTAAGATCTCAATCAGCCTCCCTGGGGCTCAGCTGCAGCACCCACTGGCCATGGCCACTCCTCCTCCCTGCCGGGACATGCCAGCTTTCCAGACAGAGGGCCCGGCTGCCTCTCCCGTCAGGCTACGCGGGAGGCTGGGCGGGCTCAGCCACCCTTCAGCTGTTCTGAGTTGGCGGCAGGGCTCTGCCGAGCTGCGGCTCTGGGGGAGGGGAGAAGGGAAGGCCAGGATTTTAGAAATGGGCCTCTCCTCTTCCTGCCCATTGGGGCCCCTGATTGAAAATGGGGCCCAGTGGCCTCACGGGCCCACCTCACCCTGGCCTGGGCAAAGGGCCCGGACCAGGTTAGTTACCTTGAACAAAGCAGGAAATTAAAGAGAACTTTTTTCTGGGTTAGCTCCTTCAAAATGTGTTTTCACAGAGCAAACTAACTTTCTCCAATTGGTTTCTCGGGCTGTCAATAACCAAACCAGCCTCCAATTGGTCCCATCAACTCACAGACGAAGTTCTCATGGAGAAAAACCACTATGAGTCTGGCCTCTCCCAGGTGTAACCAGCACAACACAGTAGTCAAGGTGCGGCCTCACCAGTGCCGAGTACAGGGGAATGATGATGATAATAATAATACTTGTCACATCTCATAACCACATTCTGTAGTTGACAGAGGTATGTCCACTCATCTACCTTTTAGTATCTTTATTTAAAATTGTAAATCTGTTCTCCTAGAAAAGTGTTTGGCCCTTGAAATGCAGTGCTCTGCAAGAACTTTTATTTTTACATTGTTTAGAAGTTGGTAGGTATTTAAAACCTGTAGTATAGACAAAGTTATAGAATTCTTGTAAATATATATGCATCGGGTGGATTCCTGGTGTTATAAATGAGAGACAAAAGTCTCGATATTCAGCAAAATTTAGATTGTTTTATTTGATATAGAAAGAGCAAGCAGCGCGCTGGGGAACGTGAGCAGTCACCGCCCACTCCACGCTCCACTGAACCTTGGTTTGCAGTCTCTTCTTATACTGTGGTTTCTCGTTGTTCACAAATTCACAAAGCCTTTGGGTGATAATTAGTCACAGATAGCCATCCGGTCCTTGTAGATAACCACCAGGGAAGTTCTGGGAGTCTGGTTTTTGGGATAGGCAGCATTGATTAGACAAAGGCAGGAAGGGCTTTTTGGGAAGTCCGATTTTGCAAGCTGGCAGCCGATACAACTTATTTGAAAAACATAACATAATATAACATAATGTAATGTAACATAATACAACATAATATAACATAACAAGGTGATTTTAAACAGAATTATTTAATCATATAATTTCCTTTATCTAGTGTCCATGCTTCACTTCAGAGCTTAGTATTCTGGTTTATACAAACCCCAATGCTTTTGTGATTAACATGAATCTTTTATCAATTGTCACACTGGTTTATGAAGTTACTGAATTCTATATAAGAGTGATGTTGGTAAATTAATATTTATAGTTACAGAGAATAAAAATTAGTGCTTCTTTAGGAAGACTGAAATATACTTTTAAATCTTGTTCTAATACTCGTATACAACATTCTGGTTTTGGAACTCATAATCAGTTGATTAAAATTATTTTAGCAGTAGCCCCTCTTTTTAAACATGCCATTTTTGTTCAACTAGCACCAATTGTACTAGAAAGTATTTTTAATGGCCCTCAGTCAGTCATCATAGGCATGATAAAAGTCCTTGTGTTATGATGCACTAACTTTTAGTTTTTAAATATTTTATATTTGAAAGTTTTATCTCTTTTTTTCTTATATTTCTTTGGGGATGTTAACAGTTGTCTTGGTTTGAAAGACAGGTATTTGCTAAGGAAAGGCAAGAACCCCTTTTTCTGAGATGGAGAGTGCAACCCCCTCCCTTCTAATTATTATAGTTTCAAATCAGAGGCTTTCTGGCAGAAGATATGGGGATAGGAATAACAGTTCTTTACTAATATATTTAACAAGGCAAACAAAAGAAACAACAACAGCTATAAAAATTGACAACAAAACAGAACAGTATAGCTCAGTTCCAGTCCTTTTTGGCCGCAGACTCCCTCTCCCTGTGCTCAGTTACCGGTGCTGTGGGCAGGGCAGGTCCCGTGCAGCTGAAGGGGTCTGAGTGATGGTGGCAGCGGCCCAGGTGTGAGAGGGATGGAGGAGCGACTCCCCCCTCACGGTGTCAGTCGTGGTGCTCAGCAGAGTGTCCGGAGGTTGTAGGATGAAGTTGGAAGGCAGCAGAGCGATGTCCGACAGCAGGGAACGTGGGTCCTGGCGTTGGGATGGCGGGGAGGATGCTAGGTAGGAGCCCTGGCCATCTTCCTTCGACTCCACGAGCAAGTGAGAGAGCGAGAGCCAGAGAGCCCAGGCCCCTGTCCCTCCTTTCCTTTTCCGGTCTCCCCCTATCCCCCACCTCCCTTCGAGAGAAAACTATTGCTACTAAGGTGTAGCCACAAATACTTAGCATAACAATGGGAAAAATTCCACAGAAAGAAAAGAGAACAATTCAACCCCCAACAATAGTTTTGAAGGTCTAGAATAGATCTGTGTGTAAACTGTAACTCTTGGTGCAAATGAACTTTAAACATCCTTACTTCTTGCCAAAATCAGGGCTTCTGTTCTGGTTTGGGCTGAGGTAGAGTTAATTTTCTTCACAGTGACTGGTATGGGACTGTGTTTTGGATTTGTGCTGGAAACAATTATGATAACACAGGGATGTTTTTGTTACTGATGAGCAGGGCTTACACAGAGCCATGGCCTTTCTGCTTCTCAAACCACCTCACCAGTGGGTATGCTGGGGGTGCACAACTGACCAAAGGCTACAATGCTGATTAAAATTAGCTTTTTTGGCTGATTAGGATTGCTGTAAAATTTAAATTTAAATTTTCTTATACTCTAAGCTAATCCATTCTATGTAGAACCTTGCATCTCACTTTTAGCACGCTTCAGAAATAATACCAAGTTACTTATGCCCTTGGTTGAAGAACTAAACATGAATCTGTTCACAAGTGAACTCTGAAACTAAAAAACTTTGCTATGTAAATTGATGGTTATATTTGGAAGGAGGGATAAGGAAATAAAGATTAATATTTATCACTGTAAGCTTTGATCTTGTTGCATTGTTCTGCAAATCTACTTTATCCTAAGAACTGATGGAAGTTATAAACACAATTATTTTCTGTTGCAGATGAGCCAACACGTTCCTTGAGTGGTCTCATCTTGAAGAATAATGTAAAAGCACATTTTCACAACTTTCCAAATGGGGTAACTGACTTCATTAAAAGTGAATGTTTGAACAATATTGGTGATTCCTCTCCCTTAATTAGAGCTACTGTAGGTAAGTTTACTCTTATTACTGTATTCTGCACACTGAACGTGTTACTGATATAAGTGAGAGTTGTGCTAGTGAGAGTTATTAAACTCCTAAAACTGTTTGCTTCTGATAATTGTCACAACTACATCATTATTTGATTCTGGTATTAATCTTCAGTGTGAATATACAAATATATTTTTCCTTCCTAGTCTCTTAAAACTGAATTAGAAATTCAGTTCGTATCTCTTGAAATGTGACTGAACATAAGTTTAGTTGAATCTGCTAAAATTTAGCTTGCTGCCAATTTTTATACCTAAGACCAGGAGTAAGGTAAAAGTTCTGACTTCAGAACTATTTTAGCATTCCACTTGCATTAGTAAAACACTTGTTAGCTGATTTCCTCTTTGCTCCCCCATATGCACACCTCTTCAGGGAATCATTACACCAGATGTTACATACATTAACATAAGGAGTTTATGTTTTTGAAATAGCTTCTGTCAGGAAACAGTAGATAAAGTGTGGTGATCAGAACATCAGCTACAAGTGTTTTTGTTGTATGTTTTTTTTAATTTCTTAAATCCTGTGGTTTAGTACACCTCTTCCATAACATGAATATTTGTTATTTTTACTTATTTCTAGGTAATGTTGCTTTTCTGTCTGCTCTTTGAGAATATGATTTCTCCCAATTATTACAATTGTAATTTTCCTTGTCCACTCCAAAAACTAGAAAAAAGTGAAATAAATGTATAATTAGGTACAGTAGTAAAAAACAGGGAATGGTTACAAGTTCAGAAAGGCATTCAGCTTGTATCAGCTGATTTCTGTTATAAAATAATGTTATGGTTTCACCCTTAAGTAACTAAGTACCACACAGATGCCTGCTCACTCCCCCATCTCTCTCCCCAGTGGGAAGCAGAATCAGGTTGAGATAAGAACAACTTAATAATTGAAACAAAATAATAATTTCAGTAATAAAATTATACAAATAATATTACTAATCATTGTCATGAGAAGGACATAGAGTTACAGAAGCCAAGAGAAACAAGTGATGTGCCATACAATTGCTCACCACCTACTGACTGATGCCCAGTACATCCCTGAGCAGCAATTGGCCCCTCATAGCCAACTCCCCGCAGTTTATATACTGGACATGATGTTCTATGGTGTGGAATATCCCTTTGGCCAGTTCAGATCAACTGTCTCAGCTATGGTCCCTCCTGGTTTCTTTTGTGCAGCTCCTCACTGGCAGAGCATGAGACACTGAAAAGCCCTTGACTCAGGGTAAGCGCTGCTCAGCAACAACCAAAACATCAGTGTGTTATCAGCATTATTCTCATACTGAATCCAAAACGCAGCACTGTACCAGCTACTGAGAAGAAAATGAACTCTCCTAGCAGAAACCAGAACATTTTCCACCCCTAATTCCATACCATTTACATCATTCCAGGTCACACAGTTCCTAGTACCCCATCACCTGTCTTTTGTTAGATATACACACAGATATACTGCCTTAGTCTATGCACTATGGACCCTGTAAGTCTGTTGAGTTCATTCACTCCAAGTGCCAGGTCCTGCAACTCTGCAGTAGTACAGGCTTGGGGCAGAGTGGCTGTGTTGTGGCAAAGTGGGACAGCTTCAGACAAAGTTTATTAGAGAAGCCCTCTGGTTGAGTCACAAGGTGCAGAAAGGACCGCCTTGCTTTCTAAAACTCCTCAGAGAGAAGAGCCTGGGTGCAGCTGGATACAATCTTAGCTCCAGACTTGGTTAGCAGTTTACGTCTAAAGTATTATATAGGTGTAATTGAACCTTTATACAACTTTGTCCTGCAAGATTAAGGATGACAAACCAGATGTATTTATATAAATATATATGACTTATTATTATAATGATTAGACAAAAATGTCTTGATCAGAATTATTCACTGCACAGTATAGGAGCTGTAACTACTAGTATAGTATGGTGCACTATTTTGAAGCAATATTAAAGCTAGCAAAAACAATTAAGTAGAAATTGATGTTACTCACCCATACCAATGATCATGGCCAGGCAAATCACTTTTGCTCTGCCTTGAGGAGTAACCTTGAGAGGTATCCCCATTTAAGGGAGGAATCTCCACAGATACAGTTCAAGAAGGGGTGTGTTAAAAGACCCTGACATTAAAATTTGGGACTGGGCTTTTATAGTATAAAGTGATTGTCAGTCATATGTCTCCAGACCAGCTCTGTCAGCTCAGCAGCTTTAGATAAGTTATCAGTAGTATAATTTGTTCCTTTATCCGGGTATTTTACCAGGTCTACCACATCTTTGTCTCACTATGACGATGTTTAACTTTGGGATTGATAAGTCACACTGGTTTCAGCATTGTTCAATACCAAAAGCAGCAGGACTCCTCCTTCTTAATTTCTTTCTGATAGCATTGCAAATAGGACATTGTTTAAGTTGTTTTCCCCATTCCAGGCAGAGCATCCTGCTACACTCTTCCATCTGGCTTCAGTCAATCATTGTCTTATGAAATGGTAATGCAGGTATCTCTTGCCTTCATGCTATAAAAGCATCCACTGCATATGTGTACATTATCCTTAAATATGCTGAGGTACATCAGTCTCCTAAGGTTTACTATTTTAACTCATGTGGTTTGACAGTATTAGCTATTTTATAATTATACATTACATGTTTACACACAAAGTTATCAAAATCAGTTAGAATTTAGCCAGAAATATTAAACAGAGCATAATACGGAGTTAGCTATGGATTCTGGCAAAATCCCACTTATTATTTCAATTTATATACTTCTGGAAGGGTTAGTATCCTTATTTGTTGGATTAGGTACCACACATATATACAATGATTACTAATAAAAAACAGATTCCAATTAATAATAATATTACAATAACAGGATGTAACATTAAGTCCAGAATGCCCATTGTGGTTGGAGATCATCTGTGTGAGTTGACACAGGCAGGTGGCCAGAACAACCACAAAACCACCGCTTAAATGCAAGGAATAAATTTATTTAATTACCTCAGTAAGTGGAGGATCTCAAAGCAACACCTGGGCAGAAATACACAAGTGGGAACACAGCACCATCAGACTCAGTCCTTCCTAGTGGGTGGTGGGGCTGCTGTTTGCACCCATTTATCAAGGGCCTACACAAGCGTAGTTTACCACCATGCTGTAATCTCCTCTGTGCTTTTAATGATCTTTGAGCTTTGATCTTCCATCTCCTAAGACTGAGAGCTCAAGCATGTCTGTGAGAGGGTCTCTCCAAACACCTATGTTATCTCTACACAGAGATTCTACTTCTCAAAACAGAGGATAAACAGCAGTAGGCATAATACATGGAGTTTCCCACAGTTATTCTCCAGGCCATGGCATTCCCAGCTGCAAGGTCCCTTGAGCAAATCTATCCTTCTCACCATTCTCCTGCTTTTACCTGTTTCCTCCCAACAGCATCTAAAAGAGCTGTCCCACTAGTTATGTTCTCCATCTCTTTTTATTTGCTCTAAGACATGATGTATTTTTTCCACATAATTTGGGACAGTGATTAGTGTTTTCCAACTTTCCCTTTTCAGTTGTTTTACCAGTTTGTGTAGATCAGGATGTTCCAACAGCTTTTTTACCAGGGTAGTGTTTGAGACAAAGTGTCATATAACACAGAGTTGCCGTATATGTTCTAGAACACAGTTTCTTGTAGGGAATAGTTCACATCACATCCTGCTATGTTAATAAAGTTACGAATACATAGATTGGAGTGGTTAGAAAGCTGGATCTTTGTGTTATTTACTGTTAACACAAGGGGTTCTTTTACATGCACATCCTTGTCCTATGTATACCTGGATGGATTCAGGATCAGCATCAGAGTACATTTCAAAGTGACAAATGCTTTGTTCTGCTTCTAAACAGGTATCTTGGACTTTTTAAGTGTTACTTTAACATATAAGTCCATGTCATACTCTCACCATACAAGCATCTACCTCAGTTGTTTGCTCTGTGTGTGTGATGGTTTTTGAAAGCCTATGTACAGTGTTGCAACAGATGGAGTATGGTTTTGTTGTGATTTAGTCACAGTGTAATGATTTGGTATATGGTATTGTTGTGGTTTAGGAATGGTATTTTCAAATTTAATACTCCTGCTAAAACCATGTACTGCTTTCCCCCCACCCCCCACGAATTTGAGGCACAAAAGGCAAAGATCGTGGGCTGAGATAAGAACTATTTACTTGAAACAGCAATGAGATAGAAAACCAACAGTAACAGCAACAATATTAATAATAAAAGGTGTAAGAAAAAGAAACTATTTACATGGAAAGCCCCTGACAATAACCAATATTTGACTGCTCCACCCACTATGTTTTCTCAACCCCTCTAAAGCAAGTCTTTTTCTCCCCTCCCCTAGCAATGACCAGAGGTGATATAGAATAACCTCTGAGTAGCCAGGAACCCTCCCTGCTACTGCAAAAAATTAACCCCGTCCTGGCCAGAACTAGGCTAGGTATACACTGGAGCATTTCTTATTGTCCATAAAAAAGCTGTGGCCTTATTAGCGACTGGGTCATAGGAACATTTGATTGAAGACCACCAGGACTGAAATTCCCTCTGAAATTTAGTTGTCCCAAATTACCTTTCAAATTTTAATAAGTAAAAATCCATTTCCTCATTCTCTAATTATTGCAGCACTGGTAGTTTGTAGCCATAAGTGAGCTTGGATACATCTTAGTGCCAGACACATTACATTGAGTAATTCCTGAAGCATCCGCCAGCAATTCATGATTATCATTTTAATATTTTTCTGTCTCAGAAAAGAGAGTTGAAGAGAACCACTGAGTGTTTCCTAAAGTGGATTAGGAGGACTTTAAAGATTGCTCTATAGTACTCAAATCATAAATGGTCGTTCCTAATTTATTAGCTAGGGTTTCAAGATCAATGGTGTTTAATACCCCCATCCCAGTTCAAAATATACCAGTTACATCCCTCCTAAAACAAGTTAATGTCCTCTTGTTCAGCCTGGCATACCATCCAAGAGAAGAGGTATGTATAAAAGGCAAACACTTTGGTCTAAAAGCTGTAACATCAGTTTGCATAGACATTTCTACTTTTTTAAAAGACCTGTGTTGGTTTAAGACAATTTAAGGGGACAAACACTCCAAAATTAGTTACCTTCTATTTATTTTTAACCAATCCCTTTCCACCAATAAGGAGAAACAAATATGAGTAGATATAAATGAAAAAATAACAGTTCACTAAAAAATGAAACAGCATCAGGCAAAAAATAACAGTAAATAATCACTAGATACAAAATTGCTAAATCTCACGGACTCCCTGGGATCAAAGAGAAACAAAATGGTGGAGAAACCCCTCCCCCAAAATGGCACCTTCCACTGATGACCTCATGGCTTGAAAGACAAAGGGAAAATGGCAGACAAACCCTTCCCCCCAAGATGGCACCCTCAGTCGACCCTGTGTGGAGAGGCAATGGGAAAATTACCGACAAACTTTGCTCACCTCAACTTTACCCCTGGAACAAAAAACTGGGATGTAGGAGCTTACAAAGCAGTTCTGGTGGCAGATGGGAATTGTTGGCATTGTCTGGGAAGCTCCAGCCCTTCGGCAGCTGTGGTGGTGCGTGTGTGTGACATCAGTGCTGCCACTTGCTGCCTCCTGCCACCCACTGGACTCAGTCAGGATCAGTGCTGCTGTCTCCAAGCTGTTGGTGTTTGCAGGGGGAGAAGAAACGGTCTCTGCAAGCACTGGAAACTGCACCCCCCAGGCCCGACTGGCTCTGGCTCTGCGCTGCCGACAGATGTTGTGAAGTTCACTCTGAAATAGTTTTAATTGCTAAATGCAGCTTCTCAAGTTGCTACATTTGCCAGTCTAGAGACCAGCCCAAAGCAACTCCCTCCGGAGGCCAGAGAGAAACAAAGAAAAACCAAAGGGGAGCCTCCACCCACACTGCCTCAGTTCTCTCCCTGCAAGAAGGAAAGGAAAAGAGCCAGAACCAAGAGGCAAGAGAGTTCCTGCCTGAATGCCCCGAGCTTAATAAGATCGGTACTCCTCTGGCTCTAGGGTTACATTTCTGGCCATGTTGCTGGGTCGTGAAGAAACACTTAACAATTTTGGGCACAGATAGATATGGAATACAATCATTTTGGGTTACCCAGGAGAAGATCAAGAGGGATTAGACAGTATTTGTTGTCCTACCAATTTGACTACATAGGGCCTGACCAGTGAGATGTTTGGGGTCAGTTTTACAGGCTTTTTGATAATTTTGGTGGCACTCGTGGGAGGAATGCTAGGCACCCTTATATACTCCAGGATATACTCAGCTTCTATGTCATAATGAACTAAAACTGTGTTTTTCTGTTTCACTTTGCAGTCCTTTAGATTTGGGGTGAGACAAACTGGTGATATTACATATTCTGTGTTTCTAGTTTGGCTGTGTCTTTAGTAGCCTTTCAAAGGACTTCTACTAATGCATGACACCACCATCTACCAGTTGTAGGGGGACCGTTCTAGACAGATACATACTGGCCTATGGGATTTGTCTTGTTCACAAGTCCATGCTTAAGCAGTCCTCCAAGTGTGTTGGAGGATATTGGTATCTACTGCAGTGTTCCTGGTATTACCATCAGGATGATGACCAATAGCAGCCATTGGCCTCTAAAATAAAATAATGTATATTTCAGCAAATGCACCAGATGGGACAGGTTAGTTTCCTTAGTTGAAAATGTGGTAAATACCCATCTGGAACTGATTCTGTGTTGGTGACCATTAGAGTCAGTAGCCACCCAGGCTAGTGGAGCTTGAGTGTGCTTTGTAGTCATAGGTACAATTCCAGTTTGGGGTAATTTGACCATGACTGGTTGGCCTAATTTTAAATTCTCCTGAAAAGCTTCAATTTTATAATTTGATCGTGATTCAAGAGACATGGGGCTCAAGAAAGTTCGTGAAACAGGACTACCCATTGGTTCATATCAGTTATTTATCTCATATAATATAGAGAGTAACCTTTCATCTCGTCCAGATTCATGTGGTCTAATGTAGTGTTTCAGCAAACCATTTCTATGCTCCACCATCCTGTTTGCTTGGGAATAATAAGGTACATGAAAAACCCATTTGATAGTTTTCTTTCTGTGTCTCTCTTGCACCATCACACTGGTGAAGTTTGATTGTCACTGTATAGAATCTGGAATAGGGAGACTGGAAAACCAATTACAGAGTCCTTAAAGAGTAGCTTTGGCATCAGCTTGCCTGCTTTTAGTAGCAACTAACAGTCCAGATACCACTTCCATACCTCTTAGGATGTACTTGTAACTATTAGATGTCTTCAGAGGTCCAATATAATCTATTTGCTAAGTGGACCACAGTGCCTTGTTATTTTTGATAAGTAAAGGCAGTGCCTGGTCTGGGTGATTTTGTATGTCTTAATTGGCGCTGGAGACATTGTGTGAGAATGCCTTTACACATCTTCCTTGTCAATGGCCAACCTCTACTTTGTTATGCAAAAACTAAAACCTCCATCATGCCCCAGTTTACAGGTGTCAGGAAAATTAATCCACAAACACCAGAGGTTTATGTCCAAAAAGGAGACAGAGGAGTCCTTTTTGCTTTATTCGAATAAAGGGAGAGGCCATGGGACATTCCCCTGGGATCTCTCACATTTTTGGAGGACGCAGCCTCCTTTTTATCCTATTTTCCCGGCCGCATTTCCCTCTCTCTTTCCCCATTGGCTGAGGTACTTGAGAGGCACAGACTTCCCGGAACGCCTGATACCTGAAATTCCCCTCTAATGTATAACCCTCCCTTTTAATTTTTAATTCTTACAGAATTCATAGTTTCCCCCCCGTTGCTTCTTTCATCTTTCGATATCCAATTTCATTTATCAGCAGCCCTACAGTTTGTTTGTAAAGGCAAATATCTCTTTCCATTCATCAATCAGTGGAATCCATCCCATTGTTTCTTTTATCTCTCAGTGCTAGCCTTATGTACAAGCAGATCCACAGCTCATTTGTAAAGACAAATTCAACATTCCTCTCACACTGCAACCAGTCAGTCAATCAATACCAATGTTGTGGATCTTCCAAGTGATCAATTTTTATCTTTCTATTTTTTTCCATATGATCCACCTTGGTATTTCAATTGGTCTATAAGGCTTGAGTATTGGTATGAGCTTTGAACTATCCTTTGTGGGTTGGTTGGGATTGAGTCTGTAACAAGAACCATATCCAATCTTCCTTCTGCCAAGCCTTCTTTCCATTTACCTGCCAACCTAATGCTTCCCATTGACACCAGCACTGTGGCATTAGCCCAAACATATTTTGTCCTTTCTTTCTCATTTACTGCAAGCAGTTCAGCCTTTAATTCTCCCACCTGTGCATTTCCCATTCCTTCTTCTTTTTCTACTTCCATTACTTTCTGAAAGTTAAGACCAACTGCTCTGTACTTCCATTTGCCATCAATCTGTTTGGCTGAGGCATCAATGAAACAGGTATCTAACTTCAAAGTCCGAAGTTAATGGGGGAGGATTCTGTGTAGGACTAGGCTTATATGGCTGTTGCTAAGCCAGCATATCTGGGGTCACAGGTATCTGCAATTTTATAGGTTTTGTTGGTCCTTTAGTTATATCCATCTGATCCGTGAGTCCTGAGAAATACGCATACCATTTGTATGCTGTTGTTTTTTGTGTAATCCCATTAGGCAGAGCACTGCCTTTTTCAATAGTGGCTAACAGGTTAAAAGGTGCTTGGATTTGCACAGGTTGATGCTGTTGAATTTTCTCTACCTGTTTGAGGGCTAGGGTCAGAGACAATAATCCCTTTTCCCAGTCAGACTATCTCTTTTCAGTATCTTTTAATGCTGTGAAACTGAACTCTTTTTATCGACGATTGAGAGAGAGATGGGGACTACTGACTGGTGATCAGAATCCACTTTTTACTGCGTGCTACATGTGTTTATATACCATTTACATGAAGGCTAGTAATTTTACTATAGTCATCTAATTAAACATCACGCAGACAAAGTTTACATTTCTACTTAGTAAAATCTTTCCCGTCAGCCAGACTTGATCCAATCTTCTTGCAATCTGCAGAACTCTGTTTGCTCTTGCCAAGGCATCCTGGCTATCAAGCTGCATATGATGATTAAATCTACATTACTATCAGTCTCATTTACATTTACCACATCCACACCTTTTGGTTATTTGGGTCCATGAGGGCCTTTCTGGAATATATTGCATTAAGTCCCATGTTCAGCAAAACCCCATTCAACTATTATAGGATCACTGGGATGAACTGGTCCAAGTGATTGATATGTTAACTCTTCTATTAGTGTTTGCAAAGCCTATTTGTGACTGTCAAGCCACTCCTGTAGTCTGTTTTTTTCCTCATTACTGAGTACAATGGCCTCACTATTATAGAAAATCCAGAAACATGATTTCTCCAATATCCTAAAGTACCCATGATCTTTTGAAGTTCCTTTTTAGTAGTCGGGTGGGTTTAGCATCTAATTTTGTAATGGTTTTCTCTGGGTTTACAGCCTGACCAGAAATCCACCAGGCTCCCAGGAATTTTACCTCCTTAGAGGGGCCTTGGCATTTAGCAGAGAGCACTTCTATCCCCTCATAATTTAATTTATTCCATATATCCTGTGCTGTTGTTCTTACCACCCCCTATCAACACATCATCGACGTATTGATAAATTTGTACCCCTCCCAGGATTTCTATTTGTTGAAGGAATTCAGCTAGAGCATTGTGTGCTATTGTGGGTGAATGCTTATAGCCTTGGGGTAGGCGATTAAAGGTATATTATGTCCCCTCCCAAGTAAATGCAAATTTGGGCTTTTCTTCTTCCTGAAGTGGAACCATGAAGAACATGTCTTTTACATCTAAAACTGCCATCCATTTATGTGAAGCTACTTGCAGGGTAGCAGTGAGACTAGCAATGTTAGGGATGGCCGCAGGAGATGGTCCTGAGTTGGCATTCAGCCACCAATAATCAGTAGTTAAGCACCAGCTCCCATTTCCTTACTGGCCTAACAGGAGAATTTTATGGGGAGTGTGTCCTAAATAAAATACCCCTGTATTCTATACCCCAAATTACTTCATTTATCCCTTCTCTGGCTGCAGGGGAAACAGGGTACTGTTTGATATTGGTTGCAGTAGAAACAGGTAAAACTGGAGATATTTTTAATAGATTAATTTTTCTATTTTCTCCAGAAAATTTATTATTTGGAGTTTTTGCAGGCCCGAATAACCAAACATTCACATTGGGCAATTCCCAAACTTTTCCTTTAAGAATATCGTATCCTAAAATATTTTATTCATGGTCTGCAATTGCAAATGTGCGTGAGGTCATTCGTTTCCCCCAGGTAACCATAAACGTAATTTAGCAGTATAACATATAATACTTTGTCCATTAAATCCTGTTAGATGGACCGTTTTCTTTTAAAATTTTAGTTTTTCAGCATCTGTGGAGGTGATTAGACATATTTGGGCTCCTATATCAATTAGAAAATTAAAAGTTTGTTTTCTAGGTCCTACTGGTAAGTAGATATGGGGCCCATCCTTATCAGACCATTGATAGGTCATAATGGGCCACTGATGAGGCAAAAGGGTTTTTTCCCTTTTTGTGTTTCTGTTGTCTCAAAAGGGTTGGGGGGATGGGGAGTGGTTTTCCTGTGGAAGGTTTTTGTTATTTGTGTTTCCCCCTTGTTGTACTACTTTGACTAAGTCTGTTATTACTGCAGAGGGTTGTCCCCTCAGAGCCTCATGTAAATACCTAAAGTCACTGCCGTCCTCCACAGCTTATTTCACTCTTCCCGGAAGTGAACAGGAGTTTTTGATCTTTCTATTATCTTGGGTAGAGTATGTTCACATTTCAGTTTTTGGGCTCCTCTCAATAGCCTGAGTTTGTTTTCCGTGATGAGTTTCCCAGTCCATTTTCTTTGCGTGGTTTCTATCATGCAAGAGTCCTGCCCACATGGGGATGGGTCGGGTCATATCTCAGGGCTTGGGGATCTTGTAATGCTTCATTATGCATTATATCTCTTCTAATTTCATCTCGTTGCCCCACTGAATAAGTTTTTAACAATGTTGAGGCTCCTCTCAACAGAGTTCTTAATATATTAGGATACACCTCTGCAGAGATTGGTGTCTCCATTTGCACATCTGTACACTTCTCAGAGGCAAACTTGCCTTTGTACCAGTGGTGGCGATTTCATTAGCTGACTGTATGGGTATGGAAGCTGGTTCTCCTCTTTCCATAACATCTATTCCTCCTGCCCAACATGCAACCCTGCTGGTTATGCAATGGGGTTGATTGGTAGGCTCAGGTCCTAGATATAACGACTCTTGGCCATCAGTATTTGTCAGCTTCATTTCCATCCAGCAATATTCTGTCTCCCCCCTGAGAGGCTCACTCTCCAGAAATATTTAATTTCTGACACCCCTGGTTATTGCCCATATTTTTCCTGTAGATTTGCCAATTGCAGGGGGTCCCAGGGAGTAGTTCTGTGTAGCCGTGGAAAGGCGTTTTAACCCTTTAAGTGCGGCAGAAATAAGATGCACAGCTACATGGTTGTCTTTCATGACAGGAAGAAAGAGACAAGTTTATTCAGAAACGCACTTGGTTTTATAGCATGACTCGCAATTCCAAGAGTAGAGAAAAGGTGATTGGTTCAGAGAGAAGACACCCCATTGCCAGGGCCTGGTCACACACCACAACAGGTGTTCTATCTTTTTATTAATTCCTTTTTATTTTGACCAAATTATCACCCTGGGAGAAATTCTCCCCAGCCTTGAGCTGGACCAGCTTATCGGCTGGGAACAGAGCTGAAAAGCTCCAGCCTGGAATATTTTTCAGGCTGTAATTTTCTTACTTTCTCAATATGTGTCCCACAGTTATGACCATGTTCCTCCTGACCTTGAGGTCCTTCAGACACTTTGGTCTTAATTATGGGTCTCATTTTTAATTCTGGAACCTCTTCCACTTTAGGAGCTAGCGGTTCAATTGTTTAATTGTAGCTGGGGAAGGGTCTGGAGCACAAGTCTGATGAGGAGAAGCTGAGGGAGCTTGGAGTCTCAGCCTAGAAAAAAAAAAAAGGAGACTGAGGGGGAACCTTATTGCTCTCTACTACTACCTGAAAGCAGGTTGTCCCAGGTGGGGGTCAGTCTTTTCTCTCAGGTAACAAGTGACAGGATGAGAGGAAATGGCCTCAAGTTGTGCTAGGGGAGGTTTAGATTGGATTTTAGGAAACATTTTTTACAGAAATGGTTGTAAAGCATTGGAACAGGCTGTCCAGACAAGTGATGGAGTCACCATCCCTGGAAGTGTTCCAAAAATATGTGGATATGGCACTTGAGGTCATGGTTTAGTGGTGAACATGGTGATGCTGGACTAACGGTTGGAGTTGATGATCTTTAATATAATCTTTTCCAACCTTAATGATTCTATGATTTAGTTCATGACCTTGGGCTCTATCTGACTTAGTCTTTGAGGTAGGAAAGATCATGTGTGGTGTTGGATTGTTGTGTCTTTAAGCCAGTTCTGTTCCCATCACTGCTGTGCTCATTCAGTTTTCTCCAAGTTCATTCTTCATTAATGTGGTGATTGAAGAGAAGTCGAGTTCAGATCGCCAAATTTGGAGTGGTGAAGATCTATGCTGTGACATGCCCAATGTGGTGATACACATGCAGCTGTCACAGAGGTGATAATACACAGTGTTATACAGCAATTAACATAATTTAATTAATTGGCTATTCTCATCCAAAATCAAATCCTCTTTGAGTCACTGTTGTGATCCCACTCCTGAAATACTGTTAGGGTCCGATTATTAAGAGGCCTCTGCCTGAATTCAGGTTCAGATGAGACTGTATGCCAAAGTACGGATTTTATTTAACAGTAAATGCGAGGTGGAGAAAGAGAGATTAAGTAGAAAGATAGTTTCTACAACATGGGCCTCTGCAGCATCCCACTGGCTCTCCTTCCTCTGGTCTTCTCAGAGGTGGGGCTCCCCTGAGTGTTCTTCTGGAGGTACCACTTTTATACAGTACAAGTCCAGGGTATCCACGAGGTGTATGTGCCGTTCCCACAACTTGGGATGGCATGTGTGTAAGCAGTTGCTTCCTTTCTCAGAGTTTGCCATGGTGGGAATTTTTGTTCAAATAGGTTACCCAGATCTGCCTCACCAGGCCTGGCATCTTCCTGTTTATTCTGTCTGCACTTTTCTCACAGTCTGCACAGTGGAATTTTGTCTGGTGAGATAATTCCAAACCTTTCACCTCCATGTAGGCCTGAAATTAACACCTTCCTGTTTGCCATCTGAGTTTATGTTAAGTTCTTGTGGTAGTTTCTCTTGTAGGAAATTCCTCCTTTGAAAGTTTTTGAAACCATTTAACCACATTCTTTAAGTCCTGACAGGCACTCACAGGACTTCCCCATCCTCCTGCATTACCCACCAAGTTTTCCTGAGTTCTTGAGCAAAAGTAATCCTACAGATGGGTTTGCCTTTGCCTCAGGTAGTAATAACCCAGAGTGTTTTCCCCAGCATGTTTTTAATGTGCACTACAGGAACTTTATCCCCCTCTACAGTACATAAAAGTTTTGGTTGGGCAGGGCCAGCCCGATTGGCAGATCCTCTGGTGTTGACTAATGAGGTGGCCTTTGCCAAATGTGTATCCCAATGTTTGAGGGTCCCAGCACACATTGCTCTCAGCATGGTCTTTAACAGTTCATTACATAATTTGATTTTTCCAGAGGCTAATGCATGATAGGAAATGTGATACACCCATTCAATGCAATGTTCTTTGGTCCAAGTGTCTATGAGCTTGTTTTGGAAATGAGTTCCATTGTCTGATTCAATTCCTTCTGGGGTACTATTTCACCATAAGACTTACTTTTCAAGCCTCAGGATAGTGTTCCAAGTGGTGGCATGGGGCACAGAGTATGTTTCCTGCTATCTAGTGGTTGCTTCCACCACTGTATCATAGAATATGCTGAGTTGGAAGGGACCTATCATGATCATCGAGTCCAAGTCCTGGCCCTGTGTAGGACATCCCAAGAATCACACCATGTGCCTGAGAGCATCATCTAAAAGCTTCTTGAACTGTCAGGCTTGGTGCTATGACCACTTCCCTGGGGAGCCTGTTCCAGTACCTGACCACCCTCTGGGTGAAGAACCTATTCGTAATATCCAACATAAACCTCCCCTGACACAGCTTCATGCTGTTTCCTTGAGTCCTGTCACTGGTAACCAAAGAGAAGAGATCAGTGCCTGCCCATCCACTTCCTCTCGTGAGGATGTTGAAGACTGCAATGAGGTCTCCCCTTAGTCTCCTTTACTCCAGGCTGAACAGATCAAGTGACCTCAGCCACTCCTCATAAGGCTCACTCTCTAGACCCTTCACCATCTTCATGGCCATCTTTTGGATGCTCTCTAATAGTTTAATATCTTTTTTATATTGTGGTGACCAAAACTGCACACAGGATTCAAGGTGAGGCTACACCAGTGCAGAGAAGAGTGGGACAATCATCTCCTTTGACCAGCTGGTGATGCTGTGCCTGATGCACCCCAGGACATGGTTTGCCCTCCTGGCTGCCAGAGCACTGCTGACTCATATTCAGCTTGCCATCAACCAGGACCCCCAGGTCCCTTTCTGCAGTGCTGCTCTCCAGCCTCTCTTTCCCCAGTCTATACATATGACCAGGGTTGCCCTTTCTCAGGTGCAGAATCTGGCACATCTTTGTTAAATTTCATATGGTTGGTGATTGCACTTCTCTCTAATTTGTCGAGGTTTTTCTGCAGGGCCTCCCTACCTTCAAGGGATTTAACAGTTGTTGGCAAACTTAGTATTCCTTTAAGTCCTGTGCCTGAGTCATTAATAAAGATGCCGAAGAGAACTGGGCTGAAGATGGAGCCCTGCGGAATGCAGGCCGCCAGTCTGATGTTACCCCATTTACTATAACCCTTTGTGCCTGACCCATGAAGCAGTTGATCACCTTTCATGTAACATGGTTATCCAGCTATGTGCTGGACATTTTGTGCAGAGGGATCCTGTGAGAGATCGTATCAAAAGCTTTGCTGAAGTCCAAAAAGATTATATCTACTGGCTTCCCTTGATCAACTAGGTGGGTTACTTTGTCATAGAAGGAAATCAGGTTTGACAAGCAGGACTTTCCCCTCATGAAGCCGTGCTGGCTGTGACCGATGACTGCATTGGCCTCCAGCTGTTTTTCAATACCTCCCAAGATAACCTTTTCCATGATTTTACCAGGTACTGAAGTGAAACTGACAGGCCTGTACTTTCCAGGATCCTCCTTCTTGCTTTTCTGGAAAATTGGGACAACATTATCCAGCTTCCAGTCAACTGGGATCTCTCTGGATTCCCAAGAGCACTCAAAAATCATTGAGAGACGTTTTGCAATGACACGAGCCAGCACTTTCAGGATTCTTGGATGAATCCCATCAGGCTCCATAGAGTTGTAGGGATCCAGCTGGAGCAGCAGATTAAACATCTCTGCCTTGTCCATGTCGCTGTTTGTGAGGTGACCATCCTCATCCTGTAATAGCCAACATTATTTTTACACTGCCTATTGCCATTAATATAGTTGAAAAATCTTTTTATTGTCTCCCACAGTTCTGGCAGTTTCAACTCTAGTTGAGCTTTGGCCATATGAATTTTCTCCCTACAGTGGCAAGCAGCATCTCTGTATTCCTCCCATGTCACCTGAATTGCTTCAACTGACCATATACCTCCCTTTTTGCCTTTTTTTCAAGAGTCCCTGCTCAGCCAAGCTGGCCTTCTGCCTTGTGTGCTTGACTTCTGACATTTGGGAATTGCCTGCTCCTGTGCTCTTAAGAGGTGATGTTTAAAAAGTGACCAGCCCTGATGGACCCCAGCACCTGCAAAAACATTTTTCCAGGAGACTTTACTCACTAGTTCCCTGAGCAGCCTGAAGTCTTCTCTCCTCATATCCAGAGTTTAGATTTTGTTGGGACCTTTCCTCCCATCAGTAGATATTTTAAACTCAGTCGCTGTGGGAGTGTGTTCTGGGCTTTGCACCAGTAATTAGTGGTTTGTCATCAGTCTTGTCTGTTTCTGTTTGGAGCCAGGATTATTAGAAAGGTGATTGAGGCGGTTTTCATGTTTGGACTTGGATGTTTATTGGATCTTATAAAAAAATTACAGAAAGTCTGACAGCACCTCTAGCTCCTTGCTAGAAGTAGGGAAAAATGGCCACAGCTGAGCCTGCTTCAAGGCCTTTTAAACCTAAACAAACCAATAGAGGTTTAACACCTATATTATTTATACTTCTGACCCAATAATAGATTCCCATTACCCTTAGAGTGACTTTTGACTGATCAATCCAAAGGTTACTACCTAAGTTCCGTGAAGAAGAAGGAAGAAGATGAACAAAGAAAAGACACCACCCAAAATTCTCCATCTTGTCCCATAGCTACCACTATATATAAAAACCTCAAATTTAAAACCCATCACCCAGTGAAAACACACACATCTAACCCACTACACATTTGTGATTTCTAACTCATTATTTATATTTACAAGTCTTCTCCAAGGTTTCAGGTCCAGTGAAGTGTTTTTCAGAAGGTCTGTGCCTGGAAGCACAGAAAGCTCAAAAACTCCAGATTTCTGGGATCCAACAAGTTGCTTCATGGTTGCTGTAGCCAAGACAACTGCCAATCTCCACTTTGCTCATGAGATCCTCTCTGTTGACAAGCAGTAGATCAAGGAGGGCATCTTTCTGAGTTGACTCCCTTAGGACCTATTCCATAATGTTTTCATCCAAGTGTTTTAGGAGTCTCCTGGCCTGCATTTTACCAGTTGTGTGGTGTTCCCGGTAAACATCTGGCAAGTTGAAGTCCCCCATAAGGACAAGGGTAGTTGACTTGGAAGCGTCCCTTAGTTCCTCAAAGAATAATTTGTTGGTGTCATCGTCCTGGCTAGGACGTCTGTATTAGACTTCCATGATGACATCTGCATTATTTGTTTGTCCCTCGATTCTTACCCAGAGGCTCACAACTGTGCCATTTCCAACTGCAAGCTCCCTACATTCCAGCCCTTCCATTACATATGCCACCCCCCACCCCGACTCCCTCCCTTCTGCCCTGCCTATCCCTCCTAAAGACTCTGTAACCATCCATCAGGGCACTCCAATCACAGGACTCATCCTGCCAGGTTTCACTTATACCAATGATGTCAAATCTCTGGGATGGGGCCAAAGCTTTGAGCTCATCTTGTTTGTTCCTCATGCTGCGTGCATTTGTATAGAAACATTTCAGGTGTGGTACATTGTAGCCAACACCTCCTGAAACATATTGAGAGAATCCATTAGTGCTCGTTTCCTCAAGTTTTGGCACACCATTCCATTGCTCATCACCGGCAAGCCTGGTTTTGTCCCTTTCCTCCTTCCAAGCTAGTTCAAAGCTCTGTCAACGAGCCTTGCTAGCTCCTGTGCTAGAACTGTTTTTCCCCTCTGAGACAGGTGCATCCTGTCAGGTGTCAGTAGACCAGGTGTTGAATAGATCATCCCATAGTCAAAAACCCCCAAATTTTTCCAATGACACCAGCCTTGGAGCTATGCATTGACCTAATGGATCTGTCTATTCCTATCAATATTATTCCTTGTTACTAGAAGGATCAAGGAAATCACTACCTCTTCTGATCCTTTTACCAATCTTCCCAAGGCCCCGAAGTCTTTTTTGCTTGCCCTTGGACTTCTCTTTGTTATTTCATTGCTGTTGGCTTGAACAACCAATAATTGATAATAATCAGAGTGCCTTACTAGACTGGAGAGTTTTCCAGTAATGTCCCTTACCCAAGCCCCTGGGAGACAGCAGACTTCCTTGTGAGTTGGGTCCAGTCTGCCTATCAGGCCCTCTGTTCCCCTTAGAAGGGAGTCTCCTATTAAAACCACCCTTCTTTTCCTCTTAACAGAGGTCATGATGTAGGGTACAGGTGGTGTTTTTTTAGGAGGTCCCTCTATCCCAGAAGGACCTTTGTCCACCTCATCAGTTGTCTGGCCTTCTAGTTCCAGAGCCTCATACCTGTTGTAGAAGGTGCCAGTCCTACTTGTTAAATTTTCAGGAGGAAGAGGAACCTTTCTCCTGGTATGTGCAGTGATCTGCTTTCCAAACCTTCAACTGACCCTTGACTAATTACCCTGCAGGATTCTGAGTCCATCTGCTTCTCCACTTCAAGGGAGGTTCAAGAGTCACAAGAGCCATGAGAATATAGTCTTTGAAAATAAATGGTCAGTCTCCTGCTTGTTAGCTCGAATACTACATAGCCTATTCAGTTCCTCCTGTAGCTCCTTTACCTGGTGACTCAGCTTGTCAACTGCAGCATACCTTCTGTAAAAGGAATGATTGTTAGCTCCAGACTCGCATAAAGACATCAGGCACTCCTGGCAATCTATGACCTAGAGAGCTACATCTACCATCAACAGGTCTGTCTCTCTGGAGGCCTCTGACATGTCTGGTTCAGTGACTCCAGCAGCCACAGGGGAATGAGTGCTACAGTGTGACAACACCATAACTGAGGAAGCTTACACTAGTACGCTAATAAGGCTGGGGCTGAAAGGATCTCATGTGCTCTTCCTCACCAGCTACTGAGTCTGTTTGCTGCCTGTTTTGGTTTAATTTTGTTTCTCGGCCAACGCACCAAATGAATGTCTTCGTTTTGATTTGCCAATTTAAATAAACTTATTTTTCTGTTGTGAGACAGAACCAGGAGCAAAAGAGCAAGGCAGGCTTAAAACTTGAGAGTATGAAAAAAAGAAATTTATTAACTACACAAACAAAGAGAAGGGAAAAAAAACAAATTCAGAATAAGATTTTTTTCAAACTCCTCCTTCCTTCCCCCCCTAACCTTCATAACAACAAAACAAACATATAAAAAATACTTCGGTCAGTCCCTAATTTAGTCTTTTTCAGTTCACTTCTGGAGAGAGAAGCCTCCTTTTGTTGAAAGCTGTAGGGATTTTTTTCACAAGAAGGAAGAAAACAGTCCTTTCGTGGTTTCATTTTTCACAATTTGCATCCGCCTGGGAACCTGCAACCATGATATTCCTCCCAACTCCACAGCCTTCCCAAAACTGTAGATGTGGGCCATGTCTGTCTCATCCGGTATTACTTTTAAGAATGAAATGTTCTACAGCAAAGGTTCTCTTCATCTCCTTTCTCTCTGTTCAGGCTTCATCCTCAAAAAACCGAAATCCCCTTTTTTCCTCAAGGCAAAGATTCTTAACACAGGTGCTCTTTAGTCAAATCATTTATTAAATGGAACATTTCCATCCCCCCATGTCTTTTTCCATGATTTATAGGAATATTCAGTATATCAGTTCATCCCTACAATTTTACAAAAAGATTTTCAGCCATTTCAGCATCTTCTCATTCTCCTTCCATCTAAAAAAACTTAGCTCTTACTTCACTGACTTCAGAAATCTTCTTATTCCCTTTCATATTCAAAGAAAAGGCCGTAAGTTTTGCAAATCTTATCTGAGCACTAAAGAGTTAAAGTTTAGCACAACTACAAAAGTTGGGCCAGGCTCAGGCCGTGCTGGGGGGGGGGGGGGGGGGCGGCTGAGGTGTTAATCAGCCTTTCTGGGGCTGGGCTGCAGCCCCACACTGCTCATGGCCACCCCTGCTTCTAGACAGGGCCCGACTGCCTCCCCCAGACCTTGTAGGGGCTGGGCAGGCCCGGCTCTTCCGACAGCAGTGGGAACTGGGCCCCCCACCTCAGAGCCACAGGCCCTTGGAGGAGGAGGCCGTGAAGGTCTTATCAAGGAGCTTTTTTTCTTCCCGGCCATCGGGTCCCCCCTCGTTTGTAAACTGGGCCCAAGCAGCCTCCCGAGCCTCCCCCCCCACCACATGGGGGGGGGGGGGGGGAAACTCGGGTTGATGTTACCTGCTCAGCCACCGGAAAGACAAAGAGACTCAGTTCCGGATTACCTCCTTCAAAATGTGTGTTCATGGAGCGAACTAACTTTCTCTAATTGACTGTTGAAGGTGTCCCAACCCCCACAGAGGAAGTTCCTTTAAAAAGAACTTCTCTCTGAGTTTCTTTTTCCCAAGTCACCCTATCACACTGCCTCTGTTGGCTGCTCCTGAATGGTTGGAGAGGAGCTCTTGCTGCATACCCCACCTGCTTGCCCTGCCTGCACAAACTGCTGTGCCACACCCCTGTTTGCCTGCTCCAGGTCACTCCTGCTCCCGTTTAAAACTCCCATGGTGATCCTGTCTCTGCCCCATCCTCCTCTGATTGGCTGTCGTGCACTTCTGGGTCCTGATGGGGCTCAGGGCTGCTGCTCAAGTGTCCCTGAGTTCTGGAACCCCCCTGTTCAGCCTGATCTTAATATCATCTGTGGACTTACCTCGGTCACTGTAAGCACATAGTTCTTGCTGTATGGGTTTGGGGGAGTGTGATAGAGGCAGTCTGCCAGGCCTCCCCATATTTATATTTCTGATCTACCTGCTGGTTGTTCCTATGTTCTTCAGTGGCCGGATTCTTGGATACATGAGCATCTACATGATGCACCTTCACAACCAGGTTCTCTACCTAAGCAGAAGTATCTTGCCACGGTGGAGCAGCCCAGATGGCTTTATATCTGCACTGCCAGTTATTCTGCTTCCATTGTTGCAACTGCCCCCAGAGGGCAATTGCTGCCATCCATGAGTCAGTATAAAGTATTGGCCGTTTTTCTCATTCAGCAATGTTTATGGCCACCTGGATAGCTTTTGATACACGGAAAGACTCTATAACTCGTAGGAAATGAGAGTTATAAAGTATGTATGCATTTATTAAGTGCTGAGGTGCATGGACATAATTCCTCACAAAGCATGCACACCAAAACTTCAAACTACTGCTCTATTTATTCCCTAAAAGCCTAGGATTACACAATATGCCTAATACATATTCATGTCCTAGCCCTGCCTACTCTCGCTTCGTATTCAAATGAACCAAAAGTCCTTTTGCACTTGCGCCTTCCCAATTCAGGGGTCGTCGGGGGTCTCTGATGAAGGCTTCCAAACTCTTCATCGCACTTGAACTTTTCAACTTTGTCTCCGGAGCATGAGTCTTAGCCATTTGGGCACATTCCAGACCTTGAGATTAGTTCTTGCTGGTTTAGGGTTTTGGATTTATCACTTATCACTGGTAGCCTTGCACCCTTCACCCTGTTTGCACGTCCTGGCTCCATTTATCATAAAGCAGTCTGCCTCTCCTCCCAATTTTTGCAAGCATAGTAAATGTCAGGCATTCCTCATTGTCTTGGTTTTTTTATTAACTATTTCTTACTTTTCAATTCCCTGTCTCAATTTCACCTCTGCAAAGTGACTCAATTCACCTTCTCCTTCAGCAGTTTTCAGACTTGTAGGGAGCTTCATACAGCTGCTTTCCATTTCTGATGCTTTTCCACAAAGATGGCAGGATCCATCAGTAAACAAGGCATATTGCTTCTCACTTTCTGTTAATTTATTATATAGTAGGGCCTCTTCAGCATGTGTTATCTCCTTCTCTGGTGAGATTTCAAAATCTTTGCCTTCTAGCCAGTCCATGATCACTTCTAAGATTCCTGGATGACTGGGGTTTCTTATGTGAGCTTGTGTGATCAGTGCAACCCATTTACTCCATGTAGCATCTGTTGCATAATGTGTAGAGAAGACCCTCCCTTTGAACATCCAGACCAGCACTGGCAATTGGGGTGCCAGGAGGAGCTGTGTTTCAGTGCCAATCACCTCCAAAGTGATTTGGATACCTTCATAAGCTGCCAGTATCTCCTTTTCAGTTGGAGTATAGTGGGCTTCAGATCCTCTGTATCCCCAACCCTAAAACAATAGGGGTCGACCTCGAGTCTCCCCTGGTGCTTTCTGCCAGAGGCTCCAGGTAAGGCCATTCTCCCCAGTGTCCAAGGTTACAATGTAAAGATGTGCCCAAAAGTATGTATTCTATCACCATCTGTTGAAATGAGGTGGGGCAGTGATCCTTATCTCTGTGGGAGATATCCTCTGCTAATGGGCCATCTGTTAAGAACCAGGTGGGACAGTGTTCTTTATCTTTTCCACAACCCATCATTCTTCCAGGGAGATATCTTCTGTTAATGGGCCATTGAGTCCCACTGCATGACTGATAAAATTACATCATCCCATTGTGAAATGCTCCACCCAGGGGGAGGAGCCAAACATTTCCTACATAGATAAAAACGGAGATTTGGAACACCAAGGTAGCCCTTACCCACTGGTTTCCAGAGGACAAGAGCTACCAGACCTTTCTACAGGATCACTACTTCAACAAGACCACTTCATCTGCACTGCTACCACCACCCTAAGTAGTGGGGTGTCAGGTTGTATTCTGACTGTCAGTAGTTTTCTTTTGTACTATTGCATGTTTTTTATTTTTTCTCTTTTTTCTTATTAAATTATATTTCTGACTTGGAGTCTCTCACTGGTTTTGCTTTCAAACCAGCACACCCAGCTGCAGTATAAAGCACATTTTTTACATCTTGCCCTGTTTTGACTGGCCTGAGAGCTACAGCATGCACTGTCTCCTGCTTGATTTGTTCAAAGGCTTGTCCTGTCTCTGGGCCCTATTGGAAATAATTCTTCTGGGTCACATGATAGAGAGGGTTGACAATCAGGCTGTAATTTGGAATGTGCATTCTCCAAAATCCCACAACAACACTAAAAAAGCTTGTTTCTTTCTTGTTAGTTGGTGAAGACATCGCTGTTATCTTGTTAATCACTTCTACTGGGATCTGACGATGTCCAACTTGCCATTTTATTCCTAAAACCTAGATCTCCTGTGCAGCTTCCTTTACCTTACTTTGTTTTATGGCAAAACCGACTTTCAGAAGGAGTTGGATTATTTTCTTCCCTTTCTCAAAAACTTCTACTGTGTTGCCCCACACAATGCCATCAATGTATTACAGGTATTCCAGAGCTTTACCCTGTGCAGTCTGGATCAGTCCATGGCAAATAGTGGAGCTGTGTTTCCACCCCTGGTGCAGTTGATTCCAGGTATACTGGACTCCCCTCCAAGTGAAAGGGAACTGTGGCCTGCACTTTGCTGCCAGAGGAATTGAGGAAAATACATTAGCAATACCATTTGTGGCACCATTGGGCTGCCTTTGACTCCAGCTCATATTGAAGTTCCAACATATCTGTCACAGCAGCACTCAGAGGCGGCGTGACTTCATTTAGGCCACAGTAGTCTATTGTTGGCCTCCATTCTCTGTTAGAGTTTCGCACTGACCATCTGGGGCTGTTAAAGGGTGAGAGGATCCTGCTGATCACTACTTGGCTCTCCAGTTCACAATCAGCTTATGGATGGGAATTACAAAGTCTCGGTGCAATAAAGCTTCTGGTGCACTTCTGTGGTAGTGATCAGCACCTGTTGTTCTTCGGCCTTCAGCAAACCCATAGCAGAAGGGTCAATGCTTGCTTCCATAGAAAGTGATCTCAGCTGCTTGCCTTCCTTACCCTCTTATTTCAAACTGCTGACCCCATTATTGCAGCATCAGAGCAGCCAGGTGGTAATGTGCTCACTGGGATGATGGCTGAAATATTTTCTTATCTTCCGCAGCTTACTCAGGGATAGGGATGAAGTGGTTGCCTCTTGGTCTTTTTCTTCCTTTTCCTCATGTTCCTGTGATGGCCCTGCTTTGCTGTCCTTGCCCTTTACTAGACAAGATGATTTATGTGTGCATTTCTTCTTGTGTATAGGGGTGACTGATACCAGCGTAGGTTGGTTCTCTGTTTCAGCTGCACTTCCCATTGTTGAAGTCTGGCTGTAGCATCCATCACTGAGATTTGAGTAGTCACAGTACTTGTCACAAGGGTTAAAGTAGCTTGAGTGGCCCCAATGCTTATCACCAGAATTTTAATAGCTGCAGTGCATCTTGCAGCAACAGGAGCTACAGTGCCCATCACTGGAGTTTTAGTGGCTGCACTGCTTGTCATGGGGATTGAAGTAGCTGCAATGCTTGTTGCCAAGGTTTGAGTAGCAACAGTCCCTCTCCTTCTTCCTCAATCTGCAGTGCTTGTCACGGGGATTAGGGTGACCACAGTTTGTTGCTTAACCCTAAACAAGATCTGAACCATAATCAAGCTGTCATAGTTTTGATTTGCCAATTTAAATATAGTCATTTTCTGTTGTGAGACAGAACCAGGAGCAGAAGCAAGGCAGGCCTAAAACTTAAAAGGGTATAAAAATAATTTTATTAACTACACAAAGAAGGAAAAAAAAAACCAAATTCAGAATAAGATTTTCAGACCACCCCTTCCTTCCCTCCCAACCTTCATAACAGCAAAACAAACATACAAAAAACTACTTCAGTCAGTTCCCAACTTAAATAGTTCTTTTCCTCAGTTCACATCGGAGAGAGAAGTTTCCTCTTGTCCGGCTATAGGGACTTTTCTCCACAAGGAGGAAGAAAACAGTCCTCTTGTGGTTTCATTTTCACGATTTGCATCCGCCCGAAAAATAAAAACCTTGCAAAGTCGTGAAGCTCCTCCCAACTCCACAGCCTTCCCAAAGCTGTGCTTATGGGCCATATTAAACTCATGGGGTATTACTTTTAAGAATGAATTGTTCCAAAGCAAAAGTTCTCTTCATCTCTTTTCTCTCTGTTTATGCTTCATCCTCAGAAAACCGAGATCCCCTTCTTTCCTCAAGGCAAAGATTTTCAACACAGGTACTTTTAGTCACATGATCTATCAAATGGAACACTCCAACCCCTCATGTCTTTTTTTTCTCCATGGTTTATAGGAATATTCAATGTAACATCAGTTCATCCCTACAATGTACAAAAGGATTTTTTCAGCCATCCTCACAGCATCTCCTCATTCTCCTTCCATCTAAAATAACTTAGGTCTTGCTTCACTGACTTCAGAATATCTCCTTTTTTCCCTTCTCTCTCCGGGAAGGATTGAAAAGTCTGCAAGTCTCATCTGAGCATTGAAAGAGTTAAGATTTCACACAGGGAAAAGGAAAAAAACCAAAGCTACAATGCTGGAGCTGTGCCACAATCTCAGAAAACCTGGCCACCCTGTAAAAGGAGAAGGGGGGAAAAGCAGCTGGGATCTTAAATCAGCCTGAGTCTCCCTGGCCACTGTTAAGGGCCACCCCTCCTCTCTGCCGGGCCATGCCAGCTCCCCAGACAGGGGGGCCCGGCCCTGCCCCCTGCCAGGCCTGAGCCCTGTTACCTGCACTGCCGCCGGAAAAGTAAAAGGGCCTCAGTTCCGGATTACCTCCTTCAAACTGTGTGTTCACAGAGCGAACTAACTTTCTCCAATTGGTTCTTCACGCTGTCAATAACCAAACCAGCCTCCAGTTGGTCCCATCAGACTCAGAGGAGGCTTTTCTCATAGAGAAAAACCTATGAGTCTGTCCTTCCTCAGGTGAAACTAGCACACAAGCCCATGCTTGTTTCTATGAAAAGGACCACATTGGATTCAAGGGTAATTCAAAGGATAATAAAGATCTTTAAAATTCTGAAATGCTACTATAATCAGTATATTCAACCTGGAGGGCTGGAGGGCTTCCGAAGGTAAAAGAAAGGAAAAATTTTAAGATATTTATCCCATGTGTTGGATCCCCAAGGAAAAAAGATAAAATGTGTAATTATTGATCTTCCCCACGAGATGTCTCCCGAGTTACAGAGGGGACCTGCAATTCTGATTACACATATCAGATTAGATTCATGATCAGTGATTCTTTCATATCAGAAACAACTACTTCACAGGGAACACACACACCAAAAGCAGTATGTATTGGTTTTGCACAGCCTGGTTCTTGGTGGCTTCTGTGAGAAGCTGCTAGAAGCTTCCACCATGTCTTACAGAGCCAAACCGTGATGGCTCTGAAGATGGACATGCTGCTGGCCAAGGCTGGGGCAATTAGAGATGGTGGTAACGCCTCTGTGATAACATATTTAAGAAGAAATCAAAGCAGAGTTTGGGGTGCAGTTTTAATTCCAGATGGAGAGGAGTAGGAGTGAGAATATGAGAACATGCAGACACCAAGGTCAGTGAAGGAGGGGGAGGAGTTGCTCCAGGTACCAGAAATGAGATTCCTCTGCAGGCCATGGTGAGGACCATGGTGAAGCAGGCTGTCCCGCTGCAGCCCATGGGGATCCACAGGGAATGCAGAGATCCACCTGTAGCCTGTGGAGGAGCCCACACCAGAGCAGGTGGATGCCTAGAGGAGGCTGTGATCCTGTGGGAGACCTGTGGAAAGAGAGGCCCTTCTCCCAGGATGGAGCAGCCTGTCCTTGAAGGACTGCAACCTGTGGAAGAGTGACCTATGCTGCAGCAGTTTGAGGGGCACTGCTGTCCGTGGGAGGGACTCATGTTGCAGCACTTTGCAGAGAGCTGCTGCTTGCGAGGTGGAGCCACGTTGGAGAAGTTTGCAGAGAACTGTCTCCTCTGAGAGGGATCCCACGGTGCAGCAGGGGGAGGACTCCTCCCTGAGCAGCAGGAGAAGCTACGGGTGATGAACTGACCATAACCCCCATTCCCTGACTCCTTCCACCGCTGGGGTAGGAGGTAGAACTGGAAAGGAGGGAGGGATGGGATGGGGGGAAGGTGTTTTTAAGGGTTTATTTTAATTCTTATTATTCTGTTCTGATTTTGTTAGCAGTAAATTTACTTTAGATCTCTAAGGTGAGTCTGTTTTGCCCTTGATGGTATTTAGTGAGTTATCTCTCCTGATCCTTATCTCAACTCATGAACCCTTCATTATATTTTCTCCCCTCTGTCCAGCTGCAGTGAGGGGTGAGAAAGCAGCTTTCATGGGTGCCTGGCATCTAGCCAGGGTCAAACCATGACACAGTATTATATAATGTGCCCATGAGCAAAAGCCCAGGAACTCTAAGAGCAAATGAAAAAAAATTGTGACCAGCAAGTACTAAACTAATAGAATAAATACTTATAACAAATTTGTTTTAACAGGCTGTGGTTAAGATCTGTTATTTTAATCCTTTGTGCCCTATATTGGGTGCCAAAATGGACTGTCATGGTTTAACTCCACTTAGCAACTTATAACCATGTAGCCATTCACTCACTCCCCCTCCACACCCATCTTCCCCCCAGCTGGGAGAAGAATTGAAAAGAAACGGTAAATCTCATGGGTTGAGATAAGAACAATTTAATTATCTAAACAAATTATTATTGTTGTTGTTTTTATTGTTAAACTAATAATATTACTGATAATAATATTTGTAATTATGGGGGAGGGGAGAGAGAGAGTAACAGAATCCAAAATAAACAAGTGATGCACAATACAGTTGCTCACTACCCAGTGACTGATGCCTAGCCTGTCCCCAAGCAGTGATCAGCAGCTCCTGGCCAAGCCTCCCATCTCCAGTTTATATACTGGGCAGATGTTCTATGGTGTGGAATATCCCTTTGGCCAGTTTAGGTCAGCTATTCCAGCTGTGCTCTCTCCCAGCTTCTTGTACAGCTCCTCACTGGCAGAGTGAGACACTGATAAGCTCTTGACTCAGGCCAGGACTGCTCAGCAGCAACCAAAACATCAGTGTATTATCAGCATTATTCTCATACTGAATCTAAACCACAGCATTGGACCAGCTACTGAGAAGAAAATGAGCTCTTGTCCCAGATGAAATCAGGACAAATAATCTACCAGTTATTGCTCCTTTAGAATCCCTTGCTTTCTCTATAGGATTCCTTCTCCAGACATCTGGGTTAAGGACTTTGAACTAGAGGAAAATGTCCATCTCTTTGCTTTTCCTGCTGTCTCATCCCTTTGTGAATTTGCTTAACTGTGAACTATATTAATGATCCATTTTCTTAACGACAATAATGATTTAAGGTTGTGCTTAGTTCATTGTTCAAAGTGTCACCAAATTACCAAAAATGGTTGAATAAGACCCCTTAACACCAATTTAGTGTTAAAGAGGGCATAATTTATTCAGGCACCTGGAGTGGTACAGGGGATAACTCCTCCTAATGTGCCCTCCAATTTCTACAAGTGCATTTCTAATATACAGTCACTACATGCAATTATAATTTGGCCATTACCATAAACCCCTCCCCATGTTTCCCAAGTTCCTAAACTCAGACCTTGTTTTGGCTGCAGCTGCATTTCTGAGCCAGATGTCTCTTCTTTATCTTCCAACGTCCTTGCTTGGAGAACAGTTTCTGCAGGCCTTGTTTCTCTGCTAAAGGTTCACAGTTTTTTCTCTGCTCAAAGTTCACAGTTACAGTGTCTCTCTGCTAAAAGCTCACAATTACAGTAAAAATCTAAAAAACCTTTTTGGTATCAATTCCTCCCTTTGAAATGTCTCAAGTTCCTTAGGCCCATTTGATAAGTTTCAACTTGATTTCTATCTACAGTTGCATACAATCCTGCAAGATTACGATTGATCATTTTGGGAACACAGCCAATAGCAAGACCAATAATTGCTACAGTTACAACTATAATTATCATGGTTTCCAGTATTTCAGCCAGACATCCTCTCAGGGACCATTCCTTGAAGGATTTTATTGAACCGGTTAGTTTCAGAGGCCTTTTAGATAGCATTGCTATCTTCAGCAAATTGCCACATTTTGTTGGTTTTGAGGATCTTCTGTTACATTTTCCCTGTGTACGCAATGATGTTCTCTATCCAGTTTTAAATACCCACAAACCCCTTGTTCTTTGGCTGGCAAATAGATCTAAGACCAGCCCATTTTGCATGTCAATTTAGTATTTGCCTGTATTTGCCTATTTATAATTTGAAATCCCCTTTCTGTGGCTTTGGATAGTTTCCTTACTTGCCAAGTTAGATTTTCTAACAAAATACTGTTTTCTAGAGCCATGGCTCCTCATAAGAGAAAACTCTGTAAAGCCTATTCAAACTGTGTAGAAACTGAAGGCCCTGTCCATTCCTCCTCAGTGTTTCTTTTTCCCTTTTTTGTACGAGGCTTGCTTCAGAGAGTTTGAGACTCTGGCAAGTCTGAAACATTTTGGGTGTGATTTTTAGTAACACATAAATCTAAGAACCTGGCTTCTTGGCCTCCTGAGGCCGCTAAGGTGAAATCCAGGAAATGTTGGTCGAGACTATGGGACTATTTTGGACACTCCTTACCTCCTTTTTTCCCACAAATAGTTCTATTATCTCCTGGCCTCCAAACTATCGGATCCTTGAGAATACCATTTCCTCATCGCCTACATCTCTCCTTCTCATGCAAATAGTGGGTAATATTTGCCTTTGCTATTGCATTAGTTAGATTATCATATTGAATTACATATTTGTTTTGTCAAAATAGTCACTATGTCTGGAATGAATACATCAATTTCTACAGAGCCTTACAGTTCAGTTTATTGCCTAGATTTATCTTAGGCTTTACTTTTTGTTCATAATTATGTGGGCCCTGCTGAAGCAATAGCATGGTCTCTAGGTGATTATTTACATGAAATTTGCCTCAAATTTTCATCATCTACTTGTTTCTCAACAGCTGCAGCAACCTTTTTGACAAACTGCAAAAAAAGTTCTTGTGCTACCTTGCTGTTAGTAACATATCTCTGTTTTGGAGATGCCATTTCCATTGTTTTAATTAAAGCACTCAGGCCTAACTGTTGAGTCTATGTCAAGGCCAAAGGATCCCACCTGGCCTGTAAGTCTGGGTTAGTAAAAGATTTCTCTAAAGCCTTTCGCTCAGCTAACTGTCTCCAGGTGTTCTGAAATACACTGTATTTTATCCGGTTGAGACAAAATCATAACAAAATACATAATGAAATTATCTTATTAAATTTGTGAAACAAAAAGCAAGCAAACAAGCAAAATTAACACAATATCACCTGCCCATGATGTGTAATCCCATGTACCAATTATAGCTAAGCTTAGTACATAAAATTCAAGGTTACAAAACCTAGATAATTTGCCTTCTGTCTGATCTGGAAAATTATTTGCTCTTCTACCAGCATGGAAGTAAAACATTTGCAAAAAAATTTCCTGAAACTAAAGGGACATAAACATTATCCACCTATAAATATCTTTATGTATATAAGTTTCCAAATCATAACCTAGCAAAAAACACAGTATCAATTTTGAGTAACTCTGTATGGTCAATTTCATCAGCATTTCTGTTAAAAAGATCGATGGTACCATGTTACATACACACAAATAACTTTAAATCACTCTAGTAAGTCTATTAAAATGACAAATCACTAAAAGGACAAAGTTAACTTTAACAAACATATTTCAATGTGTCTTTTAGACAGTTGATAACAGTGCATCATAGCTTCAGCAAACAGATCTGATAGGTTGCTCTCCAGCAAGCACCGGGAGGGAGGAGGGGGGGAAAGGAGGGGGATAAGGAGGGGGGGGACACCACCGCGTTGGGGGAAGCCAAACGGCGCAGGGCTCGGGGGAAGGCAAAACAGCTATGACAAGCCGGGGGGGGCCTCGCAACCCAGGGGACTAACACAGTTCTGTGGTTTTTGGTTTTTTTTTGGCTTTTTTCTCTTTCTTCGTCCAGTAAACACCAGCAACTCGATCTTTTTTAGCTGTACTGGCAGTTTGCTTTCTGTTGGATTGCGAACAGTCCTTCTCATTATAGTCTTATCTCTCATTAGTTGTAGGCAGAGGAAAAAGAAACGATTTTACGAAAACAGGTGATATTAAGCGGAGAGCTTCTATAAACTGGGTGATAGCAGCGACAACAGCCACTGCAACTTCTTTTAATTGCAACAATAAATTTCAAAGCAAATCCATGTAGTTAGTGATTCCGTGACCATCCTGTCTCCCCCTGCAGCTGCTGCCCATATCGCTCAGCCTACCTCCTCCCACATTTTGACAAAAACCAGTTTGTAGCAACCAAGTTTGCAATGTCTATTTTTATCGTATTTTATCAAACTTCTGCAGCTCTTCTCTCATTTAGATATCATATTCCACAATTTTTTTCAATGTCTTTCCAAGCACTAAAGGCAGTGCTTATGGGTATTAAAGTCGTGCGACAGCTCACAACAACACGCTACAGAGGGCATAGTTGCTGGTTTCAATGTCTCTTCTTTCCAATAAGACTTTCCCTGTCGACAGGACAACACTCTCTTCACATGATATATTACTTCCCATTTTTTTCCCAGCAGCTCACTTGTACTCCAAATGCCAAAATTCAAATGGGTCCAGACCAGCTGCTGGCTCCCCACCCCCCTGCAGGCCTCCAGCAGTCCCACTGCAAATCACATCCAGCGTCACTAGATGTTGCTGTAGGGGCGGGCACAACATACAAATAGACATACTACATTTCAGAAGGCTAATATTCAGTTTATTACAACAACTAGCTGTCTTTTATACATTCTACAAAGTTTACACTTTGTTCATTGGTTACAATAAATCAATATAACACTGATTGGTGTAAAGCCATCTACACCTCTGTTTTTCACAAAACTTTTCTAAAAATACTTTTCGCAACTGCAGGTTTCTTCTTGCTTATCTTCTTGGTCTCCAGGCCAACAGCCTTGGTCAGAGAATACTTCTCAAAACAAACCTCATTCATTAACCCTCTCTAGCCCACAGACCAGCTGTGGGTCCTACTATATTTCCCTTTTTCAGTCTCCATGGAATTCACCTGACAGCCATGACTTTTCAAATATCATGGAGAGATGCTTGGCAACTACATCAACCAGGTGCCTCTGTTGCCTAGAAAGGCTGATCTGGAACAGAGACTAGACAGAGTTAAAAGGAATAAAATAGGCATTTACTGAAAGGCCTTAAAACGATACACCTAGGGCAGTACAAGAGTCTGGCTGGGGCTGCACCCAGGTTGAATCCAAGATGGATCTCGGTCACAAGTTTTTACACTTTTATAAGTTGGCATCCTGTTGATCTTCTTCTGGTCTTCCTGAGGGTGAAGGTCCCCCCAAAAAGCAGAGAATCCAATATGTTAATATACGCTCAGGCCAGGTGGCAATGTCCAGGTACTTCCCCTGAGGGGGGGACAGTTTCTTGCAGCAGACTCTGGATTTGTTGCATCATGTGCAATCCTGTGGTGCAAGGCCCCTGGGGAGCACTTTCAAATGTCTTTGATGGATTATGACACCCCCTCAGCTGCCTCTCATGTGAATGTCCTCTGGATGTGGCCTGTGGAGTTGAGGGTTCCACAGCTGGGGCAGTTAGTGTAAGGGAGGGTAGGTATTCACTGACTCTGACCAGAGGTCATGCCACACACCTGAAACCTCCCCCATCCTAGTTTCAGGGGGGAGCCTGTGTAAACCTGGCTTCTGTGGGCTGTGGTCTCCACCCCAAATCCAGCCAGAGGTGACTCTCAGCATGGCTGCTGGGTTTGGCTCTCATTCTTTTCCTTGTTTACTTGTTTCCTTCTCCCTGGGCCTGAGATGATTGAAGAATGGGTTTCTAATCAGCTGTTTGACTTTCAGTCCAAAGTCCCAGTCAGACATCTTTTAGGTAGGGGTGGGCTTCTTCATACAGTTTTGCTATAAAGGGCAAAACTATATCAGTGTTTGAGGCATGAACTATTTCAGTCTCTGACACAGTGGAGACTATGGTGAAGCAGCTGTGCCTCTGCAGCCCATGGAGGTTAATGGAGCAACAGAGATCCACCTGTAGCCTATGGAGGACACCCATGTTGGAGCATGTGGATGTCTGAAAGCAGATTGTGACCCTGTGGGAATCCCATGCTGGAGAAGGCTGCTGGAAGGACCTGGGCCTTGTGGGAAGGGGTGCCCATGCTGGAGCAGGTTTGTTGTCAGGACCTGTGATCCCATGGAGGATCTACACTGGTGCAGCCTGTTCCTTAAGGACAGCACTCCATGGAAAGGATCCACACTGGAGCAGTTTGTGAAGGGTTGAAGCCTGTGGGAAGGACTCATGCTGGAGAAGTTTGTGGAGGACTGCCTTCTGTAGGAGGGACTCCATGCTGGAGCAGGGTAAGGACTCCTTTACCTGAGGAGGAAATAGTGGTAGAAATGTGTGATGAACTGATCATAACCCTCATGCTCTGTCTCCCTTCCCTGCTGTGGGGGGAAAGGAGATAGAGAATCACGAATAAAGTTAAGCCTGGGAAGGAGGAAGGGGTGTGGGGAAGGTGTTTTTTAGGATTTGTTTTACTTCTCATTATCCTGCTCTGGTTTTGATTGTTAATACATTCAACTCATTTCCCTAAGTCAAGTCTGTTTTGCCCATGACAGTAATCGGTGAGTGATCTCTTCCCATCCTTATCTCAACTCATGAACCTTTGGTTATATTTTCTCTTCCCTGTCCAGTTGAGGAGGGGAGTGATAGAGTGGCTTTGATGGGTATCTGGCATCCATCCAGGGTCAAACCACCACAGATACATATATATTTTTCCTGTTCAAGCACTGACAACTAAATGAGCCAATCACAAATAAGATCTCTGGAGTTCTGAGAGGAGGATGAGCAAGTACATCAATATAGCTTCAGGGAAGAAGTAATGCAGCATTTGTAGTCTTTAGCATCTGATATTAACCAAACAAAAGCTGATACCTTTTGATCAAGTTGGAAGCAAACTGATTAATCCCATTCTCAGAAGTCACCTCACTGATGACAATAAAGATGGCAATAGAGTCTATTTTAGAACTGTGATTGGAGATGCAGTGATAGCTACACATTGTTGTATCCTTAGGGTTTTGGGGTTTTTTTTAACTCTGAAATGAGTAATATTGTGAAACTTCTTTGTGCTATGTGGTACAGGTTTTAAAAAACCTTGTGCCAACACTGAAATATGGATTCAAGTTAAAAAATACAGTTGCATATGTTTAGGACCCACAAACTTACCAGGAAATAAATGTATTTATTTAGGATGTTTCTATGTAATATTGTTCTGTATTCTTGTATATTTAATAACAATTTTAACATATTATTTCAAAGAAAGAGGATATATGGTGATTAGCTCAATTAAAAAGTTTTTTCATCACTTGTCATTGGGGAGATTATTAGTTGAGGCAAAATGGACTCATAGTCAGTCTTAGTTTATAAGCAGCCTTCCCCATTCCTGTCACCTAATTAGTTTTTCCTGACATTTCTATGTGTGTTAAAAATGGAATTGACTCTTTCGGCCATCCTCTCTGCTGGATCTGAATCAACCAACCACTACAGCAGATTAATGGATGACCTGCTGTAGTGTGTAAGTTGTTAGTAGGTATCTGTCTTAGAATTGTTGTCCCAAACATGGGCCTTCTGCCATGTTCGCAGAGCCAATTCACACATGGAGACAAGGTACTTCTATTTCTTTGCTCTACTAGGCAAAAAGTAGGGAGCTGGTTGGTAACCCGCAAAAGGCTGGCTCCCCAATCATCAAGGCATTATGTTATTTATACAATTTCAGCAAACAAAGGCATTAAGGTTCATTGGCTAAAAGTTACCCAATTCTTTTATTAATTAGCATTCTACTTTCTATTGGTTAATGATTCTCTTGCTTCTCATGCTAATTAGTCCATATGCTCAGTCTTCCTCTTCTTTTGGGTCAGTGAATTTCTTGGGTCAGTGGTCTGAGTCAGTGACCACTATCTCCTCCAGCCAGAATTACCTTTTACCCAGTCGGAGCTGATTTCAACACAGTTGCTGAGTTGGCTTTATTAGTTTCTTCCTTTTCTTGGGAGTTCTACCAAAGGTCCTTGTGGCCTGTAAATTCTGCATTCTTTGTGTCCACCATCAGTGGTACATCCTTCTCCCCAAGCTTTGGTAACCTCTCCCTAGGTCTGAGATCATTAAAGCATGTCAAGCCCTAAACCTTAAGAAGGCAATTATACCAACAAGTAATTTATATTTCTAACACATGGATGTCAGCATGTGCCCTTAATGTTTTGTGTAAACATAGTAAAGTCGTGAACACGTTTTAGCAATAGTTTATCATTTTATTGAATGACCGCTTCCAGTGTTCATACCTTTATATCATAATAAAGAGGAGGTTATCGACGATTGAGAGAGACAGGGAGATACAAACACCATAACATCACCCTAGGACACAGGGACTCACCAATTGCTGCCAACTAGGCCGGTTATTCTCCTCACACAGGAGCATTAATTATCGACGAATCATGATCAGAATCCAAATTTTACTGTGTGCTACATATGTTTATATACCATTTACAGGAAGGCTAGTAATTTTTGCGACAATCATTTAGTTAAACATCACACAGACAAACTTTACATTTCTACTTAGTAAAATCTTATTTCCTGTCAGCCAGACTTGATCCAATCTTCTTGTAATCCTCAGAGCTCTGTTTGCTCTTGCCAAGGCATCTTGTTTATCAAGCTGCATATGCTGATTAAATCTACAACACTATCAGTCTGAGTTACCATATCTCCCCTGTTCTTTTGAACTAAAAGCACACTTTTAAGTGACTTGTCTCCGTTTGAAAGACAGGTATTTGCTAAGGAAAGGCAAGAACTCCTTCCCTGAGATGGAGAGTGCAACCTTCTAATTATTATAGTTTGAAATCAGGGACTTTCAGGCAGAAGATATGGGAGGTAGGAATAACAATTCTTTACTAATATATTTAACAAGGCAAACAAAAGAAACAACAACAGCTATAAATTTGACAACAAAAAAGAACAGTATAACTCAGTTCCAGTCCTTTTTGGCCTCAGACTCCCTCTCCCTGTGCTCAGTTACCAGTGGTGGGGGCAGGGCAGATCCCGCGCAGCTGAAGGGATCTGAGTGATGGTGGCAGCAGCCCAGGTGTGAGAGGGATGGAGGAGCGACTCCCCCCTCACGGTGTCAGTTGTGGTCCTCAGCAGAGTGCCCGGAGGTTGTAGGATGAAGTGGGAAGGCAGCAGAGCGATGTCCGACAGCTGGGAGCGTGGGTCCTGGCGTTGGGATGGCAGGGAGGATGCTAGGTAGGAACCCTGCCTGTCTTCCTTTGATTCCACGAGCGAGTGAGAGAGCGAGAGCCAGAGCCCAGGCCCCTGTCCCACCTTTTCTTTTCCGGTGTTCCCCCTGTGCCCCCCCCCCGTGAGAAAACCTGTTACTACTAAGATGTAGCCAGAAATAGTTAGCATAACAATGGGAAAAATTCCACAGAAAGAAAAGGGAACAATTCAACCCCCAACATTATCCACCCCTGATTTTTTTCCATACTAATATGCTACATCAAATTAAAACTGTTAAATTATATACATACATGCAGTTAGAGACATAGGCGCAGTACTATAGGTATTTCACCCTAAAACAAGGTCTCCTTGGGGTATGCATCGGGTCTCTCCATTCTTTTGCATCACCCACCAGGTGCAACCTGGTCCCGGAGCAAATACAACTCCCCAGATGGGATTGTCTTTGCTGGAGGCAGGATTCACCCAAACAGTTTTTCCTAGCATGCCTCTCATGTGTACCACTGGAACCTTATCTCCATCTGATATTCCCAAGGGCTCCGATTGGGCAGGGCCTGCTTGGTTAGTGGAACCTCGGGTGTTCACTAACCATGTGGCCTTTGGTAGATTAATCTCACAGTTCTTGAAAGTTCCCCCACCCAGTGCCTTCAAGGTGGTTTTAAGCAGGCCATTGCACCGTTCAACTTTCCCTGCAGCTGGTGCGTGGTAGTGGATATGGTACACCCACTCAATGCAGTGTTCTCTAGCCCAGGTGTTTATAAAGCTGTTCTTGAAATGAGTCCCATTGTCTGACTCAATTCTCTCAGGGGTACCATGCCTCCAAAGAACTTGTTTTTCCAGACCCAGGATGGTGTTCTGAGCAGTGGCATGAGGCACAGGGTAGGTCGCTAACCATCCAGTGGTGGCTTCCACCATGGTCAGTACATAGCGCTTGCCCTGGCGGATTTGAGGCAGTGTGATGTAGTCAATCTGCCAGGCCTCTCCATACTTATATTTGGACCATCGCCCCCCATACCAGAGAGGCTTCACCCGCTTGGCTTGCTTGATGGCAGCGCACGTCTCACAGTCATGGATAACTTGAGAAATACTGTCCATGGTTAGATCCACCCCTTGGTCTCGTGCCTACTTATAGGTGGCATCTCTGCCCTGATGACCTGAGACATCCTGGGCCCATCGAGCCAGGAACAATTCTCTCTTGTGTTGCCAATCTAAATCTATCTTTGACACCTCTATCTGTGCAGCCTGGTCTACCTGCTCATAGTGTTGGTGGTCCTCATTAGCCCGACTCTTGGGGACATGGGCATCTACGTGACAGACTTTCACAAGCAGCTTCTCTACCCGGGTGGCAATGTCTTTCCACTCATCAGCAGCCCAGATTGATTTTCCCCTACATTGCCAGTTAGCCTTTTTCTACCTTTCCAGCCAACCCCACAGAGCATTGACTACCATTCATGAATCAGTGTAAAGGTAGAGCTTTGGCCACTTCTCTCTTTCAGCAATGTCCAGGGCCAGCTGAACAGCTTTGAGTTCAGCAAGATGACTCGATCCACCTTCTCCTTCGGTAGCTTGTGCAACCTGTCGTGTGGGGCTCCATAAGGCTGCTTTCCACTTCCGGTTCATCCCCACGATGTGGCAGGAACCATCAGTGAAAAGAGCATAGCATGTTTCATCTGCTGGCAGTTGGTTATATGGTGGGGCTTCTTCGGCCCGGGTCACTTGTTCCTGTTTCTCTTTGTCACCAAGACCAAAGTCTTCCCCTTCCGGCCAGTTGGTAATTATCTCCAAAATCCCAGGGCGATTCAGGTTTCCAATACAGGCGCATTGCGTGATGAGGGCAATCCACTTGCTCCATGTGGTGTCGGTGGCATGGTGGGTCAAGGGAACCTTTGCTTTGAACAATCACTCCAGCAGTGGTAGTTGGGGTGCCAGGAGGAGTTGTTTTTCAGTGCAAATCACCTCTGAGGCTGCTTGAACTCCTTCATAGGCGTCCAAGATCTCCTTCTCTGTTGGGAGTGTAGTTTGCCTCGGACCCTCTGTAACTTCGGCTCCAGAATCCCAGAGGTTGGCCTCGAGTCTCACCAGGCACCTTCTGCCAAAGGCTCCAGGACAGACCATGGTTCCCGGCTGTAGAGTAAAGCACATTCCTCACTTCTGATCCTGTTCTGACTGGGCCAAGGGCTACCGCATGAGCGATCTCCTGCTTGATCTGGGCCAAGGCTTGCTGCTGCTCAGTGCCCCAGCGGAAATTGTTCTTTATGCGGGTGACCAGGTAAAGAGGGCTCACAATCTGGCTGTACTCGGGAATGTGCATCCTCCAAAAGCCTATGGCACCTAGGAAAGGTTGTGTGCATTGCAGTGATCTTACTGATGACCTCAGTGGGAATCTGGCACCGTCCATCTTGCCACTTTACTCCCAGGAACTGGATCTCTTGGGCAGGCCCTTTGACTTGGCTCTTTTTAATGGTGAATCTGGCTCCCAGAAGAATTTGGATTATCTTTTTTCTGAAATACCTCCATTGCTAGGTTCCCCCGCACAATGATGTCGTCAATGTACTGCAGATGTTCTGGAGCTCCACCCTTCTCCAGTGCAGCCTGGATCAGTCCATGACAGATGGTGGGGCTGTGTTTCCATACCTGGAGCAGTCGGTTCCAGGTGTACTGCACACCCCTCCAGGGGAAAGCAAACACTGGCCTGAATTCTGCTGCCAGAGGCATGGAGAAAAATGCATTGGCAATGTCAATGGTGGCATACTACTTTGCTGCTTTGAACTCCAGCTAGTACCGGTGTTCCAGCATGTCCAGCACAGCAGCACTCAGTGGTGGAGTCACTTCATTCAATGCACAATAGTCCACAGTTATTCTCCATTCTCCATCAGACTTGCGCACAAGCTGGATGGGGCTGTTGAAGTGTGAGTGTACCTTACTGACCACCCCTTGGCTCCAGCTCATAGATCATCTTGTGGATGGGGATCACAGCATCTCGATTCGTCCAGTAGTGCCGGCGGTGCACTGTCGAGGTAGCAATTGGCACCTGTTGCTCTTCCGCCTTTAGGAGTCCCACTGCAGATGGGTTTTCTGATAGTCCAGGCAAGGTGTTTAACTGCTTAATACCTTCTGCCACTACAACATCTATTTTAAAAGCCCACCTGAGTCCTGGGACAAGGATCCCAAATTCCTTGCCTCAGTACCCTCCAGTCGCACACTTGTACCCATAAGGTCCCAGACCCGCAGTAACCAGATTGTAAAAGCCTCATGGCCCCATCGTACAATGTCTTTTCGCAGGTTACGGAGACTCTTATACGACAGGGACTCGATGATGATCTCAACCTCTGGCTCCTCTGCTGGTTGTGAGGGTACTCCTTCTTGACTCTTATTATCTAGGTGCCTTGTTTTCATCTTAGACTTCCTAGTTTCCACAGGGGCAACTGCTGCTGTGTGACTTTTTGGACCCTTATTGAGTCTTCACCCTTTGGTCCTGACTAGCTCAGCTGTTAGGGTGAAGCCTCGGGATCTGCCACATGAACGTAAGTAAAAGATAACAAAAGAGGCTCTTTCTCCCTGGGGAGGTTGCAGAGTTTATTTCTTGTGGTTCCCCAGGAGCGACAGGAGATAGAAAGAGAAAAAGAAAGAGGGCAAAAGAGCGAGGGAAAGAGGTCAAGAGGGAGAGAAAGAGGGCGAGGTCAGAGGGCACAGGTCTTTTCTAGGGTCTGAAAGGGGGGCAGGAAGAAATTTGATCTCGGCCAGGTAGGTATGGCCAGGAGGGGAGAGGGACCAGACCACAGGACATTGCAGGGGTCACGGAATCTACCATTTCCAATACATCTAGGGAGATGCAACATCTCCCCGTTTTTTGTTTAACAAAGTTGAAAGAAGGATATTAGGTTCATCTTGATTCAAATTATGATTTTGCCCACCACCCTGTGAGTCCCCAGCCTTTGAACAGTTCATTGAACCAATCTTCAGATTCTTGCTTCTTTTGTCCAATCAGGTTGTTCATGTTTTGGAGGGTAGCATGGATGTTAGGAGCTCTCGAGGTCAGGTCCATGCAGCAAAGTCCTTCAAATTCCTGTCACTCATGTCCATGCAGCAGTAGGAGAAAATCTATAGCAGCACGATTTTGGAGTGTCTGTGCCAGGGTCACCCAGATGTTCTGACGTGGCTGAGGGACGATCCATGCAGCTGCTAAACTGTTCAGTGTTAACAGGAAGACAACTTGGATGGGGTTCATTACAGGACTGAGTGGAGGGAAGGTTTTCTCTAAAAGGAAAGACAAACATTATAAAACCTGTTAAAAGTCTCTATCTGCCAGAATGTCATCCTCTATGAGGATTTCCTTTCCTTTTTTCGGGCGGCGTGTTCTTTTTGAAGCCACAGCCACCTGCTCCTCGTTCCCCTCATTTGGAGCAGGATGTTTGGGGACATACGGTTTCACCCACTTTTGGGGAATCCACCAAGAGCCTGAGGGAGTGGATATGCACTCATAGCCACGCCCCCAGGTAACGAGCTCATAGGGACCTTTGATTTCCCAAGTTTCTGGGTCCCTAATCAAGACTGGAGGATGTTGGGATAACTTGAACTGTTTACCACTGTTAAAGTGACGTACCACAGGTGGACTCATGTTCTCAAATGAACAATTCAGGAAATTGATAGTAAATATGGCTTTGCAGAGCTTCTGCTGTGGAGACATCCACGCAGTTGAACTGCTCTGTTCAGCCAAGACCTGCTTGAGCGTCTGATTGGCTCGCTCTACTACACCTTGGTCTGTGGGGGAGTGGGAGGTGCCAGTTTTATGTTCCACTCCCCATTGCTGGACGAATTCCAGGAACTCCTTGGACTCATACGCGGGGCCCTGATCAGTTTTGATTTCCCTAGGGATCCCCAACACTGAAAAGGCTTGCACTAGGTGTTGTTTGGTGTGCATTGCCCTTTCTCCTGCGTGGGCAGAGGCATAGACTGCGCCTGAATATGTGTCAATGCTAACATGCACATATTTGGGGCAACCAAAACTAGGAATGTGTGTGATGTCTGTTTGCCATACATCACAACTGCCAAGACCTCGGGGGTTAACCCCCATGCCCATTGATGGCATGGTCTGGAGCTGACAGTTGGGACAGGTGGCCACAAAGGCTCGAGCCTGACTCTGTGTTAGCTGGAACTGATGCATCAGACCTGGTGCATTCTGATGATACTGCTGGTGGCTCAGCTTTGCCTGTTGGAAGATGTCAGGAAGGCGTGCTTGTTCTGCTGGGGTTGCTTGTTCTGCTGGAGTTGCAAGGGAATCTGCCTGACGGTTCCCTTCTGCAATTTCGCCTGGCAAATCTGTGTGTGACCTCACATGCATCACATAGAACGGATGTTCTCTATGAGAAATCAAATAAATTAGTTTGGAAAGCAACCTGAAAAGCTGCTCATTTTCGATGTCTCTGAGCACTGCCTGCTCTGCCCTGGACACTACCCCCGCTACATAGGCTGAGTCTGTTACCAAGTTGATTGGCTCCGAGAACTTCTCAAAGGCTCTCACGACTGCTGCCAGTTCAGCTACCTGGGGTGATCCCTCCACAAACTCAACATCAGCTTCCCAATGCTGAGGCTGGGGATTTCTACAAGTCATCACTGACTTGTGGGAAGCCCCGGATGCATCCGTGAACACTGTGAGAGCTTTGAGTGGTCTCCGACTCCTCACGAGGAATGAGGTGGAATTCCTCATTAAACAGCTTGTGAGACGGGGCATGGACTGATATTTGTCCTCTATAGCTGTCCAGGGCTAATTGGAGACTGGCATTGCTCTGGAGCAAATGCTCAAACATCTCTTTAGTCAATCTCTCAGGAGAGTTCCTTCCCTCCTCAGACAGTTTAACAGGGAGGTGAATACATGTGAAGTCACAACCAGCCAGTTCATACAGTCTCATTCTTGCTTTCCGAATCAGCTGAGCTATCATCTCTTGTGGCTTAGTGATGGTTTTGGATGTTTGGTGGGAGAGGAAGACCCACTCCATGATTAAGAGTGACTCTCTCTTCCCCTCGATCTATTGGAATATTAACCCGTGTAAGTGTGGCAGTTTTCCTAGGACAATGAATTTGAAGGGCAGCTCGGGCTGGTAACGATGAGCTTGCCTCTCTCCTAAAGTCTTTTGTACCTTTTCGATTGCCGTCTTTGCCTCTGGGGTCAGTTCCCTGGGAGAAACCAGCTCTCTTTTCCCCTTCAATAAATTGAAGAGAGGTTCTAGGTCCTCATTACTGAGGCCTAGCCAGTGCCTAACCCAATTCAAAGACCCACACAAGGAATGGAGATCTGCTAAGGCTTTTGGATTACAATTAATTTCCAATTTCCGCGGAACAATGGTCTGTGCAGTAATTTCCAAGCCCAGGTACTTCCAAGGTGGCATCTTTTGGACTTTGTCCTCCTGCAATTGAAATCCAGCAGAGGTTAAAACTTTAACCACTAGGTCAAGTGTGTCTTGGAGTAGAGAGTTATCGGGGGCACACACAAGCACATCATCCATGTAATGCAAGATGATGGCTTCCCTTCCCTGAGCACACACTGGGGACAGCAATTAGGCCACATGCCACTGGCAGATGGAGGGACTACATTTCATGCCTTGCGGAAGAACTTTCCAGTGGTAGCGCTTCATTGGGGCTTCTCGATTGATGGTAGGAACCGAGAAGGCAAACCGTGGGGCATCTTCTGGGTGTAGAGGAATGTGGAAGAAACAGTCCTTGATGTCTAGAACAGCCAATTGCCAATCTCTGGGAAGCATCGTTGGAGAAGGCATCCCAGGTTGGAGTCACCCCATGTCCTCAATCACTTTGTTTATTCCCCGGAGGTCGTGGACCAGCCTCCACTTGACCTTCCCCGGCTTCTTTATTACAAAGACCGGAAAATTCCACGGACGTGTGGTCTCCTCTATGTGGCCTTTAGCCAATTGCTCCTCCACAAGCTCTTCAAGCGCCCTGAGCTTCTCCTTACTCATCGGCCACTGTGCTACCCACTTTGGAGTATCATCTAGCCATTTCAATTTTTGGGTAGGGCCCTCTACAGTGGCTGCCTCTAAAAATCCCAAGGAGTCTTAGGAATAATCAATTTCACCCCCCACTGGGACATGGTGTCTCTCCCCCATAGAGGGCATTTATAGTCTGTAACAAATGGACGGACACTATCAAATTTTCCATCCGGCCCTTCAATTTCCACGATGCTTTTTGATATTTTTGCCAATTTTACTCCTCCTACACCTTGCTTTTTGCCTGCCACAGGCTGAAGTTCTCAATGTGACGGCCACATCCTCTCGGGTATGATAGTCACATTGGCGCCTGTGTCCAGTACCCCCTCCACATGGAGGTGGTCTGGTCAATGGGTTAGGTTGCATGCCAGAGAAGGTTTTTCTTCACCCACCACTTCTGCCCAGTAGACTTCAGGTGATTTTCCATCTACTGGGACCTCCGCTGGGACGGGAATGGCCTGGGCGAGGATTTGTCCTTCAACCAGGTAATATAGTGGTAGAGGACATTGTGCCAGGAGAATGAGGCAGGTTATGCTTCCCTTGATGGTCATGGGAGCTACCTCAATCTCTAGGGGTGTGTGTGCTGTGTCCCCAAAAACAAAGTACTCACTGTCCAGCTTCATGTGGTTTAACGTCACTTCCTGTGTACTGTTAGGTAAGTCCACTGTTATGACTGTCCAATCAGGTGACCTGAAATGAAAACCTTTGGTAGTCACAAGCCTAAAACGGCCTAGTGGCTTCCAAACCTTGTTAATTGAACATTTAAAGTTTTCATTGCCATGCATCCCCACACCCTCTATTCCATCCTCCCCTTTTTTTTTTTAAGAGAGAGTCCTTTACTAGTGTGGAGCCCGCAGTATTTATAGCTGAGCGCGCTGTTGTGTTAAAGGCGGGTGCGCGCTGTAAAGCTAGTTTTTTTGTTTGTTGGACTTCTTCTGTTTCTGGTTGTGTGGACAGTCTCTGGCGAAGTGTCCTGGCTTCTTGCACTGGAAGCAGATGATCTGCTGCAGCTGCTCTGGTGACATTGGTTGCTTCTTGGCTTCTGGTGTTACAGCTGCCATGGTCTTTGGGTGTGCCAGTCCTGGATTTCTCTCGTCTCCACTGAGCAGTTCTGCTTTCCTGGCGCAGGCTTCTATCATCTGTGCTAAGCTAGGTGCTGGCTCGAGGGGAAGGCTGAGGATAACCCTACTGCAGGTTTCATTAGCATTCCTCTGAGCCATCTCTTTAATTAATTTGGCTTGTACCACCGGATCAGACACCTGTCTTTCCACTTGCACACGAAGGCGGTCTACAAACTGTAAGAAATTCTCAGAAGCAAACTGTTTAATGTTAACATAACTACCCTTGATATCTACTGTTGGTAATTGATTAAAAGCCTTTTCTGCAACATTGCATATTTTATCCAGGACAGACTTGGATAGTACTCTGGTTTGGCTCTCGGGGCAATGCCAGTTCTTTTCCCCACATAGGTGTTCATATGTTATGTCATTATTATCAGCATCTTTTGCATCATGTGAGCTTTGTAAAAGCTCTTGTAAAAGCACTTTCAAAGATCTTTTCCACAGGCTTTCCCATAGATGATATTCTGAGGGAGTTAACAGACATCGGAAAAGCTCTTTGATATCATATGGAACCAGTTCATTTGAGCTAAATGTGGCTCTCATCATGCCTTTAAAGATTTCACTATTTCTGCCAAATTCTCTCTGTACTTTCCAAATTTCCTTTTTATCTTGATAGGACAAACGTTGATAACTTCTTCTACCGAGATAAACTACAGGAGCAACTCATGGTACATACTCTTCTCCCAGGTGTTGACTTCCAGGGCTGGGCAACCCCCCCCCACCGGGCCTGGGAAGCTGCCCATCTCCCCCCCCCCCCCCCCCCCCCCCCCACCACAGGGACCCCATCTGTCCCGCAGGGGCTGTGAGCTGATACACCCCCACCCCCACCGGCACTGAACCCAGCAGGGGCTCCACTGCCCCCCCCCCCCTCCCGCAGTAGCTTGGAGGGAAGGAATGTGAAACTGGAGCAGGGGTGTGGTGGTGGGATTCAGGGTTGCAACACGTGTGGGCGGGGTTGCAGGGTGCCGTCATGTAGGTCAGCGTTTTGGAAGGGGGAGGGGGCAAGGCAGCCGAGGGCAGGGATGGGTTATGGGAGGGGACAGGGTTAGGGGCAGGGACCAGAGGGTAAAGGGGGTTGTGGGATGAAGGAGGAAACACGTGGCTGCCAGCATATGGGACCCCCCCCCACTCGCTCTATCGCATGGCCAAAGCTATCTTGGACCTTGACCCCTTCAGGTGTAGCCACATGGCTGTTGCCCTGAAGGGAAGGGAAATTACTTTTATAGCTTTCGGAACAGTGCCCCGAAGGAAAAACCCTTGGGTGGGAAGGGTACAAGGAAGGAGAGCTGGCAATTTTCGAAAAATCATCAGAACCAGGATACTGGGGAGGACTTAGGGGCCCAGAGCAGCTACAGCTGTGCTGGGTGCCCTGCGGTTCCCGGGGAGACCCGTGGGTCCCCTCCAGGTCCAGGTTATAGGGTTTTGGGGAAAGGGAAGGTGAATCTGAACTGTTTTGCTGCTGCTGCCTTTTGTTTTCTGTCTGAATTAAAGGTTTCCGAATTTGTAAGAATATCGGGAGGAATACAGAGGCTGTTTTATCTCCATTTTCCACTTTTAAAGTTAATAAATCCCCTATTTCATCCCAAAATGAAATCGAATTTATATCTTGCAATTCAAGGTCTGATGTTTCCACAGAAAGCCAGCTTGCAAAACGGGCTAATCTTTTCTTAGATATTAAAACATTTCCTGAACTTAATATTTCCCTGTGTTGGGATTTTATACCCTTTTGTAGGGCAGATTGCTGTAAGCCCATGATGTTTAGCAACTTGCCACTATATATACCCCACTACAGTTAAAACACAGGAAAAGAGTTAGTTGTTAAATTGTGCCAGGTACAGCATGGTTTTCAGGCTTTACTGGCTGCGGAGCTGATGTAAATTTCGCCGCTTTAGGGACCTATGTGGCCGAGTCGAGCTGCAAAAAACCGCAAAAACCGTAAAAAAAACCGATGCCGCCACTTTGAAACCGATCAAAGCTGCCTGCCTGCTGCGCCACGCCTGAGGTGGCCGCATCCAGCCCCCCCCCATCCCGTGCACCGCACCCCGTGCGCTGCACCAATCGTGTGCCCGCCGGGTTGCCCAGCCGCACGCGTGCCGCGCACACCTCCGCGCCGCCGCCTCTCTCGAGCGGTGCCGCGCTGGCCAAATGCCATGGTGAGACCCTCCTGCGGAGCTCCAGGAACCCACCCGCCACGAAAGGACGCTTTCACTCACCCTTTTATCTTGCAGGCAGAGGCGTCTGTGTAACTGTAGTGGGTCTCCATCCAGAACCGACCTGCCTGGGCTCCTGACAGGCTCTCGGTTAGTCCTTAAAAGTGTTCGAACTGCACAAAATGCAGCTCAAAGAAATTATGGTAGTTGATCAGCTCCAAGGCTTCTTGAATCCCGAAAATGGGAGTCACAGCTGGTCGTGGGTTTCTCTGTAGAGACCAACCACATGAGCGCCAACTGTGGCTTTTTGGACCCTTATTGAGTCTTCACCCTTTGGTCCTGACTAGCTCAGCTGTTAGGGTGAAGCCTCGGGATCTGCCACATGAACGTAAGTAAAAGATAACAAAAGAGGCTCTTTCTCCCTGGGGAGGTTGCAGAGTTTATTTCTTGTGGTTCCCCAGGAGCGACAGGAGATAGAAAGAGAAAAAGAAAGAGGGCGAAAGAGCGAGGGAAAGAGGTCAAGAGGGAGAGAAAGAGGGCGAGGTCAGAGGGCACAGGTCTTTTCTAGGGTCTGAAAGGGGGGCAGGAAGAAATTTGATCTCGGCCAGGTAGGTATGGCCAGGAGGGGAGAGGGACCAGACCACAGGACATTGCAGGGGTCACGGAATCTACCATTTCCAATACATCTAGGGAGATGCAACACTGCTGGGTGTGAGTGCCCTTGCAGTTCAGCTGGAACCTGGACAGATGTAACATCTGTGGGTTCCACTGCTGCACCATCTTTAAGGCAAGAGGAGGGTTTGTCACCAGCTGGGGAAAGGTACTTCTTCAGTATCTGGCTCATCTCACGTATCCCCTTCGCTAGAACCCCTACCCTCTCTGAGTGCTTCCTTTCTGAGGTGGGCTGTGGAGCAGGGTCAGGCTTTTGGGGCAGGGTCAGGCTCTGGGGTAACATCCCTAGTCTCTGAAACAGGGTCAGGCTCTGGGGCAGCATCACTATTTCCTGGGGTAGGTATCAGGGTTGTTATTCAAGTCACTCTCCCTTTATCTCTGAATGTTAGATAGAACAGGTTTAACAGGGATATCAGCAACACCAGCCACGGTATAATGTCATTAGCATTTAGAGCGGATTTTAACCCCTTGAAAACTGGTGGGGTGGACTTGAAAAACTGGGTGATGGGTTGGGAGAAAATTTCTCCTGCTGTCACTTCCTCACAGTAAGTACCATTATTGAAGTAGCCCCAAATCACACGCTTAGAGTGCGATAGCTCTGAATCCATGTGGCCATCTTCCAGAGAAAATTAAAAATCCATGAATTCCTCAACTGATCAACCCACAAAATGAACTGGATAATAGCCACAGTAACCTTGGTTATGAGACTGATGTTCAAAAAAGGGCTTGCAAATGGGAGAGATATAGCAGTGACCACATGGAGGCCAAACCAGGGTAAGTTGGACAACATAGTTCCACCTAACACAAACTTAGGTAACTGAAGAACTGTCTGTTATTCCTTTTTACATCCTGCTCTCACTGCCCTCAGGCAATGCCTCACGTTGGGCGCCAAAATCTGTCTTGGTTTGAAAGACAGGTATTTGCTAAGGAAAGGCAAGAACCCCTTCCCTGAGATGGAGAGTGCAACCCCCTCCCTTCTAATTATTATAGTTTGAAATCGGGGCTTTCAGGCAGAAGATATGGGAGGTAGGAATAACTGTTCTTTACTGATATATTTAACAAGGCAAACAAAAGAAACAACAACAGCTATAAAAATTGACAACACAACAGAACAGTATAACTCAGTTCCAGTTCTTTTTTGGCCACAGGCTCCCTCTCCCTGTGCTCAGTTACCAGTGGTGGGGGCAGGGCAGGTCCCACGTAGTCGAAGAGGGCTGGGTGATGGCGGCAGTGGCCCAGGTGTGAGAGGGATGGAGGAGCGACTCCCCTCTCATGGTGTCAGTCGTGGTGCTCAGCAGAGTGTCCGGAGGTTGTAGGATGAAGTGGGAAGGCAGCACTGCAATGTCTGATGGCAGGGAATGTGGCTCCCGTCGTTGGGATGGGGGGGATGATGCTAGGTTGGAGCCCTGGCTGTCTTCCTTTGACTCCAGAAGTGAGTTAGAGAGCGAGCGAGAGCCCAGGCCCCTGTCCCACCTTTTCTTTTCCGGTGTTCCCCCTGTCCCCACCCCCCTGTGAGAGAAACTGTTACTACTAAGGTGTAGCTGGAAATACTTAGCATAACAATGGGAAAAATTCCACAGAAAGAAAAGGGAACAATTCAACCCCCAACATTTGTCTATTAAATTTTTCACACACTCTAAAATAAAAGGAATAAATAATACAACGGATAATATAATGCCTAATACATATAAGCCTACTTTAACCAAATTCCTAACCCAGTCAGTGAGTCCCCAATCTCCCAGGAGCTGATATAGCCAGTCATACCCATCATCTAATTGCAGCTTGTTTACACCTTATTTTAGGGTTTGAATTATGGAATTAAGCAGTTCTCAGGCAAAGATATGGGGATAGAAATAACAGTTCTTTACTAGTATTTCTAACGAGACAAACAAAACAACAACTATGAAATTAACAACAAACAGAACAGTAACCCAGTTCCAGTCGTTCTTGGCCACAGGCACCCTTCCCTCTGGTGCAGTTACTGGTGGTGGACAGGGGCAGATCCTGCGCAGCTGCAGGAGTGCTGGGGGTCATGGTGGCAGTGTCCCAGGTGGGAAAGGGAAGGACGAGAGGCTCTGCTCACAGATTCTTGGGGCAGTGTCCGTTTCGGTGCTCAGCAGGGTACTTGGAGATAGCAGGCTGAAGTGAGAAGGCAGCAGTGCGGGGATCCAACAGCAGAAAAGGTGGCTCCTGGCGTTGGGATGGCGGGGGTGGGAGGAACAGCAGTGACCGTTCTCCACCAACTTCACAAGCAAATGGAGGAGATCCAGTGCCTCCCCCTCCCTTTACTTGCTGCTGATCTCGCAGTTTTTCTGCCCCCTTTCCCCTGCCTTTCCTCCCCCTTCCCCCTGTCACTAGCCATCAGCGCTAGCACCTAGCCATCAGCGCTTTCTTATCAGGTCAATGGCAAAAATTCCATAGAGAGGAAAAGGAAAAACACAACCCCCAACAGCTAGCCAACAGCCTAATCGGTTAAGTAAACCTAAGGCTTTTGCTGCTGCTACACCAGGGGTAAAAAATGATGCTGCTCATCACTGTCCCTTAGACCAAAAATCAAGCTGGCCATCACAATCTTTGTCAAAAGCATGTAAGGTTCTCTTAATTCTAGAGGGATACTTATGTTGAAAAATCATGGACATGTGACATGTTTGGGGTTAAAAGGGATAATTGCCCAAGGCTACATTGTCCTCCTTTAATATGCAATGGGATGGCAGGCCAGGACTTGTCCCCACAAATTAAAAATACTCCATGAGATAAAAGTAAAGGAGCATTGGTGGAGCGAGAAATTATTCCAGATGTATAATTACACCAAGCACTTGCATTTTTATACATAGGGTGGTGAGGGGAAACATCCCATGCCTTAGACTGATTTTTCTCAGAATAATTATACCTTACACAAAAATCCATTTTCACTGAGCCCAGAAGTTATAACTCCTGAGGCTCAAGGGATGCCAGGGAAAGATAAGGGGTCCACTGGTCCCAGGTGTCATCATGATTGCTGTTTTGAAACACTATATTTGCCTGAGGCAGGCAAGGCCAATTGTCTAGGGGCAGAGCAACAAGGCAGGTTGAAAAGGGATTATCTGGGGGCGCAGTGGCCAAACACAATGTATCTTGTAGTGTAATATTTGCTAAGGTTGCCCAGACATTTGTTTTTGGTTGGTTAACACACCAGGTCTCAGCACTAGAAACAATTTCCAGTAAATACCATAACATTTGGGAAGTCATTGTTTTTCCTTATTCTCAGTGGCAGTAAGCCACTGCTCTGGAGTAATTTCCAATTGTTGAGGTAAACCAAACTTATACTCACACACTACCTGTTGAATTTGTGCATGATGTATGGAGTACTGGTTCTCCCAGATGGGACAACCTAACCCTGTAAACCCTGATACCTTAGGTAATCCAAACCATTTTCCCAAGGGCATAAGTCAGTTAGAAGTTAAACAGCTGTTGATGTGGTGGCGAGGTCCTGTTCCTGAGGGTCCTCCTCCGATGCTGGTATTACAGGTGGGTCCTCAGGTGCTGCAATCAGGGATTCTTGAAATGGCTTCACATTCTTTGTTGGAATCCACTTGGGACCATTCTCTGTGGAGACACATGAAAAGCCTCTTCCCCAGGTGATCAAAGGATAAGGCCCCAATATTTTGCTGGATTCTGGGTCTTTTACTAAAACAGGGGGCTTTTCCTTTAGTTGCAATTGTGAATTACAATTAAAATGTCAAACAATCAGTGGATTCGGGTCCATAAAAGAACAATAAAAAAGTTAAAAACATAAAGGGCTTTCTACAGTCTCTCGGCAGGTGTGCCATCTCCACCCCTCCCTTTCTGTTGTATTAAGAGATGCTTGAGAGAGCCATGAGCTGGTTCAATGATAGACTGGCCTGTTGGGGAATGAGGAATACCTGTTTTGTGAGTAATTCCCCATAGAGCAAAAAAGGTAACAACTCGATGGGAAATATAAGTGGGGCATTATCTGTTTTTACCTCAGAAGGTATAACAAGAGTTGCAAAAGCAGCAGTAGTGTTTACAGACATCTTTAGATTTTTCCCCTGAATGGGCTGATGTGAAAAGAGCACCAGAAAAGGTGTCGATAGAGGAATGAATGTATTTTAAACGGTCATAATCAGAAAAATGGGTAAAATCTGTCTGCCAGATTTAAAGGCTTTGAAGTCCTCTGGGATTAACACCTCCTGCAACAGATGGAAAGGAACACCTTTGGCAGTCAAGATAAACAGCGATAATCGCTGAAGCTTGGGCTTTAGTAATGCCAAAGTTCCGAATCAAAGCAGCAGCATTCTGGTGAAAAAATTAGTGACTCAATTTAGCCTGCTCCATCTTATTAGGTAGAACAGAATTTTGTACAGGCATTGTTAAAAGATCAGCCTGCCTATTCCTTTTAGCCAAAAATCCGGGAAGGTCTGTATGCGATCGAATATGCATAACAAAGTAAGGAGATGTTCTATTTTCTAAGGAAAAAACAAGGAGCTGGAACCAATAACAGAGTTGTGAATTTTCAACCTCTTTCAAAACTGATGCTTCAGCTCTCATCACAATTTCTGCAACATAAGCTGAATCTGTTACCAAATTAAAGGGATCAGAAAATCTTTGAAAAGCTCTGACAACAACAGCTAGTTCAACAATTTAGGGTGACCCATCTACTGTGGACACATGTGATTTCCAAGTACCAGATGAGGGATCTCTCCATACCACCATTGATTTATGGGAGCGACCAGAACCATCTGTGAATATTGTTAAGGCTTTAAGTGGAACCTCACTCCTCTTTGGTTTTTCTATCAATTGAAATAAAGGGGTTAAAAGCTTATGTTTTGGAGGGTGTATTGAGATTTGCCTGCTGAATTCAGCAAAGGCCATCTGAATAGCCTCAGATTCCTGAAATATCCAATCCAAATAAAAGGTGGTAAGAGGCACAAAAATAATGTAAAAATCCACTTCTGCCAGAGAAGTGAGTCTCTGCCAGGCTTTAACAATCAGTTGAGCCATGATTTCATGTTGGGTACTGATGGTTTTGGTCACTTGGTGTGGTACAAAAATCCATTCAATGATAAGCAAAGGGTCTGGTGCATTGGAGTTCCATTGAAATATCAAAGCATGGGGCTGTTTGCTGGGTGCAAGATTATTAAAAGGAAAGGCAGCTCAGGTGCCCAGCGTGCAGCTTGCCGGTTTGCTAAGGCATCACAAATGCCCTGCAGGGCTTGATGAGCCTGTGAATTGAGTCGTCTAGGTGACAAAAGGTCTGAGTCCCCTTTTAGCAGTTCAAACAAAGGACTCAGCTCTGCATTTGAGATTCCTAATAAAGAGTGCACCCAGTTAATTGGTCCCAAAAGTTTCTGTGCATCATGTAAGGTGCGAATGTTAGTCTAAATTTGTAGATTTTGGGGAGAAATTGAGTGGACTCCAATGTGCCATCCCAAATATCTTCACGGAGGATATTTTTGTACATTTTCAGAAGCAATGCAAAGCCCTGCCTGACTCACAGCTTCGGTGACAAGGGCTAAGCTTTTCTCCATGATCTCCTGCTGTTCAGCTGCTATAAGAATATCATCCATGTAATGATACAAAAGAACATCAGGCATTTGCTGCCGAACAGGACTGAGAACCTTAGCAACATACCACTGGCAAATAGGAGAATTCCGCATTCCCTGAGGTAAAACAGTCCAGTGGTATCGCTGCAAGGGCGCCTGCATATTTATGGTAGGAACTGAAAAAGCAAATTTTGGAGCATCATCAGGATACAAAGGAATGTTGAAAAAACTATCTTTTAAATCAATGACTGTCAAATGCCAATTTAGAGGGATCATGGTAGGAGAGGGGAGCCCAGGCTGCAGGGCTCCCATTTCCTCCATTACACACTTAATTTTGTGGAGGTCTTGGAGCAAATGCCACTTGCCCATTTGTTTTTTAATAACAAACACAGGGGAATTCCAAGGGCTGGTAGAAGGGGCTATATGCCCTTTCTGGAGTTGTTGCTGAACCAATTCTGTTAATGCACACAGTTTATGCAATGGTAGGGGCCAGTGGCTCACCCATACTGGCTCAGAAGTTTTCCAAGTCAGTTTGAAAGTGCTGCACGTTCCAGTGACCCCAAGGCAAAATTTGACTGCATAAAAATTTCCCACTAAGTTAATACATCCCTTCCTCACAAAACCAGGGGGATAGGAAACACAAAAGGTTTGACTGTAGCAATCCGGCCCTCAGGTCCTTTAATTTGTACTAAGTGTTGGCTTTGCAGGCTTTGACTATACCCCCCCATGCCTGAGAGCATCTAAGGCACAGTCATTAATGGCCAATCATTGGGCCATTGGTTTTTAGAGATAACAGTTAAATCTGCACCAGTATCAATAAGGCCTGTTAAGACTATGTCCTTGCCTTTCAGAGTCACTTTGCATTGGCATGTGGGACACTGAGATGTGATATGTTGTGTCCAAAGAATTTGTGGAACCCTGAACCAAACCGGCCTCCCCTATGCTCAGCTATTGGGGGGGGGGGCAGATAAGGATGCTGCAGGGAAAAATATGAGTTGGGCTATTTTGGTCCCGGCTGGGACCACACAGGGTGGCTGTGGGGTCCAAGCCATGATCTTTATCTCCCCAACCAAGTAAGAGTCTATGACTCCTGGCAACACAAACAATCCTGTTATCGAGGTAGATGATATACCTATGAACAATGTGTGGTAACTGGGTGCCAAGGGTCCATAGATGCCTGTAGGGAGACAAAAAATTGTGCTGTTAGACAACGTTACTGTGTTATTGGTTGATATGTCCACTCCTGCACTGCCTGGGGTGGCTGCACGTAGGTCGGTGTTGGTCTGGTGGGTGGGGGCAGGGTGGTTTGAAAGCTGAAAATTTCTCCTGGTTGCTGTGTCAGCTATGGTATTTCTCTCTGTACGTCTCAGCCCCACACTCCAAAAGAAGTTTCCCTGCTGCAAAGGCTGGCTATTTTGGTGAAACTTAGAGCGGCATTGATTACTTAAATGAGGGTCTTTCCAACAGTGAGGGCACAGATCCAGGGTCTTGGGTTTCCATATTCATGCTTTTTTGCCGTCCCTTTTAATGTGTCTGGGTTCCCTGCAACCAAAGCAAACCAACTGCTTTCCGGGGACTAATTTGAGGGCAGCAAAAGCATCAGTTATGCCTTGCCCCATGGCCTGATAGGTGATTGTCGTGGTGTGCTGCAATGTCACCAAGCGGTTACAGGCTTCTATCATTTGAAGCAATGTGGGCTCAGGTTCGGAGGGCAGGGATTTCAAGAGGCGCTTACAGTCTTAATTTGAATTTTCTATAGCCAGCTTAAGGAGTACAACTTCCCTTGCTTGATCATTATCAATTTGTCTCTCCAGTGTTTGTTTTAATCTGTCCACAAACTGCATATGGGGCTCCTGGGGAGCTTGTTTAATATTTATGAAAGACTGTTGTGGGGTTCTGGCATCAGGAATCTTAAGAAAAGCCAAACGAGCTGCCTCTGTGAATCCCTCTAGGGCTTCTCTCGATAAAGCAGCTTGGCCATTAGGATCAGTATGCACCCCCTCCTCTGCCATGTGGTCAATAGTTAAGGCAGCCAGGGCTTGGTTAGCATGCCCTACAAATGTTGCAAGTAAATTTTCCAGTCTTTTTTTCCATTGTGCCATGAATATTGCATATTATATCGGTGTAAGCAAAAGATTTGCCAGAGACTTAATGTCATGAGGAGTCATGAGGTGAGTAGTAAAAGTTGCTCTTAATAAATCACTGAAGTAAGGAGACCCCAAATCATATTCCACTGCAGTACAGCACAGTTCCTTAATTTCTGAGTGCCCCAAAGGCTCCCATTGTGGGTTTTCCACCCTCAGGCCGAGTCACACGGGGGCAACAAAGATTTCTGCCACAGTCTCAAAGTCTCTCTCCTTAAAGGCTTTCTTTTTTATCCGTAACCAATTATTATGTGTATCCATAGGGAATAAGTCCGGATCTCTTTTGGGGCTGGGGTGGAAAGGGTCGAGTTCCCCTTCACTGCTAGAGTCAGTGTCCCCTGTATAAGCGGTAGGTGTTTGGCGGCTCTGGGGTCATTGGTGATCTAGCAGTGGGACTGTGGGTGGCTACCAGGCTCTAACCCTGGCACTCATTAGGGAGGGCGTGTGAACAGCAGATGGGGAGAGCAAGCTGGGCAGGTTTTGGTCCAGCACGGTTGTTATGGCCGTTTCAGAGATAGTTTCACAGGCAGCCTCACTCCCTCCTTGCTTTTGAATTGCGTCCATAACCACCCTCCATGCAGGAAGTATTTGCAATTCTGGCTCATGGCCAGGGAGAGTGGCCAGGTTGTAGAGTTTAATGCCGACCCTGTTACAGTAGCAGAGGGTGAAAATAGAAAAAGGGGTGGTATCGGGAAACATGTGTGACACCCATCGTAGAAGTGACTTAAGGTCATGCTTGGGGATGGGGGAGCCATGCTTGCCTTAATCAGCGAGCATGGTTTTATAGACGTCTCTCTCATTGGACATATCCTGTCCCATAGTTTGTTTCCCCTGGCTCACCTGTCACATCACATCAGGACAGGTGATTGTGGGCCCAGACGTGGTTCTCTCACCAACACAATAAGTTCCAGGGTGTCCTGGTTTAGGGCAAATTTGGGGGAAAACCTCCAGAAGGAGCCCCCAGACAGCAAAATTCCCACGACTCCTCCCCCCCACCACCGGGTTCGGGAAGAATTTCCTCAGAGAAGAGTGGGAAAAAAACCTGTTTATTTAACAAGCAAAACACTCCCCAGCACAAGAAAAAAACAACACCAGCTGACAAAAAAACTCTTTCACCGTTCAGAAGGGATGACAAACTCAGTCTCTCCGGCGAGTGGTCGCCCAGTTATCAGTCTCTGGCGCTGGGGAATGACTGCTGCAGGTGACAGAGTGTAGACTCCCGGTGTTTCTTGGGGTTTCCCAGGTCCCCGTCCAGAACAGGTTCAGATGGTATCCAGGAGAGGGAGGGGACGGGGTGGAAAAGAAAACAGTCCAGGGAAAAAGTTGGACTGCCTAGCTGAACTAACTAATAAGCAAAAGCAAGGGCAAAGCGAAGGAAAGAAAAAGAGGCAGAAGCGAGCGAGCAGGCAAGCAAGCAGGCAAGCAAGCTGAGCTAAAACCTCTCCTAAACACAGACCATGGGGGAGGTGAGCCGGCTGATAACAAGACAAAACAAAGCTTCACTTTCAGAGTCAGTCCTGGAAGCACAGGACATAATACCAAACATAATCAGAACACACGATTGGAGATACAAACACCATAACATCACCCTAGGACACAGGGACTCACCAATTGCTGCCAACTAGGCCGGTTATTCTCCTCACACCGGAGCATTAATTATCGACGATTGAGAGAGAGATGGGGACTACTGAATCATGATCAGAATCCAAATTTTACTGTGTGCTACATATGCTTATATACCATTTACAGGAAGGCTAGTAATTTTTGCTACAATCATTTAGTTAAACATCACACAGAAAACCTTTACATTCCTACTTAGTAAAATCTTCTTTCCTGTCAGCCAGACTTGATCCAATCTTCTTGTAATCTTCAGAGCTCTGTTTGCTCTTGCCAAGGCATCTTGGTTATCAAGCTGCATATGCTGATTAAATCTACAGCGCTATCAGTCTGAGTTACCATAGGGGGTGACTTGAGATGGATACTCTATTGGAGGTCAAGATTTGTACAGTTTTTAGTAAACTTAGAGCAGAACCTGCCATGCAGTGTTTTGGCATGATTATTACCTTAACTGGAATTACTTTGTACTTGACTTCTCACATCTGAGCCCTTCATGATAGCAGGAAGGGGCAACCCGCCTTTGCATTTCAAAGCCCTTCAAATAGCCTTTGTAATTAAATGTACTTCCTCTTTTTGTGCTTGATAGCTCTTAATAACATAAGAAATTTCTCAACTCCTTGGATTATTGAGATGAGTAAAATGAGAAAAAAATTGTGTGAAACCTGTGAAGATATATGAGATGTCATTTCCTTTATTCTTCTGATTCACTTAGGTATTCTGATAACAACCATTGCTTCAAAAGGGGAATTGCAGAATTGGCCTGACCTCTTACCAAAGCTTTGTAGCCTGTTGGATTCTGAAGATTACAATACCTGTGAAGTAAGGAGGCTTATTTTGAAATGTATTATCTTGTAAATTTAATTATTTTTTGCCTTTCTTCATAGATACTATATATACATATAGTATTTTTTGTGGGTATGTATGCACATATATAATATTTTTTTTACAGTATTTATGAAGGAAAATAAATACCAGCTCAACTGTTTTAAGCTATGAGGAGAAAAATCTTGTCTGACTTTTAAAAAAAGATTGCTTTTAAGCATTTTTTAAAATATTATTAAATAAATGAGCACTGAATGTTAAAATTAAAATTACCACTTACCTATTATAGACTCAGCCAGCTTGAGATCTTACAGATGGCAATATAAAGTGCTTAAATAAGAAGTCTTTAAGGCTGTTTAATTTAACTCTGTATTTAGTTAGCTGCATTTACTTTGTTAATTAGCTACGTTTACTGTGGTCTTTTGCTAAAATTATCTGTTCTGTAAAAACCTGGAAATGTTGCTTTCTTCAAAATGTAAAATAACAGAATTTTCTTCTGCTTTGGGATGTTTGTTTGCTTTTGTTTTTAAACAGGGTGCATTTGGTGCTCTTCAGAAGATATGTGAAGATTCTGCTGAAATTTTAGATAGTGATGTATTGGACCGACCACTCAATATCATGATACCTAAATTCTTGCAGTTCTTCAAACACAGCAGTCCAAAAATAAGGTAAGTTTAGGTGTTATACTTAAGTTATCTGTTAAAAATGTATTTACATGAGTAGCGAAGTTGATATTTTGTAGATCAGTTTAAAACATACTTAGATTTTTAAAATGATCCTGCATATGCAAATGTGAGAAGGCACAGAAATTTTATGCATGTCATTTCCACACTCATCTGTTTAGTTAATAGATCAGCCTCACCTCTTTATACATCTTCCAAATCAAGAATCTGTGTGACTTTGAAATTAAAATTAATTTTTAAGAATTTACATATTATTATGAAAATTTCAGTGCTGTGGTTAAAATTTCAAATTCTGATTCGAAAGAACTATCTTGCATTTGTTTTGTTATGACTTCAGCAACGAGAGAGTAAAAAATCATTTGCTGATAATGGTTTCTGAGTTCTTGCAGAAAAGTATTTTTCTGCTTTAACTCTATCAAAACTTATAAAGCTCTTTATCTTTCAGCTAGATCAAATTAAATGGATTCAACATTCTTTTACTTTAATACAGTATTAATCTCTCCAAAGTAATAGAAGTATAGAAGAAACATTCCAAAATTAATTTATTATTGCTAATATTTATCAACAAGAACAGTAGCTTTTACCCTGAAATGAGCCAGCAATGTGCCCTTGCCACAAAGAAGGCGAATGTCATCCTGGGCTGGAGTGTTGCCAGCATGGGAGGTGATCTTTCTCCTCACCCTCCAGATGAGGCCACACCTAGAGTACTGTGCCCAGTTCTGGGCTCCCCAGTACAAGAGAGACATGGAGCTACTGGAGCATCTAGTGAAGGGCCACAGTGATGATGAAGGGACTGGAGCATCTCTCCTATGAGGAAAGGCTGAGAAAGCTGGGACTCTTTAGCCTAGAGAAGAGGAGGTTCGGGGGTGACATCATCCATGTGTATAAATACCCAAAGGGAGAGCACAAAGAAGACAAAGCCAGGCTCTTTTCAGTTGTGTCCAGTGACAGGACATGTGGCAATGGGCACAGACTGAGACACAGGAGGTTCCCACTGAACATTGGGAAGCACATTTTTTACTGTGAGGGTGACCAAGCACTGGCACAGGTTACTCAGAGAGGTGGTAGAGTCCCCATCCTTGGATATATTCAAAAGCAATCTGTAAGGCCCCAGAAAACTTGCTCAATGAGACTCTTATAAGGCCTTATGGTTGTTCATGTACTCTGAGTTTGACACGCAGGAGAAATACTGACAAGATATTCTCAAGGAGGCAAAACAACAAAAAACTTTACTGTCAACTTTGTAAAATCAGAGAACTTTTGCAAAAGTTTAGAGCAGCATTCAATCAACATAAAACACTTCTCAAAGCATTAACTTGGCCCATTCAACTTAGCAAACTCCAAGCCCATCTAATTTTAAATTACTCAAAACTCCAAGAAGAGGGAATTAAAAGAAGAAGAAAGAGAGAGACACATAAAAAAGATATATAAAAGAACAAATATAGCTACCACTCCTGGTTCCAGCAGTGTTCAGCTGATAGAAACTCCAAGAGGAAGTAGGGTCAAAACGTGCTCACTTCATGTCCTGGGTTAAATATCCTTTGGCTTTCCTGGGCTCTTCCCCCAGGTGGGACTTCTTGTCATCTGACCACTCTGGGGCTAGACTGGGGCTCCAGGGGCAGAGTGTGGAACATTGCCTCCAGTGTGCCAGTGATTGGTGGCCCCTGCAGGGGTTGAGATACAGGCTGTTTGGAGCAGGGCATTGCCTCACCAGAGCAAGGCTCAACCTGCCCCTTCCCTCGCACATGTACCCGAAATATTTCAAGCCAGCAATCCTTCCTGTCTCTCACACTGTTGTGATGTGGTCCTGTGCAACCAGCTGTAGGTAGCCCTACTTGAGCAAATGATCTACAGAGGTCCCTTCCAACCTGAATCATTCTGTGTGATTCTCAGAAATTTTTTTGGACTCCTCTTTGAAAATTATATTGAAAGATTCTACAACTTGGTGGGCTCAGTTATTGCCAGCAGTAGTATAGATGGTGAAGAGTATAACTAGGAATATATCTTGATAGGATTTAAATAAGATTTAGAAACTCACCTAAAATAGATGCACACTAAGAAAAATATATAAAAAAGCATGATCTGGCAATTGTAGAAATATAAGCTTTTGCTTTGATAGGTAAACCAGTTTCAACTTTAAAGCAGATCATCTGCTGACCTGTGGCCTGGTTTCAGTACATAGTACTGAAGTATGAAGAATATTAGTTGTGTCAGTAAAAGACTATTAATACTTAATAGTATTTAAATATTATCAGTATTTAAATCTGTGAGGAGACAACTTTTGAACACTATTTTATGAAACTTCCAAGAAATGTCTGAAGAGACTAGATGTTTGGAGTTATATTAGTAAAAATACTTGAATGGATCTTCAGAGGCTTTTAAAGGTAGCTTTATCTTGTGCCTTTACTTATATAATTTGGCTTTTGTGTCTCTGAGAATGAAAAAGACTTGTAAGCAATGGCTCTGCATGAAATGGAAGAACCAGCTCTTCACTTTTAGTTTGTTTCTACCACAAGTGTTTTATTATGTATCCTAATGCAAGTGTGTATTTGTTCTAAGCTACAACTATATTAGTGATGCATATTGGTCTCATTAAATGGCAAAAATCTTGCAAAGCTAATTGGAAACTGAGCAATGAAGAAGGGCATGATAAAATTTCACCATGTTAACTTGTATGGAATTGTTAACATGGTTACCAAAAATCGGTGAAAATAAAACTCCTTAACACCAATGTAGCATTAAGGAACAGGCATTCTTTATTCAGCTGGATGCACGGAGGGATATCTTCTCTGAAATATCGTGCCTCCTGAGTACAGAAAAAGTTCCTGTTTATATATTATATTTTACATACATATACATCGACTTTCCCAGAAGGAACATATGTATTATAATCATTTCCCCAAAGTCATTAATATATTTTCCCTCCCTTTTACACATGCATTCTTCTGTCCTGAGGTTCTTTTTGGTGGTCCCTGGTGGTTGGCAACCCCAAAGTCATACCTGACCACCTGTTTAACTGATAAAAGTTGGCATAACTGGGCTGACTGCTTTCCAGTTCTTCTTCTTACAGAAAAGCATTGTGTGGTTCCATAGGTCAGTGGTCTTTGAAGAATAAGTACCGTGCTAGCTCACCAGGTGCAAACGATTCTTCATCATCTGGCAACAATATCAGAGAAAGCTGATAATCATAATATACTGAAAAAGAACATCCTTACATAGTGTTTGGAACAAATGTTCCAGGTAGTCATCCTTCTATGGTTCTTATTTACTGAATACTTAATTTAAAATTATTTATTAGATATATTGGAGTATAAGGTAGTACTTAAAAATGTGGTTTAGTAATTTTTATTGGTAACAACAGATGTTCAGATTTAATCCCTCTTACCTCTAGAAGATGCCTGGACAGTGTGATTTGCTTCCTATTTTTTTTATGTCTATGCACAGTTTGGAAAATGTTTAAGACATGAAAAACATATTTCTACTGTTCAATTTGTAGGTCTCATGCTGTTGCGTGTGTCAATCAATTTATCATCAGCAGAACTCAAGCTCTTATGTTGCACATAGATTCTTTTATTGAGGTGAGTACATTTTTGGTTGGAGGGGTAAGTTAAATAATATATCTTATTTATCAAGAGCTTTGAATAATGTTTTACAACCACCACTACCCCTAAACTCCACATTGATGACTTCCCATTCTTAGCTTCGATCCCTATGGGTTAAAAGTCATTCTGCATGCTTATGCTCAAATTAGTCTAAGCACTCTCCTAGCCCAAGAAATTAGTATTTTGAAAATGCTTCCTTTTCAGAAATACAGGAAACTCTTCTTGCATTGAGGTACTGGCAGCAGTCTGTCACTTACCTGTGATGGAGAGTTCAGTACAGGGATCACCATGTCACTGAGTCTAGATTATGGGTCTCTGAATAGTACTACTGAATGTGGATTAGAAGGATGACATTTTGGCTTAACCAGGGTATTTTATTTGCTGCTTTTACCTTCTGAAGGTGTTTTCTAGCTGCAGAACTTCATCAATGTTTAGGGAAAAAAATTCAGGGAATAATGTTCTTGTGTCTAATGAACACATGACCAAATCACTGGGTAACAATACACGTTGAAAGTATGAAGAGTTCATTTGCTAAATCATATGTCTTTAGGAAATAATACAGTTTTCTGAGGTGAATGGGTGGGATGGTACAGAAGTACATGTTTGCATACTTTCGTTTGCCAATAATATAAATTTTAATACAAATTGAACTAGATGATTTGAGGCTTTTCTACTATTCTACTAGTATTACTTTCCAACAGAATCTTTTTGCACTGGCTGGTGATGAGGATCCTGAAGTACGCAAAAATGTTTGTCGTGCTCTGGTAATGTTGCTAGAAGTTCGAATGGATCGCCTGCTTCCTCATATGATTAGTATAGTTGAGGTGAGTCTTATTTCTCAGATTGTATGCTGAAACATGTTTGAGATTGCAGAAATAAGTAAATTAAAAGCATACATCAGAATAGATATGTTACATTTGTGCTTGCCTACTCTTTGTTTTCCGTCAAGATTGAGGTTGCAAAAGTTTCTTTTTAGCTAATTGCCAACATGACGTATTTGACTGCATATGGCAGTTGTTCATTCTTCTTTAAGTGAATTGATCCTGAAATGGCCAGGATCAGCTATACCATGGAACAGCCAGGCATTGCTTGACCACAAGTGAGATCATGTTAAAAATCTTAGTTCTGGTGCTGATACTGTTACAGTTTACACATTGAAGCTGTCACCTTTTTTGGATCTTTTGCCACAGCAAGGTTAAGGAATGTAATTTTAAATATCTGAGATGGTCTTTGAGCTACTAACAAAGCTGTCTGCCATTGCATTCGATTTTATAGGTGAGTGTCCTTGGATAGTTCCTTGATTATTCTAGATTAGTGCAGACTTGCCTACCAGAGGATCAATCAACTGGTACTTGTTTGCTCAACTGAGTTGCAATTTCCATGTTTCTTGGAAATACTGGCAGTTTCTAGATAGCCTTTACATACACTACTTGCTAGACTGGAAATATAACAAAGATCAGAATCTTTCTCATGCACATATATGAACAACTGGGTCATAACCCAGTGTCAAATTCCATAAGTGCCAAGTCCAGACAATATAAGGCAGGTTTGTTTTTCTTTTTTTGCTTTTGGACAAAGACATTAGAGAGGCATAAAACTGAGGAGACTTGTAGCATCTGTCTAGTGTTGTCTGGAATTCCATTACACCAAGCCTGGCACATATTTTCTCATCTAACACAGGACAAGTAGGCATTGTTGGTGCTTGAGATAGTGTTTTTTCTTTTGTTTGGTCTAGTTTGGGTCTTTTTTTGGAGAGAGAGACAATAAAGCTTTGGAGATTATACTGTCAACAAGAATCCTAGAATGGTTTGGGTTGGAAGGAACCTTAAAGATCATCTAGTTCCAACCCCTCTTCCATTACTGAAAGGTACTCTACAATCTACCTTCTTTTCTGAATAGGTTTCTAAACTGGAAGCAGACTGAACATCCCCAACTCTCTTAGTCTGTCTTCGTGGAAGAGGTGCTTCAGCCCTCTGAGCATTTTCGTGGCCTCTGCTGGATTTGCTCCAGCAGCTCCACATCCTCCTTATGTTGGGGGCCCCAGAACTGTATGCAGTACTCCAGGTGCGGTCTCACAAGAGTGGAGTAGATGAGAAGAATCCCCTCCCTTGACCCACTGGCCACACTGCTTTGGTTGCAGCCCAGGACACAGTTGGTTTCTGGGCTGCAAGCACAGATTGCCAGCTCATGTTGAGCTTCTCATCAACTACCACTCCCAAGTCCTTCTCAGCAGGGCTGTTCTCAATGCATTCTCTGCCCAGCCTGTACTTGTGTTTGGGATTGCCTCTACCCAGGTGCAGAACCTTGCCCTTGGCCTTGTTGAATTTCATGAGATTCATACAGACCCACCTCTCAAGCCTGTACAGGTCCCTCTTGATGCCATTCCTTTCCTTCAGTGTGTTGACCACACCACACAACTTGGTGTTGTCAGCAAACAAATCAGTAAGGAACTTCGGGACTTTGCAGATAGAAATGATGTTAGCAACCAGAAGATCCAAGATTGTATTCTCATTGTATCCCTTATTTTTTTGGGAAAACTATTACTAGGCATCTTCTCTACAAAAGACAGCAGTAGCAAATTTTTTGTGAAGTTGACTTTCTCCCCTTCCCCCCCAGTTTTGGGACTACTGTGTACTGTTACTCATTTGCCCAGTTCTGTATACATACATATTTATATGTGACAATGTAATATCTGAGAACTGACTTTTTCATTCAAATGAGTCCAGTTTTGCCCTTCTGAAGCTTGAATACCTCCAAGCTGAATGCTTCTAATGGTGGCTGCTCTAACTGGAGGAATTATTAGAAAAAGAGAAACTTGTATCCACATGATAGGGTTTTTTATGCCTATAAAGAATTACTTTTAATATAGTTAAGAATATTAATGATTCAGTAGTGATTCTAAAACAGGTGGTCTTGGCCAGTGTTATGCTTTTAAACCAGACAGGTTTAATATTAACTGTTTTGCCAAGTTCCTGGAGGAACAGAGATGGTTGAATTTGAATTTCAGTGGGTTTTTTGAGCATGTACTTCCAGGTGAGCAGAAGCAGATATGTATTTCTCTGTGGTTTTTTTCTCCTTCCTTTGTCTGAGAACATGACAACAGCATATATCAGAAGTAGACTGACCTAATAGATTTCAGTTATTAGATTGCACTTCTACATTAATATAGCATATTTAGCCAGGCATGTGGTGCCTAAGATATTTTTCAATAGAAGTCCTGACTTATTATTTTACAAAGTATAATGAGATTACTTGAATGGTGTTGATAGTATGAAGTTATAACACAGAAACTCAGCTTGTTGCTAAAGAAATTATTGCATCCTGTTGCTTTCAGATAGATGTCTTTTACTGCTCAAAGGATTTTTCTTAATGCTTTGTGCATCATTCTTTTCTTGATGGTTTGACATAACAAGACTAACACAACACTGTTACAGAGTATGCAAAACAGTTCTGAATAATGTTCCTATGCTATTTTGTAATTTTTTGTTAGGAAGCAACTATTTCCATTGCCTAAAGTCACTTTTTTGGCTTATCATTAAAAGTACTCATTAAAGTATGGCACAAGAATACTAAAGAAACCTAAAAGCCTTCAAATACTCTTCCCATACTTTGCTTTGATACTAGTATCACTGTTTTTACTATGGGGGCCTACAAGAAATATGGGGAAGGATTCTATCAGAGTGTAGTGACAGAGCAAAGAGCAATGGTTTTAAACTGTTAGAGAAAAGGGTTAGATTGGATATTAGGAAGAAATTCTTCTCTATGAAGGTGGTGAGGCCCTGGCATAGGTTGCCCAGCAATGTTGTGGCTGCCCCATCCCTGGAAGTGTTCAAGGCTAGCTTAGATGGGACTTTGAGCAACCTGGTCTAGATGTTTCTGTCCATGGCAGTGGGTTGGAACTGGATAATCTTTAAGGTCCTTTCCAACCCAAACCATTCTGTGATTTCCAGGCTGTGTATATGGCTCTTATACCACTGAGTGTAAGTAGACTTTTCAATCTACTGCTGTCTAACTTCATGGAGCATATATTATAATAGATGCTTAAAGATGAAATGACAGTGTGAGGAGAACCTTCAAACAGACATTACTTTTTGTCATTCTGGTTTTGTCTTTGTGACAAATAACTGGATACAAGAAAAGTGTTGATTTTCAAGCCCTCTGGGGAAAAATGTCAAATAATTTCAGTTGTATTAATTAACCTTGCTTGCAATGGTGTCCTGGGGTGACTTTATGAGGCTGGTATCCCCATCGTCTGTCTTTTTTCTCCGAAATGGGACCTGTAGCTTTAAGCTAGGCCCAGAGAGACAGAGAGGGAAAAGCAGGGGGAGAAGTAGAGAGCAGTTTGCAGACAAATGGATAGGACATTTTTCAAATTTTCCAAGCTGTAATCTGTTCATAACTCAGAATAGAGCAGTATTTTTTGTTGCCATCAGTTCTTAATCACAGGAATGATCTTTTAGGAAACACTTGCATTTAGTGCACTTCATAGAATCACAGAATGGTTTGGATTAGAAGGGACCTTAAGAATCATCTAGTTCCAAACTCCCCCACATGGGCAAGAACACCTTCTGCTAGACCAGGTTACTTGGAGCCCCGTTCAGACTGGTCTTGAACACTGCCCGAAATGGGGAGAGGAGTCCATAACCTCTCTGGGCAACCTGTATCAGGGCCTCACCACCCTCACAGCAAAGAATTTCTTCCAAATATCTAATCTAAACCTACCCTCCTTCAGCATAATACCATTCCCCCTGTTCCTATCACTCTATGCCCTTGTAAAAAGTCCCTCTCCAGCTCTCTTGGATCCCCTTTAAGTACAGGAAGGTGCTAGAAGGTCTTGAATCCTTTATTTCTCCAGTTTGAACAGCCTCAATTCTCTCTGCCTGTCTTTATAGAAGAGGGGCTCTAGCCCTCTGAGCATCTTTGTGGCCTCCCCTGGGCTTGCTCCAACAGGTCCATGTCTTTCTTGTGTTGGGACCCCAGTGCTGGACACAGTTCTCCAGGTGGGGTCTCAGGAGAGCGGAATAGAAGAGGAGAATCCCCTCTCTCCACTTTCAGCCCATGCTGCTTTGGATGCAGCCCTGTAGGAATGCAGTTCTGTAGGAAGGGATATGTTTGTTGCAAATCTTGCATCCCTGAAATGCATAAGGATAATATAGGTTGCTCCATTCTATTTAATTTTGAGAACAAAATGGTATTCTGAAGGAAAATTTCTTTTCTTCATTTTAAATCAATGTGTGATGAAAGGTAGCTGCATGGACTTCCATGAGGCTTCTAAAATGAGTTGAAGGACCAACTGTTTCAGAAATAAGAGCTGGCATAGAAGAATGAAGAAATTACTGTTTTGGAAGTTGCAATCACTTTCTCTAAATTGCTTTGGAAGTCATGTACAAGAAACTGATGTAGCAGTGGTATATTTAGCCTTTCTGCTTATGCATGTATTTGATTATTTTTTGTTTAAGGGGTTTAAATTTTAACAGTAAGCTTAAAGATTTGCACGGAATCTCTGAATTATCATTCATACTTGGAAATAGTGAGACTTTTTTTCCCCCTGTTATGGGTTCTACTTAATTGCATCCTGTCAGATAATCAGTATTTGAAAAAGAGGTTTTTTATGTTACTGGTTATAAAAAGTATTTCGACCTTACTGTGTAGTTGTACTCTTTTATTTAAAAGGAGAAGGGAGGGAACAGTAAAATAATTTTAAAATCCCCTTGCTATTCTCAGGAAACTTTATTCTCTTGGATCTCTGTCTACAGTTTCTCGGTAATAATGTTCTCACTTAAACTGGGAAAAAACTTGTAATCTGAATCATCTAGCATTGAGAAATAAGTCTCTTGGCTTATTCTCACTATAGCCATAAGTAGTCTTTTATATCTGTTTCTTCCCATCACCCCAAAGAAACAAAATTACTGTGGCAGCATAGTTTGGTTTTTTTTGCAAACACACTTTGCAATGTTGATAACTTCTTCACTTAAAACTTATACAAGATTGTGGTTTTTTTTTGTGTAGTATATGCTTCAAAGGACCCAGGACCAAGATGAAAATGTTGCTTTGGAGGCTTGTGAGTTTTGGCTGACTTTGGCTGAACAGCCAATTTGTAAAGATGTATTATGTCGGCATCTTGCTAAGTAAGTATTAAGAATTAGAACTAGTTATTTTGAAATAGTCATCCTTAAACTTCAGTTAACTTTTTTCTGGTTACTCGTTTGGAGACTGAATCTAGCTTGCTGTATGCTTGGGAGGAGTTTCTTGTAGCTAGTTCTTGTGCATATTAAAAATGACTGTATCACAGAATTCACTGAAAAGACTTTTGAGGGTTTCAGACTTGGCTCCCAAGGCAACCTAAACTGTGTCACTTGTGCTTTATCTTGAGTTTAACATCCTGTTAAGTATCAGATGGAGGCAAAGGTATACTAACATGCACTTAAGCTTAAACAAACATCTCCATGTGACATTACCTATATTATCTCGTGTACCATGAACATGTTTTCTTGACAACTGCTATTGTGAGCATTTCTGTGAAATGCTTCTATGTGCATAGTCATGCCAGGGATTCCCCATCTTTATGAAGACAACAAAATGACAAGCTAATTTAGATTTAGGAATCAATTTCATATCAATTGCCAGGGCAGTTAAAGCTTGAAAGCATGTATAATGTATTTTTCATGCTTCTTCAGACTGACAGTAGTTTTTTAAACTTCAAAAACTTTTTTGTAAGTTTCAAAAAGTTGTTATAGGCCTTCAAATGTAGATCCTTGATCGAACGAGAATTGAATACCCATGCTTGAGATTTAAACATCCGCATTTCTTCAACAGCGCTAATAACTTATTTCCAGACTAAAGACTTTTTCAATAGGAAATAAATTCTTCAGTGCTCCCAGTAAATGAAGACACAATTTTTGATATATGCATGGAAGGTTTTTGAAAACACTAAAGCAGTTTTGTCTGTGATTCTGCTCTTCCAGTGAAAGTGTGGAGAGAAAAGATGCATTATTTTCAGCAAAAATGACCATTTTAGATGTAAAGCAATTTTTAAAAAAGGGAGGGACTTTCCAAATTTCAGTTTTCATAAGCATTTAGAAAACACAATTGAGATTAAAGCAGCTGCTGTAGCAGTACAGGAATAGTAATTGAAAACAGAAGAACCAACATTATGAGAAATCACTTTTGAGTTTTAAAATTTTTTTACTCAAATCCTACTCTTATAGCTTAAAATAGAAAAGCATGATAGCACAGTTCTTGATTCTACCTACCTCCTTCCCAACACACATATTAATACTAGTCACCTTCTCAGTATAAATTGTAAACCTATTCTGTCTTACATGAACATTGACATTACAACAGCTTCATCCTTGTTTTTTGGATTTTTTTAAGGAGCTCTAAATTTCTAGTTAAACAGATAAGAGTAACATTACATATCTCTTATCTTTCAATGTCATATTTGTTGAAAGCAACTTGTTTGTTGGCAAGTCTTTTTGATTAGGGAGCTATATAAATTTGACAATACTTGATGATAACCTTAATTTTTTTATATTAGATTAAGTGGGAAAAGATCTTCTAGAAACTTGTTTGTTTAATATCTTGTTTCATTTTGCTCCTGTAGGTTTTTTATAAAATATATACCTCCTGCATACTTCCTGAAGTATGCTGCAGAAATGCCAAGTAATGGGTGGTAATCTGAATACTTACTGTTCTTTCATTGAAAGTTGAGAAAGTAATTATTGAGAACAAGTAGTTTCAGCTTCTCAGTCACCATCAGAGGTATTGGCAAAAAGCAAGTTTTAATATGTATTTGTGAAAGTGTGACTTTACAGTTAGATGGCAAGGGTCACTCTATTACTACATAGATGAAGCATATATAGGAATACTGGATTTGAATCAATTTAGAATTATTTGCATGGAGACCAGGAATGCAAAAGGGGGTAAGGGTGCAAAGGATATGGATCCAAAAGATAAGGGTGCAGAAGATTTTCACAGCACTTAATCATTGACTAATTTAACATTTAAGAAGTTATTCAGAAGGATTTATTACAGTTATAACAGTGACTTAATTATAAATTCACTATAAAAACATTCATACCATAATCAATTCACACACACACAATTAAACCCATGTGTGCACCTATTTCTATGTGTGTAAATGTACCTATTGAAAATTCCCCTTGGGTTCGGTGAAATGCGTCAATTCCCTTTGCGTTTCCCAACAGGCAAGGGTTGCACCTGGAGGAGCATGTAGATGGGGGGGGAATATCAGCTTAGATCTCACCTTCGGCAGTGGTCTTTTGAGTATCACAAACTTGAGGATTTGCAAACTCTGAGAGGCCCCACTCAGAGGGAGATGCTGACTCAGCCCACTGCAGTCCAGGAGAGCTTGACAGGTCTCACTGACTCAAGTCGGTAACTACTGGGATTTTTTCCTAGAAAGTCCAGTAACAATGGTACCACTTGGGCTATGAATCAGGTAAATTATTTACCAAGGCTAACAAGGATAACTGCATATCCTTGTTCTTCACTTTGGTCAGGCAGATGATGTTCCTGTCATGGTCAGTGTTGTTCCTACCTATATCATGCATGAGCTCCTGACAGAGTCAGAGATGCTTCAGTGCCCAAGTGGTACAGCCAAGGGATGCTTCACTGCTCAGCTGGTTCAGTCAAGACTTGTCTGGAGCTTCTGAGGTCATAAGGCAGACCTGAGAATGGGGGGGATGCATCACCGCAATGCCCCCATGACTAAAATCAATCTCTCTTGCTCCACAGAGCGGTCGTGTGGTCGCCTCTTGCCTCTGCACCTATACACAGGTTAATGACATGTTTCAGTTGTAATTTGAGGGAAATTTTTGTTTAGTTCATATTGCCATTGAGATGTATGACTATTATTGCTGGCCTGAATACCTTCAGAAACAATACTCCTCAGCTGCAGAATATAGAGAGACTGAGTCTGTTCCTGGTGCTTGGTCAGTCCATGGTGATTTCAGCATTAGATTGATTTGGCATGTAATACATATATTTATTTTTATGGATTTATTTTTGTAGTGAATATGTTTATATGTGAAATACTTGACTTTTTTCCCCTGAGTCTGTTTTTTTTTTTTTTTTGCTGTACATCATTACCATTGGACACCCATGGCCATAACCAGTTTAATAACTAAGTAAAGTTCTAACATAGACTAATGACAACTAATGTCAAGATCTCTGCAATGTCAGGGACTTGTCTTAAGGAGTGATACTTGATGTAATCACAAAAGGATAGGAGGGCTTGATGTAGTGTCTTCCATCCTTAGGAGTAGTGAGGTAGAGTTTTCAGGCACAGGTAAGTAAAGTGACAAATAATATACAGGAAAGCCAACGTAATAACTTGTTTATCAAGCATATTTTGGAAGTGTGAATTCTTACTGAAAAGCTTTTGACTTAATTTCTGAAAGGTACTTCAAAATAGATTTCATCATGTGGAAGAATATCCTATTTTTAAAGTGTAAAACTCAATTGTGCCATCTGGCTACATCAAGTTAGAAATAAACACTTTTTTCAGATTACAAAGTATTAATGAACCTCATGAAATGGAGTATACTTAAAGTACTGACTTGTTATCAGGCTAAGTTTTTGTCAGTTTTTTTTATTTTTGTGGTTTGTTGTTTTTTTTTTTTTTTTGGTTGGAGGGAGTATGGTTACAGCCAAAACTATGAATCAGCTAACTGAAAACCAGCTTGCTTTATTTATGTGTTATTTTGACATAGAATCATGGAATCTCTTGAGTTGGAAGGGACCCATAAGAATCAAGTCCAACTCCCTACTGCTTGCGGGACTATCTAGCACTAAATCATATAACTAAGAGTGTTTTCCAGATGCTCCTTGAACTCTTGTCAGGCTTGGTGCCATGACCACTTCCCTAGGGAGCCTGTTCCAGTGACTCGACCACCCTCTCAGTGAAGAACCTTTTCCTTAATGTTCAGTCTGAACTTGCCCTGATGTGGCTTCATTCCATTTCCTCATGTCCTATTGCTGGTCACCAGAGAGAGATCAGCACCTCCCCTCTGCTGACCCCCTTGAGGAAGTTGCAGATTGCAATGAGGTCACCCCTCAGCCTTCTCTTCTCCAGGCTGAACAGACCAAGTGACCTCAGCCACTCCTTGTATGGCTTCCCCTCTAGACCCTTCACTGTCTTCTTTGGACTCTAATAGCTTTATATCTTTCTTATATTGTGGTGCCCAAAACTGCACACAGCACTCAAGGTGAGGCTGCCCCAGTGCAGAGCAGAGTGGAACAATTTCCTCCCTTGCCCAGCTGGCAATGCTGTGTCTGATGCACCCCAGGACACGGTTGGCCCTCCTGGCTGCCAGGGCACTGCTGACTCACATTCAACTTGCCATTGACCAGAACCCTCACGTCCCTTTCTGTAGTGATGCTCTCCAGCCTCTTGTTCTCCTGTTTGTCTGTACATCCAGGGTTGCCCAGTCACAAGTGCAGAATCTGTCACTTTTCTTTGTTAAGCTCCATATGGTTGGTGATTGCCCAGCCCTCTCATTTGTTTGTCTCTCTGCAGGGCATTTCTGCCCACAGCTCCTCCTACTCTAGTATCATCAGCCAACTTACTTAATGTACATTTGATTCCTCCTTCTAGATCATTTATAAAAACATTAAAGAGCACTGGCCCTAAAATTGAACCCTAGGGATAACCAGTTGCCAGCCTGATGTGACCCCATTTACTATAAACCTTTGAGCCCAACCTGTCAGCCAGTTCTTCACTCAATCTATTATAAACGTTTCTAGCTGTGTGCTGGACATTTTGTGCAGAAGGATACTGTGAGAGAGTATTCATAGCTTTGCTAAAAATCAAAAAATCCTCACAATCTACTGATGTCCCTTTGTCAGCTAGATGGGTGACCTTGTTGTAAAAGGAAAGTAAGTTGGTTAAGCAGGACTTCCCTCTTGTTAACCCGTGCTGGCTGTGACCAATGACTGCATTGTCTTTCACTGTTTTTCAATAGGTCCCAGAATAACTTTCCCCATAATTTTATCAGGTGCTGAAGTGAGACTGACAGGCCTGTAGTTACCAGGGTCTTCCTTCTTGACATGTATCAATATTTCTTTGTAGACTGATACCTGTGCTGGTAAATGGTATGAAATATTCAGAGATTGATATTATTCTGTTAAAGGTAAGCATTCCTTTCTTTTATACTCAGTAAGAATATCTGGTTAGCTTCTGACTTATAAATCAGAAGGTTGAGCTGGTAGACCAGATCTGGTCTGCCATCTGTTCATTGGAGATTTAGCTTTCTGGGGCAGGGTGTGATGTTCCAAAAATTGAATGTGACTGCTGCCATGTTTGTTGGAAAATAATCTGTGAGTTTTCCTGCTTTGCTCCTCTCCCCTTCCACCCAATTTTGGCAGAGCTGCGATACTTTTACCCATGAATTACTGCAGCAAAGCAGCTTATAAAGAAATTATCAGAATTAATTTTAATGCCCTTCTAGCTTGAACTACACAGTTTTTTTCCATCACAACATTTTAGAATGTGTCTGTGTACTAGAATTTCTCTATCTCTTCTTCTTTCTAATTCCTTCCCATCAAAAGTAATTTCTTAACAAGAAGAGTACTTTGTGCTTTTCTGTGAGATTACCTCTGTTGCTTCTGTTTTCCTGAAATTTTTCTGGTAAATACTGTATCACAATGCAGGAACAATGGCATTTTTAGTTAGCTAGACAGCACAAGTGGGATGTGAATTTTTTACATGTTTATAAAAATTGAACTGAAATTTGCACTACATTCTTAACTTCCTTGAGCAGTATAGTTGCACTGGTTTATCTGATAGAACATTTTTTTGACAGGGGGATGTTGAAGAAGATGAAGATATTCCAGATAGTGAACAGGACATAAGACCTCGTTTTCATCGTTCACGGACTGTAGCTCAGCCACATGAAGAAGATCATATTGAAGATGATGATGATGATGATGATGACAATGATCTTGATGATGATGATACTATCTCTGACTGGAATTTAAGTATGTCAAAGTAATGTGTAAAATGTTTTAAAATATAGTTAGTTGCATAAATACAAGAACCACAGTAAACAGAGGAGTTTTAGTATAAGAATACTGAGGCTTTGCTTTTGAATAGAAAATTCACTATCTGCTGATATAATTGGTGTTTAGGGCAGAGGGGGAGTCCTTCAGGTGATGTCTTGGCTATGTAACTTGAAAAATCTAGCCACCTCTAAACTTATTTTGAATATGGCCAATAGAGTTGCAAACATCTAGATGCAATTCAACAGAAGCTTTGGATTTTGAATTTTAATTCTACAAGGAAATAAAAAACATGTATTACTATTTACTTTATTAAAAGTCTTTGTAGTGGGTCGAACTTGGCTGGATGCCAGGTGCCCACCAAGCCATTCTATCACTCCCTTTCCCAGCTGGACAGGGGAGAGAAAATAAGATGGAAAACAACTAGTAGGTTGAGATAAAGCAGTTTACGTGCATACAAACAAAGAGGAAAACAAAATAAGTTTATTCTCTCCTTCCCATCAGTGAGCCATGTTCAGCCCCTTCCCAGAAGCAGGGCTTCAGCCCTCATAGGGGTTGCTCCAGAAGGCAAACCTTGTAAATAATGAATGCCCCCCCCTTCCTCCTCCCTTCCTTAGCTTTTATATCTGTTTTGACATCATGTGGTATGGGATATCCCTTTAGTCAGTTTGGGTCAGCTGGCCTGGTTGTGTCCCCTCCCAGGATCTTGCCCATCCCTACCCTACTGATGGGAGGTCGAATGTTGAGAGTGCTGATGTTGTGCCAGCACTGTTCAGCAGTAGCCAAAACACTGGTGTGTTATGAACACTTTTCCAGCTACCAATGCAAAGCACAGCACTGTGAGGGCTGCTATGGGGAAATGAACTCCAGCTCAGCCAGATCCAATACAATCTTACACATTGTTCTTAGCTTAATAATGATTTATTTTAGTTCAGTATTCCCTCTAAATCTGGTTTGTGTTCGATTTTTTCTTCCTCCTACATGCTACTATTGACCGCTATTACCAGTAGTTCAGATGTAGTACGGATGAATGTGCCTTGAAGCTTATAGATCAAACAACTTTGAGACATATCTAAATTTTAAAATAATACTAATTCTGATACTACTGTTATTATTATTATAATTTAGAAGACAAAAAGCACAAATATATTTTCCTTTGTAAAGTATTTTTTTATAGTTTTCAATTCATAATACTATTCTTGTAGTCATTGTGTGTAGAGATTGCAGAATTAAATCAATATTTTATGGAAAGTATAACTGAAATGACAGACGGTGCTCTGTGGTCCACAGTTTTGGTTAAGAAGATGAGGAAGCTAAAGCTCTCTAGGAAACAGGGAGAACAGAACAGTTAAGAAATCTGTTTTGATGTCATCTGTACTTGAGAGAATTTGGATTACCTGAATTTCAGAATTGTGTGCCCTATTTCTTATCAAGTGTTCTATATTTGACTTCCAATTTGAACAGAGAGGAAATATCAGCACAGCCTGACAGCAGCACTGGTTACTAATGAGACCTGGTAACTAAATATGGGAGCCCACCGTTTTTTCCTCTAGTAGAAAGCTGAAACAGTCTATGCTGAAGCAGCAGGTGCGGGTCTTGGGGAGTCTTTGGTGTTTATGATTGTTTTTTAGTGGAGATTTGCTCTGAGTTGAGGGCTCATGTTTGGTTTTATTCAAACTTATTGGCCATCATCTAGAAGCAAAGTAGAAAAAAATTTGTATTTATTATCTATTCTAGTAGTTGCTACCTCCCAACTGAAAACTTGTCTGTGTCTTGTTTGGGCCCACTAGCAGTTTAGAACCAGTTTAAGATTTTTGCATGTTACATTTGCTGTGTATATTTTGCCTGATTACCTGTTTTGTATATACTTTTGTTTCAGTTGGATCAAGGAACTGAGATCATAATAAGCTGGAAAAAATTCTGTATAAATGCTGTAATATGAGCATTCTTTATAAATCCATCTTAGCATTATTTTTCTAGACATGTCAGCTCCACAGCAGACAACCAGAGTAAGGATTTCTGAATCATGTTTTGAAACTGTTCTTTTATAAGCTTTTTTGTGCTAAAATATGAATTTTAAAACTTTCAAACAAATTTCGAATTAGTGTTCTTTGTATAGGTGCATCACGGAATTAGGAGTAAGCTCAAAGCAGAAGTCAATAAATTTCTTGCAGTCTCTAGAGATTGATGATTTTGCCTTTTTTTTTTGCTTTGAGACATAGATCATGTTTGAACATTTTCTTTTTAATCACTTGCTAATATTTTTTGGCTATTTCTCCTTTCTCCCTAATTTCTTTGGTATGTTGCATTCATGTCACAGACCTTCCCTCTTTTGTAGTGTTACACCATCCTGAAATTATGTAGTTTATATAATGTCTCAATATAATGGTGTGGTTCCCATCAGTGAGTGTTTTAATATCCCTAGTGTATAAGTCCTTTTAGTGGCTATAAAAATGCTGCAAAAATGGGTCTCTAAAGCTATGTCTTTGTACCAGAGCACAATGGATCCCTGTATATTGTAATGAAATTGAAGTATCTTTCCTCCTGATACCCTGGAAGCTCAAAGTTAAAATGAGGATCATACTGTCTAACTACAACTGCTTGTATAACAAGAAGATTAACATTGTTAATTCCCCTCAGGGAAATGTTCTGCTGCTGCTCTAGATGTCCTGGCTAATGTATTTCGTGATGAACTTCTGCCACACATCTTGCCCCTTTTGAAGGAATTGCTTTTCCATCCTGAATGGGTAGTTAAAGAATCTGGTATCCTTGTTCTTGGAGCAATTGCTGAAGGTAAGGCAACAGTTCATATCAGGGTACAGAATTTTTATTGCTTCTAAAGCAGCTCTGGGATCCCTTCTAGGTGAATTTACATGTGTGAGCAAGTATACATCCTTAGCTATTTTGGTTTTTTGTAGTGATTAATCTTTACATCTACTAGTTGCTGACTACAGTTACTTGTTTTTTCATTTTCAAATCTGTGCATTTTTTGGAGGCTTAAATAGATAATTTATTTTATTCCTCCCTTTCTTAACTCTGTAGCATATATTTATTGGTCTCTCATGAAATATTTCCTTGATTTGATACAACAGGAGTATTTACATTTCATTCAGTGTTTTCAGAAATGGAGAAGACAAGTCCTGTGACTTCAGTGCCCTGAGCTACTTTTTGTGGATGGCTCTCTGATTTAAATGTGTTAACTTCCATTTCTTTGTATTTACTTACAGTCTTGGCTTTTTACTTGTATTTCCATAATCTCTGTCCATTTTGAAAATTGAAGTAGTATGTTTGGGTCCATGCCTGGATTATCTATCTTTTCCGACAGCGCCTAGTGAACATATATTTTATTTATCGCTAGAAAGCATTTTTGTTTGTTTTGATTTCAAGTCAAGCAAGGTGAAAGTTAGTACTTCTTGCAAATCTCAGTGTATTACTGCCCTTGCTGACTCAAAGTGTGCAGCTTTTATTGTTGGTCAGTATTTGTGTTATATTAGAAGAAACAAGAAGAAAATTACATTTTTTAAGAAAACTTTTTTAATGATATGATGATTAGTTATCAAGGCCTAATCTTTCTCTGCTCATTGTCTTGGTCACTGAGTAGACTGGAATAAGACTTCCAAGCTTTGTAAACCGATTTCATTTGGATGTTCTTGCTACACTCCCTTTAATAAAGAAGAATTTATGGGGATTGGGGAAGCACTGAAGTAGAAATGTAGCTGGAATGAATGTAAATTTGATTGAGGATTTTAATTACTGTTTATGGTGTGGTTTATTTTTAGGACAAAATAAATTAGGTACACTTGCTTTGTATATTGGTAAAATGCATTACTGCATGACAGAGGAAGAAAATATATTCCTTTTAGGAAATAACAAAAAGCTCTATTATGTTTTCTAATTCTCATACTGTAATAGCTATATTTTTCCTTCTAGGCTGCATGCAGGGTATGATTCCATATCTTCCTGAGCTGATCCCTCACCTTATTCAGTGCCTCTCTAATAAAAAGGCTCTTGTGCGCTCCATCACTTGCTGGACTCTTAGTCGCTATGCACACTGGGTAGTTAGTCAACCCCCAGACACATACTTGAAACCATTAATGACTGAGTTGCTAAAGCGCATTCTGGATAGCAACAAGAGAGTACAAGAAGCTGCCTGCAGGTGAGCCAAAGCTTAAACAAAAAGTACTATCCGTGACACTGCTTTTTCATGGGAAAATATTTTAATGCCTTAATTGATTATTCTATAACTCTGTTTCTAGCTCTTAAGGTATTTTTTCTCCTTTTAAATTGGGGTGGGTTCGACTTCTTCTGAAATCATCACAACTGAGTTGTGGTAAAACAAAAACAGATAATTTTACTTTCTCTTGTCCAATTTGTTTTTAGAATATATGAAAAACAAACTAAACAATCTATTGGAGTAAAAGAAATGAACTGTATGTCACACCTATTTGTTTTCAATATTTGAAATTTCATTGACCAGGAATCTGCATTTTATAGGTCTATGAACAAAGTCAATACTGGAAAACTATCCTATCATTGCATTAGCAATGTTTTTATTTAGCTCAAGATTACAAAAAAAATTTGGGTTACACCTATTTCAAGGGATATTTCCTTTCTCTTGAAAGGAGATCCTTGGAGGTAAGATTCCCTTCTGTCCCTTGTCTGCCAATATTTAAAAAAAAAGAATGGACACACCATTAATGGAATGGGTATGCCACTTGTGTAGGAAGCTCAGCAAATAAAGCTTTTACATGCCAGATTGTATAGGGCAGGAGCACACAGCAGACTGCCAAGAAAGTTTCTCCATAAAGCAGGATTAGATCTGTAACATGTATACATAAAAAGTTTTTACCAGATGTCCTGGTTTAGGGGAAATTTGGGAGGAAACCTCTGAATGGAGTATTTTAAAATTTTGCTCATCACAGTTTAAGAGCTGAATCTTTGTGTTCAATCAAAGTAGATTGAGTTTGTCTCAATAATACTATTGTGAAAACATACCTTGGATGAATTTAAATATAGTTCTATGTTTAAACAGGAATGGGTAGTGTGGGGCATTTTGGGGTGGTCTTGTTTTGTTTTTTACAAGATACTGACCTATTTGGGGTGGGGTTTTTTTGTCATTCAGTGCCTTTGCTACTCTAGAAGAGGAGGCTTGTACAGAGCTTGTTCCTTATCTTGCATATATACTTGACACTTTGGTCTTCGCATTTAGTAAATACCAGCATAAAAACCTGCTCATTCTTTATGATGCTATAGGAACTCTAGCAGATTCTGTAGGACATCATCTAAATAAACCTGTGAGTATACCTTATGTTCTGTAGAAACACATCATATATTGAAAAATTGGTTGAGTGGTTTTTGTAGTGTGCTTTATATGTTTTAAAACAAAAATGCTGGATTCAATTATAATTTACATGTAATATATACATAGACTGTATGTAATTTTCACACTACACAAATATTCCCCATTTTGAATAAATAATTGTGTTTGGTGGCTTGCAAAATGTGCTTCTCGTGATTGTGACTTTTTTCCTTACTCAGAATTTTTCAGCTCACAGGATATATATATTTTTCAATATAGATATGAAATGGGACTTTAAAGAACTTGGTGGAATGTGTGTGCTAATTTCTAATGACTTTTTTTGTTGCTTGTAACCACTTTCAGTATAGCTAAACTGCTCTGAGTGTCTTTCCAATGCATCGAAGCACATCATTAGAAATTGCTTTATCCAAGAGTGGGATAGATGTGCATTTTATATCTAAAAACACAGAATGCTTTGAGTAAAGCACAGAGAGCATAGGCAAGTGTAGTGGAGTTTTTGTAGTGTACATGTTCATTAATAGGCTATACATACATGTCACATGCATCTTATGATGGCTGTTGAAATGTGGTTTATTTCTCTATAGTGCTTCACATGACATAGATAAACTAGAATAAAGCAATTTTGGTTGTCGCCATGGCATTTTACTTGCCATTCAAGACTCCACACTGTCAAAAGACATCTTTTCCAATCTCTCTCTGGCCCTGACCAGCTTGACTTTTGACAGCACCAGGAGGAAGCTAAATGGGAGCTCCTGGTAATGGTGGGACTTTCTTCAGTCACTTAGAATATTGTAACTTTGGACATAGAATTAGCTGGCTGCATCTGTTGTCTCTTTGGATACTTTCTGGGAGCAACAGTACTACAGGGATGCCGTGTTTAATGTCCTTGTGACTGTGAGAGCAGTAGTCGGGAAGATGCAACATTTTATACAGAATTGGTAAGTGCGCATTTCTGGAGGGATAGAAAATTACTTTCTTCATGGATGAGTAATTGAATGAGGAATAGATTTCAGGAACTTCTGGGGGTAGGGTTGTAGCATTATGGCAATGGAAGATGATTGAGAAAAGCAGGTGGCAGATGCACAGATAGATTGCATTGCTGGTAAAAATATTTTCTGTAGCCCCTGAGTCAATCCTATAGATATGTAACAACCCAGGCAGCTATTAAAAGTTGCTAGACTGAAGCCAAACCTGGAGGAAAAGATTTGTTTTGCAAAGGTACTTATGTGCCTCAGCAAAAAAGTTTTAAGTTCTAATCTTCAACTACTATATATCTTAACAATGGTTGAATTACAGCATATAATTTTTTCTCCTGAAAAAGTAGAATATATAAATTTTCTAGCTTTGAAATAAACTAGTATGCAATTGAGTGCTTCAGTAGCTGATGCATTTTCATCTTAAACAGGAATATATTCAGATGCTAATGCCTCCATTAATCCAGAAGTGGAACATGTTGAAGGATGAAGATAAAGATCTCTTCCCTTTATTAGAGGTAAATGTTAAAATTTGAATATGTGTCTTTTGGGAATTGCCTCTTTTATTAAGGATGTTCCTACTAGGAAGTGTGACTATAAATGCTGTCAGCATTAGGTATTTCCCATTATGGAGAAAATATTATGACAATAGTGAGAAAATTTTTTAACTGAGGAAATGTTATTAAATTTAGCAGAAATATTTTTGAATTTTGTTCCTGCCATTCTTGAGTGTTTTCTTTGGGATTCTTTGTTTTTAAAAAATTGTTCCATCCCTGTTTTTCTTGTCTTCTCTCCTTGCTTTCCCTTCATCCCTTCATTAAAACAATTACCGACAGGTTGAAGGTATGAACCAGACAATGTAGTCTGTACTCTCCAAGTGTGAAGTAGGAAAAAACTTCTAGAGAAATTAGTTTCATAACTCTTGGGTAATGTTAGGGCTTGTATATTTTCAGTATAGTGAAGTTTAGTGCAAATGCTAGCTGAATTATTGTAATTGTCTTCATATGAACTGTCTTGGCACCTCAAAGAAGATGCTGTTCCTGAGAAATTTTCTGAACTGACATACATAGGAGAGAGTAACAATTAGCTGACGGTTGTCTTGGCTCAGCTAATCAGTACTACCTTTCCAGGTTGTTTTTACTTAAACAGTTACTTGCGGGTATACTTAAAATGCTTTTAATTTACTTCACATAAGTAAAATGTACTTGGGGGAGGTGAAGAAAGTTAGTGTCTCTATCGCCTTTTTTTTCCTTCTTCTTGATTTTATTCCAGTGCCTGTCATCAGTTGCTACCGCCTTGCAATCTGGATTTCTTCCATACTGTGAGCCTGTGTACCAACGTTGTGTAAATCTAGTGCAGAAGACTCTTGCACAAGCCATGGTATTTTTCTATTGCTATTCCAATGCTTTCAGAATATCTCCTTAAACCAATGTATTAACTATGTAAAATTAGGGGTTTGCAGGGAGATTTGTAGTATTAATTATTGAATATTTAAATGAAGCTGCAGTTCTCAAACAATTGTTTGTTTGTTTTTACTTTTATGCATGCCCCTGAGAAAATCTAATACTCATTTTGAAAATGCATAATTATTTGTTGCAGTTGCACAATGCTCAGCCAGACCAATATGAGGCTCCAGATAAAGATTTCATGATTGTAGCTCTTGATTTACTCAGTGGTTTAGCTGAAGGACTTGGAGGCAACATTGAACAGCTAGTGGCTTGCAGCAATATCCTAACACTAATGTACCAATGTATGCAGGTGAGATGAGTAATCTGTTTAATCCAACAATTTTATTTCTAAAGAGAATCAGAAACACTTCTAGAATTGTCAGGTTTTTTTCTTCCTCTCTTTAGGATAAAATGCCTGAGGTACGGCAGAGTTCTTTTGCATTGTTAGGTGATCTGACAAAGGCGTGTTTTCAGCATGTTAAGCCTTGCATCGGTATGTTTCTTTTACATATTAAATAATTAACTTGTTTTGCAAACTGGTAGGAAGCTGGTTTAGCCATTGTTAAGTTCCCTTTTCTGTGGGTTACCTTGTCATGGTGTTGTAGATTTTAGTTTTCCTTTATCATCAAGGGTCTGTAGTCTTTTCTCCTTTAAACTGTATGTTTAAGACGTGTTGTTCTTTTTGCAGACAGTGCAAAAGTTCATTTTGTTGCTTGACTTTTATAATGTAACATTCCTCCCATTTTGCTGGAATACAGCAAAACAGATGTACTTAGACTTTAATTAGAACAGTTGCTTTGTAGGTTTCTTGCTTTACTAGAATCTATTAATGCTTGGAATTTAAATTTTAGTGCAATATTAGTCACAAAGAGATTATAACATCTATCATTTTAATCAAGGCTGGAATTTGCTTTCTAGACTTCATTGTTTTTGGCTGCTGGGGTTTTTTGGGGGGGCTTGGTGTTGTGTTTGGTGTTTTTTGTTTTTGTTGCTGAAGGGGGTGTTTGTCTTGGGGAGAGGTGTTTGGTAATATTTTTTTTAGCACAGCTGAATACATGGCTATCCAGGTGTGCTTTTCTTTCCCTACTCCTGGGAAAGGGATAAAAAAGGTTTCTAGAGTTACATAAATGTAAAATCTATTAGAAATATTTTTAAATCATAGTTTGAAAGGATTTGCATTGATCTGCTTAGATTGTATCATCCAGATTAATCTGATATATAGCAAAAATGCAGATCTTGTTAATTCAAGTGTAATGCTTTACAAGAATTTAAATATGCTTACATGATTTTTTTTTAAACTCCCTCTCCTTGTGATCTTACAGTAATGCAACAAAATGGTTGTATTGTGTGATGAGATTTTAAAATGTTCTTTCTAGCTGATTTCATGCCCATTTTGGGAACAAACCTAAACCCTGAATTCATTTCTGTGTGTAACAATGCAACCTGGGCGATTGGAGAAATCTCCATCCAAATGGGTAAGATTTTTTTTTTAATATTTGCGTATTTAGAATGGCTTGTTTGGGTTGTGGATTGTTTTTTATTTCTAGTGATGCTTTCATGTTAAAAAATTAAATTCAGTTTTACATTCTTGTCTTTGACAGTAAGTTTGATGTACCAGATCTAAATAGATTATGTATATTAATGGTCATTTTCTTCTGAATGGTTTTTTTTTTGGCTGTTTCAGGTATAGAGATGCAGCATTATATTCCAATGGTGTTGCACCAGCTTGTAGAAATAATTAACAGACCCAACACACCAAAGACATTGTTAGAGAACACAGGTATCCAAAAACTCAATCATTTATGGTGAAGGGAATTATTTTTTTTTCTACAATGATTTAAAAAATTTGAATAGAACTTAGTTTATTGCTATATATTTGACTTTTATAAGCAAAAGCAACTGTTTTGCAGAAACTTTTACAAGTCTCAGTCTTGCAGAAAAACATCTATCATATATGGAGATTATTAAAGTTATTGCTTTCTCACCTTTATAGCATATTATATTTATCATCTATTTAAGTATTCTTCCAATTTTAATTATGTATACAATATGACAGATGTATGCAGTAACACTTAAAGAGTTCGTGACTTTACATTGATTTTAATATATGCATGTCCTTTCATGTGTACTGTATGTATATGTCTAGTGTTTGAAACAAATGTAATTGGCATATATATAACAAATAATGAACTCTTTGAATTTATAATAATGCACTTTTTTAACATTAATTTGTAGTAATATACACAAAAATCTACATCTGTGATGGCAGTTTTACCACAACATAACTGAAATTATGTATAATTTCTATTACCTGGTCACTTAATAACAAATTTCTGAAAAAAAGTCTTAACAGTGGCATGTATGTTTCTATGTTCTGGCCAGATGCTTTGCCTTCCAAATTGGAAGCACTCCCCAAATGCCTTATTGAACTGGAATTTCTGAGGCTTGTTTTTTGCATTTGTAGAGGGCATGTTCTGGTATGAAGAGCACCTTCCATACTTCAGCAAAACTTTATTAATAATTTAACAGGTTTCAGGTTTTGTATTTTGCTAATTGAGAATTTTTTTATTTTTTTCTGTTTGAAATCTGTCTTGTAAGAAAAATGATAGCTTAGTCATTATACTGGACATACTTGAAAATGATGCAAATTCAGTGCTAGTTACATTTGGGCTTGAGCTAAGTATGACATAAATTGGGATTTCTTTCTATGCATATTTTTCCTTCAGTATTCTCCACACCCCATCTCCTCATTTAGTATGGATGGTGAACTTGAAGGAAAAATTGCCTAGTTGTCTGGCATATTATAGGTACCGCTTTTTGAAAAGATAATTTTCATGCTAATTGCTTGTTATGAAATGTACCATGGAATAGTATAGCAATATAAATTTTCTTACTCCTTGCCCCCAACTCCCTTTGTCTGCATTGATGGATATGTAATATCTGTATCTGAGAAACATCCAGTACCTAAAAGGTTGCTTCCATCACTGTTAAATTTTTTTAGGCATCCAAACACGGACTTTTTTTAGTATCTTAATAGTTACTTTAAATGCAGATGCATAACTTCAAATAAATGTTGAGTGTGATGTAATTATAAGTTTGTTGTGGGATATCGTGCTACATGCCATCGGTATGCACAAGAGTATTGTTTTGTACTGTAGGTTGTTATGTAATGAGCTATGAAAACACTTCTGTTATGGAAACATATGAGATCGGCTTAAGTAAAATAATTGCATAGAAAATAATGAGTACATGCCAAAAAGTTAACCTTTGACAGAAATTACTATTCCTCATACAGACTCTACCTGTGAGAATTTACAGATAAACCCTAAAAGTGCCCTTTCATTTGAAAGTATCACTTCAAATGCAGTTTTATGTTAGATCTGCTGAAATTTTGAAATCAAGTAATGTCTGGGCAAAATAGTACATTACCAGTGAGATGTAGCTTTCATGGAATGGGTACATTTCAAACCACTAGTGTATCCTACACTAAACTTTTATTGGTGTCCTGGTTTAGGGCAAATTTGGGGGAAAACCTCCAGAAGGAGCCCCCAGACAGCAAACCCCACGACTCCCTCCCCCACCACCGGGTTCGGGAAGAATTTCCTCAGAGAAGAGTGGGAAAAAAACCTGTTTATTTAACAAGCAAAACACTCCCCAGCACAAGAAAAAAACAACACCAGCTGACAAAAAAAACAACTCTTTCACCGTTCAGAAGGGATGACAAACTCAGTCTCTCCGGCGAGTGGTCGCCCAGTTATCAGTCTCTGGCGCTGGGGAATGACTGCTGCAGGTGACAGAGTGTAGACTCCCGGTGTTTCTTGGGGTTTCCCAGGTCCCCGTCCAGAACAGGTTCAGATGGTATCCAGGAGAGGGAGGGGACGGGGTGGAAAAGAAAACAGTCCAGGGAAAAAGTTGGACTGCCTAGCTGAACTAACTAATAAGCAAAAGCAAGGGCAAAGCGAAGGAAAGAAAAAGAGGCAGAAGCGAGCGAGCAGGCAAGCAAGCAAGCAAGCCGAGCTAAAACCTCTCCTAAACATAGACCATGGGGGAGGTGAGCCGGCTGATAACAAGACAAAACAAAGCTTCACTTTCAGAGTCAGTCCTGAAAGCACAGGACATAATACCAAACATAATCAGAACACACGATTGGAGATACAAACACCATAACATCACCCTAGGACAATTGGAGAAAGTATCATCTGCTTTATTGCATGTTTCATGAAACTGTTCACAAATGCCTGTTAGTTAGTGTTGCATAGTATGTCCCTTGAACATAGGTTTCTTTTCTCTGCTTCATATAAATCTGCTGGATTTTAGTATTATTCATGTATTTTGCTTCAAGTAAGCATGATACATTATTTCCCACCTTTTCTTTTTTCTAAAGATTAATCTTTTGTGAATTGAGCTAACACCACTAAAACATACTTGCATGATATTATCTTCAGACTGGCCCTTAGAACAAAGGACCACAATACCTAATCATTCAGAGAAGCAGTTTTACTTTTTTATTTGTCTTTATACTTTTGTATCAGAAGTCAGATTATTATACAACTTTTATGAGGAAGTTTTTCTGAATAGGAGAAATATTTGGATTAAAAAATTAATTTTCTCCAGTCAGTTGTTATGAGCTAGCAACCACTTTAATTTTTCTACAAGACTATGAAGAAAGCAAACATTTGGGTCTCTTTGAGAGTGTTTAATCTATTTAGAGTTTATTAGATAGACAACAATACATTCTGTGTAAAAGTGTTTATAAATGTATTTTTACTGATAGTAGGCCTATTAAAATCTTGAATTCTAAATATTGAAAAAATAAAATATTTAGAACTACTTGATGCTAAAACAGAAAATGGTTAATTCCTTTCTATCAATAGTATCCATAATAGTACTTATTATTAAAAACATTGAAGTGTGTAGTAGCTAAATTTACTGTAAGAGGTGATTCTGTAGAGAGCAGAATGCTTACATCAGAAAGCCTTTTTATTTCAAATTGTGTTTTTTGGTGTTCTCTCATTTACTTTAATTTTTCTTTTACCCTGGAGACTATACCATATATGTTGCTGCCTCTTATTCAAGGGGTTGTAATAAACAGCACTGGTGAAATCTTATGTTTACTATCATATACAGATTCTGTTGGCTTCTGTTTCTGAGTTATTTGTTGTTTTTCTTTATTTTTTCTCCTCCCCCCTCATTTGCTCATGTCTTGGTTGGCGTTTGGTGGTGTATAACCGTGATTACATTACCTTAGCAATAACAATTGGTCGTCTTGGTTACGTTTGTCCTCAAGAGGTGGCCCCCATGCTACAGCAGTTTATAAGACCCTGGTGTGTATTATTCAAATTTTTTTTAATTCATTTTTCTTCTCTTTCTCTTTCTTTTTCTTTCTTTCTCTTTCTTTCTTTCTTTCTTTCTTTCTTTCTTTCTTTCTTTCTTTCTTTCTTTCTTCTATCTCACTTTTAGATATATTTTCAGTTGGTTACAAAATCTCAATCCTTAATCATTGCCAACCATGTGACTAATCTTGTCCTATCAGGTTTGTGAGTTTTTAGTAGCACTGTCATGTATTCTTTATGTTGTGGCTAACGACTAATTTATGCATGGGATAAGATTGTCACATGCTTGTGTGTTAAAGCTTGATTATGAAAGAGCATTTTAAAAGCCACAAGAATGATTATACAATGCATGCAAATACTCTAAAATTTAAACTGTGCATTACTTTACTTAAAATTCAGTCTGAGGCTTGAATTGCTGTAAGGAATATATTTCTATACTTGTTATGTATAAAATAGCTTGCTTGCTGCTGTAAAGGTTAAATAATTGTTCTTTAAGTGATATCTGACATAATTCATATCACAATAGTATTATATTTTCCTCTTCTAATAATGATAGTTTCTATAATTATTTTATACATGTGTTTATTTTGTATTTAATGGAATACAGGTCACACTTTCTAACTGTATATACTGCAACAGGAAAGTAAGATTCTGTAGATGATACCTAATGGTAATATACTAGTAAATACAGAGTGCAACAAATATCTTTCTTAGTGGTCAAAATAGTGTTTCAGATAATCTTATCAGTGTGACTTATTCCATCAAATGCTGTCATCTAGTCCTGACTTGATTGAATGAAAAAGTAATAGAATTAGTTAAGTTTTGCTCTCCAAATTACTAGGTGCACTTCTCTGCGAAACATAAGAGACAATGAGGAAAAGGATTCAGCGTTCCGTGGGATATGTACCATGATCTCAGTCAACCCCAGTGGAGTAGTCCAAGTAAGATACATAAATATATCTTAACTTCTTTTTTCTTTGCACATGTGAAATTTAGTGAAAGCTGTATATGGAGTATGAAAAAATTTAGCTTGATGTCGATTCCCAGTAGTATGTGCTGTAACTTCTTCTTAGGCATCAAGGAGACCAAAATGTTTATATTTCAAATTATACATATGATACTTCAGGATTTATGCTTCAGTAATTATCACTTATGGAAAGGAAAAGACAGCATTGTTAAATTCATTTTTTGTCTTTTACTTTCAAGGAATATGTCAATAATTAACTTTGATTAACTGTATTTTTATATTTCTATCAGTCTTTTTATGTTGATGATATATATGAAAATACAAGGCAAAAGCTGACATACTGAGACCTATTTTTCAGATACAATCTAGGCTTTTAAAAAAAGAAACAGAACAAAAACAATAACCACCCCTTCATTATTAAAACTCGGGCAGGGAAGATTCTCTTTCAACTTTGGATATATTGCTTAAATAGTCAATATGACAAGGGAAATGCATCCCTTTAAAATAAATTTTACATCTTAAGAACAGAATATGATTTGCTCTTTAGTCTGTGCAGCTCCAAGGTAAAGCTGTGTGAAGGTAATATTTTCTAAGAGGAAAATAAAGGTGAATTTCCCTCTCCTCTGCCTGGAATCCTCCTCCCTGAAATGCAAGAATTGAATCTCTATCTTGTTTTGAATTTTTCAATTCATTTCACTTATCCCCTATCTTGTACTTAGCATTTCCCTCTTCTGCTGTCTGTTCTTTCATACAACTTAAATGGAGGGAGCAATTAAGGACTCTCTTCATTATCCCAGCTCTCCTCCTATGTAGTTGTTATCCTCAGTTCTTACCCAAAAATGTGCATTATCAACTTCATCATTAAGACTGATGTTTTAATGGTATAGTAGGATGTAACGCAAAATAGTGGTTTTGGGGTGGCTTTAGTTTTGAAGATGTACACGTTCTGTGTATCCCAGAAACAACTTCTGGCTCTGCTTCAAAAAATACAACAGCTTTTTCCCCAACTGAAAATACACGAGACTAAGTTGCAAGTGTGATCCTGAGTTTGTTGATTGTTATTAAGATGATTGGTTCTCAAACTTGTAATGTGTACTGAAAGAATTAGACAAGTGTGGTGTGGGAGGGCAGGAGGTGTTTGTTTGTTGGTTTGGGGTGTTTTTAACTGTGGTTCAATTTAATAAAAATCCTATTAAACAAAGATATTCCTACATTCAGCTCTTTCTATTTCCATTTCCATATACTTAAACATAAAATAGCTTACCATTATTGTCTGAATTAACTAGAAAATAAAGGCATAAAACTAAAAGCCGTTGTGAATTAGGATCAGATACCCTGCATAGTTCATAGAACAAACATTGGGCATTGTTTTCAGACCTATAAATGTGAGGTTCCTAACCTATGTGATTGTTTAATCTTATAGGACTTTATTTTTTTTTGTGATGCTGTTGCATCGTGGATTAACCCAAAAGATGATCTCCGAGACATGTTCTGTAAGGTAATGTTTCTAGTATGACAGTAGATCTGAACTGTGGTTATTTTTGGATCCTTTTTTTCCTTGTTTTCTATTTCCATTATTAGCATTTACTGTATTTGTGGTCATGAAGGCTTTCTTGCAGTCATAAATTTTCAAACAAAATATCATAAAAATCTGATTTTTTTAGCCTATATTTTTATAATGTCCAGCCTACTATGTTTTGGCTGCATTTGGAAGAACAGGGGGTTTATACCACATAGGAAACTCTTTTTTCCCATTTTTTTTCTTTTTTAGAAAATGAAATCTGTGTGGTTTAAGACCCTTCCCCCCCAGGAAGAATTTAATTTTTTTAGAAATATGTAGAAAATTGAAAATGGAAAATCTTCCAGTAGTATCCTGATCTGTTTATCTTGCTCCAGCTGAAAATAATTTTTGGGACTGCTTAACCATCCTCGGAATTCCTCTTGGATAAGCAAGTCTTCAAGAAACTTATGTACAGAGATAGCCAAGAATGCATCCCTAGACAAAGTGTTAACAGAATTTAAGCAAAATGACTGTTTTCCTTGTGTAAAATAAACAAAACACACAGAGACAGAAAGTAATATATTGTGTTTATGCACTAGTGTCTTCAGTTAAAAACCAGAACAAAATAAACTTTTTTCAGTTTCATGCACAGATGCTGTTATTGTTCAGCAGTGTGGCTTTCCTCATATGTTGTAAAGTGAAATCTCTAGTTTTAGGGAGGAGGTATGTCAAAAGTTAATGGTCCTCAAAGATAAAACGGAACATATTTCTAAGTACATACTTGGATTGTGGGCCAATATATTGGCACTTCCTCTTCAATAATGCCAAGTGTGTGCATCAGAACGGACTAGAACATTGGAATCCCATCTTGAGTATCAAAGACAAAAATCTCACTGTCCTAGTTAGAAGACCAAATATCTGAGAAGCTTCAAAGGAATATCAGGGTCAGGAAATGCATGGCTGTGAGTATTCTAGCACCAGCATAAGGAAACAAGAAATACAAGCTTAAAAGAAAGTCCAGGATGCTGTCTGTGATGGTTGTCCAAAGCAATTTCAGTACATGTTTCTGTCCCCGTCCTTCAGCATTCAATACTTGCTTCAATAAGCTATGCTCCTCTTTTTCAGATTCTTTCCAGGATATCCACGTGGGATCTAATGCATTCAAAGTAGACACACTGTTTCTTGGTCACTTGGCATAAGGACATCCTTGCTTTTTAAAGTGTATTTTTGTGATTTTTGCCAAGCAAGGACAGAGACAAAGCTTTCTTCAAGTGATGGCATACAAATTTTTTAGATTACTTCCTCATTGGAATGAGTTTTTATGTTAGTTGAATACATGATTATTGTAGTCCAGTTACATATTTTCCAACAATAATTATGCCATTTAGAAATAATAAGAGAAAAAATTTGTAATTCCCCTAGTCTTTCTCTTGATAGTGGATAGTGTTTGGGTTTTGCCAGGGTGGGTTTGTTGCTTTTGGAGCACTAGAGCTAAGAGAGAAAATACTCCTTCCAAGAGCAAAGGTGCATGAGCTGACAGTGTTGAGATCTGATATATACCCTAATTGTATCACGTTTTATAAAAGCAAGATATCTGAATACTCTAACTGAAGCTCAGTTGCTAAAATTGTCCTGTAAGATACTTTTTAAAAAGTGCTCCTTTTGTTGTACCTGAACATTCTTAGATTTTTTGGTAGCTTCTTGGCAGCTGGCAAATCAGACTCTGGGTTAGGAAAGAGAGGTGAATCTGTCTGTGGAAGGTCTCTTTCAGGGAAAAAAGCGGTAAATTAACTTGTGACACTAATATTATTGCTACATGCTGTTTAAGAACAGCTCTGCTTGAGAAAGTTGTGTTGAGGGTGAACTCGGTATCATGAACTTTGACATTGCCTTTTTTGTGAGGATGTTTTCATGATAGACTGTTCCACAATTGAGTGCCCTTGAGGTTAAAAAAGAAAAACAAAACTTTAGAGACTGCATTATTTTCTATTAAGAGGAGCTAAAATACTAAGACCTTGTTGACAGTGTCATTCAATTTTTGTAGCTTTCAGTTAATTGATTACATTAGAGGTTCCAGACTGAAACCTATAGATTTGATTTTTTTTTCATCTCTTATGCTGTGTATCCCTGTTCTTTCAAAACACAAAAGATTTTAATAGCTTCCTTTTTAGTAACACTTTTCTACAGGTTCCATGGAAAAAACACAGGTCTCACAGGATACTTTTGTTTTTTGCAAGAAGTTGACAGGCATTCATTCTGTCAAATCCTGGCTGTGGTTCTGGCTCAGCTTTCCTCCCAGAACATATTACAGGTTTAAAAAAATAAATGTGAACTCAGTAATCTTAACATATAAACTGTGTCAATTGACAAAATGTTTAGCCTAACTCTAGGTTGTCACCATAGTCATTAAAACTACATACACACATATGTATATTTATATTTATATAGAATATGTATTTATATATTTTATGCTAATCTGTGTGAGTAGCTATATTGTATATGTCACCCTTAACTGAAATGTTGGGGTTTTTCCTTTAAGAAAAACATTAGAATCATAGAATCACAAAAAAGTTTGGGTTGAAAGGGACCTTTAAGATCATCTAGTTCCAACCCACCACCACAGCCAGAAACACCTTTCACTAGACCAATGCTCCATCCAACCTGGCCTTGAACACCTCCAGGGATAGGGAGTCCTCAACCTTTCTGGGCAACCTGTTCCAGTGTCTCACCACCTTCACAGCATCTAATCTAAACCTGCCCTCTTTCAATTTGAAGTCATTCCCCCTTGTCCTATCACTCCATGGCCTTGTGAAAAGTCCCTCTCCACCTTTCTTATAAGCCCCCTTTAGGTACTGGAAGGTGCTCTAAGGTCTCCTTGGGGCCTTCACTTCTCCAGACTGAACAACCCCAGCTCTCTCAGCCTGTCTTCATAGAAGAGGGGCTCCAGTCCTCTGATCAGATTAGTGGCCTCCTCTGGACTCGCTCCAACAGGTAAACATCTTTCTTGTGTTGAGGACCCCAGAGTTGCATGCAATACTCAGGTGGGGTCTCAGGAGAGAGGAGTACAAGGGAAGAATCCCCTCTCTCCACCTGCTGGCCACGCTGCTTTGGATGCAGCCCAGGATACAGCTGCTATCTGGGCTGCAAGTGCATATTGCGGAGTCATGTCAAGGTTTTTGTCCACAAACACAACTTGTATAAAGTCCCTCTCTATCTTTCTTCAGGTACTGGAAGGCTGCAATTACGTCACCCCAAAGCCTTCTCTTTTCCAGGCTGAACAACCCCAGCTCTCTCAGCATGTCTTTGTAGGAGAGATGTGCCGTCCCTCTAATCATCTTGATGGCCTCCTCTGGACTCGCTCCAACAGGTCCATGTCCTTCCTGTGCTGGAGACCCCAGAGTTGGATGCAATACTCCAGATGGGGTCTCACCAGAGCAGAGGGTCAGAATCCCTTCCCTTGACCTGCTGGTCACACCTCTTGATGTAGCCAGAATACAATTGGCTTTCTGTGCTGCAAGCACACATTGCCAGCTCATGTCCAGCCTCTCATCCAACAGCATCCCCAAGTCCTTCTTGGCAGGGCTCCTCGCAATGTGTTCATCCCCCAGCCTGTGTTGATACCAGGGGTTGACCTGACCCAGGTGCAGCACCAGAACTTGTTCTTATTAAACCTCATGTGATTCCCATGGGCAATGGGACTTGGACTTGTTGAATTTAATGAGGTTCACACAGACCCACCTTTCAAGCCTGTCCAGGTCCCTCTGGATGCCATCTCTTCCCTCCAATGTGTCTACCCCACCACACAGCTCGGTGTCATTGACAAGCTCGCTGAAGGTGCACTCAATCCCACTGACCATGTCACTGACACAGATGTTAAACAGTGCTGGTCCCAACACTGACCCCTGAGGACACCACTTGTCACTCATCTCCACTTGGATATTGAGCTATTGACCATACTTTGAGTGTGACCATCCAGCCAATTCCTTATCCAGAGTTGTCCACCCATCAAATCCATGTCTCTTCAGTTTAGAGCCCAAGATGTGATGCGCGACAGTGTCAAATGCTTTGCACAAGTCCAGGTAGATGATGTCAGTTGCTCTTCCCTCATCCACCACTACTGTAACCTCATCATATAAGACCACCAAATTTTTCAGGCTTGTTTTGCTTTTGGTGAAGCCATGGTGGCTGTCAGCATTCACCACCTTATTTTTCATGTGCATTAGCATAGTTTCCAGGAGGATCTACTCCATGACTCTGACTGGCACAGAGGTGAGACTGACTGGCCTGTAGTTCCCTGGGATTTCCTTATTTCCCTTTTTAAAAATGGGGCTTATGTGTCCCCTTTTCCAGTCAGGGGAAACTTCGCTGGACTGCCATGACTTCTTAAATATGATGGGATAGTGACTTAGCCACTTCCTTGGCCAGTTCCCTCAGGACCAGTGAATGTATCTCGTCAGGTTCCATGGACTTGCGCACCTTAAGGTACCTTAAATGGTTTCAAACTCGGTCTTGATCCCTGTGGACACTCACTTAAGAGAGCTAGGAAAATTACAGCCTGGAAAATCTTCCAGACCGGAGCTTCTCAGCTCTGTTCCCAGGCTGATAAGCTGGTTCAGCTTCACTCAGGGAGATTTTCTCCCAGGATGATAACTTGGTCAAAATAGAGAGGAATTACTAACAAGATAAGACACCTGTTTCTGTGTGTGACCAGGCCTGGGAAAGAAGTGTCTTCTCTCTGCACCAATCAGCTTTATCCTGTCTTTGGAGTTTCGGAAGACTGTACTTAAGCAGTGTGTTTTTTAGACTAAACTTGTCTCTCTTTCCTGTCCTGAGAGGGACCATGTAGCTGTGTCTTATTTCCCCCCAATCTAAAGGGTCAATACCCTAACCTAGCAGCTAGAAATCCCTGCTTTCATCTTCTGCAACTTGAACAGTGTATCTGGAACACTTGTTGGTGAAGACTGAGACAAAAAAAGTCATTGAGTACCTCAGCCTTCTCCATGTCCTGGGTAACCAGGTCTCCTGTATCCTTCCTGAGAGGACCCAAATTTCCCCCAGTTTTTCCTTTATCTCTGATGTACCTAAAGAAGCTTTTTTTGTTACCCTTGATGTCCTTGGCCAGGTTTAATTCTATCAGGGCTTTAGCTATCCTAACTTGATCCCTGACTGGACAATCTCTCTGTATTCCTCCCAGGCTACCTTTCCCTGCTTCCACTCTCTGTAGGCCATCTGTTTGTGTTTAAGTCTGTCCAGGAGTTCCTTCTTCATCCACACAGGTGTTCTTCCCTGATTTCCTCTGTTGGAATGCATTGCTCTTGAGTCTGGAGGAGACAATCATTGAATATCATCCAGCTCTCTTGGGCCCCTCTTCCCTCCAGGGCTCTATCCCACAGCACTCTACCAAGCAGATCCCTGAAAAGGCCAGTCAGTTCTCCTGAAATCCAGGGTAGTGAGCTTGTTGTGTACCTTCCTTGCTGCCTCAAGGGTCTTGAACTCCACCATTCCATAGTCACTGCAGCCAAGGCTGCCCTTGAGCTTCATATTCCCCACCGGCCCCTGCTTGTTGGTGAGAACAAGGTCCAGCATAGCACCTCTCCTCATGGACTCCTCTTTCACTTGGAGAAGGAAGTTGTCATTAGCACATTCCAGGAACCTTATGGATTTCCTGTGCCCAGCTGTGTCGGTCCTCCAACAGATGTCAGGGTGGTTGAAGTCCCCCATGAGGACCAGGGCTTGTGAACGTGAGGCAACTCCTATCTGTCTGGAGAAATCTCATCAGCTCAGTCTTCCTGGTTGAATGGCCTGTAGAAGACCCCCACTATAATGTCACCTGTCCTTGCCATCCTTTTAATCCTGACTCAGAAGCTCTCAGTCAACTCCTCATCCATCCCCAGGCAGAGCTCCATGCACTCTAGATGGTCATTGGCATAGAGGGCAACATACTCTCCTCATCTCCCTAAAGAGCCTGTATCCTTCCATTCCAGAAGTCCAGTCATAGGAAACATCCCACCACATCTCTGTGATGCCAATAAGATTATAGTCTTTCTCCTCCTGTTTGTTCCCCATGCTGCGTGCATTGGCATAGAGGCATTTATGTTGGGCCCTGGCTGAAGCTGACTTCCTGTCTTGAGTGGCTGAAATTCCTTTGTGCTGCCCTTCAGGTTCTCTCCTGCTAACCTTTGATCCTTCTTCAGGCTCTGGGCATCTCTTGCTGTCTCTGGCATCTATCTGCTATGAGTGAGATGGCATGCCATCCCACACCTTATCACTTAAACCTGATGATGCCCCCCTCCCCCATCATATCTAGTTTAAAGCCCTGTCAATAAGCCCCGCTAGCTCTTGACCCAAGACCCCCTTCCTCCTTTGAGAAAGATTAATCTCATCTGAATCCAGCAAGCCCAGTGCCATGTAGGCCATCCCATTATCAAAGAAACCAAAATTTTGGCAGTAACACCAGTCACTGAGCCATGCATTAGTAGACTGGGTCCATCTATGTTTTTAAGTGTCACTCTCTGCACCTAGAAAAACAGAGGAAAATATAACCTGTGATCCTCCTTCCCTCACCAACCATCCCAAGGGCTTAAAGTGTCTTTTGATCACCCTTGAACTACGCTTTGTGACTTCATTGCCACTTGCATGGAGGACAAGCAATGAGTAGTAGTCCAAAGGCCAAACCAGGCTAGGAAGTTTCCTGGACTTCCTTTTTCTCTTAGTAACATTTAAATATTAAACTGAGAAATTCAAATGGACAGATGCAGAATCCAGCAGTTTATGGCTTACTGCATATGCTGCTAGTAAATAATGATCATGAATCTACTGTTTATTGATTATCTTGATTTCCCTCTTCCCTCTCATTTGTAGATTCTTCATGGATTTAAAAATCAAGTTGGGGATGAGAACTGGAGACGTTTCTCTGACCAGTTTCCTCTTCCCTTAAAAGAGCGCCTTGGAGCTTACTATGGAGTTTAACCTTATGCACTGTGGCTGCAGTCCCATAATTAGAGGTAAGCACACGAATTTTCCTTTCTAAACAGAGCTGTATAACAAGTCTTCCTCCCTGTTTACATTATATGAAACATAATTAATTCACTAGACTAAAATTTTTCAGATATATTGGAGCAGCTACCTTTCCATACACACAGTAGTGTATCAAGATAAGGTTGGAAATGTAGGTGTAACAAAGTGCCTGTTTAGGTTTAATAAGCAAAATTATTATTATAATCCTCAAGCCATCATACTAAAGTAACAGGCTCCCTTATGACTTATGAATTAGACACTTCTTGAACTCTGTCAGGGTTGGTGCTGTGACCACTTCCCTGGGGAGCCCAACCACCCTCTGGGTGAAGAACCTTTTCCAAATATCCACCCTAAACCTCCTGTGGCACAGCTTCATGCCATTCCCTTGGGTCCTGTCACTGGTCACTAGAGAGAAGAGATCAGTGCCTGCCCCTTCTCTTCCCCTCATGAGGAAGCTGTAGACTGCAATGAGGTCTACCCTCAGTCTCCTCCAGGCTGAACAAGCCAAGTGACCTCAGCCACTCCTTGTATGGCTTCCCCTCTAGACCCTTCACTGTCTTCTTTGGACTCTCTCTAATAGCTTTATATCTTTCTTATATTGTGGTGCCCAAAACTGCACACAGCACTCAAGGTGAGGCTGCCCCAGTGCAGAGCAGAGTGGAACAATTTCCTCCCTTGCCCAGCTGGCGATGCTGTGTCTGATGCACCCCAGGACACGGTTGGCCCTCCTGGCTGCCAGGGCACTGCTGACTCACATCCAACTTTCCATCAACCAGGACCCCCAGATCCCTTTCCACGGTGCTGCTCTCCAGCCTCTTGTTCTCCTGTTTGTCTGTACATGCAGGGTTGCTGTAGCCGTGGAAAGGGGTTTTAACCCTTTAAATGCGGCAGAAATAAGATGCACAGCTACATGGTCATCTTTCATGACAGGAAGAAAGAGACAAGTTTATTCAGAAACACACTTGGTTTTATAGCATGACTCGCAACTCCAAGAGTAGAGAAAAGGTGATTGGTTGAGACACCCCATTCCCAGGGCCTGGTCACACACACAACAGGTGTTCTATCTTTGTTATTAATTCCTCTTTATTTTGACCAAACTATCACCCTGGGAGAAATTCTCCCTAGCCTTGAGCTGGCCCAGCTTATCGGCTGGGAACAGAGCTGAAAAGCTCCAGCCTGGAATATTTTTCAGGCTGTAATTTTCTTACTTTCTCAATATGTGTCCCACAGGTCCCCCTTCCGAAATATATTAAAAAAGGAAGAGAGAAGTGTTTGTGCTCCCCAGCAGAGCCAGGAAAAACAAACACAACCCAAAGACCTGAGGATATTTGAGTGCCAAGCGTTTGGTGTCTTTTCTCTGCCTAAATCCCATCACTAAGTGAAGTAAAACAATTCACCACTAAGTGATTATACTAATACAATAGTGAAAACTGTGACTATTTCACCCAAACATATATCAACAGCTTAATAAACAGATGAATGTCCATTCCCCACATGTAGAGGGATCATCCCGTTGGTGTTTGGTTTGTTGTGCAGCATGGAAACTGAATAGTGACCGCATTCTGCTTCTGCTGGCACAGGACAGAGTAAGCGTTTCTTGCGGGTCACAGTAGAAACCCAGATGTGTCTCATCCAAAGCCTGTAAGGAGGCAAAGGTGATTCACAAGAACAGGACTATTTTGATTTCTTTTTCTCTTTTTCCAATTTCTCTGTCCTGCCTTGGAGACAGCAACAGAATTTTTCTGTTCTGCATTTGAGACAGCAACAGCCATAGGAAAAACCTGTGCTTCTCCCATTTGACTGTCATTCATGCAAATTGTTAGGAATTCTCCTGCAGAAATTGACTCAAGCACAGAAACATCTGCCTGAGAATTCCCTTTCCCCATGCCCACCCCAAGAATGGACCGAGACCCAGCCCCTCCCCCTTTCGAAACGAGAACAGGGTTGTTGCTGCTGTCAGCACAGGGCTGGAGCGATGCGGCACGGTGGAGAGGCGAGAAGGGTCCCTCTGAGACCGGACAGACAGACAGGTCTCTTCTGGTCGATGAGATCGGTGCTGGGGTCAGCAAATCCGAAGAAAAGGTCGTCTTTTCTTGGCGAATGAATGATGAGGCTGAAGGGGAAAGAGAAAACAGCCCCTTCTCTGCCGGGGCAGAGAAAGAGGGCGGAGACCCAGGCCCCACGAAGGAGCCAGGCTCTGATACCAGCGAGAAGGGAGGAGCCGGCACCATCCCCGGGCTGGGGAAGGGTGCTCGCGTCCCCCTCTCAGCAGCAAGCGGGTCGGGTTCCGACGTCATCGTGAAAGGTCGGGCCAGCACCACCCCTCTCTCCGAGAGCGAGGGTGTCGGCCCGGCAGGGGAGGGGGGAGTTGCCCCCGCCCCTTGGGCTGGGGGGGGCGGCACGTCAGACGTCACAGCCCCGCCCATCGCTGGGGCGGGCTGCTGTGGCTGCACCTCCAGAGGCGGGCCAGGCTGCGACATCACCGAGGAGGGGGCGGGCAGCACTGCCTCCACCTCTGCAGCCGACGCCACCTGCTCCGCCCCTGCGGGCGGGCCCGTAGGCGACAGGGGAGCCCCCTCTGAGCACGCCAGGAGCGGAGGGGGGGCCGCGCCAGAGGGGCTCGCCGCCGCACCACCCACAGGCGCAGCCGCCAGGAAGAAACCATCTCCGGACACCCCCGGCCCCGCGCCCGCACCGCCCCGCGGTATTTCGGGCGCTGCCGCCGCCGCGCCCGCCTGAGTGGCTGTGAATTTTTCCAGTGTTACATGCACAGTCTGCATAACTTGTTCTGTGATCAGGGCTGTGATCAGGTTCATCAGATCTGTCGGAATGGTCGACAGACATGCTGGCCCAGCCGGCGAGGGGGCCGTGGGACGGTCAGACAGCTGGCTGAGTGCTGACTGTCCGGACCCCGTGCGTTGCGAAAAGGGGGGGGGTTGAGGGCTGTGAGCCCGACGGAAACGAACGATCAGCCCGGCTCCCTCTTTCAGAACCCAATCTCCCTAAAAATGCGGGGGAGGAGTATTTCGGCTGGATATAGTCATCTGGGGAGGAATACACCGGCGGAGAGAAACTTTTTGGCGATGGGTAGTTTGGCAGGGGGGCAAAATTTCGTGGGGAATACCTGCCTGCGGAACATCCAGGCAGGGCGCGTGGGGGGGGGGGGGGGGAATTTTCCATCTCCTGGTCCTCGGACATCTCGTTCCCCATTTCCCGCGCACCCCCTATCATGACTCGATTAATGAGTCCCCAGGTGGTTAGCAAAGGGGATACTGAAGTATCTGTGGCTAGAAGGGCACCCCATAAACGATCCCCTAGCTGCCTCCATGATTCTAAGGAAAAGGCTTCTTTGGGATCATCAGAAAACCCATGTTGTTTTGCCCATGCCAATACGGCGATCAAATCTCTGTCTGGAATTGGGGCTTCCAAATTCTCTAGGACCCCTTTCCAAATGGAGAGGACAGATTCCTCTTGCTTAGTTAAGCGGTTCCCCATTATCTAACTGCTTTCCCAACTAATTGCTTAGCCGGGGACAGGGAACCAGAGAGTACCTCAGCCGTCCGGATTTCCGTTTCGCCGATGGGTCCGCGCGGTCTCCCCGCGCGGGCTCCGCCGACCGTCGGTGCTGGGTGCCGGGCGCTGTGCGCCGCACGGCTCCGCAGCGCTCCGCAGGGCCTTCACTGTCCCGTGCTGGGCGGCTCAGCTCCGCAGAGCCCCGCACTGCTGCGTGGTTCGTGCCGGGCTGCCCCGACCCGGCCCGCGGCTTCCGACGCTCCGCTCCCGGAGCCGGTCGCAATGCCCTGCGGTCCGGTCCTCCCGGGGGTAATCCTGGGGTTTTCGCTGCCTAAAGCGAGCTAAACAATAGTTCTGGAGCAAAGGTGCTCCCGTTACCTCTGTGATGGAGGCAGTGCCGATGAATTCCGTGGGATGTCCCGTCCCGCTGCAGCCGGGTGAGGATCCACGATCTTCCCAGATGGCTCTTTCGGTCCCGGCCGTCGTCACGGGTCCGGTCCTAGCCCCAGGGTCCGGTGTCCTGGTTTTCTGGGTATTCCAGCCTGCTCCTGGCACGGCTCCGGCTAGACAAAGCTCAGCCCTGAGCGCAGCCCCGGTTATTGACAGACTCGCTGGGTCTGTCCCGGTTTTGCAGGCTTCGGGGCCCGAATTCTTCGGTGCCCTTGTCGGCAAAGGTCCCGAGATCAAGCACTCGGTGAACCTCCAAATGTAGCTGTGGAATGGGGTTTTAACCCTTTAAGTGCGGCAGAAATAAGATGCACAGCTACATGGTCATCTTTCATGACAGGAAGAAAGAGACAAGTTTATTCAGAAACACACTTGGTTTTATAGCATGACTCGTAACTCCAAGAGTAGAGAAAAGGTGATTGGTTCAGAGAGAAGACACCCCATTCCCAGGGCCTGGTCACACACACAACAGGTGTTCTATCTTTGTTATTAATTCCTCTTTATTTTGACCAAATTATCACCCTGGGAGAAATTCTCCCTAGCCTTGAGCTGGCCCAGCTTATCGGCTGGGAACAGAGCTGAAAAGCTCCAGCCTGGAATATTTTTCAGGCTGTAATTTTCTTACTTTCTCAATATGTGTCCCACAGGTTGCCTCTTCCGAGGTGCAGAATGTGGCACTTTTCTTTGTTAAACTCCATACGGTTGGTGATTGCCCAGCCCTCTCATTTGTCAAGGTCTCTCTGCAGAGCCTCTCTGCCCTCGAGGGATTCAATAGGCCCTCCCAGTTTAGTGTCATCAGCAATCTTACTTAGTATCCCTTCAAGTCTTGCGTCCAAGTCATTTATCAAGATGTTGAAGAGAAATGAGTCTAAGATGAAGCCCTGTGGAACCCCACTAGTCACTGGTCATCAGCCTGATGTAATCCCATTTACTATTACTCTTTGTGCCCAACCCATGAGCCAGTTGCTCACCCGTTGCATGATGTGTTTATCCAGCTGTGTGCTGGACATTTTGTCCAGAAAGATACTGTGAGAGAATATCAAAAACTTTACAAAAATCCTGAACAAACTTCTCTTGGTCAACTATGTGGATTATCTTGTTGTAAGAGGAAATTAAGTTTGACAAGCAGGACTTTTCCCTCATGAAGCCGTGCTGGCTGTGATCCATGACTGTTGTCCTTGGGGTGTTTTTCATTAACTCCCAGAGTAATGCTACAGCATTGCTGAATGGGGCAGAACAAATGACATCATCTACCTGGACTTATGCAAAGCATTTGACACTGTTCTGTATGACATCCTTGTCTCCAATTTGGAGAGACATGGATTTGATGGAAAGGTGAGAGTGCCACTGGAAAGGAGAGAGCGAGTCCCTACCCTACTCCCCTCACAAGTGAGGTCTTCACAAGTGAGGTGAGATTGTATCAAATAACATTAGGGTCTGGCCATGCCCCCCTGCTGGCTACTGTAAAAAATTACCCCTGTCCTGGCCAAAACTAGGACAAAATGATACCATACCTCAGGGACTGGGCCAAGGCTTTGAGCTCCTCTTGCTTGTTCCTCATGCTGTGTGCATTGGTACAGAAACATTTCAAGTGTGGTTCATTGTAGCTGATACCTCGTGTGGCAGATTGAAGAATCTCACTGACACTCAGTCCCTCAGATTTGGGTATGCCATCCCACTGATCATCTATGGCAAGCCTGGTTTTGTCCCTTTCCCCATTTCAGTCTAGTTAAAGCTCTGTCAATGAGCCCCACTAACTCCAGTGCAAAAACCTTTTTTCCCCTCTGAGAAAAATGCATTCTGTCAGGTGTCAGCAGGCCTGGTATTGTATGTAATCTGTAACTTTCCTGACTGCAGACATTGATGTTTTGTGCATGCTGATACGTTTAATATTTCCATGTTCCACTTTATGCACCAATTCACAATTGTTGTAGTTCTGTCTGGAGAATGATTCAACTTCAGAAAAGAACAGTGATTATGCCCTCTAGAATACTTTTATTCTTATACCACCTTACTTTGTATGCTGTTTGTTCACAATGTATAAATCAAGCTTTCCACATGTAGTGTGATACTGTGAAGAGATTATTATACTACCCAGAAAAAGAGGGCAAATTAAGTTTATTCATTCAGTCTTTATATAAATTTGATATTTGCTCTAGAATTTCTGTACTGAAATTATGTGAGTGAATCATGCAATTCTGTTTTATTGTTCAATGGACAACTATTTAAAAGTCAGCCTAAGATTTGTCAGTCAGTGACATAAGAAATTGAATTACATTTTTATCTGAACAATGGATTTTAAAATAAACCATTTTCAAGCATTTGCATATTTATAAGTTAGGGAATTTTAGTTCTGAAATAAGTGGGTTTTTCATCCTAGTGGAGAGGATTCCAAAGTGGTAAAATTGGCAATTAGTCTCAGTCATAGTGTCTCCTCAGTACAAAATATCTTGTTTAATCTACCTAAAAGTGAAATTGTTAGGTTAGTAGAAGGTATGTTTAATATTCTTTCTCAAACTACCTCATAATCTTGTACTAAAAAGACACAAACTTGTTAGAATATATAGGACTGCTTTCATCTTAAATCTAAGGCACAATAGTGGAAGTGTCAGTCTAGCTTTAAAGTATATGGTGTTGCTTCATTAATTTATTTGGTACAAATGAGCTCTTTTTTTAAAAGGGAAAATCTAGGCTTAAATTTGTTTTTACATTAAAGGTTGGAACCTACCACTTAAAAAAGGCAAAAACTCTTTGTTTATGCACTGATCTGTCAGTTAAGGTTTAAGATAAGATTTAACTATACCTCTATCTTTTCCTTTTACAGGTCCTTCAGTCTGGGAGACTATGAGGGAGACTCTGCACCCAGGGAAAATGTTACCCTTTACTGGGGGGAAGGGTAAACCAGTAGGGAATACAGTACAGTCCCAACCCTACTGGGAGGGGTGGGAGGGAGGTGTTGCTGTCACTGTGTTAAGTCGATGTTGGGAAATGTTTTAACATCAATCAGGAGCCTTTGGAAATAGTCTCCTATTACAAGTCTGCAGTGGATGTGAAGAAGAAAAAAAAAGTCTATTAACAAAACAGCACATTCTGGATTATTGTGGGAAATTGTACCAAAATAAGAAACCATATAATTGAACCATAGGGATACATAAAGAGGAAAACTATTTTACGCACAATAAAGGAAACTTACAAATGGCCGTCACAGACAGTAAAAGGCTTTCTTTTTTCTTTTATGGTTTTTTTTAAAGTAAGAATTTTCTACATTATTTCATCCTGCTTAATGGGACTCCTAGATAATTTGCATGTTAATGAATAACTCAAATTAAATTAATACAGTTAAAATGCAGCTTGTGTCAGTATTAGGAGCAGGCACTTGCAGTGTACAATATAGAAACCCCGTCGAAAATTAATAGAGGTTAAGCTGGAAAAAATGAAGTAACCTTCAAGCTACAAATGAGTCACTCCTTTCATTTTTGGGGTAAGGGGAGGGACAAATCAAAGGAAAGATTCGCATCTTAATTTTTGCATTTAAAAAAATTAAAATAGCATCATTTGGTTGTTGAAATTAATTAGCTTTAATTTCTAGAGTAAGGCATTATTCTTAACATGCAGTTTAAGATTCAGGCATGCATTCTGGCTCATAGTGATCAGAGGTAATTAAAATTAGTGGGAAAGTAGCATGCTTGCATCACATAGAGTGAAATTGGTATACATTTACCTATGTGGCACCAGTCTTATGTTGCAGTTTACCAATTCAATATAGCCCTGCAGTTAAAATTCTTTTTTAGTTATAAAGTATTTAGTTAACAATTAGGCCTTAAAATACCTTTTTAGGATCTGTTAAGATTAAGATTCATATTGTATTGTGTGTAACCTGCACAATGTGGAAAGCTAATATAACTGTGCAAAATATTTGCCTCTGTGCTGTCAGTGTGATGTGCTTTCTGCATGGTTATATGCTAGTGATTTTTAGCAGAATCTTTAAAAATGAGTTACAAGGTAAGACCCGTTAAAGGCTGCATAAATGTTAATTCGCACATAAAGACAATTGTAGAAGTTGATGATAATTGCTATATTTGTGTTTATTCCCACTCAATGTATTACCTTTTATGCTTAATTTTGTTTCACAGCATGATCTTAGAAATGTTTAAGTTAGTGGATGTAATGCAGGGTATCTAATGTATTGGCACGTTTTGGTGGCCCTTTGTGATATAATTAAATGCACAAGGGTGCAAGTTTAAAGCTAAAGAGTGAAAGTTGGTTTGGATCCTTTTCATTTCATTTGTTTAGCTTTTCTGTTGATTTTTTTTTCTTTTTTTTCTCTACTTACATGTATTCCTGTGAATAAATCTTTGTTAAGGTAATCCTTTACTATTCTTTCAATGTGTATTTTCTTATGTACTGTGAATGTGAAATCCTAACTGGTAAACTTGATCTTGTGTTTATCTGAAAATGGCAAGTCTCTATTTAGATTGCCTAAAGAGTATCCCATGATGGTAAAGGAAAATTGAGAGACTTAACTGTGCTGGTCAGAGGTGAAACCGCACCTTTCCATTTTTCAAGTGCTGCATAATTAACCTGCAAAACAAAACTAAGCCATAACAGCCTTTTTATAGATTTCTTTTCTCACCTTTGCATTGCAAAATTGGATATTGGATAACAGTTTGGGTTTTGGGTTTTTTTGGTGTTTTATGGTTTTTTTGTGGTTTTTTTTTGTTTGTTTGTTTGAAGTTGTGTGGTATTTTTTAAGAACTTGCTGGTCTTTGTATGGTTCTGTTCTTTGAGTGTTAAATGATTTAGCCATTGCACTGAAGTTTGAGCTGTACGACTGTGGACTTATAAATGCTGTTATGCTGTTTTAAGAGTTGGGGGACGGGGTGTTTACATGCACATTTTAAATGTGTCCCGCTCTCCATCCCATCCTTTTTTGCTTTTTATGGCTTTGCAAATATGAATGGATTATGCCTGAAGAATAGTTTGAACATGTACTGTATGAAGTACATTCACTAATGCTAATACATAGTATGTATTCAATTTGGTCAAATTTACATGTGATAATTTCCTTTCAAATTTAGTAGCAAATACAAAAATCTTTCTTAACTAATAGCACTGAAGAAAATTCATAAGAGTTTTAGTCACTAAAAACACTTTGAAATCAATTTTGGAAGAAGAAAAATAACCAGTAGGATCTTATTTTAGACACAAATTGGCTATAGTTTTGAGTGCATTTGAACATTAGGGAAGAGTTTCAGAGAAATGACATTAAAACAAATTGTAGAATAGAAAACCTACCTAAATAATACTGTAGCATTACAGCTAGAATCTGGCTTTAACTAAACTGTTTAAATTTCAGAAAGCCCCTTTAACCAAATACACCCACTTCACCTCACATTTCCTCAGGATACCGCTTTTGTACATAGTATTTTAGTAGGTAGTCATACAGATATGAACTGATCTGGTATAAAAGCAAAGAAAATAATTAAGGCAGAAATAAACAGTACTGACAAAATAGTCTGTTGTATCAGTAACTTCCCTTGTGGTTTATTTTAAAGCAAATAAACTATATTTCTAATGCATAATATAGTGCAGAGATTTGCAGAAGCCATTTAGGGTCTAATCTGAGGCAAGAAAAGTTCTGAATAAGCATTAACAGTTATAATTCAATTATTGCATCATAGGATAAATAAAAAGCATTTCAATTCCTGTAGTGTAGGCTTGACAGTTCTTGAATGTTGACTGAACGTTTATATTGGTAGAATTGTGAGTTTGTTACATTCCAATGTTTCTGCCTCTTGGCATGCTAAAAGTACTGCTTCATTTGCTCCTTACACACTGAATAAAGTGCTGTTAGTCTGCTAAGCTACAAAAATAGCTGCTGCTAAGTAATGGTGTTGATTTTCTACTTGAATAGTTTTGTTGTAGGAGCCTCAGGAGGTCAGTGTTTACTGTTTTTATGTCTTTCTCCTGTTTTAAGTTTACCTTTTTGAAGGATTCAGAGTGAAGAAAAGCTGCTGATCAACCTAAGCTGATAACAGAAAGGGTATTTAAAATCCTTATAAAATGCATCTTTAGCAGTTCTAAATTGCTGTGAAATTATATGTTCAATACTAATTTTTTTTCTTTATACATTCAGGAAACAATTTTTTTCCAAAGCTTGATTATTTTCTAAATTGGTGAATATGTATATATTGAAATTTTAATGAGCTAATTCTTATGCTTTTGTTTATTGCTCCTTAAAGCTTGTACTCAAAAGATTGGTTTTGGAAGAATTATTTTAAAATTTATAATAATTATAATTTTTTAAAGTTATGAAGCAGCATAAGTTTTGTAACTAGAATTAATTATACATTGTGGATTTGGTGGGGTTTTTTTTAGGACTTTTATGTAAGTGTCAATTTTGATTACTTATACTGCATATATTGTATAATAAAATGTATATTTTAAAGCCTCAAGTAGTTTTACTCAAGTGAAACTCATTGCTAATTAGAAATATTCAAATACTAGCTTTATCTCAGGTGAATACTCATTTTGTTCAGAACACATGCTTATAAAAATGTGTCTTAATTATATCAGTTTATGTATTTCATATTATGGAGCTCCTCTGTCTTAAACTTACTCTAAATTAACCTTCTACTGTTGGACAATAATGACCTTTGCTTCGCCTATTTTATTCATATTGAATGTATTAACAGATAAAAGTGCAAAAATATTCTTCCCTTGGGGAGAATGCATCCATATTCAAACTGAAATATTTCTTGAAAAATGCTTTAAATGTAACATTGTGTTAGAAATATTTTCTTTCAGATTTTGTCAAGGAAAGAAGTTGCAAATTAACACTAATTGCTTTGATGCTCTCTCTTTCATGAGCATAAATGCATAAAGCTTCTACATAGGGTCTAAAGAGTAACTTTTAATCTTAGATAAAGGTTAAGCTCTACAGTGAAATGACTTGTAAATTGCAAAACATCCTGCAGTTACTTCAGGTAGATGCTGATGTAGTTTGCATACATATTTGTGATATATTACATATTTCCAGGAACTTAATCTTGAGTAAGTAAAGCTTGATCAGTAGCTGTGTATTTCACTCACCTATGCATTCAGCAGAATGACTTCCACTATCAGTTTACTTTTTTTGTCTGACACATGTTTGCTCTTTCCACATAATGGTCGGAGCAAGCCAGTTTTGGATAATTAGTTTAAATGGAAAACTCTGAGGTGAGTACTCATGCTGCTTGCCTTGTAGAGTATACTCCTAAAATAATAAGGATACTTACTTGAATGTATTTGTGAGGGCAGTTAAAATGTCTCTATAAAAGTTGGATCCTTGTCTGGTGTTACACTATACTTTTTAAGTAAGTCAAGTCCACATCTCAAAGAATTCAGTGCTTATAGTATATCACGTTTCTATAAGCTGGTTCTATTGTGCTACTTTCACCTAAGGTATCTAATTCCTTCCTTTGGGTGAATAACAAAACTGAGAAGATCTAGGTGATCTTTGTGGGAAAGTGATTAGAAAAAAAGATGAGTATAAGCAGGTTTCTTTGGCTGTTGAAATCTTCAGTATAATACTTTATTTTTTCATGGGAAGAAATAGGTAGCTATGTATGACTGACTTACTAATACTGAGCGCTTCTAAAATTTTCATTTGGATGAAGTATAGAAAATAATTTAAAATTAAAGATGACTGATCTTTCTGCTGACAACTTAGGTTGTATGAGTTTTTCTTGAAAGCTTTAAAATTGATGTTTCTGTCTGCCACAATGTTGGAATGTATCCTTCAAACATCCTGCAACCTTTCAAACTACTAAATTGAGTGATATTTCTTGAAGTCTGCCTATTTGCTAACAGAACTTCATTTTAAATAGAATATTGTTTTAATTTTTGATAAGCTGCTGAATTTTAGAGTTTTTGGGGCCACCAAATATTTTTAATTATGCAGAGAATATATATTGTACTGTAGTAATTTTGTATCTACATTTGTATAATGTGACATAATAGATGTGGATGCCAATCACTGCTTGACTATGTTAATAAAGTTGTTAAAATATATATGTTGCATTCCAATTTTTAATGAAAGATGAAAATGTCATGTTCAGCTTGTGTTTTGTCTGACTCAGTAGGGCACTCTTCTGGTCCACACACGTAAGTTCTGGAGTCTCTTGAATAAGGAGGATTTTAAATTTTTGTGAATGAAAATGATCTTTGGATAAGTTCAGTTCAATTTAGATGTTTTATGCTGCTTGAGGGCCGATGAATGTAGACATAGGAGGTTTACCTGAACTGAAATTAATGTTCATGGAGTGATACTGGTAGCTGCTCTACTGAGAAACGTTACATTGCCTATAGTTTTGTTTGAAACAGCTGAGGCTAGCTAGTTAAATCTGACCAAATGGGGATGCTGTCCCAAATATAGATTCTACCCAGTGTACAAGAAGCCAATCCACACACAGTCAAGGTATTTGTTTAATTCATGTCTGCACAGAGATGGGTGCTGGGTGATGAATCCACAAAGCTGGCATACCTTCAGTATGCGAGTTACCTGCTTCTATAAACGTCAAACATTGAAAGATCATAACCTCCAGTATATGCAACAATTTAAAACGACATTCATTGGCTTAATACTTTTTCACTTTCACTTAAAGACACAGTACCCATTTATTTTATCACACATGCTCTATGAGGAAGGAGCTTATGTGAGTTTCTATAGATGTGAATTTTGCTATGCTGGTTATCTGACTAAAGTTAGCAAAAAAGTTAAAGACTTGTTTGGTCTTATCAATAGTTTGTTTCTGCTATCAATATTTTGTTCCTGCATTATCTCCTTGTTTGGTAAATTTATGGTGCCATCCTCCTCTGCTACTCACTTATTTAATAGATGTATGATGTTATATTGTTCTCATATCTCAATTGGACCTTGTGGTGTCATTCTCATTACTTGTGTTTGTCAATAATTAAGTAAAAATTGAAATAAGCTAAAACTAAATTAAAATTATTCAAGACCTTGAACCAAATCTTGCAATGGTCTTAGTCTAATTTTATCTAGCTTTATGGGGTGATAATGCAAACTGTTTAAAGGTTTATTCTTAAACTTATTTAATTTCCTGATACAGAAGTCTCCAAAATGAAAATATTAAATTAACAGTTGTAGCTCCCTGTACAAAATTTACCCATGTCAATTTGATTGTTTTATATTTGCTTCCAATATTTACAGTTGGTCAATAACATAAACAATCTAGACAACTACATGTCTAGCACAGGGACATTCTGTATTGTAACAAATTCAATAAAATACATTATCATGATATAACTACTAAGTAAATTCATAATAAAATGTATAGTAGAAATTAATTGCTGCATATTTGGCTGAAAGTCTGCTTAAATAAGGACTTCAATTTCTGCCTCCAGAAAGAGAAGACCATGGAATAGCTGTTGACAGCACAATAAGTGTGTAGAGACCGAGGTGATTAGAGAAGAGATCAGTTCCTGTTGGCTATAAGACATGAGTAAACCAGTGACTGGGAAGGCAGGGTGTCGTTTTGGTTTTGTCTTCATTCAAATAGCCCTCCCCACTCCCGTTCTGTCATGGGGTACTTGTTTTAGAGCATGCTGTTGTCAAGGGGGAACTTGAACAAAACATCTGACTATTGACTCAGGCCTGAGTCTGAGGTTAATTACTACTTCTATATACAAACAAGATGAGTAGAGTAAGTACTAGCATCTTAAATTAAAAGAATATTATCATAGAATCAGAATGACTTGTGTTAGAAGGGACCTTAAAGATCATCTAGTTCTAACACCCCACCATGGGCAAGGACACCCTCCACTATCCCAGGTTGCTCCAAGCCCCATCCAATCTGGCCTTGAACCCTTCCAGTGATGGGGCATCCACATCTCTGGGAAACCTGTTCCAGTGGCACACTACCCTCCAAATAATTAATTTCTTCTTAATGTCTGATCTAAATCTCTCTTTTAGTTTAAAACCATTCCCCCTTGTCTTTTCACTATCTGCCTATGTAAAATGTTTCTCTCTCTCTCTTTTTGTATTATATATATTTATATCATATCATTCTTTTTATATCCAGCAGCACTTAAAGTAAGGCAATCTGTAATCTAGGAGTTTCTTAACCAGCCCAGTCTCAAAAGGAATAGTGTGCATAATAGGATTGTCCTTAGTAAGGATTTTTCAGTATGTGCTACTTTAGAGACAGATGGCAAGGTCAGCATACAGAATACAGGAAGGTAAAATTTAGGAGCAGCCCGTTGTTGCTGGTAGAACGCATTATTAAATGAGAGGGCTGGGCAATCACCAACCATATGGAGCTTAACAAAGAAAAGTGACAGATTCTGCACTTGTGACTGGGCAACCCTGGATGTACAGACAAACAGGAGAACAAGAGGCTGGAGAGCATCACTACAGAAAGGGACGTGAGGGTTCTGGTCAATGGCAAGTTGAATGTGAGTCAGCAGTGCCCTGGCAGCCAGGAGGGCCAACCGTGTCCTGGGGTGCATCAGACACAGCATCGCCAGCTGGGCAAGGGAGGAAATTGTTCCACTCTGCTCTGCACTGGGGCAGCCTCACCTTGAGTGCTGTGTGCAGTTTTGGGCACCACAATATAAGAAAGATATAAAGCTATTAGAGAGAGTCCAAAGAAGACAGTGAAGGGTCTAGAGGGGAAGCCATACAAGGAGTGGCTGAGGTCACTTGGCTTGTTCAGCCTGGAGGAGACTGAGGGTAGACCTCATTGCAGTCTACAGCTTCCTCATGAGGGGAAGAGAAGGGGCAGGCACTGATCTCTTCTCTCTAGTGACCAGTGACAGGACCCAAGGGAATGGCATGAAGCTGTGCCACAGGAGGTTTAGGGTGGATATTTGGAAAAGGTTCTTCACCCAGAGGGTGGTTGGGCTCCCCAGGGAAGTGGTCACAACACCAACCCTGACAGAGTTCAAGTGTTTGGACAAGTCTTTCAGACGCATGATGTAATTCTTGGGATATCCTGTGCAGGGCCAGGAGTTGGACTTGATCCCGATGGGTCTCTTCCAACTCAGGATATTCTTTGATTATATGGGATCATATATGGATTTCAAGAGAAAGTTTGCTCCTGAAGAAATTAATTTTTTTAAATGTAATTCCAGTGTGACTTCAGAATATAACTACTGATACTGATCTTCACCCTTTATCAAAGTAGTTTTCTAGGTAACTATATATGTTGCAGGATGCCTTAAAGTTCAAGTCTAAGATTTTGCATTTCATTCCGATTTTTGTGGATAGCTGTTGTTGAAAACCTGAGAATGGGTTTGATACCTGTGTGATGGTCGATTGTTGCAGCACTGGAGTAGTTGCTGCACATCTTGATGTAGCAGTAGATAAAGGATTGCTATATACCTTTGAAAATGTGGAAGATGTGGACTTCTCTCTGAAATGTAAGAGTGAATCTGACTCTTTCCTTCATAGCATAGTATCCGTCCATGTAAAAGGTATTTGGGAAAACAATCCCAAAGCTTCAGCTCTGATCATGCAGCTTTTGTCTCATTGTTTGCCCTGGTGTATATCTTTACAGATAGTAACATAGACTGCAAAAAGTACTATGGTCATGTCTTCCATAAGGCTAAGATAATTATAATGCAGGCTGCTTACTTATGTCAAGCAAACAGATACATAACATACTTTTTTTAAAACGTAGTCCTATAGCATGTTGTTATTGTTTAAAATACACATGCTTACGCCTATTATCAAAAGAGAGAAATCCAGATCTAACGGTCTTGAGATTTTAAAAGAATTTTTTAACTATGAAAGGAGTCCAGAAGTTTTTGTCTGTTTTGGCACTGGCAACTTAGCAAACTTCGCATATACCAAAACTTTGGGGAATGTTCCTAGAAAGAAAGGAACTCCTGAAGTTACCTTGGAGCTACAGGAAGTGGTGTACTAAACGTATAGCCAGTTACCAGTGATTGTTATACCAATTAAGAATGATATTGTTCATCTTTCATGAACGTATCTTTGGTAAAGATAGTTGAAATTTCATCATGTAGAATGAGTCATGCTGACTTATATCAGTAATACTGATTTGGCTGTCTTAAGTTTACCCTAATATTTTTTTGCCTTATGGTCTTGTATAGTTCTGTAAACTTTTGAACTCTATTTTTCCTACCCATTTGACTTTCATGGAAGTTTTTAAATAACATAAATTTGACATAAGTTGTGGATTCATCAGATTCTTCGGGATGACTTTAATGTTCTGCTATATGCCTTACCTAATATCTTGCAGCATAAAAAACATCAGTGTTAAGATGGGAGGTAGGGGAGATTCTCAAACCAGAACTGATAGAATTTCCCTTGAGGGAGAACCCAACATAGAATATGAGCTTCTTACTTTTTTTTTTTTTTTTAATCTTGGATAAAGCTTTGTGCTGACGAAATCATAAATAAAATTTTGATAAGGCACTTAACTACTGATTTGCCTAGGACTGTGAGCTGCAGCCCCTTACATCATTACTTAGATCTGGACCTCTGTTTTTAGTCAATAATGAAAAACTACTGCTGTCTTGAACAATGAATTATCTTCTAAGGTAGAATAAGGAACTCTTTGGGATCCCAGAAATAGACCAGTAGTGCTGACTCTCTTATGAAGAATATCTAAAGATATTCTTACTGAAAAGCAGCAGTCCAGGTACAGATTTGCCACAACAACAATTCAATGGATCTGTATTCCAGTAATCAATATAATCCAAATTGGCTAATAATCTACATAAAGCAAAAGAAAAGTCTGGAAAACTGAACTATCATTGAAGAAGATAAAGGTTTGAAGTAAACAGTTTCTTCAGACTCTGACTTGTCGGAGAAGGGAGACGCGGACACCATATGGTCATCAGCAAAGTCTCGTTTATTGATACGCAGAGTGGCGATTAAATACAGTGCTTAATTAGCTCATGCATAGTGCAAAATCTGAGCTCATCATTGGTTTAGATGTGCGACTTAGCTAAGCACTTCGGCATTCATGTTTTTCTCAATTCTGCGTGCCTTCCTTATCTCAAGGACACTGTATCCCTGAGACTGAGGCCCGCTTTGCTAGCCTCACCAAGTTGATCTGACTATGGCCTTTTTCTTCCAGCTATTCCTGCACCAGGCTCTCCACACTTCCCCCGTTTTCTTTTTGAGCTAGAAGAGTGGCATGCCAAGCTTTGCTAACAGTCTTTTGAATAAAATTTTGTAAGCAAGTTATCAAGCAAGGTAGCAATAAAGCTAAGCACAAGAATATACCTAACACCATAATAGCATACTTAATAACGGTTCGAATCCATTCCCTAAGACCTAGGCTTTTTAACCACTCGTCAATGCCCCAACCATCTTCTTCTTTTAGGTTGTGTAATTTCTGCTGCATGTTTTGTATCTTTTTGTGGATGGACTTAGAGTGGTCAGATAAATTCATGCAGCACATTCCCTTGAACTCCTTGTAACCATACTGGCAACCTTACTAGGCAGGTTTTAAAAGGATTTTGTACTCCCTCTAGACTTAAGCAGATTGATTCTTGCTTTGTTATGTTAGCGAATGTTACCCATACGTTCTCCCGAGGTGCATGCTGCATTGGAAAAGATTTTGTGCGAGCAAAGTTAGCAAGCATAAGCAGTGTAATGATCATCATTTTGATTTCTTTGGCGGCCTATTCTTTTTACGCCCTGTATTGCTCTTTGTTATCTGCAGTTGTTTCACCTTTTCTATACTCTGATTCAATACCTCCTCTGGGTCTGTACCGGGCTTAACTGGTCCTACCCGAGGCCAAGGCAGGTGTGGGACTTTATGTCTGCATCTTGCAGCGATAATGTGCGAATTTGCATAGATGTGCTGCCTTTTAATCCAGTTGGTAAGTTCCCACCGGGTCCAAGCTAACAGGAGCTGTTCTGGTGTCTCGTATAGGTTTCGTACCTGGGCATATGGCACTCCTGCTTCTTTTTCTAGGGCCCGACCCCAATTTGAATCTCTTAGGTCGTCACTTTGACACCTCCAGCACCACAAACTAAACACTGCTCTCTGTTCCACCCACGAGCAGTCCCCACAGCCCCCGCACTTTAGGGCTACCCAGGCTTCACACCATGACCCCCCACACGCACAACAAGGACGGCTGCTGAGAGGCTGTTCTTCTTGGTGGGCGTGGCTCTCAATCCAATCAGCCCAATTCGGTGGTGGCTGCCTTAGCGCCTCACGGGCAGCGCTGTTATAGTGTCCCAAAATGTGGGGTTATCCATTCTAGTACCCGTGTCTCCCGCGTTTTCTTTTGTAGCTGTGTGAGTGCACCGAGTAGGTGGTTGGCAGTACTCCAGATGGTAAGATCGATGGGTGAGGAGATATCTCGGCGGGAGACAAACCCCTCATCGATGCAGCGTATAATACCCTTGAGGGCTTCATGTTGTTGCGGGGTCACGGTTACGGGTGCGGTTGGGTCAGTTCCTTTAAGTAGTGGCCTGAGGGAGTCTAGCAAGGAGTTGGGTATCCCAACAATCGGCTTGAGCCATTGCAGATCTCCTAGCAGTCGCTGTGCCTCATTTAGAGTGGTGATCTTTGTTGCAAGCTGGAGCTTCTGTGGCCGTACGATCTGGTTTGTGATAGACCACTCCAAGTACTTCCATGGTGTGGATCGCTGTATTTTTTCTTGAGCTATTATGAGGGATGCCTTTGCTAGGGCGCTTTGAATCTCCTGCATCTGAGTGTCTGTAAATGCTGATTCTTGAGCAAAGAGGATATCATCCATATAATGATAAATAATTGTGTTGGGCCACTGTATTCTCAATGGTTGTAATGCGGCATCAACATACAGTTGGCACAGGGTAGGCGAGTTCTTCATTCCTTGTGGAAGAACAGTCCATTCATACCGTTTATCAGGTTCTTCTCTGTTTATTGTTGGTAGGGTGAACGCAAATCTTTTAGTATCTTGAGGGTGTAAGGCTATAGTGAAGAAGTAGTCCTTTAGATCAATGATCAGAAGAGGCCAATGCTGTGGGAGCATTGCTGGGTTGGGGAGGCCTGGTTGTAATGCCTCCATCGCCTCTATTTGATCATTTACTGCTCTTAAATCGTGTAGAAGACGATATTTTCCTGACTTCTTTTTGATCACAAAAATTGGCGTGTTCCATGGGCTTGTCGAGAGTTTCAAATGTCCTTGTTGGAATTGTTCCTTTACGAGTTGATGTGCTTGTATTAGACTTTCCCTTTTTAGAGGCCATTGCTTAACCATTACCGGTTCATTGGTAGTCCAGGTGATTGGGATTGGGAAAGTCCAAGCAATGGCAATTACTCCAAAGGGTGCTCGTTGGATAAAACGACCCCCATCTGAGCCAAGATGTCCCTTCCAATTAAGCAATGTACCGATGGCGGTAACGCAACTACGGACAACACAGTCACCAAATCTTGCCCATCTATAGTGACCCTTACTGGAGGAGTTTTTCTGGCAAGGGTGAATCCTCCGACGCCCGTCACGGTATCCGTGGTCTGCAGCGATGGCCAGTTGTGGGGCCATTTTTCTGGTGAGACAATGCTGGTATCTGCCCCAGTGTCTAGGAGTCCCATCATTTCTATTGTCTGTCCTGCATAGGTTAATTTCACCTTCTTTTTGGGTCTGGTATGGAGATCCATTGTGAGCATAGCAATACTTGATGATCTGAATCCTTGGTCTCCACGTGGGGTTTGTCTTTGTGGTTGAACACCCCGGCTCAACTGTGGAAGTGGAATAAATTGAGCAACACGCTGGCCCTTTTCAATCGTAATAGGAGGGAAAGGAGTATATACCATTATTTGTATTTCCCCGGTGTAGTCTGCATCAATGACGCCTGGAAGCACAAACAGCCCTACAATGGAGCTCGACGAGCGTCCCACTATTAGTCCTCCATGAGTTTGTCCTTTGATATTTATCGGGCCATAAACTCCAGTTGGGACTTTGACGGGGCGAGCTGTCATCAAAGATGTTTTTACTGCGGCTGCCAGGTCGAGTCCCAGGCTCCCTGTTGTGGCTGGTTGTAGACAGGAGATGGCGCTGGTGTCACGGCGGCTACTTGTGACCGGGGCCAATATGGCGGCGGCCGCCGGGGGCTGATCGGCGGCGCCCGTCGGGCCGCGCCGCATCCACCCGCATCTGTAGCAGCGCACCGAGGGAGGCCGGTGGTCGCTCGATGTGGCCGGGGCCGCCGTAGAAGCACGGAGCGGAGCAAGAGCGGCTAACACCTGTGACTGTGTGGACTCGGCTTGTTTCTGCAGTCCCAAGCCTAATTCTTTTAGTGCATTAACCAAGAAAACCTGCGCCCCTCTCATATACTCTGGGACTCCTGCCTTTTCAATAGCAGCAGCAGCCTTATCTACAAAGTCCCCAAAGGATTTATTTCTTCCCTGTTTTATCCCCATATACATGGGTATGCCTGAGCTATCCTTGACCTGATCGATGGCACTCCTTACTAGACGCATGGCTTCCCTAACCTTGTCGGGTCCCGAAATCATTTGAGCTTCTGTCCTGCGGTATTGACCCAATCCCATTAGTTCGTCTATGGTAATTCCAGCTAACGGATCTCCCGGGCCCCTCTGTGCTGCAACTGACTCCTGAACAAGAGCCTGCCAGTGGGCGTTAAATAGCAACTGCTGATGTTGCGTGAAAATCAGTTTCACTATACTTCTCATATCATTTGGCAACAACAGGTATGTATCAAACAAGAAATCTAGCATCTGCTTAGCTGGCTCACTCCGGAAACCAAACTGACTCACTGTCTGTCTCAGCTGGGCTAGCAGCTTCCAGTCGGGAGGCGAATATGCTCCCACTTGGACGGCTTGTCCTTGTTGGTTTATTCCCTGTGTATACGTGACAGGGAAAACCCAGGCTTTCGCTGCGTCAACAGCGCTCTCGTCCCCAGTCTCCAAGCCGTGTCTGGCTAGCATACTCCACGCCTCCCCCCGCCGTCTTGCCATCTCCTCCCACAGGTCGCTTTCCGCCCTAGGGACCGGAGCTGGCTCCACGGCGGGCTTAGGGACGCTGGGCTCAGACCGGCAAGGGGATTTTTCGCCGCCGGTCTGGGGCCCTTCGCCCTCGGAAGGCGGGGTTACTCCGCCTTCTGCAATTGTCTCCGCCGCCGCGGCGGAATCCTCCTCAAGCTCTTCTAAGGGGGGTGCCGAGGGCCAAGCGCAGCTAGCCATGTCTGTCATTCCTGCTGTCTCCCCAGAGATAGGTATTTCTACTCTGGTCGTGCTGGGTGCTCGGGGCTCATTATCGCCATACTGAGCATTTCTTTTATATGCCTTTACTGCCTCCCGAGCCGCCCTTCTCTCCGCCTGCTGCTTTAGCAGTGCGTTGTGAACTACCCGCCAGATCTTTCCCAGCTTTTTTGCTGTTTTATCATCCTCTAATACCGCCTCCCACAGTGCATCCCCTAACTTACGCCACTCATTTAAATCATGCACGGTGTGAGGATTAGAGAATAAACCTTTAGCATAACCCCAGGCTAACAACCCCGGTATGTCCTTCCTGGGATTAATCTCTTTTAACCCTAACTTATCTATATGTACTATAAATAAATCATATGCTGCTTGCCTGTCCATTTTTTGTCGTCAGCGCTGTTGCAACTCTCCGGCTTCGGCAGCACGTATGGCCCAGGACCACCTTTATGGCTCCTGGGGGTGTCTTCCCTACGTCGTTTGACACCGACCCGGTTGCAGCAGGCCCCAACTCTACTTCACCGACCGTGGCGCGTTCTCCCCCGTTTTCTTTTTCAGCGACGGAGGGACGTCGGGGTTCACCATTTGTCGGAGAAGGGAGACGCGGACACCATATGGTCATCAGCAAAGTCTCGTTTATTGATACGCAGAGTGGCGATTAAATACAGTGCTTAATTAGCTCATGCATAGTGCAAAATCTGAGCTCATCATTGGTTTAGATGTGCGACTTAGCTAAGCACTTCGGCATTCATGTTTTTCTCAATTCTGCGTGCCTTCCTTATCTCAAGGACACTGTATCCCTGAGACTGAGGCCCGCTTTGCTAGCCTCACCAAGTTGATCTGACTATGGCCTTTTTCTTCCAGCTATTCCTGCACCAGGCTCTCCACACTGACTTTAGATGAAGTATATAGTTTTTAGGAGCCTGTCACTGAAACTGTAAAATACTGTAAGAGTAGGTACTGGAGACGGTAAGCTACATTTTTTAATAAAGTGCCTAGTAGTCATCAAATCCCTTGAAAGTTCTTATCATATTGTAACTGAAAGTCAGGAATAAAACTCTCTAACAGTCTAATTTCAGTATTAGAAAGTGGCATTACTTTATTTTGGCACCAGACATGCAGGGGATATCTCCTCCTATCACACATACCACATCTAAGACTAGTTTATATCTATGTAACTAATGCATATTCATTACATTTTCTGAAACTCATACATATATGCTAAACATTCTGCAAAATCATTTGCATATTTTAATCACTTCTCAGAGCTTATTTACATTAGAGTAGGGGGTCTTTTGAGGGTCTCTGTTGGTCATTTGAGGAACATCCCATTCCTCAAATTATCCTTTTTCAGTCACAGGCCTACAAAAATGTTTCTTGTCTCTGAATGCACCCCAGCAATGTGGTCTGGCTAAGATATACCTTCTTATCAGCACTGCTCAGGCCCCCAGTCTTTAGGGCTAAGATAACCACTTGCACATATTAATACAGGACTAAGCACTGTCTGTTAAAGCTAAAGCAATTCACAAGACTTAAACAGTATTTGTTACAATTAAAGATTTTCCCAACAATATGTAGATGAGATAATGCTGGGTTATGAATCCACTTCCAGCAGCATGAATCTATTCTCCTGGGTGTCAAATAATTCATATGCATTCTAGCCTTCAGTATAGTCACTCCTTAGTGGTAACTGAATATTTTAGAGGGATTTTAACTCAAGATTTCTGTGTGCCTTATGCAAGTATATTCATACTTCTATAGAGATCAGAGTTTCTTCACTTCTGAGATACAACTTCTAAACTGCCGTGGGACCAATGCTCTGGGTATGCGGTAGCCGTTCCTCCACCCGGGGAAATGCGACATGCCTGCGCAGGAGCCAAGGCGCCCGACGGCAGCTGAGCACACGCGCGGGACGGGGGGGTCGCGAAGCTGTGTGGAAGGAGGCGATTCCATCGTAACGAGAAGGGTGGTGGGCCGTTGCGGTGCCTGTTTCTCTTGCGTCTGGGCAGCTGAGGCTGGGCTCGCTTGGGGCCGTGGCGGCGGCGTGATGATGGTGTACTTCGTGGAGAGCTTCTGGGTAGAGAAATACCCCGGGCCGGTTCGTCCGTGTCGTGAATCGGACAGGGAGGGCACGCTGCGGTGCAGCGCAGCACAGAGCAGAGCAGCTAGCGTACTTTTCGCAGGAGCAACCTCGACTCTTACGTCACCTTGGGGACTGGGCTTAGGCCTTGCCGCGGGGAGTGCGGTGGAGGGATGGAGTTTGCTGATCTCTCCGCGGCCTTCTATGCCTCCTTCGCCTGCAGCGCCTAGCCTCTCGGTCAGGCTGGGCCGTGGGGGGAGCGCCCTGCCCCGCGCAGTGCTCAGGGGCCCATTAGGGAGAAACGATGGGGGAGAGGGTTTGCTGGTCCAAGGGATGTGCAGATACGAGCAGGACATCATTCACTAGGGGGTCTTAACACTTGCAGCCCCTGGTGGGTAGATGGGGCTTCTAGTGCAGTCTGATCTCTCTTCGTTGTCTGCCATACAATACAGTTGTTTGGGGGAACGCCATTAACGGTAACAAATTACACAGTTCTTTCATGTCAAAGCAAAACTGAGTCTCGGAAGTTTATACTTCTGTACCGACAACTCAGTTCTATCTGCATGACAGAAGGTACAGTCTGAAGAGCAGTCAACTAGAGAAACTACACTTTCCAGTCTGTTTTGGAAACATAATTTGTCAGTAATTTTTGTGCAGATATTTAACTGGATAGTTATACATGGAGGAAAAACTTAAAATCTGGATTTGAATTATTGATCCTTGCATGAAATGAAAATTTTTTTCGTTGTGACTGTAGCTGGTTTGAAATATTAAAGTGTGTTCTTGTAAGTAATTTCCATTATATATAGCTAGGTTTTGTTATTTTGAGTACACTCATACTGGTACAGTATTCATTATATTTGACTTACTGTTTTCTTAGGAAGTGTTGCATAAGCTTTGACATAAATTTAATTTTTAATTTTTTTTAAACTGACTGGTGCAGGCACACTTGTTAATTGTGAGTCTATTAAAATGCTTCAGGTCAACCAAAATAAACCATTTCTAAGCCAGTCAGTATAATTGTTTTAGTTTTTGTAACTTCTCTATATAGCTGAGATTGGTCTCTCTAATGCTATACATGGTAAGTCTGAAAATTCTGGGATATAAAAATATGTGATAAATTACTTTTGATGAATTATTTTTATTTTATCTTTTTAATCGCTGGTGTTACCTGTAGATTTTTGAGAAATGGTTGTGAGGAAGATTCCTTTCTTTTCAAGTTCTTTTGTAACATGTGGCTGTGTCCAGGGTTAATTATTGTGATGACACACACTAATAAGACACATTCTCATATGCACTTATGTGATATGAGTGATAATGAAGCTTGTCATGTTTCCACCTGGAGTTCCATTCACATGTTTACACAGTGCTATTCTGCTTGGCATACAGTTGGATGCTCTGTTTCAAGAGAACTGCTGTGCAATATTTGCTCAGTCTCTTCCCTTTGTGTGTGTATTTAGTGTGAGTTGGCAACTTTTCATCTTTTTGTTCAAAAGAAATATTTTTAATTATCTAAAAATAAAATGTCTGTTCTTCATATGCATAGAATTTCTCTGGAGATTGTTAGGTGCGACGGAGTAGAATCTGAGACAGAAGATGCTACACTCTGTAATCCATGTGACAAAAGCCTTTATTCAGTTCTGACCTTGCTTTATATACCCCTTTCAATGTTCCCGGGTAAACGTCTGTGATTGGCTCCCAGGTCAGGCTGCCCAGCCCTCTGACCAATAGCTGTCTGCAGCCAGGGCTGGAACTCATTGGATTAAATCCTTGTCTGTCTCAAATTTTGTCCTATCTCTGTTCTTTGGGGGCCTGCCTTTTAAGCCAGGCTGCTTCTCCCATATGTGGTCAGATTACCTGCCCAGTACAAGCCAGCTTGCACTGTGAAAATTCCCCGTTTCTTTTTTATTAATTTGAAGAAAAGTTTTGAAACACAAATGTGCAGCTTGTTCTCTGTAATCTTGCCTGCAAGGGCCCTTTTGCATGCAAAATTACATTAACAGCATCTATTCAATTGGAATGGGGTTTTACCTAGCTTAATAAATTTGGCTTTTTTGGATAGTGATGATTTCCACATACCAGAAGCTACAGGGCTTTTGTTCAGAGGCAGTCAGGTGAATTAAACACTTTTGGTTTTGCATATAACAATTTAACTGTTTAACATAGAAATATAACTTAACTCTATAACCATAAAACTTTAAACTTTTCTTTTGAAATTATAACTTAATATAACATTCAGTTTTAGAACTGTGCAAAATTCCAACTTAACAAGACAATTTGTAAACAGTAAAACATTTTGTAAGCAAACAACTTGGTTATTTCAGTCTCTTATAACTTTGTGACGTAGGGGCAATTTATGTCATTTACTTTCTTAACCAATGATACATGAGCTCTTAAGGTCTAATAGATGAACTGGGATTTTCACTCAGGCACTTTGCCTGCTTGACAGGCTGGCTGGGTTTCAAATTGTATCTTTTAGAAAAGTTGCAATATTTACTGCCATAAATCCTTTAAATTTAAATTTTTGTTATTGAATTTTATAAGCTTAGTATTCCAAATTATTGATGTGCTTGATGTATCATTGGAGTTGTGTTGTTTTTATTTAGAAAATTGTTAACATAATTTTCAACTTGACATGTTACAGTCTCAATGCTTAATAACTAGTGTTACAATTCAATATTAAACAAGGACTACTGAGTTCCAAATTATTAACTTTTTTTTTTAAACAAGAAACCATTTAACTTAAAACTATTTCAAATGAAAACATATGTATTTCCTTTATTCCTTACTCCCCTTTTTTTGGTTTTATTTAAAAAACAATGCACTATTTAACTTAAAGCTGTTTCAATTAAAAACACACATTTCTATCTATTCTTTCTCCCCCTTTTTTTTCTGTTTTTAGAAATTAGAACAAGAAATAAGACATACACCTTTAAATTATTTTTATGTGGTGAGAATTATAATTACTGACATGTTATAATCCAATTTTAGTGTTTCATACTGTTGAAGAGTTTTCCTTTAAATGATAACTTAGGAGAATCTTCTCTGGATAAGATTCTTCATGTTTATCTTAAAGGAAAGAATTTTAGCTTTAGTAAGGCTAAATTAGATAGTCAAAACGATTTCTTATCATTTTAAGCTCAGAAATATTTGGATTTTATAATGTTATCTCCTTGTCAGTCAAATTCCAATTTGGCCACAATTGAAAGAGACTGAGAAGGCTTTGATGATGCACATTTCCTTTTGCTTAGTTAAAATCCCAACATGGCCAGAGTCGAGACTTTAGACTAGGCAAAATTCTTTATTATATTTTAAAACAAACCTTTAATAAATTTTAAACATTGTAAACTGAAGTGACAAGAGGTATATACTTTAGAAATTTTGCAACTGTGATTTGCCAATGAAATACCTTTTATTAAACTGATCCATAGAGATCTGTTTTGTAGAAGTTAGAGTAAGCAAGATTTTCAATTCTTAAGATAGCTGATTGAGTATGATGCTATTGCAATGTATATGAATAAAGTTAGCAAATATTCAACTGTGAACTTCAATACACACTTAAAAATTTGTAGACTATATTTGCAACTCTGATAAAATATTCCTTTGGCAACTGTAAGAAAACAGGTTAACAAGGCAAATATTAACTTACTACAACTTGCAAGATATGCAGGCTTTGTCAAAGTCAAGTTGGAGGTGGATGAAGCAGCTGTTGAGCTCTGTTGAAGATGAACATTGTTGTTTACATTGCCTTGGTTGGTGTGGTTAAGTTTTCTAATTTTCATTTTTACTGTTCTGGTTTTTCCACCTTGAATACAAGGTGAATTGAGGTTACTTTGTCCTCCAGCCTTCTTTTGTAAGGCAGGATTTTTGGGACAGTTTGCTTTCATGTAGCTTTGCTGTCTCTGATGGAGGTGATTTGCTCTCAGCCTTACTGCAGTTGCAATAGAATTAATTAACATTTTTATGTCCAGTGATGCAGTCCCAACCCTAGCACATGCATTATCATTTCTTCCAACGGTGGATTTTCTTTTGGCAATGCACTTATAATTTTTCTACAGTCTTCATTTGCATTATTTTGTGCTAATTGTAACAATACTAGATTTTTTGCATCATTATTACCTACTTCTTTTTCTATGGTATCTTGCAATCGCTCTATGAACTGTGTATATAGTTCCTTTGGGCTTTGTTTTATGTTTCTATATCCTTGGGTTGGGACTGACATGTTTCTGACTTTATTTAGGGCTTTCATCCCCAATTCTTTTGCTTGATATAATATTACAGAATTTAAGCGTGATTGGGTTTGAGGATCCTCCATGGGACGTACTCCCATGAGCTGAGGGACCGCTGCCCCAAAGCATGGATCTTGCTGTGATAGCCTCGAGTTTTGTAACTCTTGCTCCTCTACATATATTCTCCAGGTTGATTCAAATATCATGTATTGTAGTGGAGTACAGAGTAATTTCGCAATTTGCTTTATATCATACAGTGTTAGTTCATTAGCAGTCACGAATTTAAGCGTATTTGTCACTGCAGGGGATCCCAACCCATGCTTAGCAGCTAACTGGCGTAATTCTAAAAGGGTTTGCCAATTAAAGGGTACATATTTATCTGGAGTAGTTCCATTTCCCCTTATTACTGGGAATGCCATTATCGTATCTCCCCCACCCTGCCAGTCCTCTTCTATTGGTGAAGACATAGGCACTGCAATCAGTTCAGCCACTTCTAAATCACCAGATTCTAGAGCCTTTTGCTTTACCTTCATCCAGAAGAGAGCTGGGTCCCAGGAAGAGACGACTTCTGATTTAAACATTAGCGGGGCTGGAGCTGCTGTTTGAAGGTTGGCTGCCGAGGTGCAGCTTGTGTTCTTTTCCTGGGTGTTTCGGCTGTTCCTCTGTGCAGAGACTTCTTGGAGCTGTTCTGTGCTTGGCTTCTGATGTGAAGAAGCAGTGGGTGTTGTGGTTGCAGCAGGATCGGGGCTTAAGCTCGGTTCTGGAGTCGTTTTCAGAGCTTTGGTGCTAATATCTTTCGGTCCCGATGCACTTCCGGGTTTTTCCTGTGTCGCTCCTTGTGTGATGTCCTCACGGCACGTCTCTTCTTGGGGGTCGGTGGGGGTCTCCATGGCGACTCGGAGCGGTGTCAGGTCCTCTTGCTGGGGTGAAGACACGCCCTGCAAAGGCTGGGCTGAGGCCGAAATCCCTCCCCCCGGAGGCAGGGCTTCTCGGAGCCGATGCACGCCTGCTCCGGACTGGACTTGGGTCAGGACCCCGCCTTCCTGAGGTTGGACCGAGACCGCGGGAACCTCCCACCAAGGCGTGGTTGGAGCTGGAGGCACGTCCCACCAGGGCTGGGCTTGGGGCAAAGGCGCACCCCCCCCCCCCCGGGGCTGGGCTTGTGGTGGAAGTACGTCCCATGAGGGAGGCTGTGTTTCCTTTCTCCCTCCCCTGGCCACGAGGTCGCCGCCATTTTGGTATTGTTCTCGGATCTCTCCCCTGGCCATGTGGCTGTCGCCATCTTGGGGCTTTTCTTAGGGTTTCCCCATAGCGGTTTGGGGGGGGGATTAGGGGTTTCTGAGCTGGCTACCAAGGATTTGCCAGTCAGTAAAGTCTCTCTGCATGGAGTAAGTACATTTTCTTCCATTCTGTCGCTAGATAAATCAGCTTTTATGTCTTTTATCAACTTTAAGACAGTTTTCCAAGGTTTTAAAGCTCTGATTGCATTTTTATCATTTTTTAAAGCAGCATTTAGTATTTTTTCTCCAATTTTAGTCCGAGTCTATATCTAATGCAGTTTCCACAGTCGGCTCTACCCCCTTTTCTTTTGTCCATAATATGAAATCAAAGAGAGATTCTTGTTTATATTCAATTTCCCACTCCTCCAAAAACTCTATCCATACCTCTATCACTGGATGTGTGTTTGTAGAAAAGATGCTTCCCATGATTTTCTTGTAGCTTTTTGGCTGAAGGCTTTCGTCTCCAGGACGTTTCTGGCTCTGATCAGTTCCTATCGCCTCTCTTTTTGGGCATCTTTCTCGTCTCTTGGACGTATTCCTGACTCTGGCCAGCACTCCCCCTGCCTCTAGGGCAGAACCCATCTCAAGGACGGCCCTGGCTCTTGGGCAGCTCTCTGGCTCTTGGCCAGAATCCCCTGTCTCAAGGACGGCCTGTCTCCCCCGCTCATGGCGGTATGGCTATGTCGGATCACATCTGGACTCACCAATTGTTGAGTGCAACAGAGTAGAATCTGAGACAGAAGGTACTACACTCTGTAATCCATGTGACAAAAGCCTTTATTCAGTTCTGACCTCGTTTTATATACCCCTTTCAGTGTTCCCGGGTAAACGTCTGTGATTGGCTCCCAGGTCAGGCTCCTCAGCCCGCTGACCAATAGCGCTCTGCAGCCAGGGCTGGAACTCATTGGATTAAATCCTTGTCTGTCTCCAATTTTGTCCTATCTCTGTTCTTTGGGGGCCGGCCTTTTAAGCCAGGCTGCTTCTCCCATATGTGGTCAGATTAACTGCCCAGTACAAGCCCGCTTGCACTGTGACAATTGTTTAAATTATTCAAGCTGGAAGAAGAAAATTGAAATTGCCAGGTTGCTTTTGTGTTCAAACTCCTCAAAACTTTCAGAACAGAAGATATGTTGCCAGTATAAACATCAGGTGACTATTTTTTAAAAAAATTGATGATCTCAATTTTATGTAGCTCTTTCAGACACTTGGTCATTGAAAATTACTGTTCGCTATCTTTCAAAAATATAACACCATAATATTAATCAGAGGAATATTTTCATGTATGAGGGGTCAATTAAGTAATTGACTAGATGGAATGTATGAAACACGTTACTTATTTGAAACTGCAGCAAGCAGCAACAGTTTTAAACAAAATGACAGTGATATTTATCAGAACATCTAAAATGAATTTAAATTCACCTGGAGTTAGATGAATGAAAAGATGTTGACAATACAAATGAACAAACAATAATGACTAGTATATGTATTTCTACGTTTGTGGGTAAAGAGAAAATTGGTTTTGGTTGATATTTGAAACTTTCATTTTATAATCCCAGGAATGTACACCTAGTTTCTACTGATCTGTTGCACTAAAATTTGTAAATAATTATTAAATAGGGTATCTTTTAAGCAGCATAAATACAATCTTGTACTTGTTGAAAAGTCGTACCTAGTTACAGCAAATACTTTATTTCACCTATATGAGGGAGTTGTGCATATTGGTGCAACTCTGGAACAACTCTAGAATTTTCTTTATACGGACAAACTTTTTCTGTCAAAAGGACTTCTATGCCATTATCATTTATCTGTATTAGTATTCTTGCATGCATGATCTGTTGGCCGGGGCATGTGGTTTGTTTTTTTTTCATTCTGCTGACAGAATAGTATGGGTAGTACTTTTAAGTGTAAATCTAGCTGTAGGACAGCTTCTCTGGAGCTGACCAAAACAAGAGTCAAAGGATACAGATTTTTCAGTTCTCACCCCAGAAACTGAAGCAAGTAACTATTTCCCACATTCATTCTTTTCTAGACTTTTCTTATTTAGAGTTGATCTAACAATAGGTGATGGGTTTTTTGGTCATATTTCATTGATATATCATATTTGCTGTAGGCAGTTGTGAGGTTTAACTAGTATTTGGAAACTTAATTAGGAGATGATCCAGGTTTTATTTTATGACAATTTGAAGTAAATTAGGAACCTAAACTTTTTATGGTTGACTGCCACTTCCAAATGTTGCAGTTGGAATACTTGTCTGCCTGTTTCCTGGAGAATAAGTTGTGGGCTTGGTAGACTATTTTAAAAAGAGGATTAAGCAGGTTATTGCTTAAATTATTTATAATCAAAAGTATAGTTTTTTTCTCATTCTGATTTATTCAGTGTAATGTGCTTATATGGTCATGTTTAAAGGGTTGAATAATGATGATTGTCAATGTTTAACTACTGGTAATGGACATTATAAAGACATAGGTCAAAATTATGGTAATTCAATTATTGTCAAATGTTCCTTTACATGATGAACTGTCTGAACTTCTCTCATCGAGCTTTGGCAGTTTGACCAAAGACCAAGGGCCACAAACCTGATCAGAGAGCTGGAGCACTTCTGTTATGGACACAGGCTGAGAGTTGAGGCTGTTCAGCCTGGAGAAGAGATGGCTCTGGGGAGACCTTAGAGCACCTTTCAGTGCCTAAAGGGGCTCAAAGAGAGCTCAAGAGGGACTTTCCACAAAGGCCTGTAGTGACAGGACAAGGGGGAATGGCTTCACGCTAACAGAGGGGCAGGGTTAGATTAGCTATTAGGAAGAAATCCTTTACTGTGAATGTGGTGAGGCCCTGGCACAGGTTGCCCAGAGAAGCTGTGGATGCTCCATCCCTGGAAGTGTTCAAAGCCAGGTTGGATGGGGCTCTGAGCAACCTGGTCTAATGGAAAGTGTCCCTGCCCATGGCAAGGAGTTGGAACTAGATCATCTTCTAGGTCCCTTTCAACCCAAACCATTTTGTGATTTCATGAAAATAAAAATGTGTTTGAGAACTGCATGTTCCTTTTATTGTTTCATCTACACTGTTTTTTTCTGTGCAATCAGTATTTGCAGCTGTCCTCTTCTTGCTTCTCACACTAACTCAATAAGTAGTATGTATCTAACCACTCACAGGACTTATTGAATCACCTTAATAGTTGAGAAATAGTTGAGAAACACTTGGTTACATTGGGTAAAAAGAGGGTGCTATAATAGATAGTAATATCTTTTTTACGCTAAAAGATGTTAATGTCGAATGGTTTTGGTCTCAAGTACACTGAACTTTCACTTATGCAATTCTGATGCCTTGAGGAGCTGGAACAGAGGCTACATACAGAGTTGAGGGGAATAACATGGATATTTATTGAGAGGGCTACGAAAGGCTTACAAAAGCCACACCCTAGCAATATAAGTGCCACAGTCGTAGCCCCTGCCTGGATGGCTCCAAGATGGAAGCAAAGGAGGGATTGGTCACAAAATCTCACACTTTTATAGGTTTTGGTTCATTTGCATGAACCCGCCCTCCTCTTTCCACTTTGTTTGTGCTTAGGGCCTGAAGTTTGCAGAAACTGTCCTTGAGTTCTTAACTGGAATAGAACTGTTTTGTCTTCATCACCCTAGCACATCAGAAAAGCACATCCATGCAGAATAGAAAAACTTAAAACTTAAGGCATCAATTAAATTAGAAACATGGGGAATAAATACTGCTACAGATTGCCCAGAAATTTCTGGCTATTTTATCAAATATAAGTTTCACGGTCTCACGGTGTCGGTCGTGGTGCTCAGCAGAGTGTCCGGAGATAGTAGGGTGAGATGGGAGAGCAGCAGAGCGATGTCCAACGGCAGGGAGCGTGGATCTCAGTGCTGGGATGGCAGGGGAAGATGCCAGAGCGGAGCCCAGGCTGTCTTCCCACTCCACGAGCCAAGCGAGAGAAAGAGAGTCCCCCGCTCCAGACCCCCCGTCCCCCCCTTTCCTTTTCTGGTTCCCCCCTCTCCCCCTCCACCCACCCCCCTACGAGAGAACATTATCTGTCGTTTTAAGGTGTAGCCACAATTACTTAGCATAACAATGGGAGAAATTCCACAGAAAGAAAAGGGAAGCATTCAACCCCCAACATATTCCCAAACCATGACAACTTGACATATTTACAATGTAAAATGTCTTTTAGCTTTGCTAGGCTTAAGCCACATAAGCCCTCAAATCTGGGAGTCTGTTTTGGGCTTCCTGATTTGTTTAAAGCTTAATATGCTTTTTACATAGCCTTATAGCCTCTGATAACTGTTGATAATGTATAAAAGGTGTGGCTTTCAGGGGACTTCTTTAATTGAGGAAAGTATCTGTTATTTTTCTTTCTTGTGCTTTCCGCTATTCAATGTGAAGTCAAGAACAAGCATAGGACTGATTTGAAAACTTCATTTAAGTGGAAAAATTGTTTGTTTCCAGTAATCTTCAGTTACTGTGTTTGTATGGCATCACATTTGTTATCATTAACTACTCCAAACACTTTATTGTGACCTGTTGTGATTAGACTGGTATTTGGAATAGTAAGACTACATTTAAAAAAAAAATTACAGTTCCTACTAGTTGGCATTCTTATCCTTTTATTTTTCAAACATATAAAAGCCTTGCTCTGTAGATAGTTGTTACAAACAAGTGTTTGAGATCACTTTAAAAATCATCAGCAAGGGTATCAGAAAAAGCCAGATTTAATATTAAGTGACAGCACAACAAAGTTCATTGTCAAGATTCACTCTACTACTTACAAGACAGTTAAGGCACACCAAGGAAAACCAAGCAACAACCAAACCAAATAAAATCCAGGCAATCAAAACAGAAATGAATTGAGTACTATCTAGGGTGTGTGTGACAAAAGATAGTGAGAGCAAGGATAAAAAGGAATGCAGCTTAAAAGCTTAACAGCACTCAACAGTACTTTAACTTATACCTTAAGTCTAACAATTCAACAAAGAAACAACAGAACTTATACCTAACTTAACTTATAACTTAATTTATAACTTCACCTTAAGAATTTAACAGAGGAATAACACTTAACATTTAACCTAACTTATAACTTCGAAGTTATACTTAGCAACTTAGCAAAAGAACAACACTTAGCAGCATTTAAGGTTAAGTCATGTCACAAGCTTATTTAAAGGCCTAACTTTATTCAATATCCAAGGTACTTAAACATCTAAGAAAGCAGAATTTCTCCCAGATTTGCTATAGTATATGTGCATGTGCATACACACAGACACAGAGTCAGTGCAAGCAAGGTACCTGTGAAAAATTCCGTTCTGAGGTCAGTGAAATACTCACTTTAGATGTCTTTGCGTATCCTGATGGACAAAGGGTCAGGCGTCAAGGAGGGTATCAGCCCAGGACTCATTGGATGTTTCTCCAAGTATAGCCAACTTGAGAGTTTGCTGGCTCTGAGAGGCGTTCCACTCAGAGGGAGCTTGCTGGTCACAGTCTGCTGCCATCCAGGAGAGCTCAAAGGGTCTCATTTTGGACCACTGTTTATAGGGTTGCAAAGGAGTGGGCTTTAGTCATAACAATGCTTCATCCTGGCCACAGTTTGGGTTGGCACTTTCAAAGAAAGTGTGAAAACAGGAATGTTATGCCATTCAGGCAAGAAAAATATTTTCCAAGACTGGTCATAAGGAAAACAGGAGCTTGTTAGACAGCAGCAGTTCCTGAGAGCAGACAGTGTTTCTGGTAAGCTTGGGGAGAGCTGAGCCCAGGTACTGTTTTTTTGAGGCCAAGGCCTAATGAGCATTTCTCAGATCACAGTGCAACCTGGAAAGAGGGGGAGGGGAAAGGCACCGCCACAATCTACCCTGTGACTGAAGTCAACTTCTTTTGCTCCACGGAGTGGCGACGTGATCGCCTCTTGCCTCTGTGCCTATAAAATAAGATTTAATTATGGTCCAATTATAAAGTGAAGGAAAATTTCAATCAGATTACCTTTTAATAACTTCTTTGAATGCGATGGAACAATATTATATTTGTGAGGAGGTTTGTATGAGAGTATTACCTGTCTAGCTAATATCCATACTCTAACATAAAGGACAGTATTTAACAACGAGCATAATAAGACAAAAATCAGCAAGATTACTATAGGATGCAATATTATGTCTAGAAACCCTCTTGTGGTTAGTGACCACTTTATTAGGAAAATCAATCCACAAACACCATGTGCTGGTCTCACCTGGGGAAGGACAGACTCAGAGGTTTTTCTCTATGAGAAAACTTCCTCTGTGAGTTGATGGGACCAATTGAAGGCTGGCTTGGTTATTAACAGCCTGAAAAAACAATTGGAGAAAGTTAGTTCGCTCTGTGAACACACATTTTGAAGGAGGTAACCCGGGAAAAAGCTCTCTTTTATGGGGGGGGGGGGCTCGGGAGGTCGCTTGGGCCCCATTTGCAAACCAGGGGACCCGATGGCCAGGGGGGAGGAAAGGCTCATTGATAAGACCTTAGCCTGGCTTCCTCCCCCATGGGCCCGCGGCTCGGGGGGGGGCCCGGGTCCTGCTGCTGGCTCAGAGCAGCTTTGGAGGGGCCGAGCCTGCCCAGCCCCCACACGGCCTTGGGAGGAGGCAGCCGGGCCCTGTCTGGGAAGCAGGGGTGACCATGGGCAGTGTGGCTGCTGCAGCTAAGCCCCAGAAAGGCTGATTGACATCTCAGCCACCCCTCACCCCACAGACCCAGGCCTGGCCCAGCTCTTGCCACTTCTGTGTGAAACTTTAACTCTTTAGTGCTTGGATAACACCTACAGACCTCCGTTTTCTTTTGAATGAAAGGGAAAAAAACAGAAAAGATACAAAGTCAGTGAAGCAAGAGCTAAGTTTTTTCTAGATGGAAAGAGAATGAGAAGATGCTATGAAGGTTGGCTGAAAATCCTTTTGTGAAGTTGTAGGGATGAACTGATATTACACTAAATATTCCTATAAACCATAGAGAAAGACATGGGGCAGTAGGAGTGTTCCATTTGATAGATTGTTGACCAAAGGCACCTGTGTTGAGAATCCTTCACCCCGAGAAGAAAAGGGGATCTCTTTTTCTGGAGATGAAGCATGAACAGAGAGACAGAGAGATGAAGAGAATTTTTTGTTTGGAACAGTTCATTCTTAAAAGTAAAATACCCCATGAGTTTAACATGGCCCATAAGCACAGCTTTGGGAAAGCTGTGAAGATGGGAGGAGCCTCATGATTTCTAAGTTATTTTCCCGGGCAGATGGGAATTGTGAGAAGTGAAGCCACGAGAGAACTGTTTTTTTCCCTCCTTGTGGAGAAGTCCCTATGGCCTGACAAGAGGAAACTTCTCTCTCCGAAGTGAACTGAAAAGGACTATTTAAGTTGGGAACTGACCGAAGTGGTTTTTTCTATGTTTGTTTTGTTGTTATGAAGGTTGGGAGAGGGAAGGAAGGAGTGGTCTGAAGATCTTATTCTGAATTTGCTTTTCTTTCTTTTTCTTTATGTAGTTGTCCTGATTTAGGGCAAATTTTGGGGGAAAACCTCCGGAAGGAGCCCCCAGAAAGCAAACCCCCACGACTCCTTCCCCCACCACAGGGTTCGGGAAGAATTTCCTCAGAATGGAAAAAAACCTGTTTATTTAACAAGCAAAACAGTCACCAGCACAAAAAAACAACACAAGATGACAAAAAACTCTTTCACCGTTGTGATAAATGTGATTAGTGCTAATTAAGTTGTAACTATATTAACAAAATTGTATTTAGATCAATAGAAGACAATTGTTACAGAGTGAGGGGGGGAGATGGGTGAGACAGGACAAAAGACATCTTCCAGATGTTGGGAGTCGAAGAAGAAGGTTGGAAGAAAGTCAGATAAGAATAGAAGAAGGACGTAGGTCTGATAAGCAGCATCTAGAAATACAGCTTTGACCTTGAAATGGGCAAAAATGGAATAATTCCAAGCATGGGACTTAATTAAAGTCATGTTATGGAAAACATCTGCTCAGTCACACAGGGCGCCTGCGCTACCTGCAGGTCACACCTCGGTCACTGATAAAGATGACCCTCAAAAGGATGAGAGACCCCCTAACCCATTAGTAGAGCATGCGCCGTGCAGTATAGTTACGTAAATTTTAGGAATAGAAACTAGGAGGAGCTTTCTAAAAACTTCTGTAGCCTACAGTATATAAGTGGGATTGTTAGCCTGGATACTTTGATACGTGAGGAATGGCGAGCCACTCCCCGTATCCCCGGTCGGAGGGGGGCCCCTCCCCGGTCGGTTTTGCTTATGCTTTATACGAACCTCAATTATACTAAATTACTTACTGCCAAATTTTGTATATTCTTAAATATATGCACTTTGATTGTTTCATCTCCAATACTTTAATTGTCATCTCCAATACTTTGATTGTATTCATTTTGTTACTATTAAAAACTTACTATTAAATTTAATCTTGTTGCTTGATAAATCGGGAAAAATAGAACATCATTCATAACAACCGTTCTGAATGGATGACAAACTCAGAAAGTGTCTCCTGTGAGTGGTCGCCCAGTTATTGGTCTCCGGTGCTGGGGAATGACTGCTGCAGGTCACAGAATGCAGGCTCCCGGTGTTTCTTGGTGTCTCCCAGGTCCCCGTCCGGAACAGGTTCAGATGGTATCCAGGAAAGGGAGAGGGGAAAAAAAAAACAGTTCAGGGAAAAAATTGGACTGCCTAGCTGAACTAACTCATAAGCAAAAGTAAGGGCAAAGCAAAGAAAAGAAAAAGAAGCAGAAGCGAGCGAGCAAACCAGGAGCCTCTCCTAAACACAGACCATGGGGAGGTGAGCTGGCTGATAACAAGACAAAACAAGCCTTTACTTTCAGATTCAGTCCTTGTTGTATTGCGTTATGTTATTGTTATTAGATGGTTTGTTCCACTGTTTGTAACCCCCCCCCCCCGTTATAATTCAGTTGCCCTAATTCCTGCCTTCCCTTGATCAATCAACCCAAGTCCCAACCCACCTTCCAGTACCTTCCCTGTCCCTCACTCTAGTCCCTACCCCGGAGATTGTCAATCCCTCCTAGCCCCTCCTATCCTTCTAGTATCTTCTGTATCAGTCATCCCCTTCTTAGCATATGATTTGATGTTACATGTATTTCCCCACCTATGTTTCCCCCTATTGGTTGTATGTATAATCAGCCCCGCCTTATGTTACACCCCCAAACTGTAGCAATTGGTTGCTGTATTGTACCCTCCCTTGGGGGAGGGCCCCCTATTTAAGTTGCTGCACACCTGTGTTCCCTGCCTTTTGTGGTTCCCTTCCCTTGATCCCAGTTGTCCTTCCTCCCTCAATAAATCCTGCTTCCCCAGAACCTCAGAAGGACTCTCTCTCGATCCTTTGCTTGTCGCCGGACGCGTGTACGGCCGTTAGGGTTCAGAGCCCTACCCACATTCCGGGTTCCCCTGAATCGTGGAAGTGGGCCACTCTCGGCGCTGGTCTTGCCTTCAGGAGCTAGCTGGGCGAGTTGGTGCAGGGTGGAGAAGGCGGACCGCATCAAGTCCTGAAAGCACAGAACATAATACCAAGCACAAACAGAACACACGATTGGAGATACAAGCACCATAATGTCACCCTAGGACAGTAGTTAATAAAGTTTTTTATACCCTTTTAAGTTTTAGGCCTGCCTTGCTCTTTTGCTTCTGTTTCTGTCTCACAACAGAAAATGAGTATATTTAAATTGGCAAATCACAACTATTACACACCAGAGGTTTATGTCCAAAAAGGAGACAGAGTGTGGTTACTGCGCTAGAAAAAGAGAGAGAGAGAGCAAGGACAGCAACACACATGGACCTCTTTAGGGAAAAAAGGCCAACTTTATTGTACGGACAGCCCGTATTTAAAGCATGTTTCGTGGAGCTAGGACAGGACAGTAGCTCATTGGACAAGTGGGAAAAACATCCTTGGGACAGTACCTCAGGATATATCCCACAGGAAAGACACCAGGTGTTAATCTTTATTATTAATTCCACTCTGTTTTTCACCATACTATCACCTTGGGAGATTTCCTCCCTAACTGAAGCTGTAGTCAGCTTGTCAGCCTGGGGATGGACCTGAGAGTCAGGAGAAGTTCAGGCCTGAAAAGGAATTTTCAAGCCGTAATTCCCTAGCTCTCTAAATGTGTGTCCACAGACAGAGGAGTCCTGTTACTTTATTCAAATAAAGGGAGAAGTCATGGGCATTTCCCACAGGGTGTCTCAAATTGTTAGAGGATCCTGCCTCCTTTTTATCCCAATTTCCTGACTGCATTTCCCTCTCTCTTTTCCTATTGGCTGAGGTACTTGGGAGGTACAGACTTCCTGAATCGCTTAATACTGACCCCCTTCTAATGTATACCCCCCTGTTGCACCTGTGTTCTGGCCTTGTGATGTTGATGGATTTCTTTTACACTTTCTCACACTCTTTCTGGTAAACAGTGGATGTTTTGCATTCCTTCTTGGAGGAAGAGAGAATTGAGGAACATGTGATGAACCAATGGAGTCAAGAGGTCTTAGCATCACTGTCCAATCCATGCTCATTGTTGGGATTCTAAAAATAGACATGTAATGTAAATAAAGGGCTTTTGTCCTGCTTGAGATCCTTGGAGTCAGGTGTGAGTCTCTCTCTCTGTGTCGTAACAGCAACACCCCCCACTTTTTTTAATTATTATTTTCCTTGTGTCAATCAGTGTATTTCCTATGGAATTTATGGTTCTTCCCATTGTTTCTCTCATCTCAGTATCTAGCTTTACTTATCAGCAGACCCACAGTTTGTAAAGACACATCCCTCTCATTCCTTTCAGCTTGAACAAAATGTGCCACCAGTGATGTTCTCCATCTCTTATCACTCTCTCCAAGATATGGTGTATTTGTTCTGTGTCATGATGAACTGTGATTAGAGCTCTGTGTCCATCACTTCATACATTCTAGTAGTCGACACAGGTCATGGTTCTGCAGTGATCTGGATCACTGGTTTTATTTACTGGCTTTATTTTTCAGCTTTATAATTTCCCTGATCAGGTGTGCCTTATGGCTGGATAAACAATTTTTTCCAGAACAAAAAGGACAGAAATTATTTGAGTTATGCCTGACCAAATCTTTCACTGGAGATGTAGAGCTGCCATTGTGAAAAGTCCAAGATTCTGTTTCTCATGCTTTTTTCCCTTCCAAGATGAACATGCATGCAAGTTTCCTGAGGATGTGCTTCTGTGTCTAGTAGCAGCAGTGTTATGGATCTGAAGCTTTCGGAAGGCAGGAGGAGAATGGATAGTTTGACAGGAAAACTCAGAGTAGCAGTGTTGTTATGCTATGCCTTGCCTCACTTTCATTTATTGTTGCTTTCTCCTTTTCAGAGGAAAGGTCACCATGGCACCAGAGATGATAAGCTGGCTGAATTTATTAATCAGTATTTTGGGCAGTGTCTTAGTTTTAATTGTAAGATAAGCCTTACTGATGGGAGAGTGTTTTATGTTTTGAAACTAAAGAATAGATAAAGGGAAGTTACCTATGAGAAGAAGTTAATTATTACATTGTTACAGTTGTTTCTGTTGTTTCATCAGTTGGGCCACTGGGGAGGTGCCAGGTCCAAGCCAAAGACACGACACTCGTAGTTCACTGTAACAAGGCTTAAGCTTTTTCTATTCTCTTGTGAGCACACTTAAATAGAGCAGTCAATCTTTCCCGGGCTCACACAGGTGGTTGGTTACAATTTCTGTCATTCACTTTCTCGACCAATGATACATGAGCTCTTAAGGTCCAATAGATGAGCTGGGATTTTCACCCTGGTACCTGCCTGCTTAACAGGCTGGCTAGGTCTCAAATTGCATCTTTTAGAAAAGCTGCAATATTCACTACTACAACACACCCTTTTTCAGTTAAAAATTAAAAATTTAAAATTTTGTTATTGAATTTTATAAGCTTAGTATTCCAAGTTATTGAAGCACTTGATGTGTCATTGGAGTTGTGCCGTTTTATTTAGAAAACTTTAGGACATATTGAGCAAACTGCAACCCATATTTGCAGTATTGGCATGGTATTTTCATTGCAACTGTAAAAAAACAGGTTAACAAAGCAAATATTAACTTAGTAAAGTTTGCAAAATATACAGGCTTTGGCAAAGTTAAATTGGAGGTGGGTGAAGTAGCTGTTGAGTTCTGCTGAAGGTGAATATTTCTGTTCATATCACCTTGGTTGGTGTTGTCAAGTTCTTTAATTTTCATTTTCACTGTCTTAAGACATGAGAGAAGTAACACGTTGCTACATTTGTTGAGAAGATGGTTTGTTCTCTGTTGCTGTATTCTAGCTTTTCTATGTATTTGGTGATATCTTTTCAGGTTGGCTTGTTTCTATGTTACTGTTTCTATGAAACTTTATTTTGGTAATTATTTTCCCACTGCTTTTTGCTTGGATGTGCGTTTTGTAGGGGGTTTTCCCACACTCTAACTTTTGGTTTTGATGCTAGTATAGGTGTTTGGATCCCACCCCCTACCTGGGATGGTGGCTTTTCATGTGATTGGGGCAGTTTGAAAATGTTACATGGTTGTAGACATTCCCCTTTTACATCTGTGTTTCTCCTCCCCATAGCTTAGTGGAAGGCTAGTGTGTAGGGGTTTATTTCTTCAGGAGAGATTTCTCTGTTCCCACTGATGCTGAGTGTTAATTAAATGAGGGACTTGAAAATCTCCTTCCTCTACCCTTACAAACTTACAGTTTTCAGTTGGAGGTGTAGATATGCTTGGAGGTGTGGTCAAAGGCTTGTTTTTGGAGATCGCAGCAGGATTAGAGGTAAAACTTGAAGCAGAAGTTGAGTTCGGAGCATTGGCGTTTTTACTTGTTGGTTCCGATGGGCTTCTAGGTGCGTCATCATCGGTTTCCTTCTCTGGGCAGTTGTTGGCGGAGGTTTCCATGGTAACTTCAGGTGGAGGTATGCTTTCTTGCCGAGGCGAAGACACTCCCACCAAGGCTGGACTGAAGGAGGGGGTATCACCCACCAGGGTGTGGTTGGAGTACGAAGCACGCCCCACCAGGGCTGGGCTTGGGGCGAAGCCGTGCCCCAGCAGGGCTGGGCTGTGGGCAGAGCCACGCCCCACGAGGGAGGCTGGGTTTCTTTTTTCCCGCTGTTGACCATGTGGTTGCCGCCATCTTGGGATTTTTCCCGGGCTTTTTCTTCTCCTGCCACAAGGTTGCCGCCATCTTGGGGGTTTTCCTCAGGTTCCCCCACAGTGGTTTGGCATGGATTAGGGGTCTCTAAGCCAGCCACCGGGGATTTGCCAGTCGGTAAAGTCTCTCTGCATGGAGTAAATACATTTTCTTCCATGCTGTTGTTAGATAAATCGACTTTTATCTCTTTTAGCAACTTTAAGATAATTCTCTAAGGTTTTAAAACTTTAATTGCATTTTTATCATCTTTTAAAGCAGCATTTAATATTTCTTCTCTAATTTTAGTCCAATTATTTATATTAAATTCAGTTTCATTAGTTAGTTCTATCCCTTTGCCTTTTGTCTATGATATTAAATCAAAAAGCGATTCTTCTTTATAATGTATCTCCCACTTGTTATAAATGAGAGACAAAAGTCTCGATATTCAGCAAAATTTAGATTGCTTTAATTGATATAGAAAGAGCAAGCAGTGCTGGGGAATGTGAGGGGTCATAGGAACAAACTCCTGTTTGTTCTGTTAATGTTCTGTTAACTGTGGAAAACACCCTGTTTTTATGTTAATTGTTGCTGTTATTCTGTTCTGATTCCCACTTCCTGGAATTGTCTTGCCATTATGCCCTTTCCCTCCCCTGTCGGGTAACGCCTTCGCCTTTGCTGCTCCCAAAATGATGCCTGGCAAATGAGAAGACCTCAAGTGCTTATGGGACACAACTCAGTAATAAAAAAACCCTAAAAACAACGAGCCAGTATAACATTGAAAACTAAAAATGGTACTCCCAAGTAAGAAAAACAGTGAAGAAGATGAAATCACCAACCAGGACCCTCCTGCCTTGTCACCATGACTTGAACAGCACCCGATCGACATGACACTCCTGGACTACGAGCCAACCAGTGTCTTCTGCGGGTCTCCTGTGAGGACAGAAGACCCAGCTCTGCTGCACAGCAAAGCTGAATTCCTCCTCCTCTGGATCGTCCATCAGGAGCAGCAGTGGTGCACGTGACCCGTCGGACTCCCACCCAGAGCTGATTTCTCAATAAAGGCATTAAAACAGAAGCAGGTGTCCTTGCCCTTATTCATGTCAATCTGGGGGCTCATCTGCCATGGCCGCACCTGAAGAAGACCAGAGACGGGATGGCCGCCCATCTTCGGACCTCCAGGACAGCCGGCATCTTGGACCAGAAGATCAGCCTGGGACAGACAAACCAGAGGAGCACCGGTGAGTATAGCCGGTGGCAGGAGTAGGAGGCAAGTGAGTGATGTGTGAATGAGACAGGACCCGGTAGCTCGGACCCCCAAAGTGAGTGGGACCCCTCAGTACCGCGGTTCCGGACTCTTGCAAAAGGGCTGGCCAAAGGGCTGGCCAGAAACGGGGGAAAGCGAGAGAGGTCTATCAAGGCCTAGTGAATGCTTGAGGCGTCTCCTAGGGGATAGGGAAGGTTCCCCCCTCCGGGTGTGCCGAGGAAAACCCATAGTGTGAGTCGCACGCATTTAGGGTAGGCCCCCCCCTTAAGGAGGGCTACCTAGGTGACTCCGGGTGCATGGAAGCCTAGGTATTGAGAGAGTGGTGTGCATTTTTACAGGGTAACCCCAGGTACTGCCAGCGCCGAGTGTCCAGGAAGGCCCTGATCCCCAGGGTCGGACCAGAGGCCCTGTAGGTGGTGTGCTGTCACAGCTCCAGGGAAGGGAGGCTGTAAACCCAGTGCCCAGAGCACAGGGGTGGGGAGTCTGGGAATCACGTGAGGACAGGCGAGGCAGGCATCACACACACACGCACACATCCCTTTAGCCGAGGCCATTCTTCTGGGGAAGGGTGGCCAAGCTGGGCCGGTGGAAGGCAAAGGGGTCGGGCCCTGCTTGGGTGGCCTCCTGGTAACAGAGAGGTTACCCCCAGGTAACCCCTGAGAGTCTTTTTGTTCCTTCCCGACTCTACGAAAAACTCAGGAAGGAGACGGCACTAGATGTAGGACTGCTTTTAGTCCGGGGTGTGGGTATATCCAGCCCGGCGGGAGGCTAGGCAGGGGAGGTCCTCAGGTGGATCTAGTGCTAGGGACCCCGGCAGCGTCGAACAGGAGTGGTCAGAGTCCCGCTGGGGGGAGGCGCAGGGGTATGTAGGGGGTTTGGTCACTAGGACAAGCGCCAAGGGCCCAACGGGAAGGTTTGGACCTTAAGCCTAGAAAGGCTAGTGAAAGTTGAGGTTTAAAGGGATGGGAGGGTGCTGTAGTAAAAGAACAAGCTCCTGCAAGAAAAAGAACATTCCACCTAATAGCCCTCTTGTGCAACTGCTTGACAAATGGGATACTTTGGAAGTCACAGAAGTCCTAGATAGAATTAAACTAGTTCATTATTGCACAGAGATTTGGCCTAAACTACAACTGCAAGGGGATTGGCCTTGGTACGGGACCCAAGACCAATGGATATGCTCACAACTAAGCCAATACCTGAGAGTTCAAAGTTGTCCCGACCTTGAACAGCTAGCCTATGCTGCCTGTTGGCAGGAAATTGACACAGGCTGTGATAGTGCAAAGATACATAAATTACAAATAACCGAAAAAGATAAGGGGAATGAGGGAGGAGAAACATGAAAGACTATTGATCTCTCATAGTCACAGGAATAAAGGATTCTGTTCCCTGAGGTAGTAATACAAAACTAGCTTTACCTCAGGGGTTTACGGAGTCTCCAAACCTTTTCGGGCAAGCTTTAGAAGGCCTACTTGAACAATTTGCCCCTGGAGAAAACGTACAGGTTTTACAGTACGTAGATGATCTGTTAATATCTGGAGAAGAACAGAGCAAAGTTAAAGTGACCAGTATCCAGCTTTTGAATTTCTTAGGGGAGAAGGGCTTAAAGGTGTCCCAGGACAAATTCCAGTTTGTAGAAACTGAAGTTAAATATCATGGCCACATTGTCAGAAAAGGATGTAAGAAATTAAGTCCTGAGAGAATTGCAGGCCTTTTATCCATCCTTGCCCCTAAAACTAAAAAGGACATAAGGAAGCTCTTAGGCTTGTTTGGGTATTGTAAATTGTGGTTAGATCAATACACCCAAAGTGTTAAATTTCTCCATGACAAATTAGTCAAACCTGAGCCAGTAAAGTGGACAGCAGAAGATGAACAATTACAAGATTTAAAAAACAAATTGTCCTCAGCACCTGTGCTAAGCTTGCCTGGCCTTAAGAAGGGCTTCGAGCTATTTGTAAACACAGAGAAAGGAATAGTGTATGGGATGTTGACCCAAGAATGGGGAGGAAGTAAAAAGCCCATTGCATTTTTATCAAAACTGCTAGACCCAGTAGCTAGACGTTGGCCAACTTGCCTACAAGCAATTGCTGCTACAGCTATCCTATTAGAAGAAGCTCAAAAGTTAACCTTGCAAGGAAAAATCAGAATACACACACCACATGACATTAAAACAGTCTTAAGTCACAGAGCCCAACAGGGGCTAACGGATTCCCAAATATTAAAATATGAAATTATCCTAAGGAACAATGACAATTTAGAATTGAATACCTCCAAAAGTCTAAACCCCTCACAATTCCTATCTGGGGAACCCCTAACTGATTGGGAACATAATTGTATTGAACTAATAAACCTACAAACTAAAATAGGAGAAGATCTAGAAGATACACCTTTGCCATATGGAAGGATTTTGTTCACTGATGGGTCCTCAAGAGTAATAGAGGGGAAAAGGGTGTCAGGATACACAATTATAGAAGGGACAGACATGAAGGTTGCAGAAAGGGGGAAGTTGCCATCAAACTGGTCAGCTCAGTGTTGTGAAATCTACGCACTGAAAAGAGGGTTAGATTTGTTAGAGAAAGATAAAGGAACTATCTGCACAGACTCACAATATGCATTTGGGATTGTTCATACATTTGGTAAGATTTGGGAAGAACGGGGATACTTAAATTCGAAAGGAAAGAACTTGGTACATAAGGAGTTGATAAAATTAATACTTGAATCCCTATATAAACCAGCAGAAATAGCAGTAGTGCACCTTAAAGGACATCAGAAGGGAGACACTTTAGAAATAAAAGGGAATCAATTAGCAGACCAGATGGCTAAAGAAGTAGCTTTAGACCCGAAAGAGCCAATAAAAATCTTGAGACTAGAGGAAACACCAAGTAAAGGGGAAGAAGAAAAGAAACCAACATTTAGTGAGAAGGAGTTAAAGGAAATAAAAGAACTAGGATTACATCAGGGGGAACAAGGGGAATGGTTGACATCTGATGGGTGTAAGTTCCTAAACAGGGCTTTAGCACGAAAAATATTATCAGAAATGCATGAATTAACCCATTGGGGAATCCAAGGGTTATGTGACCACTTCTAAGAGAGAACATATGTATCAGGGTATATAATCTAGCAAAAGCAGTTACAAAAGGGTGTGTCAACTGCCAAAAAGTAGACCAAAAGGTTATTAGAAAAATAACACCTGGAGGAAGAGAGTTAACTTTAAGACCATTTCAAAATATACAAGTGGACTTCACTGAAATGCCCCCCATACAAGGATATAAACATCTATTAGTAATGGTAGACCATCTCACCCACTGGGTGGAAGCATTCCCCACCAGGAAGGAAACGACAGAGGTAGTTGCAAAGATAATTTTAGAAGAAATAGTTCCACGGTATGGACTAGTAAATAATATTGATTCGGATCGAGGTCCACATTTCATTGCCCAAGCTTTACATGAAGTAATTAAGGCTCTGGGATTGAAATGGAGGTTACATACCCCATGGCATCCCCAGAGTTCAGGGAGAGTAGAGAGAATGAATAAAATGCTCAAAACTGTGTTAACAAAATTAATTTCTGAAACACAAATGAATTGGCTTAAGTGCCTACCTCTTGCCCTTTTGTGAATAAGATCCAGACCCCAGTCAGACATAAGGGTTTCCTCCTATGAAATTATGTTCGGGCTTCCTTTCCTTATCACTCCTTTCAGTACAGGGAACTACTTGGAAGGGGAAATAGCAACCCAAAAATACCTAGAGGCAATTGGGAGGACACTGGGAAATCTTAGGAAAAAGGGGTACCTCCCCCAGACTTCTCCCCTTGATGCGGATGTACACCAGATCCGTCCTGGAGATTGGGTGCTAATAAAATCCTGGAATAACATACCATTAACCCCTAGGTTTGAAGGCCCATTCCAAGTGTTACTCACTACACACACGGCAGTGCGGACCCAGGAACGTGGCTGGACACACATCTCTCGAGTTAAAGGACCAGTATCACCCCCTGGTAGTGAACCAGATCCAGTCACACCATCGACAGATGCCCGAGTGGACTGCTATCCGAGATCCAAAAAACCTCAAATTGACATTAAAAAGAAAACCAAAAAAACAGTTGAAGAACTCCTGCAAAAGATTACCTGGATACTTTTTTTTGTGTACAAGTTAGTATTATGTTCTAATAAGGGTTCTGTAACGAGACAAAGAGTAATATTTTTCAGAAGTTACCTGAAGTCATGTTTGTACTCATGTTCTACCTGTTCTGATACTGTTGCTGTTGCTTGGATAGTTGGAAAGTCAAAGTAGTAAGAGTTGGCAAAGTTAAAAGTTACTGTTTGTATGCTTCCCCTGATAATTGACTAGAATGTTGGAGGGTTCATATACTCTTCTGAGCTTTTAAGGTATAGCTTACATACTACACATGGTTCTTCATTAACTTCAGCTTTCAAACAAGCACTTCCTGCAAACTGCAATTCCACCCCCAGGAAGGTTTCAACACTAACACAATAAATCTCCTACAGAGCACTCTCCAAGGGTGACTAAATTAGTAGGGAAGCGGGAGTAGAAGGAGCCGGATGCTAAGAAAGACTCTAATACACATCCAGGAAGTCTCCTTGTTCCCCAAGAGGCAAGACCAGGTGAGGTCAGGAGAGAAATGGCTCATACTGGACTCTTGGGAAGAATAGTGTTAATCCTATTCATAGGTAACACCCAAGGGAGTGAAGAGGATGCTTGTACCAAATGCTACCACCCTCTCTATGATGGAGAAAACCTGAAGTCTCTCTTGAGGGTTCATACCAACCTAAATCGCAAATGCTTCAATAACTCCCAATTAAACACCTGTCAAGAAGACAGGAAAGTCTATTGGCTTGTAAAAAATGCTGCTTCTTATAAGCAACGCCTACTTGGGGAATGCCCCGTAGGAGATACCTGGCTTTGCTTCGAGTATGAAACAAACTGAGACGGATTGGTAGACCTGGTAAAAGAAAAACAACTAACAACACAAGAAAAAGATTATTTAGATATTCCTGTGGGGAAAAATTTATTTATAGATCTAGTTGAAAGAATCAGTAAAGAATTAAACTTGACAGACTGCTGGATTTGTGGAAGTACCCAAATGACTGAAATCTGGCCATGGGAAGGAATAAGTTTAAGCCCATTAGAAATACTGAGATGGACCCAAATTACACAAGAACCACAAGTTGTAGGAGCAAGGGGACGAGAACAATGGAATTTAAAGTCCAGGGTATTGGAGAAGAATGCATCATGAGAACAGGGAAGAGATATAATACTCCCATAGGGAAAAAGGCATGTAAAAGATACCTAATAATAAAAGATCTAGGCATAAAGTGGATCCCCAGAGAGCCAAATAGAGACTGGTTGTCTTGGTTTGAAAGACAGGTATGGTCTAAGGAAAGGCAGGAGCCCCTTTTCTGCGATGCAGAGTGCAACCCCCCTCCCTTTTAATTATTTTAGGTCCAATTCAGACACCTTCAGGCAGGAGATATGGGGATAAGAATAACAGTTCTTTACTGGTATCTAACAAAGCAGAAAAACAACAACAGCTATAAAAATTGGCAACAGAAACAGTCTAGCTCCGCTCCAGTCCCTTCTGGCCGCAGGCCGTCTCCCTGTGCTGTTACCGGTGCTGTGGGGGCAGGGCAGGTCCCGCGCAGTTGAAGAGGGCTGGGTGATGGCGGCCGCGGCCCAGGGGTGAGCGGGGATGGGGAAAGTTACTCCCCCCTCACGGTGTCGGTCGTGGTGCTCAGCAGAGTGTCCGGAGGTAGTAGGGTGAGCTAGGAGAGCAGCAGAGCGATGTCCAAAGGCAGGGAGCGTGGATCTCAGTGCTGGGATGGCAGGGGAGGATGCCAGAGCAGAGCCCAGGTTGTCTTCCCACTCCAGGAGCCAAGCGAGAGAGAGCCCAGCTCCAGACCCCCCCCGTCCCACCTTTCCTTTTCCGGTTCCCCCCCCTCCCCCTCCAGCCACCCCCCTACGAGAGAACATTATCTGTCGTTTTAAGGTGTAGCCACAATTACTTAGCATAACAATGGGAGAAAATTCCACTGAAAGAAAAGGGCGTAATTCAACCTCCAACACTGGTCTGTTGAAAGAAAGGAAAGAGGGTGTATTTACCATGAGAAATATGAGTTACACGAATGTACAGAGAAAGGAGTTAACCCATTTTGGGGCATAAGGGAATTGTCAAAGTTTTGGGAATCCCCAGCCGAAATAGGGGATGCATTTTGGGAAGCTCCACAACCTTTATTTTGGATCTGTGGTAATACAGCATACACCAAACTTCCCGGAGACTGGGCAGGGAGTTGCACTATAGGGATTATTAAACCAGCCTTCTTTCTATTGCCAAAAGTCAGGAACACACTTAGGAGTCCCAGTGTATGACGATTTAAAGAAAACAAGCAGAAAAAAAAGGAGTATAATCGAGATAGGGGGTAACCAAAAGTGGAACGGAAAAGTATGGACCCCAGAAGAAATTATTAAAACTTATGGGCCAGCTACTTGGGCTCAAGATGGATCATGGGGATACCGTACCCCAATTTATATGCTGAACCGAATTATCAGGCTCCAAGCAGAACTCGAGGTAATCTCCAACTGGACAGCCCTTGCACTTGACCATATCAGTGACCAATTAACTCAAACAAGAGCAGTGATATACCAAGTTAGATTAGCTGTAGACTACCTGTTAGCAGATGAAGGAGGGATATGTGGGAAATTTAATTCCTCTGAGTGCTGCCTGGAAATTGATGATAAAAGTTCAGTAATTAAAAACATCTCCAAAGAAATTCGAAAATTAGCATATGTAGGTGCCCAAGAGTGGACTCCTCTAATGGATACTAGCTGGTGGGACAACTTTTGGTCCTTCAAAGGAACATAGTGGAAGAAGGCTGCGTTTATAATAATATGCGCAACCACTGGACTATTATTTTTGCCATGCCTACTTCCCTGCCTAATCCGGGTAGTAACCTCCACTATCCAAGCCAGTATACAACTCCCAGAACTGACTAACCAAAAACAAACCAAAATTATGTTAATAGAAAGCCAAGAACAAGGAAGTCAAAAACAAAAACAAAAAGGTGCCAAAGAAATATACGAGCAATATCAAAAACTAAAGAAATTTTCTGTCCAAGAAACTAAAATCATAGGTTGATGCAGGCTAAGGCCTGATCAAAGAAATAGAGGGGGGAATTGTTAGAAACAAGCTCCTGTTTGTTCTGTTAATGTTCTGTTAACTGTGGAAAACACCCTGTTTTTATGTTAATTGTTGCTGTTGTTCTGTTCTGATTCCCACTTCCTGGAATTGTCTTGCCATTATGCCCTTTCCCTCCCCTGTCGGGTAACGCCTTCGCCTTCGCTGCTCCCAAAATGATGCCTGGCAAATGAGAAGACCTCAAGTGCTTATGGGACACAACTCAGTAATAAAAAAACCCTAAAAACAACGAGCCAGTATAACATTGAAAACTAAAAATGGTACTCCCAAGTAAGAAAAACAGTGAAGAAGATGAAATCACCAACCAGGACCCTCCTGCCTTGTCACCATGACTTGAACAGCACCCGATCGACATGACACTCCTGGACTACGAGCCAACCAGTGTCTTCTGCGGGTCTCCTGTGAGGACAGAAGACCCAGCTCTGCTGCACAGCAAAGCTGAATTCCTCCTCCTCTGGATCGTCCATCGGGAGCAGCGGTGGTGCACGTGACCCGTCGGGCTCCCACCCAGAGCTGATTTCTCAATAAAGGCATTAAAACAGGAGCAGGTCTCCTTGCCCTTATTCATTTCACCGCCCACTCCACGCTCCACCCCACGCTCCACCGAACCTTGGTTTGCAGCCTCTTCTTATACTGTGGTTTCTCGTTGTAATCAATAATTTTTGTTTTTTTTGTTGTCATAAGCAGTGGTGGTTGAATAAACATCCTTACACAAATTCACAAAGCCTCTGGGCGATAGTCAGTCACAGATAGCCATCTGGTCCTTGTAGATAACCACCAGAGAAGTTCTGGGAGTCTGGTCCTTGAGATAGGCAGCATTGATTAGAGAAAGGTAGGAAGGGCTATTGGGAAGTCTGATTTTGCAAGCTGGTAGCTGATACAACCTATTTGGAAAACATAACATAATATAACAAAATACAACGTAATATAACATAATGAACCATAACAAGGTGATTTTAAACAGAATGATTTTATCATATAATTTCCTTTATCTAGTGTCCGTGCTTCACTTCAGAGCTTAGTATTCTGCTTTATACAAACCCAAATTCTTTTGTGATTAACAGGAATCTTTTATCAATTATCACACACTCATCCAAAAACCGACCCCATACCTGGATAATTGGATGTTTTTCTGTGGAGATGTATCTTCCCATGTTTTCCTCAGCTCTCTGCTAAAATTTTCTTCTCGTCTCTTTTCTGGACGACAGTTTTCTTCCCATGTCTTTTGGATGTCTTTTCCCTGGCTCTTCTGGCCATAAATTCCCTCCTCTCCTTTTCTGGGCGTCTTCCTGTCTCTGGACATACCTGGTTCTGAGCCAAAATTTTCTTCCCATCTCTGGACATATTTTGTCTCTCCCTACTTTTTGCAAGTTTTGGCTAAAGTCCAAATCACGTCAGCCGGTCACCAGTTGTTACATTGTTACAGTTGTTTCTGTTGTTTCATCGATTGTGCCACTGGGGAGGTGCCGGGTCCTAGCCAAAGACAGGACACTCGTAGTTTACTGCAACAAGGCTTAAGCTTTTTCTATTCTCTTGTGAGCACACTTAAATAGAGCAGTCAATCTTTCCCGGGCTCACACAGGTGGTTGGTTGCAATTTCTGTCATTCACCTTCTCGACCAATGATACATGAGCTCTTAAGGTCCAATAGATGAGTTGGGATTTTCACCCAGGTACCTGCCTGCTTAACAGGCTGGCTAGGTTTCAAATTGCATCTTTTAGAAAAGCTGCAATATTCACTGCCACAGTTAATGATTTTTACCAGTTTTTAAAAAAACAGAAATATCCATGAAGTATGCAGAATTGAGGAGGTGGGAATTTAGTTCATGAGAAATAAGGAAAAATCTGAGGGAATGAAGAGGGAATGCAGTATTAAGAATGTATTTAATAAGATGGAAAGTTAAAGAATACAAGACCTGTACAAATCTAGAAAATAAATGGCTTTAAATATAGTCTAGAAATATATAATCAAAGAGTTGTCATTCACAAGTTGGTAGTGGCTGCTAAGGTGATTTTAGTTTGTTTTACACAAAAGGGATTGAAGGCAACTAACAGCAATTGGTAAAAAGCTGAAGCATTAGAAATAATTGATTTCATGAAACTTGATCAATTATTAAAATGCATATTTCTATACTTTCTGTAGTTGTTTTTGCTTGTGATTCACAATTCTGCTTTCTTTTTAAATTAATCTTTAGGGGGAAAGGAACAGTGGCTTTGATGTCCTTTATCACAACATGAAACATGGACATTTGTCAACAAAAGACTTGGAAGACTATAAGAGAACGGTAAGTATTCATCCTTGCTAATCCTGGCTCTTTAATATACAGTTTGTGTTTTTTATTTATGTATTACAGTAACACACAAAACATAAAAAGCAGTGAGCATTTAAAAATCTCTCATATCCTACAAGAACATTTAGGCTTATTCCATTTGCTTAGAACTGAATAATGATTTCTAAATCACTGAATAGTAACTTTTAATAACAAACTTCTAATTTTTAGATTTGAATTAAAAGATGAGTAAAAAGCAAGAAATATCACATTAGATGTCCATTAGTTTATTTAAATTAATCACAGTTTTTCATCATGTTCGGAAGAAAAATGTCACAGCTACAGCTGGTATGAAGCTGCACAGATAAATTTGGCCATTACAGAAACCCAATTCAGCTAGCCTAGTTCGTTAAAGAGTAGAAGTAAACAAGTCCCCAGATAAAGCAATGATAGGTTGGATTTGAACTCAAACAGGGGACTCCTGCCAATCCCATTCAACTCTGAATGCAGACACATCACTGGCCCATGATTGGGTGGTGCTGAGACCCCGACCAATCAAAGGTTCAAGGTTGGGAATTTTGAACCCCCTATAAAAGGAGGCACTTAACAATAAACTCTGACTGTTGTCGCATGATCCTCGGTGTGTGCTGTCAAGTGCCTGTCTCCAAAACTGCGACCTTAACATAATAGAAAAGCAATAATTTAAGTTTAAAAAATGGACCATAGATGTAGAATTGGGGTATTAGCAAGTTCTAGTATGATCTTAAAAAATTGTACTTTTTGATTAAGGTTTTGAGAAACTAGGTTGGTTAAAGAAAAGGGAGTGATATCTATGGAGAAGAAAATAATTTGCAGAAAATAATCCAGATTGTTCTTTATGGGATGAAAAGGACAGAACTGAAATCTGAAAATGTGACAACTTCCTAAACAGATCTTTATAGAAGGTGACTCCTGCTGCTACTTTGAACATAAGAATGTTTGTTCTGGATGAAATGAATGATGTCTGCTTCAGAATTCTGTCTTACTCACTTACCAATACCAGATAATACATGGAAAAAACATGCAAGAGGCCAATTGAGGACCTGCTTCATTGAAGGTTTCTTGCAGTAAAAGTTGTCCAAAAAAAACAGCCTTTTTTTTCTGAAATTTTCCATCAAAACTTTAGCTTTAGCCCAAAATAGACCTCAATGAAGAATTTATTTTAAAATTTCCACAAAATGTAACCATCATGGATCTGGGAGGTACTAAGTGACACTGACATTTGCATGGTTTCTAAGTGAGTTGAAATGGAGACAATGACAAAAATCTTTTCACTAAGTGAAACAGGTGAATTCCAGAGTGCATATGTGATGGGCAGTCTCCTGTTGGATGGACTGCACAAACCAAAGAATGTTGTTTCAAGAATCCCTGATTCCAGAGAAGACATTATGAAGCCAAACAGGTATCTGGATTTAGTGGAGGGATATCATGCTGTTGATCCTTAGTATGAAATGTTTAGGGCTTCATGAGCTGTGAAAAATGGTATTTTTTTTTCTAAACTGCTTTTAATATTGACTGTTTAAAAAAGTTTGCCTTGTGTTATCTTTCTATATGCCTGGATCTTTCCTTTGAAACCTACTTTAATTCTTGTAATCAGTCATTTATATATAGTAATAAGTCATAGACTTAAGCTGTACATCACCTGGACACATGTAATTTTATTAATTTTATATTTGTTGTGTTTTGATTCATCTCCACATTTAGATCAGAAGTTTGCTTGCTCACTCTTCTTATCTCCATTAAGTTGTATTCTTTGGGCATGCTTCATTTTATTCATACTGATCCTAAGGTTAAAGATCTTATGTAAATGGGTAAAAATAACAATGCTATGTCTGTCTTGGATTCTTTATTTTGGTGACATAAATAAAACTTGACAGTTCATTCTACACAAAATTACCAGTAAAAAGAATGTGGCATTTTAGTTTATTTTTCATTCTATCAGTTTCTTCAAAAGCAATTTTAAATGAGATATGCCTTTACAATCAATAAATATTTGGACCTTTCTCTACATATTAAAAATATTTTAGCTGAAGTTTCTGAGAGATCAAGAAATGTAGTTTCTCTTGTGAATAGATCAGGACATGCCAGAGATGTGCAATCATCTTATCTACAGCATTTTTTGTAAAAATATATGAAAAATTTTTATTCTAATTACCACACTGAGATTCACTAGAATCTTAGCACTAAATTTTAATTTATTTGATAAGGCTTCAGTATACTTCCTTAAGAACAACTTGCCCTGGAATTAGAAAATAGCTGTGATGCAGACCCACAGCAATAACTTCAGACCTTTCCAGTGATCCTCTCTGTATCAGATATTAAACATTATATCTGTTCCATTGCATCTTCTTTAGCTCTGTTTTATTGATCCATTAGGTATGCCAGGCTGCCATTAAAAAAAAATAAAATTGAATGCCAAATAGATGCTTCTTTTCAAGTTAAGGGTGCATTGCTGATCAATCTCAGTCTAAGCTAGTGGCACCTTGTGGCATATAGTTTGTTGTTTCAAAGAAATAGATGGACTTTAAATATTTGGTGTCCTTGCTTTAGTAAAAATGTTTGAGTTTCCATATCTAGGCAGTGACATCCTTCCACTACCACTGTGAGGTTACTGCAGTATGTCAGTCTTATTTCCCAGGAAATAAATATGGTTCAGTAGCACACATTTATTCATGTGGGTCAAGTTCTTGATCTGAGAGTTTGTATTGGGCAGTACTTCAACAGTGTTTTGTAAGTCTGATTGTCTTGACTATATTGTTTTGCATCTTTGTTTATTGCAAAGAAATGAAGAGATGTTGCTCACAATTATCTGTTCCCCTCCTGTAATCTGAATATTATTGTGCAGTACTCTTTTCTGCTAGAAATGTGTAAGTAGATGAGCAAGATACATTAGGAACCTCCTAGATCTAGTGTTTTTAGGCACTACTTAAACCTCATTTTCTGAGCTGTTCCCTATTGTGTTGGTTTTGCACAGCCTGGTTTTTAATAGTGGGGGGGCCACAGAGGTGGCTACTGTGAGAAGCTGCTAGAAGCTTCCACCATGTCCAGCAGAGCCAATCTCTGATTGCTCTGAAGATGGACATGCTGTTGGCCAAGGCTGGGCCAATTAGAGATGTTGGTAATGCCTCTGTGATAACATATATAAGAAGAAAATCAAAACAAAGAGGGGGACTGTTAATTCCAGCTAGTGAAGAAGAGGAGGTGAGAACATGTGAGGCAAACAACATGGAAACACCAAGGTCAGTGGAGAAGGAGAGGGAGGAGGTGCTCCAGGCATCAGAGCCAAGATTCCTTTGCAGGCTGTGGTGAGGACCATGGTGAAGCAGGTTGTCCCACTGCAGCATGTGGGTGTCTTGGTTTGAAAGACAGGTATGGTCTAAGGAAAGGCAGGAGCCCCCTTTTCTGCGATGCAGAGTGCAACCCCCCTCCCTTTTAATTATTTTAGGTCCAATTCAGACACCTTCAGGCAGGAGATATGGGGATGAGAATAACAGTTCTTTACTGGTATTTAACAAAGCAGAAAAAAACAACAACAGCTATAAAAATTGGCAACAGAAACAGTCTAGCTCCGCTCCAGTCCCTTCTGGCCGCAGGCCGTCTCCCTGTGCTGTTACCGGTGCTGTGGGGGCAGGGCAGGTCCCGCGCAGTTGAAGAGGGCTGGGTGATGGCGGCCGCGGCCCAGGGGTGAGCGGGGATGGGGAAAGTTACTCCCCCCTCACGGTGTCGGTCGTGGTGCTCAGCAGAGTGTCCGGAGGTAGTAGGGTGAGCTAGGAGAGCAGCAGAGCGATGTCCAAAGGCAGGGAGCGTGGATCTCAGCGCTGGGATGGCAGGGGAAGATGCCAGAGCAGAGCCCAGGTTGTCTTCTCCCTCCAGGAGCCAAGCGAGAGAGACAGCCCAGCTCCAGACCCCCCTATCCCACCTTTCCTTTTCCGGTTCCCCCCCCCTCCCCCTCCAGCCACCCCCCTACGAGAGAACATTATCTGTCGTTTTAAGGTGTAGCCACAATTACTTAGCATAACAATGGGAGAAATTCCACAGAAAGAAAAGCGAAGCATTCAACCCCCAACAGTGGGGATCCAGGTTTGGGACAAATTTGGAAGGGAACTTCCAAAGGGCAAAATTCAGTGGCCCTTTCCCCCACCTATTCGGGAGATAAACCTCCTTCGAGAAAAGTGGAAAAATGTGTCATTGGCTGTTGCTGGGTCAGAAACAAACAACATGGTACTCTGTGATTCATGTGACAAAAGACTAAAAACTTTATTCTTCTAAACTCTCCTTAAATAGAGAGATTGAATTTCCCGGGCACACACGTGATTGGTAACGGTCTCAGTCCCTCATTTCCTTGGCCAATGATACATCTGCATTTAGAGTCCAATAGATTGGCTGGGATTTTCTGTATTTGTTCAAATCCATCCTATCATTACTCACCCTGATACCTGCCTGCTCACAGGCTGGTTGGGTTTCAGACTGCAGCTTTAAACCAGCTGCAATATGCAATGTGAGAAAAAAACCTATTTAACAAGCAAAGTATTCACAAACATGAGAAAATTAATAATATTAAACAATGGAACCTCTCATTGTTCTGAAGAGATGGCAAATTCAGAGAGAGCCCTTTTCATGGGGTGCAGCTCAACTTGCTCAGTCTCTTATCAGTCCCTCCTCCGCTGGAAAATGCCGTGTCCCGGGCCCCGGTGGGCCACAGGCATGAGCTTCTGGTGTTTTTCTGTGTTTTTGGTCCAAAAAAGGGCTGAACAGTTCCAAGAAAAAGAAAAGCCACACTCCGGGGAACTTCTCTGCCACAGCTAGCTAAAAAAAAACAAACTAAAAGCAAAAGAGAGCTCTCTCCCACTGTCCGTGCTGCAGACAACACAGTCCATGAGAAAGAATGCGGGGGAGCAAGTGCAGTTTCTGCAGATGAACTGCGTGCTTCTTCTTCCCCCCTTCACTCTTGGAACCAGCCTTAAAGGCACAGAATTCAATATGCAGCATAAGCAGAACAGACAATTAGGGATACAAGCATAATGAAGTCACCCTAGGACAACGGGGGATATAGAGGTCCACCTACGGCCCGTGGGGGAGGTGCCCACATTGGAGTGGGTGGATGCCTGGAGGAGGCTGTGATCCAGTGGAAGACCCGGTGGAGAGAGGGGACCCCTGCTTACAAGCTGTGTCTCATTCGGGGGATATGGAGAGACAACATGACGTCACGGTTTCATGCAGCAGAGAGCCTTTATTGGCTTACACAGTTCTTATATACCCTATTCAAAAGACTCCGTGTTCGAACCTGATTGGCTATAATTGGTTACCACCCAGCTCATTGACCAATAGCTACCTGCTTACGTTCATGTCATGAATTGGCTCTCTGTAGCCAAACTCCTCCTTTTCTTATGAAGCATACAGTCGCAGCTATATGCTGTCATAAAGCTGGAGCAGCCTGTCCTTGGAGGACTGCACCCCGTGGAAGAGTGACGCACATCGTAGCAGTTTTGAGAGGACTACTGCTCATGACATTGGAACCATGCTGGAGAAGTTCACAGAGAACTGTCTCCCGTGGGAAGGGACCCCACAGCATAGCAGAGGAAGGACTCCTCTCCTGGAGCAGGGAAGAAAACCTTGGGTGACGAATTGACCAAAACCCCCACGCCCTGTCTCCTGTACTGTTGGTGGAAAGGAGGGATGGGTTGGGGAAAGAAAAGGTGTTTTTAAGGACTTATTTTACTTCTCATTATTCTCTTCTGATTTTGTTAGTAATAAATTCACTTTGTACCTAGAAGTTGAGCCTGTTTTGCCCTTGGAGTGTTTTCTTCTGGTCTTTAACTCATGAACCGTTCATTAATTTTTTCTCTCCTTTGCCCAGCTGTGGCAGGGGAGGATGAATGAGCAACTTTCGTGGGTGCCTGGCTTTTCGCCAGTGTCAAGTCATGACACCTACGAAAACTAAACTTGCACATATTTGCAATTTCTTCATGTCTGCCCTTTCATTCCTTCTGAACATATTGGCCAGTTTTATTCAGATATGGAGGGATAGGAAAGTGAAAACTGAAAATTTATGTCTAGTTAAATGAGAGACATCTGAGTTGGTGATGATAATTCCAAAAAGTTGGAGTACTTTCAAACATTATATATAGTTGTCAGCTGGTCTGTCAGTATTTCTAGAGTCTCCAGAAGAATAACCAAAATATTTGCTTTATTTTGAGGGAGTGGCATAAGAGAAAGAGAGGAAAGATAGTTGAGTGTATTTGGATGTACAGACTGCTTAGGGCACAAAGGACATGTCTGGATGAACTCTGAAAAAAAACCCCTGGCTATCCCTAGAAGGAGCAGATTTCCCCTTTGGCTGTCTTCAGTTAATCAATACAATTCAGTTATTAACTGTGGTGTTTCACTTTTTTGATTTTTGAGTTTGTTAATGGTTTAGTACTAAAAGAAATGAGGGACAATTGGATCTATGGTTCTTTAGTGCCTTTTGTCCAGCTATTCTGCTACTGTAAATGGCAAAGACTTCCTCAGTCAGTAGTTGTTGCTTTCCAGGAGTTTCAGATATGTCTCCTGAATGAGCAGATTGTCTTTCACAAAATTCATTCTATGTTAACAAATCTTCAGGGGGGCAGAATATCTTCGGAAATGTAGGTATCTTTGTTCTAGTCTTGATAAAGCATGTAAAAATTATTTTAAAGAAGTTAACATATAAGATTATGATTCCCCTGCAGTGTTTTTTGGGGATTTTTTGGTTTTTTTTTTTGGTTTGTTTGTTGTGGTGGGTTGGTTTTTTTTCTTTAAATACTGGTAAGATTTTGTAGGTGAACTATCTTTTGTGCATTTAACACCTTAAATGTTTATGTGTAAGAGTGCAAGAAGCCACTGTGCTCAACTAGGAACTGAATAGGGATTGTTGTCTTTTCTGCAGAAGTCTTTCAAACATTTTTTTGCACCAATTGTCTATAAGTGTCATAAAAGATAAACTTCTTGATCAGAACAATCTGGCAATGCACATATTAATTCAGTTTAAATGATTAACTGACAGTGGTGGTAATAAAGAGACGGGGTCTTCATGATTTGCATGCATGAAGCCTTTTATTGATACACAGAGTTTATATACGTTTTCAGCTATAGCTAAAAATAGCACACCAATAATGTTCGTGTAACTAGGCTATATTGCTTAATTGTAACTAAGTAACATTGCTTAATCAATACCTCGCTCCAAGCAAACCAGATATGTACAGTATTCCCCACAAAACTGCATGCTAAGCACCTCGTACCAAGCACTTTGTTATCTCTTACATTCCTTCTTCAGAAACCCGCTTACTCTTGCCAAGGCGTGCAGCCTACTATGGCTAAGACATCCCTGTTGGTTGTGACAAGCAGAGCAGTGGTCACAGTTTTGCTCTCTAGCTGTATTCCCACATTTAAGAGATTCTAAAGACAGATTTTCAAATCAGTGAAAAATTATTTACTCAGATGTTCATAGTGTGTTACCAGTACATCTGAATGCTCTGGGAAGTCAACTGATAAAACAAATGTAGATATACCTGCTACACTGGTTAGCAACAGTGCATTTTGCTTGTTAGTCTTTGTAATCACTACATGTGGATAATATGTAGTTAGTTAGGGAACTCCAGTTCTGTGGAGATTGCTGCAAAGAAAGGTGTGGATTTTGGTCAGAAATCTTGTGTTTAAAAAAAAAAAAAAGCATTGAGTTCTCAGATCTATAAAACTCTGGTAGAGACTACTGTTAATTACGCAAAATATATTGTTCATCATGATAATTAAAGAAAGTGTCTCTTCCTGGTTGTTGTGGTTTAAGCCCAGCTGGCAACTAAGCACCATGCAACCATTTGCTCAACCCCCCCAGTGGAATGGTGTCCTGGTTTAGGGCAAATTTGGGAGGAAACCTCTGAATGGGGTCTCTCTAGGAAAAAATATTTCCTTGGAGAGAAGTGGAAAAAAAACCTGTTTATTTAACAGGCAAAGCACTCCCCAGCACAAAAATTAACAGTACTAAACAGCAAAACCTCTCACCGCTCTGAAGAGATGACAAATTCAGAAGAGTCCCTTTCATGGGTTGCAGCCCAGCTCACTCAGTCTGTTCTCAGTCCCTCCAGCGCTGGGAAATGCCGCGGCCCAGGCCAGGCCCCAGTGGGCCACAGGTGTGAGCTCCCAGTGCTCCTCTGGATTTTCAGTCCAAAGCAGGTTTGAACAATTCCAAGAAAAAGGAAAGAAAATCCAGAGTCCAGGGAACTTTGCCCCAGCTAGCCAGAAAAAAAACAACCAAGAGCAAAGGAGAGCTCTCTCCTGCTGTCCACTGCAGACAACACAGTCTGTGTGAAGGATGCGGGGGAGCCAGTGCAGTCTCTGACAACAAACTCTGCACCTCTTCTCTCTCCCTTCACTCCTGGAACCAGTCTTAAAGCGGCAGAACTCAATATTAAACATCAACAGAACAGACGATTGGGGATAGAAGCATCATAAAGTCACCCCAAGAAAAATGGGAACAAAATCAAAAGTAAAATTGAATAATAATAGTATTAAATTATAATAAATAATAGTAAATTATAATTATAATAAAAGGGAAAGGAAAACAAACAAATTATGCACAATAGAATTGCTTACTACCCACTAACAGATGCCAAACCCTGTTCCTAAACTTGGATCAATCCCCCTTGTGGGAAACTCCCCCAGTTTATATACTAGGCATGATGCTCTATGGTGTGAAATGTACCTTTGGCCAGTTTGGATCACCTGTCCTGGCTATGCTGCCTCCCAGTTTTTCTTTTGTGCATCTCCTCATTGGCAGAGGGTGAGACACAAAAAAAATTCCTTGACTTAGGATAAACAGGACAGCATCAACCAAACCAACACTGTGGCATCAATATTATTCTCATTCTGAATCCAAAACACAGCACTGTAGCAGCTACTGAGAAGAAATTAACTCTATCCCAGCTGAAACCAGGATATTGGTGTATGTACATGTGCTTGCTGCTGTTCAGTAAACAAGAATTTCAAACCTTGGAAACTTTTTTCAGATCATCAATAATAGTTTGCAGGTTTTGTTTGGTTGTTTTGACCATGCTTTCAGTGAAGAAATTCTTCCTGATGTCCAACCTGAACCTCCCTTAGCACAGGTTGAGGCCATTTCCTCTTGTCCTGTCGCTAGTTGCCTGGGAGAAGAAGCCGATCCCCCGGTTGCTACAACCTCCTTTCAGGGAGTTTTAGAGAGCTATAAGGTCTTCCCTGAGCCTCCTTTTCTTCGGTCTCAACAACCTCAGCTCCTTCAGCAACTCATCATCAGACTTGAGCTCCAGACCCTTCATGAGCTCCATTGCCCTCCTCTGGGCATGCTCCAGCCCCTCAATGTCTTTCTTGTTGTGAGGGGCCCATAAGTGAACACAGTACTTGAGGTATGGCCTCAGCAATCCCGAGTACAGGAGGACAATCACTTCCCTCTGCCTGCTAGCCATACTATTGCTGATAGAAGCCAGGATGCCATTGGCCACCTTGGACACCTGGGCACATTCTGGCTCATATTCAGTCGCTGTCAACCAGCACTCCCAGGTCCTTTTCCACAGGGCCACTTTCCAGCTACTCTTCCCCTAGTCTGTAGTGCTGCAGGGGGTTGTTGTGACCCAAGTGCAGGACCTGGCACTTGGCCTTATTTAACCTCATACCATTGGCCTCAGCCCATCAATCCAGCCTGTCCAGATCCCTCTATAGACCCTTCCTACCCTCCAGCAGATACACACTCTCACCCAAGTTAGTGTAATCTGAGAACCTACTGAGGGTGCACTTGATCCCCTCATCCAGATAATCAATAAAGATATTAAACAGGGCTGGCTCCAATGACTGAGTCTTGAGGAACCCCACTAGTGACCGACCGCCAACTGGATGTAGCACCATTCACCACCACTCTCCAGGCCCGGCCATCCAGACAGTTTTTTACCCAGTGAAGAGTACACTTGTGCAAGCCATTGGCTGCAGGTTCTGTAGCAGAATGCTGTGGGAAACAGTGTCAAAGGCTTTACTGAAGTCCAGAGAGACAACATGCACAGCCTTCCCCTCATCCACCAGACAGGTCACCTGGTCATAGAAGGAGATCAGGTTGGTCAAGCAGGACCTGCCTTTCCTAAACCCATGCTGGCTGGGCCTGATCTCGTGGTTGTCCTGTATGTCATATGATTGCACTCAAGATAATCTATTCCATAACCTTCCCTGGCACTGGGGTCAGGCTGACAGTCCTGTAGTTTCCCAGATCCTCCTTCCCTCCCTTCTTGTAGATGGGCATCACATTGGGCAATTTCCAGTCATTTGGGACCTCCACAGTTAACCAGGACTGCTGATAAATTATGGAGACAAACTTGGTGAGCTCTTCTGCCGACTCCCTAAGTACCCTCAGGTAAATCCCATCCAGCCCCATAGACTGGTGAGTGTCTAAGTGGCTCAGCAGGTCATTAACTGCTTCCTCCTGGGTTGCAAGGAGTCTATTCTGCTCCCTCTCCCTGTCTACTAGCTCAGGGGGCTGGTTGCCCTGAGGATAAATTGACTTACTGTTAAAGACTGAGGCAAAGAAGGCATTAAGTACATCTGCCTTTCCCTCATCCTTGGTGATCATGTTATAGTCCCAGCCCTCCCCTCCCCCATCATATAAAGGATGGAGATTTTCCTTGGCCCACCTTTTCATTTTGAAGTATTTATAAAAACACTTTTTATTATCTTTCACAGCAGTGGCCAGATTGAGTTCTAGCTGAGTGCTCATCTTTCTAATTTTCTCTCTACATGACCATCAGTTACAACTGATAATTGTAGTTATTCATACTTCCACTATAGTTTCTTCTTTTTCAAAAGGAGTGCTATCACCATACTGATGCCTTTTTCAACCTAGAAATGAAACAACACACACTTTTGAGATAATATTAGTATAGGAGGTAATATGAAGGTGGATTTTTGCTGAAGGCTTTCAGGTGCAGTTATGGAAAAATGTCCACAAAAGCCCACCTCCCACAGGGGTGCACACAGTTTTATAAGTTTGGTAAATTAGCATAATTGACAAAAAAGCTTCAATTAGGAGCATAAGTGGTGATGCAATTCCCCCCAGTTCAAGCCCCTTCTAAGTCCTCCCCCCCTCAGATGAGTCTGTACTTTGTTGATGAAAATGTGTGTCAGAGAGCTATTTTTCGGCCTTGGTTTCTAAGGAGAACTAAGATAGCACAGGGGCCTCAGAATGTGTTTTGTCTTTCTGCCTAGCAAAATACTAAAGCTAAGCTACAATAATAGACTACAGAGTTACAAATATATATGTAAGGAATACGGAGAATATATATAAGAAAAAATGGCAAAAATCAATAGACATCAATACTATAGGGTTTTTTTAAACATGAATTTAAAAAACAGGTGGATTTGGTCAAGTCTTAAGCATCTCTAGAGGCTATATATCAGCTAGGCTGATATATAAGCCTGAGGATATAACAAAAAGTAGTCAGAAATTCAGTGATCATTGTGGAACTGTGTACGTGTAGAATTAGATTTAAAGATTCACTATTACTTCAATGTTTTACCCTCAGATTGGCCTGTTATCAAGGCCAGTTGTTAAATTTTCTCTCCTTCATCGTCTTTTTGGTGAAGTAGTGCTGACCAAATCCATGAACTAACATTTGCTTGAGGCAATCTGGTACTAGCATGTTAAATATACAATAAACATGTTATTTACCTCAGAAATGGTAAAACAACCATTCATCTTTATTCTGCATTCATTCAAATAAGCTATGCTTGAATTTTGGGGTTTTTCTTATTTTTTACTTCTAGAATAAAAAAGTCATTTTCCAGGGAAAAATTAATTTCTCCTTATCTTTTTAGAAAAGCACTTCTCTTTTTTGAACCGGCAATAAAAATGGGAGTTGGTGTTAGAAAGAGTAATGTTGAGAAAATATTTTTTGATTTCCTGCTTTCTAAATTAGAAAGCTTAAAAATTGCTGATAAACAGGAAACAGGTTCAGATTATAACAGGATAAAGATTTCTTATACATTTGTGTACTCACAAAATTGACCTTTGTGATGCAGCTTAATATTTAAACGCTAAAAGCAGTCATTTGTTTTCACAGCAGAATTAATTGAAGCTAAAAGAGTCAAAATTCCACTTATATCGAGTTGGTCATTAGGAATTGCTGTCTGGCTTTTTTGCTGTCAGAAAAAATGACCTGTTCTGATATGAAGAAATAGAATGATGGTTGGTCCACATAATTTGAGAGAAAGGTTGAATAAACTTTCTAGTGTGGAAACAATTTAGAAGTGACATGCTGCAAGGGGGAGGTCAGAATGAGCATTGATATCTAGCTGAGCTGTCAACTGGCACTGAGCCAGACACAAAGCTTTTCCATTTGAAGCATGTGAAGCATATGTAGTTTTAAGAAAAAATTGCCCTCCTTTCATGCATGATTTGTACTGACAAACCTTAGTTTTTAACAAAAACAAGGATATGATTTGCTGTTGTATTTATAACTGCAAGTGCATATAGAGTTTTTTAAAAGCATTTGTTTGAAACAGATATGTTAATGTTTATATGCATGCGTGTGTGTAAATTGATCCCTTGGGATGGGGATGAAGGGCAGATTTTTTTTTTTTTTTTGAGTGCCTGAATACTTCCAGTTACTCCATCACCTTCCTGGACAGTTCATTCCAATGCCTGACCACCCTTTCAGTGAAGTTCCTCCTGATGTTCAACCTGAACCTCCCTTGGCACAATTTGAGGCTCTGTCCTCTTGTGTGAGTGCTCAGTAAGTGTTCAGGGTTTTTTTCTAATGATTTCATTGCAAATATATTTGATTTTGCTGCTTTGTAAATCTCTGGTATTTTGACAGCGTTAGGTTGATGATTGTTAGGTCACTGTGTTCTGACTCTTACAAAGGAATGTTAAATGCAGAAGGGAACAACAGAAAGTATAGGAAGGAAGAAATTTTGCAAGTCTTTTGCAAGTCTTGAGCCCTGATATGGTTACAAAGCCAGGGACTGGTGCATTAGTTTTGAATATTTGATACCACTCACATCACTGCTGGGGTGTGTGGTTTCAGTAGGAAAGGCTTGGGGGCCAGAAGCCAGAAGGTAGCCATCTTGCCTTGTAGTCTTTGGAGAGAAGGTATGGGGGACAGTTTAGCAGACCTAGCTCCTCTCAGCCACTAGTGGTCCCTTTCCCATTCCTCTGAGCTATGGCTTTTGTGGTTTGGTGCTGAAGGATAGTGATGGTGAGCCCAAGAGAGGGCTCTGAGAAAAAGAAACACGAGAGTGCCAGTGGCACGTAGCAGAGCCCAGCCAAGCCTTGTGAAGCCCAAGCTGCAGTCACCACTGCCATGGGATTGGTCATCATTTTTCCTTTGTTTGGTAATCATGTCAGGTGCTGTCTTTGGGGAGTGTTCTTCTTTGTTCCTAGTGGTAAATTCCTCTTTCTGGGTAGGGCATCTTCTTTTTGTGTACTTTTTGTTATTGATGTCAGTGTTGTTTTTTGCGATTTTAGTAAATTGGTATTTTAATTTACAATCTCTCCATATTGTTCCTTCATTGTCGGACAGGGTAAGGGAAAGGGGAGTGAATTTTTTAGAGTTTAGTTTCCCTGTTATTTCTCAAAACCAGCTCATCAATTAGCATCTCAATGTGGGGCATGAGAGAGAAGGTAAAATAACAATTGTGATCAAAGCATTTGTGTATTAGGTCCAGAACTCCCTGGTTACCATGTTGCTTGGTCTGTTCATGTGGGTGTTGCTCCTAGTCCTGTATATATTCCCATATGTGCTCCTCGTGATAACATTTGTCAACACAGGGAGAGGGATCAGGATTGCTCTGGTAATGTACTGTGTGATGTTGATTTATGACATGATAACATTAAGGGCAGTGAGGGCTATTTGGGATGTGTATTTAGTGTTGTTTGCCTGTCCTGGCCTTGGCTGCTACCTCTGGGGATTCATTAATAATTGTACCCAGCCTATTGGGGGAACAGGAGAGGATTATTTCTCCCAGTCTTCCATGTCCTTCTCCTCCTTCAGGTCTGCTGCAAGAGTTTTTGAGAATGTTGAATTCCCTCTGGATTTTAAGGACAGCATAATTTTGTTGCTAGTTCTGCTATGTCTTTTCTGTATGGTCTACACCATGTTTAGAGACAGGACAAATATTTGTAGGGAGGTTGTCCAGAAGCCTGCCCCGGGGGTGGATAGTCATGAGTGGCATGGAATGTGGGAGTGCATATGCCAGTATTTGGAGGACTCCAATGGTTTTGAAGTTCACCTCTGAACAACTATAGGACCCTGTTAAAGTGATAAAATGTGTGAAGGAAAAATGCTGTGGCAGTTTCAGAGAGGTCTGAAGTTATGCAACATGCTGGGTCCTGACCACTGCCTACCAGATACTGCTTGTTATGGTACAGCACCTTCAGGAGAGGGGAAGGAAACCAGATCAACAAGCACTGTGGCCACTCAAACTGCAGCTGAACTAGAGGGACAGCCCAAGCCAGTAGCAGTCACCCCTATTCAGAAGAGGAAATCCAAGACTAAATCGGTTTGCCTAGTGAGGGATGAAGAGGAAGCAGGACCCTCAACCAGTGGAAGAGAAAGGGACAGAGATAATCACCCCAATCCCTATCCCTGGGTGAAATGCACAGTATGTGGAAAGATTTCAGCCACCAGACAGGTGAGTCCTTATTGACCTGGCTGCTCTGATTCTGGGATGCCATGGCCAACAATATGAACCTAGTTGGTAGTGACATCAAGCAACTGGGATCCCTGTCCTGAGAAGTGAGTATTGATGAGGGCATTGGGAGAAAACCAGAACCTCTAAACCTGTGTAGGCGACTCCTGTCAAATGTGAGGGAAAGATACCTTTACAAGGAAGACCTTTCAGTGCGCCAAGGCTAGTGGGACACCATGGAACAATGTATCTAGTGACTGAGATAATTAGCTGTGCTGGAGACAGTTTATTCAGATGACAAGTGGTTCCCTACTAATCCAGACGGTGTCCAATGTACATCACAGATGAGGCTGAAATTTGTATGGAACACACCAGCATCATATGCCAGCCAATAAGCTATGATGGCATGGAAGGAGGGAGAAGACTAAGTGGGCACTTTGGCTGGTAAACTCTGGATATACAAAGAAACTATCACCACCCTGTTGTGGGCCCACATCTTGTCTATAGAGAAACTGCTTGAGGATTTCTGGAACTTAAAAGAAGAAAGTTTAAGAGGGCCACCAAAAACTTAAGACAGGAGCTTAGAGAAGAAATCTTCCATGCCTCACCAGTACAGACCAGAGTCTCTGCTATTAGGAGCAGGCACCTCCCACCAATGGAGAGAGGCTCCACGAGGTAATCTCTAGTTTTACCTGCATGACCATGGAGAAGACGTAGAGGTGAGATAGACAACCCACCTCTGCCCTAGCATCATGTCTACGTGAGTTGAAAGGAGGAACAACTACCACAGGAAACTTGACAAGGATAAATACCGCTCTGGTCTATTGTGGGCAAGCCCCTAGGCAGAATAGAAGGGATGATGTTATGTCTTATCCTCTTGAAGGAACCTGCAGGTCATATTTACAAGAAGTGACTGAGTACCATGACCAGAACTAGAGTGGTCCTGCCTCCAGCCAGGAGAAGGAAAGGGACAATCGAATCTATTGGACTGTGTGGATCCAGTGGCCTGGTACATCAGACTGTCTTGGTTTAAAAGACAGGTGTCTGCCAAGGAAGGAGGGAACATTCCTGGGATGGAAAATATGACCCCCTTCCATCCAAATTATTTTAACTTTGAAATTACAGGACTTTCAGGCAAAAAATATGGTAAAAGGAATAATAGTATGTATATGTATAACAAGACAAACAAACAACAACGGCAGCAACAACAAAGAAAACAGAAACCAAATAACAGCCTTCTCTTGGCTGTCAAGCACTTTCCCTTTTCATGTAGTTATGACCAGAGCTGGCAGGAGCACTGTTGGCTCCCGGCCAGGCAGGGCCAGTGCAATTATTCCCCTGCGGCTGCAGGGGGCGCTGTGGCACAAGCTCAGCCGACTCTCCGCAGGCAATGGCAACTCAGGCAATAGGGAAGAGCGGAGGTGGCTCCCTTTTGCAAAACTCATGGGAAGGAGCCAGTCTCAGTGTCACTCTGGGTGGCGAAATGGACTGTAGCAGGAACTTCGGAGCAGTGGGCTGGAACAGCAGAGGCGAGCACACCCAGGGTGGCAAAGCATAGCAAAAAGCCCCAAAGCCGTGGCAGGAGCCAGCTGGATGTGGAGTGTCAAGTTAAAGTGTAGCAAAAAACCCGAAGCAGCAGCAGAAAACAGCAGGGCTGGGCAGCAGCAACTGAGTTCCCACAAACAGCTGAGAGATGCTCCCTCTGGAGAAGGGAAGGGTTAGGGTTTTCTTTGAGGCACCTGAGCAGATAGTGAAGGTCCCTCCCAGTGAGATCAGGTGTAGAAAAGGTCCCAGTTCAACGACTCCTCTTGTCAAAAGAAGCTCACCCATGGTAAGGAGAAGCAGTAAAGGACAAAACTCCATAGTGTCAGCGAATCCTCTGGGTAGCAGTAGTCCGGCACCAAAACCACACCTGTCTCCCCTCCGATCCCAAGAGAGTGAGAATGAGAGTGTGAGAGAGGGCTGAGCCCAGCCCCCTTTCCCCCAGCCCAGTCTTGCAGTATCTCTGCATTTCCCAAGAGAAAACCCCCCAGCTAAGAGACTGTAGCAAAATGCACCCCTTTCCCCCTCCTCCCTATCTTGACCACATCTTTCATCTCTCTTAAGTACCTGTCATTTCCATCTCTTAGGCAACAAATGGGAGAAAAATTTCCTGGGAGAAAGAAAGAAAAAAAGGAAAAAATCCTAACCTCCAACACAGACGCACTACACAAGAGTATAAGGCTTTAGTTTACACTGCTGCACAATGTACCCTGATGCCATCTAGACATGTAGGGGCAGAATCTCTATTTCTGGGGTGACAGGATGTGGTGGGTTTAGTGCTGGCTAAATCGCCAGTGCACCCACGAGAATTATTTACTCATTTCCTGCAGTGAAATTAGGGTTAGGAGGGAAGGCGAAGCAGGCTCAAACTTTGAAGAGTATAAAGAAAAACTTTATTAACAGAAACCAAAAGAAAAAAAAAAAATCAGAATAAAACCTTCAGAATACTTCTCCCCCCTACACCCTCTTTTCTTTCACACTGACAACATACAGAAACAAATCAGTCAGTTTACCATCTTTAATTAGTCTTTCTCCAATTTACTTAGGGAGAGGAATCTCTCTCATCAGTCTATGGAGACTTGTCCACAAGAAAACAGATCTCTCGTGGCTTTCCCGGGCTTGTTAGTTTTTAACGTGTGTTCACAGAGGCATGTTCAGCTTTCTCAGTGGCTTAACAGGTTGTCAGTTCTCAAAATTAATCCCTGATTGGTTTTTTTTTGTCAGACATAGAGGAAGCTCTTAGCAGCTCCTCTCAGAAAAGTCACCTCCATGGGTTGGCTTCAATGCAAAACCAGCACACAGGAGTATCCCAACAACTGACTGTAATGAAAGCTGAAGTAAGCCTGACCGGGAAACAGTGTCAAAAACACTCCCATGCGACTGGTCCAGAGGCTCCATGTATCCTTGGCATAGATTATCTCAGGAGCAGATATTTCAAAGACCAAAAAGGACATCATTGGGCTTTAGGGATAACTGTTGTGGAGACAGAAGAAGCAACACAATTGAATAATGTGCCTGGCCTGTCAGAGGACCCTTTTGCTGTGAGATTGCTGAGGGTTGATGAACAACAGGTACTGATTGCTGCAACAGCAGTGCATCATTGGCAATACTGCACCAACCAGGGCTCCATGATTCCCATCCATGAGATGATTTGTGAACTGGAGAGCCAGAGAGTGGTCAGCAGGATTTGCTCACCCTTTAATAGCCCCATATGTTCTGTGTGTAAATTTAATGCAGAGTGGAGACTGACAGTGGGCTATTGAGGCCTTAGCCAAGTCACACCACCACTGAATGCTGCCATACCAGACATGCTGGAGCTTCAGTACAAGCTGGAGTCCAAGACATCAAAGTAATGCCACCACTGACATTGCTAATTCATTTTTCTCCATTCCTGTAGCAGCAGAATTCATACCACAATTTGGTTTCACCTGGAGCGGTGTCCAGTACACCTGGAACCGACTTTCCCAGGGGTGGAAGAACGGCCCCACCATTTGCCATGGACTGATCCAGGCTGCACTGGAAAAGGGTGAGGGTCCAGAACACTTACAGTACATTGATGACATCATCGTATAGGGAAACATGGTAGAGGAAGTTATTGAGAAAATCAGAAGAGATAATCTGAATCCTCCTGAAGGCTGGTTTTGCCATAAAGCAAAGTAAGGTCCAGGGACCTGCCTAGGAAATTCAGATTTTAGGAGTAAAATGGCAAGATAGAGATCGTCGAGTTCCAATGGATGTGGTCAACAAAATAGCACCTATGTCCCCACTCACCACCAAGAAGGAAACACCGGCTTTCCTAGGCACTGTGGGTTTTTGGAGGATGCATATTCGAGATTACAGTCAGATTGTAATTCCTCTCTATCATGTGTGTTGGAGGTTAAAATTTTTCCCTTTTTTTTCTTTTCTTCCTCAGTGAATTTTGTCTCATTTGTTGCCTAAGAGATGGGAATAACCAATACTTAAGAGACAAAAGAAATGGCTGAGGTGGGGGGAAGGATGCAGCTGGCTGCAGCCTCTTAGCTGGAAGGCTTTATCTTGGGAAGTGCAGAGATACCACAAGATTTTGCCTAGGGGGTCAGGGAGCTGAGCTCAGCTCCTCACTCTCTTGCTCTCAGGATTGGAGTAGAGATGTGCAGTTTTGGTTCCAGACTGTTGCTGCCCAGAGGATTTGCTGCCACTGCATTTTTTGTCCTGCACAGCTTCTACTTATTGTGGGTGAGCTTCCACTTGCAAGAACATCTGTTGAACTGGGACCTTTCCAACACCCGACCTCACTGGGAAGGGGCATGATGCAGCTGCTTGCAGAAGCTGGGCTGTCACCGCCCAGCCCCGCTGTTTTTCTGCCGCTGCCTTGGGTTTTTCACTACACTAACTTGACACACCATGTCCGCCTGATCCCCTCCAGCTCCTACTACGGTGTCCTGGTTTAGGGCAAATTTGGGGGAAAACCTCTGGAAGGAGCCCCCAGAAAGCAAACCCCCACGACTCCTCCCCCCACCACTGGGTTCGGGAAGAATTTCCTCAGAGAGGAGCGGAGAAAAACCTGTTTATTTAACAAGCGAAACCACTCCCCAGCACAAAAAAAAAAAAAAAAAAAAAAAATGAACAGCACCAAATGGCAAAAACTCTTTCACCGCTCTGAAAGGATGACAAAATCAGAAAGTCTCTCCTGCGAGTGGTCGCCCAGTTATCGGTCTCCGGTGCTGGGGGATGACTGCTACAGATCACAAAATGCAGACTCCCGGTGTTTCTTGGTGTTTCCCAGGTCCCCGTCCGGAACAGGTTCAGATGGTATTCAGGAAAAGGAGAGAAAAAAAACAGTCCAGAGAAAAAATTGGACTGCCTAGCTGAACTAACTAATAAGCAAAAGCAAGGGCAAAAGCAAAAAAAGTAGGAGCAAAAGCAAGCAAGCAAGCAAGCAAGAGAGCAAACCAGCCAGCCTCTCCTAAACACAGACCATGGAGGAGGTGAGCCGGCTGATAACAAGACAAAACAAAGCTTCACTTTCAGAGTCAGTCCTGAAAGCACAGAACATAATACCAAGCATAAACAGAACACACGATTGGAGATACAAGCACCATAACGTCACCCTAAGACATACGGCTTTGGGGCTTTCTGCTACACTTTGTTTTTCACCCCAGGGTCTGCTCGCCTCTGCCATTCCAGCTTGCTGCTCCGAGGTTCCTGCTGCAGTCTATTTCACCATCCGGAGGGGCACTGAGACTGGCTGCCCCCATGAGTTTGTAAAGGAAGCCCTTTTTCCATCTCTCCCGCCGGCTGAGCCACCATTAACCACGTGGAGAGAGGTGACTGAGCTTGTGCCACATTGCCCCATGCAGCTGTGGGGGAATAATTGCACCTGCCCTGCCTGGCTGGGAGCCAACAGCGCCCCTGCCAGCTGTGGTCATAACTATACCAAAGGGGAAAATGCTTGACAGCTGAGAGAAGGTTGTAAATGGATTTCTGTTTTCTTTGTTGTTGCTGCTGTTGTTTGCCTTGTGATATACATATATTCTAGTAAAGAACTGTTGGGGTTTAGGATTCTTCCTTTTGTTTATTTCTCTCAGGGAATTTTCTCCCGTATGTGCTTCTAGGAGACAATAACGAGGGGGTAATTAAGAGAAACAAAAGTGCCACAGCTCAGGGGAGGGATGCAGCTGGCTATTCTCTCTCTTTACCCGGGAGTTTCTCTGGGAAGGGCAGAGATATCGCAAGAATTGGGCTGGGAAAAGGGGTTGGGTGCAGGTCCTAGCTCTCTTCTTGTGCTCTCGGCATTCGGAAGGGAGAGAGGCTGCGGTCACTGTAGGGAGAATTCATCACCACTGCGGGGTTCTGTCTCCTGCTGCCTTTCTTCTACTGTGAATGGAGCTCTGCTTGTAAGAGTGGCCGTTGCACTGGGACCTTATTAACACCCTACCTCACTAAACAGGGGATCCTTCACCATGTATTCAGGTGCCTCAGGGGAAACTCCGAGATCCCCAAGCCCCGAGCCCCCCCACCCCAAGGGAGTCTCTCTGCCGTTTTCAGGAGCTGGGCTGCCATTGCCCAGCCCCTTGCCATTTCTTTGCCACTGCTTTGGTTTTTCTCCTACACTGTAGCCCCTGCATCCCCTGCTGCTGGGATGTCCCACAGTTCCAGCTACAGCTGTGGAGTTTCTGATACATCTCATCTGCCATCCTGGGATTTTGCTCATTCCTGACTTCCAGCTTGCTGCTTCTGAGGGTCCTGCTGGGACACCAGGATCGACTGCCTCTGGGGGTTTGTAAAGCAATCTTTTTTCCCATCCCTTCCCATCTCGGTCAAGCTGCCATAAACCGTGTGCTCTCCAAGCTCACACCGGAGTGCCCCCTGCAGCCGTGGGGCAATCGCCCACTGGGAGCCTGCCACCGCTCCTGCTAGCTCTGACCATAACTACACCAAAGGGGAAATTGCTTAAAGAGCAGGGAAGAGACTACTTATTGGATTTTCTGTTTTTTTTTTCTTTTGTTTGTTGTTGCTGCCAGTGTTGTTGTTTGTTTGCCTTGTTATACATATACATACTAGTAAAGAACTGTTATTCCTTTTCCCATATCTTTGCCTGAAAGCCCCATAATTTCAAAGTTATAATAATTTGGAGGGAAGGGGGTCACATTTTCCATTCCAAGAGAGGTTCCTGCCTTCCTTGGCAGACACCTATCCTTCAAACCAGGACAATGTGACATGAAAGAAGAATGAATTCAAGTTGGACCCTGAACAATAACAAGCTTTTGAACAAATTAAACAGGAGATTGTTCATGCAGTAGACCTTGGGCCAGTCAGGACAGGACAAGATGTGAAAAATGTGCTCTACACCACAGCGAGGGAGAATAGTCCTTCCTTTGCCTCTGGCAAAGAGTACCTGGGAAGACTTGAGGACGACCCCTGGGGTTCTGGAGTCCAGGATAGAAAGGATCTCAGGCTTGCTACACCCCAACTGAAAAGGAGATCCTGAAAGCTTATGAAGGGGTTTGAGCTTCCTCAGAAGTGATTGGCACTAAACACAGATCTTCTTGGCACCTTTACTGCCAGTGCTGAGCTGGATGTTCAAAGGAAAGGTCCCTTCCACACATAATTCCACTGATGCCACATGGAGGATGTGGATCGTTCTGATCACACAGTGAGCTTGGATGGGAAATCCCAAGTACCCAGGCATCTTGGACATCATCATGAACTGGCCTGTAGGTGAAAATTTTGGACTCATATCAGAAGAGGGAGAGGAGCAGGTGACACGTGCATAGAAGGCCTCATCATATAACCAGCTACCAGAAAATAAATAGCAATACGCTTTCTTCACTGATGGCTCCTGCTATATATTGTAAGAATACATCGAAAAAGGAAAGCTGCCATATGGAGTCCTACACGATGATTCATAGAAGCTATTGAGGGAAAAGTTGGATCAAGTCTAGTTGCAGAGCTGAAAGATGTCCAGCTGTCTTTAGATATGGCCGAAAGAGAGAAATGGTGAACACTCTACATTGATTCCTGGGTGGTAGCAAATGCTCTTTGGGGGTGGCTGGAAGATTGGAAAAAGACCAATTGGCAGCATAGAGGGAAAAACATCTGGGCTGCTGAATTCTGGCAAGACCTCACTGCTCGAGTAGAGAAGTTAACTGTGAAAGTACGTCACGTAGTTGCCCACATACCTAAGAGTCGGGCTACTGAAGAACATCTCAGCAATGGACAGGTAGATAAAGCTGCCAAGATTCAAGTATTGCAGGTAGATCTTGATTAGCAAAACAAGAAAGATCTCTTTCTGGCTCGATGAGCCCATGACACCTCAGGTCATCAGAAAAGATATGCAGCATAGAGATGGGCTCATTATTAAGGGGTGGACTTAACCATGGACACTATCTCCCAGGTTATCCATAACTTTGAAACATGTGCTGCAATCAAGGAGGCTGAGCAGGTAAAGCCCCTGTGGTATGGTGGATGATCGTCAAAACATGGTAAGGCCCTGCAGATTGATTACATCACACTCCTGCTGCATACCACTACACCTGCAGTTGAGACTCGAAAAACCTGGGAAACACCAAGGCAGTCAGAATGGCAGTCAGCACCCAAGAGGCTGGGAGACCCAGCTGACATGGGCAGCACCCGAGCACAGGACATGGCAGCAAGCCAGCTATGAGCAACCACAGATGCCAGCCAAGTGGAGCGGAGTCAGATTGTGTTGCCTGGCAATAACCGCGATGGCTGTGTCAACTACTTCTGCACCGTTGGTGAATGCTTGTGTGTCGCTGGTGGCTTTTTGGGGTCTCCATGAGACCCCTGAGACTGCCTCAACAGTCCTGAGCAACAAGGCACGCTTCCAAGCCTTGCCCGGATAGAATCTGGCTTGCAGCTTTCCCTCAAGCCAGCAGAGTGAAGAGATCAGAACATGAAGAGACGCACAATTCCATAGTTTATTCTATGAAGGTATCCAGTCTAGCATATTCAACGGTTGGGGTTTTTCAGGGGTTTTTATATCTGTGAGGTTTCGTGGAACCTCCAGGTGCCTCCTGTGCACCCACACTGTCGGGCCTATTCTCCTTTTGTGTAAAAAGCAAAGCGGCTAATAGTTGCTGTAAAGTTATTTATTGCAGAAGCACATCAGTCTCAAAAGCAAATACAAAGCAAGGCAAAGCAATGGCATAAAGCAATGGCAAAGCTGCAGTGGCAAAATACAATGGCAAAATGCACATGGCATAAAGCCATGGCATAGAGCACCAGCTCTCCCTGATGCATGTTCTTTTATAGAAACTTTCCAACTAGCTACGACACAAACTCAGACCACTACTTCTTAACCTATTAGAATTCTGGTTTCTTAGCACGGCAGACTACGTATAGACTACGTTCATGGCCTATCTTGTTCTAACTGAAAAATGTAAGCAATATTCTTAACTCTAGCTCTATTATGTCTGAAGCTAGGTTCTTGGAGCCTCTAAGAAAACACTAGCATGTTTTTCAACCTTCACTAGAACATGTACTACTTCTCAGGCATCTAAGACCTTTTGCTTACTAAAAGCACTTAAAACTTATTCCATTTACTTACTTATTTTCTCTCTCTTATGTTACAACCTAAATCTTTACCTCTGCCTTATAAGTGAGAGGCCTAATATACTTCAATCCATCTAAAGGTTTCAACTCAATCCCTGCATTCTGATTTCTCTCTGAAGAAATCAGAGAGACTCCTGACTTACTGACTCCAACAATATCTTTTGGGGGTCTTACATTTTGCACCAATTACCAAGGGAATTCTAAATTCTAACCAATCCACGAAGGATTTTAGATTGAAAACTAGCTTATAGATATAAAAGGAAAATGAACCACTAATATTGCAGAAAGATAATAGAGGGGTCTACCAAAAGGGGGGCTGAATTCCTTTTGGAATTTGTCACTAAGCAAGCAGTTTCTTATCTTTAAGATATCGTCTTCCATGGGGCATGTTCTAGGGACACAGAGAGGTTTTTTGCTTTGGGAATGCTTTCTGCTCCTTCCACACTTGTGAGTATACAGGAGCTAGGGGAGGAGAGCCAAGGGATGGCCCTTTGTCTCCCGATCCATTTGATCCTGGAGGGCACCCTGACAGTATCACAAAGAAGCTCTCCCTGACCCGCACCGTGCAGCATCAGCTAGAGCCGTGTAGTGGTGGGTGGCTGGGGCCGGGGGGGGCCTTCCTAGCAGGGTGTTTTCTCCTCCGCCTGCCCTTGGCGAAAGTGGAGCTACAGCAACAGAGGTGGCAGAAGGGGGAGTGTACAAAGCTGCGGGGAGTTGCAGAACAGAGCAAGGAGTTGGCAAAACCGACAGGGGGGGGGGCCACAAGAGCCACTATGGTACCAAGCACATGGGTGCCGAGCACATGGCGCAGCCGCAGGACAGTGGCAGGCAGTGGCCCACCATCAAGCACACGTCTGGGCGAACGCCGGCAGCTTTCTACCTGTGGGCAGTGGTGGAGCAACCTGAGAAGTCTGAGGACACCAAGCAGGAGAGGCGCCAGCAAAGGCAATGCAGTGTCCCTGCCCCCCCGCACAGGACAGCTTCTGCCCGGAAAGATGTGGCTGCCATTTTGCGCACCGGCAGATTTCTGCAAGCTATCCCAGGGCGGCCCTGATGTAAGCCACTCCCACCGCACCTGCAACAGCCTGAACTCCGTCTGCTGCGGACCCTCGTGAACTGGCACTGAAACCTAGCTAGACGGGTAACCCCTTCCTCGGGGAAACTGCATCATTTGCATAAGCCTTGTACAAAAGCAGCTACGAGCTAAGCCTATAGTTTCTACAGCTAACGCAAATAATTTTTCTGTTTTTTATTATTCAAATAGGAATTGCTACATGATTTAAGGAGCCAGTACTGTTATTATGTCTGTTCCCACTACCCTGAACCCTCTTACCATACCACCTTGTAACTTCCTGCATTGCTTAGATTGCTTTTTGTGAATAGATACTCCTGTAATAACTTTAAATTATAAGCTATCCTTTCAAGCAGAAATTAACTGATGTTTTTCAAGGTACCCTTTTTGGAAGAACAGCTTCCACTTGGCCACTTCCTCCCTAATGTAGAAAAGGTTGCCACTTACATAAAAAGCCTCTCTCTTCTTAAAGCAAAATACTGAAAATGCATAAACTCTTCTGTTAAACATACTATCCTTTAAATATGTACTATATTTAATAATCTAAAAGTTTCCATGAATCCCACTGCTTTAAATTAAGTATTTCATTAGCAAGTTTCAGTTGCAGAATTTTCTGAGTATTCACCTTCTGCGACTTCTGTTTACAATGTCTATAAAATAATTTTCAAGCTGGAAATCACTAACTACATTTCATATTTGTGCATAGCTAAAACTTTCATACCAACTCCTGTTGAAATTATTAGCAAGTTTCTAAATATAGCAAGTTTATCACTGCAATCACTAAAATACTAATTTACATGTTTTCTTATCTTTAAACCAGATTATAACCATAGCTTTTAATATTAAATTTTACAACTAAATATGCATATGCAATATTCACAGAACTGAGGTAATTTGATATTACAAAAAGGTTAAAAATTATACGTGAGAAGGTATTAACAAAAACTTCTAATTAACAAAATTATTTATCCTGCAGCCTTGAAGTCATGTCTTAATAAGTAGATATATCCTTATACTTTTCCTAAAGAAAATATATTAATTGAAGATACATGATCATCCCAAAAAAACATATTTAAATTAATTAGAATTGTTGATTAACCCATAAGTACTGTGTCTTGCATTGAAAGACAGGTGGCTGAGGAAGGCAAGAGACTCTCTTCAAATGGAAAAATGTAAACCCTCTCCCTCTAAATTATTATATTCTTGAAATTAAGGAGCTCTCAGGCAAATATATGGGAATAGGAATAACAGTTATTTTACTAGGAAAATTAAAATAAAAATACAGGAATACAAAACAACAAAACACTGACAGAGTCAGAATACAACCTGATGCCCCGTCAGTCAGGGCGTTGGTAGCAGTCCCATTAAATCGTGGTTGCAGTCCTCCTGCAGTGACAGATGTGGTTCAGTTGAAGCAGTGGTCCTGTAGAAGGGTGCAGTTTTCCTCCTAAGGTCCAGTGATGATGTGGAAAGGTCTGGTTTTTCCTCTGGAATCCAGTGGAAAAAAAGGCTGCTCTGATGTTCCAAATCTCAGATTTTATCTAGGTAGGAAATGCTTGGCTCCTCCCCCTGTCTCACGATCCGCTGTTAATAAAGAGCAGGGGTCGTGATGGTTCATTTGATCTCAAAGGTGCAAACAGGCAAAATGCAGGGGACAAAATCAGTTTATTCAACAACAGCAATGCATTTTCATTAAATCCCAACAACTCAGTTGTGACAGAGGAGAGAGATATAGGAAACAAAGTATAGAGAGAGAAAAAGAAAAAGAAGGGGATGGGAAAATAGCTACCAACAGACAAGACGGACGTCCTCACTGGCTGGACGATAGATGAGTCTTCATCCGTGGGGAGTACTCAAAGGTCTTCTCCAGAGGGTCGCTCTTTTATAGTCCTCCAAAGCGAGTGGCTTCTGGCCAAGAGGTGGGAAGATTTATGGACCATTGTGTGGTGCTGCGGGAGACAGGTGCTGTTGGGAAGTAAATGCAGTCTCCAGTTGGTACAATACAATCTCTGGTTGGTGCCACGACAGCACAGTCCAGTGAACACAATACACCAGCACACAGTCACTCGGCAAGCATCCATCTTGGCCAGGCCAGGAAACCACTGTTTGGAGTCAACTCGGGTGGGGGTCCTCGAAGTTTCCTTGCGACAGTCGAGAAGCAAAAATGAGGAAAACTTCGGACCGACCCTTACACCCTGGCTGGAGCATCTCACAATGGGATGATGTAATTTTATCAGTCATGCAGTGGGACTCAATGGCCCATTAACAGAAGATATCTCCCTGGAGGAAGGATGAGTTTTGGAAAAGATAAAGAACACTGCCCCACCTGGTTTTAACAGATTGTGATAGAATACATACTTTTGATTACATCCTGCTTTGCAAGCCAAGATATACTGTAAAATAACACCTTCGTTTTTATTTTCACTAACTCACTCAATTTCAAAGCTCTTAACAAAAAGTTTATTTTTTACACTACTGCCATTAAGCAATGTTGTTAAGTATGCTAATAATAGTACAATCACTGTAACTCAATTCCTTCCAACCTCAAAAAACAACTTCATAGGTGTCCTCAGATAACAAAATGATTCACTTTTGTTTTCTCTGTTTTGTAATACTACAAACTATCTATATTTATAGAGACAAACAACCCAACTTATTTTGCACTATGTTTTTGATATTGTGGCTTTATAAAGCAATTCTACAAATACAACTAAATAATGTTGTTAACATAGTATCTACCCATCAAATAGTAAGCTAAGATCACGACCAAGCGAAAAAGACTTCACAAGATGTACTGATTTAGGGCAAATTTGGGAGAAAACCTCCAAATCCCCCCCTCCCCAGGAAGCAAACCCAAGTGGCCCCTCCCCCAACCAGATGGGGAAGAAATTTCCTCAGAGAGAAGTGGAAAAAAACTGTTTATTCAACAGGCAAAGCACTGCCCAGCACAAAACATGAACAATACTGAACAACAAAACCTCTCACTGCTCTGAAGAGATGACAAATTCAGAAAGTCTCTCTCCTGTGGGTGGTAGCTCGGCTCAGTCTAGTATCAGTCCCTCCAGCGCTGGAAAATGCCACTGCCCACGCCAGGCCCCGGTGGGCCACAGGTGCAAGATCCTGGTGCTTCCCCCTGGGTCCCCAGTCCAGAGCAGGTTCAAATAATTCCAGGAAAAAAGAAAAAAACTGTCTGGGGAACTTCTCTGTTTCAGTTAGTCAGAAACTGACAAAAAGCAAAAGAGAACTCTCTCCACTGTTGACCACAGTGACACACTCCAGGAGGACAAGACCATGAAACTCCTATCTCTATGTTTTGAAAACAATTGCCTCAGACATTCCACTGCTTCTCCTTCCCCCTTCACTCTCAAATCCAGCCTTAAAGGCACAAAACTTATTTCTGGGCTAAACAGACAAATGGGGATACAATTCAACATCACAAAGTCACCCCAGGACAAAAGCTCCAAATATACACCTTTAACCATCTAAAGAACCCCTAGAGTGACAATTTACTTATGACTTTACTGAAGAACTTGAATAATCAAATATTTTAAAGACATTACTAACAATCATATACCAAGATATAACCTATAAAACCTGAGAGAGGTGTTTCCTTTGATAGTTTTGAACTGGTTTGCTTGTGACAAAAGGGTAAATGATACTTTCAAAGGAGTTGTATATATATGTGCATAGTTATAGTTATTTACCAGTTTTTTATAATATCATTAGTTATTTAGCTAAAGATAGATGACAAAGCCAGCTGTTCTATGAATCATTACTGAAAGATTTCTTTTAAATATATAAGAAAGCCCACCCAGCCTAGGTCTTAGCTCTGGCCAAGCTATGGCCTTGACTGGCAAGGGAAAATATGCTATTGAACCTAGGTTTTTCTGTACAAAAATATGAAAGCAAGTCACTTTGACTAGCTAATTTGGCTTTGCAGAAGCTAAACCCCTTTCCTCTGAGATAAACATGGAAGCCTCATCCAGAGGAGGCCTTCCAAGTCCTCATTGTGAAAAGGAAGCTCCTCAACAATGGCAGACCCTGGTTAATAGCAAAGCATATAAGCAGTTCTAAGTTTTACCTTGTTAATCTTTTTCAAAAGTGCATATTTTATTCCTGTTATAGTTGTTAAAACAAAAAAAGGAGGAGAAATGTGGGGTGAATGTACACCCCCCTCAAACATCTTGAGTGCTCTCATGTTTTTCAATCAATTTACAATATAATCTAGCAAGCCAACAGTTTGTCGGAAGCAGAAGATTGTCACTGGTAAGACAATCTGCCCATCACCCTACTTGAACTCCAAAACTTAAATATTTAGAGGACATCAGTGGTTGAAATATGTGTTTTTAATTGAAATAATTTTGAGTTGAATTGTTTATTGTCTGTAGTGTTAAGTTGTAAAATTGCAACTTCTGAGTAATGAACCTGCAGAATACCATCTTAAAAACTTATATTTCTGGTAATCCCCTTTAACAGCTCCTAAATGTGAATACAATTCCAATGATACAGGAGAAACATCACTGGCTTAGGGAAACTAGGCTTGTCGAGTTAAGTGGAAAGTCTTATTCAAATTAGATTTATTATCTGTGTCATCATGTTGTCTTTGTCATCCTATCTGCAAGGTGTCTGCAGAGGAAGACGAAGAATACTTTGCATTTTCTTTAATAAAACAGAAAGGGAGAATTGTCATGGTTGTAGCTGGCCTGTAGCTGCCAGATAAATTGAGCCATATCAAACATCCAAACACGACCAGCCTAGAAGTAAAACAAGTCCCTGGATAAGGCTGGGATAGGTTGGATTCAAACCCAAGCAGGGACCTCAGCCAACCCCATTCACATCACTGGTCAGAGATCTGGGTGGTGCAGAGATCTCAATCAATCAGCTATCCAAGCCCCGGAAATTCAAACCCCTATAAAAGAGGTGGCCATAATAAACTCAGTGCTGTGTGTTGATGACCCTCGGTGAATCCTGTGTCATTTCTGTCTCCAACCAACGACCCCATTGTAATACAAAACAACATTATTGCGCTTACTCAAAAGCGGGTGTTGAGGAATAGCCACCTAAAAAGAACACCAGACATTGAAGACACCCCAAAGAACCATATAAGGACTAAGAGGTACAGCAATGTAAAATAAACTAATACATATAAAGCAAGTAAATGGGGGTAGCTAATGAATATGCAATCAGTATGTATAATAAAACCTCTGTTTACCTGATGCTTGGGACACTCAATCAGGGGAAGGATCCTCCGAGCAACCAGCACTGCAATAAAGAAGACATGCCTTCTAATACTCAAAACTGTGTTATAAAGTTTCTCTCTGGCCTATTTCAGTATAATGGGGAGTATTTTTCTTTGTTCCCAGTGGTAAATTCCTTTTTGTTGGTAAGGCACCTTCTTTTTATGTATTTTTTGGTATTGATGCCGTTGTTGTTATTTGTGATTTTAGTAAATTGTTATTTTAACTTATAATCTTTCCCTATTAACTCTTCATTGTCTGAGGGGGCAGGGGAAAGGGAGTAGTTTATTTGGAGTTTAGGTTCCTTGTTGGTTATGAAAGCCAGCAGAAGCCATTAGGGTTTATTTGTTTCTGTTCCCTGCAACCTTCTATCAGTGTTCTTAGATTATTTTTTTAAAATATACTTCTGTGGTTTTGCATATAGTTGTTGTTGATTTTCAGGCAAAGTAAAAATTCCTATGCTTTGTATCTTTAGAGTGCCTATTCATTTTTCTTTAAATATCTTCAAAATTTCAATTATGCTTTTCATTGCTTTCTTTGACAGGGCTGCAATAGAGGAGGCATATTCAAGATCAATGACAAAACTAGCCAAATCAGTGAGCAATTACACACAACTTGGGTGTGTAGAAGAAAGAGTTTAACATGTTAAGCATCAAGTTTGATTCTATTTTATTGATGATGTTCAAGGTAGCATAACTTTTCTACCTTCAATGATTCTTAGTTTTTCAGTTACTGTGCAGCTATGCAAATTATCATGCAGCTATGAAAAACAAGACTGTATAGTTCTTTATTCAGTTTAAAAAAACCAACCCAAACCAAGAAGCCCAACACCATGGAGGAAATGCCTGTTCCTCTGTGTTTAAGGCTGAGATTTTTTCACACATTATAAAGAATGTGATTTTCTATTCTGTGTTCCTAAGCCTATGGTAATTAATTTGAAGAAAGAAAATAGGCTTTACAAATGTGGCAGTGAATTTTTTTATTATTTCTACTTTTTCAAGTGTTTTCTCTGTCTTTGGACATGCTAAGAATGAGAGTTTTCAATAGATTTATTTCATAGCTTAATTAAAATTTTATACACAGGATATGTTTTTTAAAAATTTGAATGTTAATGAATTTTTTAAAATTAGAAATATTATGCCAAGAGCTCAGACTTCTTACATAAGGCTAAAGATGAATTTTATTTGTAGTAATAACAGTTAGAAATGTAGAGAGCTTTTCTCACTGGATAATCTGATACTAGTTGTTGCTGCTCTTCAAAGGTTCGGAATCTTCATGTTAGTTATAACATCAGTGCTTTAAAGGCTATACATAGTATTGATTTTTCAGCAACATTGACCTGGAAATTGAAGTAGGAGTGTATCTTTAGAATAGATAGAGGCGTCCATGCAGTATAGAAATCTGAATCTGAAGAATGACCTGTCCCTCACCTTCCTTTACCATATGGTTAACCCTGTGGCCGTAATGATGTAAGACAACTGAAAACTTAATTAGCCAAGTAACTTTTGGGTTCTTTTCACTATTCAAGTATGAACATAAAAATATCAGTACATGTTAAATTTTTTTAGCTGCTCTTGTATCATCTTTTGGAATATCATTTGTCATTATTGTGTTGCTGATGGAGAAGAATAAGTTAATTTTGATGCATTTTACTAAATAGAGTCAACACAGGTAAAACACATAACACTGAAAAATTAAGTAAGATGCCAAGTACATTTAAAACATTAAATAGCATTTATAGCAGTTACTGTTTTTTTATTTGCTTCAGTTTTGGGAACAGAGCTGAAATTCTGTAGACGTATCAGTTACACTTTAGCACTATTTTGAAAAAGATATAGCTAACAAAGAAAAAAACTCACAGAATAATTAGGGTTGGAAGGCACCTCTGGAGATCATCCCATCCAATCCCCCCTGCTAAGGCAGGGTCACCTAGAGCAGGTTACCCAGGAACGCATCCAGGTGGATTTTGAATGTCTTGAGAGAGGGAGACTCCACAACCTCCCTGGGCAGCTTGTTCCAGTGCTCTGCCACTCTCAATGGAAATAAGTTCTTCCTCATGTTGAGGTAGAACTTCTTGTGTTTTAGTTTATGGCCATTGCTCCTTATCCTCTCACTGGGAACCACTGAAATGAGTCTGGCACTATCCTCTTGGCACCTGTCGTTGAGATATTTATATGTATTGATGAGATGCCCTCTCAGTCTTCTCTAGACAAAACTGGCCCAGCTCCTTCAGTCTCTCGTAAGAATGATGCTCCAGACCCCTCATCATCTTTGTGGCCTCCACTGGACCCTCTCCATTAGTTCCTTGTCTTTCTTGTACTGAAGAGCCCAGAACTGGACACAGTACTCCAGGTGTGGCCTCACTAGGGATGATTAGAGGGGCAGGATCACCCAATGCACTCCATGATACCACTTTCCCTTCTGGCCGCAAGGGCACACTGCCGACTCATGGTCAATTTGTCAACCATCAAGACTCCCACATCCTTCTCCACAGAGCTGCTCTCTAGTAGGTCAGCCCCCGACTTATACTGGTAGTTGAGGTTATTCCTCTTCAGGTGCAGGACCCTACTCTTGTCCTTGTTTAACCTCATTAGGTTTCTCTCCATCCAACTCTCCAGCCTATCAAGGTCTTGCTGAATGGCAGCATAGCCTTCATGTGTATCAGTGTAGCAGCCACTCCTCTCATTTTTGTATCATCAGCAAACTTGCTGAGGGTACATTCTATCCATTTGTCCAGGTCCTTGATAAACAAATTAAATAAAACTGGACCTAGTATTGATCGTTGGGAAACTCCACTGACTACAGGCCTCCAACTGGGTTCTACTCTGCTGATCGCAACCCTCTGAGCTCTGCCATTCAGCCAGTTCTTGATCCACCTCACTGTCCATTCATTTAACTTATGAGGATGTTATGGGAGACAGTGTCAAAAGCCTTGCTGAAGTCAAGGTAGACAACATCTACTGCTCTCCCGTCATCAACCCATTCTGCCATGTCATCATAGAAGGCTGTCAGATTGATCAAGCATAATTTACCCTTGGTGAATCCATGCTGATTATTTCTGATGGTTTTCTTTTCTTCTACATGTTTGGAGATAACCTCCAGAATGATCTGTTTTATTACCTTTCTAGGGATGGAGGTGAGGCTGACTGGCCAGTAGTTTCCCAGGTCCTCCTTGCCCCTTTTGAAAATGGGAGTAACATTGGGCTTCCTCCAGTCATCAGGCACCTCTTCCATTCTCCACGATTTTTCAAAGATGATGGAGAGTGGCAGAGCAACAACATCTGCCAGTTCCCTCAGCAGCCGTGGGTTCACCCCATCAAGGCCCATAGATTTACGGCTGTTAAGCCTGTTTAGCCGATCTCTAACCCAACCCTCTACGACCAGGGGGAAGTCTTCCTTTTTCCATCCTTCTTTTACCTCCAAGGTCTGGGATTCCTGAGAGCCATCCTCATCAGTAAAGACTGAGGCAAAGAGGCATTCAGTAATTCTGCCTTCTCTGTGTCTTTCGTTGCCAGGACACCCATCTAATTCAGCAGCAGACCCACGTTTTCCCTAATCTTCCTTTTACTGCTGATGTTCTTGAATAAGTCCTTTCTGTTGTCCTCGATATCCCTTACTAGACTCAGTTCAAAGTGGACATTGCCTTCCTCATTGCATCCTTGCATACCCTGATGATGTTCCTATAATCCTTCCATGTGGCCCGTCCCTTTTTCTACATCCCATAAATTTCTTTCTTCCATTTGAGATTTGCTAGAAGTTTCCTGCTCATCCATGCAGGTGTCCTACCCCTTTTGCCTGACTTCTTGCTCATGGGGATACATTGCTCTCGATCTTGGAGGAAGTGGTACTTAAATATTTACCAGTTCTCTTAGACTCCCTTCTTCTCTAGAGCCCTATCCCATGCAATTCCTTGGAGCAGGTCCCTGAAGAGGTGGAGACTAGCTCTCCAGAAGTTCAGAGTTCTAGTCCTGCTTACTGCTTTGCTTCCTCCATGCAGGATCCTGAGTTCCACCATTTCATGGTTGCTACAGCCAAGGCTGCCACCAACCTTCACATCTTCAACCAGTCCGTCCTGGTTAGTACAAGTCCAGATGTTAGTATAAATCCAGATGAGCATTAATTTTTTTATTATTTTTGTCCCCTCAATCTAGGACATTTGCACCAATTTGGGATGTTTTCAAAACCTCAACAGAAAAACTGGCAAGCTGTCACTTGGACCTCATGTGGAGATTACAAGAGCTAATAAAAGAAGTTCATAAGTATGGAGATGAACAAATAAAAACTTATAAAAAGGTTATTATTTATTTTTCTTATGCATGACCAATGACTTGTTAATGTTAAAATGGTTTGGTTTTGACAAGTATGTGATATTTGGCAGACTAAAGAAGATGTTTCAGGAACATTAGAAGCAGTACAAAATATTCAAAGTATCACTCAGGCCTTACAGAAGTCAAAGGAAAACTACAATGCAAAGTTTGTCGAACAAGAACGTTTGAAAAAGGAAGGAGCAACACAGAGAGAAGTTAAAAAGGTAGTTCTGTGACATCTTACTTAAATTTATTGTGTTATCAATCTGTAATATTCACCTTGTACTAATGAAATGCTCAAAAAGGACTAAAAGTGGTTATGTCTATTTCATAAAATGCATGATGCTTTGAATGCCTGGTTAGGTTTTGTTTACACTTCCTTATCTGTTCTAAGTGCCCTGCAGTTTTAATTCTTTATTTTGTAATTACCTGCATCTTACGATAATTTTGTTCAGTGGCTGTGGTAGTTTATAAAGGTTTCTTGAAATTTTTACTTGTTGAAACTTGGGTAGACTTCTTTGTACTTGACAAGAACTAATTAGTATCAGATTTTTAATATTGACACATTGTTATACTAATGAGAAAGCTTATGCGTTTTTGTGAAACATACATGTAAAGACAAAAAACTTTGGGAAAGCTCATCATCGTTTTCTGGCTGGGTCTTTACAATCTTAGTTCAGCCCCAGTGCGGCCTTAAAAGACTCTGTATCATAAAATAACTCCTAGTCTCGGCCTGGAAGAGATCGCAAAAACATTTGTTGCCCGGGCAAAGTATTAACTTTTTCAATGTCTAGAATAACACTTTGCAAATACTTTGTTTTCTCTCCTGAGTAAAAGAAAAGGACCAAGATGGTAATACACACAGAAACAGCATAAAAACACCAAGGTCAAACAGAAAGAAGAGTCAGGTCCCAGATAAGGAAAGGAGGAAAGTCATGGACTAAAATTTTTTCTTTTTTTTTTTTTTATGCTGTAGAGAAGAGACTCTTGTTTCTCTATAACACATAAAAATATTATGGGATGGATATGACTGTTTTAACTGTAGATATGAGTAAAGGCATTAGTGCTAAAATAAACAAATGTTAAAATGGCTGTAATCCCCTGAGTTTAAATAGTAAGAAAATAAAGACCCCTGCTGCTCCCCAGGGAAGAAGAAGAAAAAGAAAGACCTCTGTTTGTCAAAGATAAGGAAAGCTTTTGTTTGAACTGTTACAATCCTTAAAGTGTACCCCATAGTTAATATAGTCCTCAATAATAGTTCTGAAAAAACTGTTAATTAAAAAAGGGATTTTTACATAGTAATTAAAATTCCATTCTCCCGGGTGGCTAATCACTGTAACATCAAGGCCACAAAAAACCTATTTCTTCTGAAAAAATCTCCATAAACTAAAGAGGGAAGTCTCCTCTCCCAAGTAAATTGGTGAAAAACTATTTTAAAGATGGTAAACTAACTAAATTGTTTGCTGAACATTTTCAATGTAAAAAAAAAGAAGTGTATAGGAAGAAGAGTGGTCTAAAGTTTTATTCTGAGTTTTATTTTTTTTCTTATAGTTTCTAATAATAAAGTTTCTCTTTATACCATTTAAAGTTCAGCCTGTTTTGCCCTTCCTCCTAATCCTATTTCCCAACAAAAAAATTCAAATTAATGAATCAAAACCACTACACTAAATTGGTGTTTCCACCTGGTTTCAAACTGAAGTCAAAACAGTGGCCTTTACAGAAATTGGATGTTTCAGCTTCTATTATGTTTTCAGATGCATTTTACTAAGTAAATATGCAAACATTCAATGCCTTTGTTAATGAATCAACGAGTAGGAAGTTTTGTGTTGTCTCTTCAAGTGAGATAAAGCAGCTAATTATAGGAGTATTTGAAGTCTCTTTCATTGGGAAGAAAAACAAGGTAAGATTACTTTCAATGATAATTTAAGAGGTTCCAGTAACATGGACCAAAACCCCAAGGGTTTGCATTTAGTACTCTCCTTGGGTCATGGGGGAGCTTAATCCATTTATAGAATCACAAGATGTTTACGGATGGAAGGGACCTTAGAGAAGATTTAGGTGTCCCATCCCTGGAAGTGTTTAAGGCCAGGTTGGATGGGGCTCTGAGCAATCTGGCCTAGTGGAAGGTGTCCCTGCCCATGGCAGGAGAGTTGAAACTGGATGATCTTTAAGTTCCCTTCCAACCCAAACCATTGTATGACCTCTGGAGGTTTTGTCCAATCCCCCTGCTCAGGCAGGATCACCTAGAGCCCACTGCCCTGGACTGTGACTAGATGGCTTTTAAAAATCTCCAAGGATAGAGGTTCCATAATCTCCCTGGACAAACTGTTCCAGTGCTCAGTCATCCTTACAGTAAAAAAAGTGTTTCCTGATGTTCAGGTGGAAGGTCCCATGTCTCAGTCTGTGCCCATTGTCACATGTCCTGTCATTGAGCACCACTGAAAAGAGCCTGTCTCTCCTCTTTGCACTCTTCCTTCAGGTAGTTACATGCATTGGCAAGATCTCCCCAGAGCCTTCTCTTCTCCAGGCTGAACAGCCCCAGCTCTCTCAGTTTTTCCTCATGGGAGAGATGCTCCAGTCCCTCGATTATCTTTTTGGTCTGTTGCTGAACTGTCTCTAGTATGTCCATGTCTCTCTAAGTACATTAATAGCAAGAGGAAGTCTAAAGAAAACACTGGACTGATACTTGTTGGTCATCTAATAGGGATGAAGAAAAAGTAGAGGTATTCAGTGCTTCCCCCATCTCCCAGTCTTTAATAATGCTGATGGGTGACTGGGCAGCCCAAGATCTGAGTCAGAGGACCATGACTGTGGGAACAGTGCCTTTCCATTTGTGGACACTGAAATTGTGAGGGACCAGCTGTATCAGCTGAATGTTCATAAATCCACAGTGCCTGATAGGATTCATCTCGGAAGGAGCTAGTGGATGTTACAGCAGGATCCCTCTCCATCATCTACCAAAGGTCTGGGGAGTCTGAGGAGGTGCCTGCTCACCAGAAGCTAGTCAACATTATTCCAATTTACAAAAAAGATGAGAGAGAAGACCCAGGGATCAACAGACCTGTTAGTCGAACCTCAGTATCTGGAAAAATTACGTGAAGATTGTACTGGGTACTATTTAAAGGCATTTAAAGGACAATGCAATCAGGCACAGCCAACGTGGGTTCACAAAGTGAAAGTTCTATTTAACTAATTTGATCTCCTATAATAAGGTCACCCACATAGTAGATAAAGGAAAGGTGGTTGATGTAGTTTTCCTGTGTGTAGTATGGGGATCTTATCTCCTCCCACAGTATGTAGGGATTTTATTTGGGCAGGACCAGAGCAGTTAGCAGGTCCTCTGATGTTAACCATCCAAGTGGCTTCTATTAAATTTGCATCTCACTGCTTCCATGCACCATTGCCCAGTGGTCTCAACACAGTCTTTAACAGTCTCAATCTTTCCAGAGTGGATGATAAAGGATGTTATATATCTACTCAATACTATGTTTCTTTGCCCAGGAGTTTATGAGGTTATTTCAGAAATGAGGCCCATAGTCTGATTCAATTCTTTCTGAGGTACCACGTCACCACAAAATGTGCCTTAGAAGACCTGAGATGGTGTTTTGGGAAGTGGCATGGTTTACAAAGTGTGTTTCCAGCCAACCAATAGCTGCCTCCATCATGGTGAATATGTAGCTCTTGCATTGTGTCCTGGGGTACAATGCAAAAATGTGTATTCTATCACCATCTGTTAAAATGCGGGAGGGGTGGTGATCCTTATCTCTGTGGGAGATATCCTCTGCTGATGTGCCATCTGATAAGATCGGGGATGATCATCGTTATCTATTCACAACCCATCCTTCCTCCAGAAGATATATTCCGTTAATGGGCCATTAAGTCCTATTGTGACTGATAAGATTACGTCATCCCATTGGGAGATGCCCCAACCAGGGGCAGGAGCCAAGCCTTTCCTACCTAGATAAAAAACTGGGGTTTGGGACGCGAAGGCAGACCTTTCTACTGGATCCCAGAGGAAAGTCGGACCTTTTCCACATCATCGCTGGATCTTCGGAGGAAAACTGCACCTTCTGCAGGAGCACTGCTTCAACAGAACCACATCTGTCATCCAGGAGGACTGCAGCCACCATTTATACGGACTGCTACCAACACCCTGACTGACAGGGTGTCAGGTTGTATTCTGACTCTGTCGGTGGTTTTTCTTTTGTATTATTGCATGTATTTTATTTTTTCTCTTTTCTCCTATTAAATTGTATTACTAACTTGGAGTCTCGCACTGGTTTTACTTTCAAACCAACACACCTTGGCATGTTCATGACAGTGATCCAATATAGTCAATTTGCTAGGTGTAGCGGGTTGAACGCTGGCCAAACTCCAGTGCACTTGCAAAAATCATCTATTCATCTTCCTCTGCTATAATTGGAGCAGAGGAGGAGAAAAAAAAAACAGTTAAAATAAAGCACATGGGGTTGAGATAAGGATTAGGAGAAAAGGCTTCAAAGGCAAGACAGGCTCAAAACGATAAATGGTATAAAGAAAACTTTATTAACAGAATTAAAAGAAGAATGATAAGAACTAAAATAAACCTTTAGAACACCTTTCCTCCCCCCAGCCCCTCTTTCCTTCTCACCGACAATGCAAAGAGACAAAGCCTGGGATATTCAGTCAGTTTATCACTTCTAAAAATAATCCTTCTTCAGTTCACTTAGGGAGAGGAGTGTCTTCTGCTAGGCCATAGAATTCCTCCCACGACTTACAGATCTCCCATCATTTCATGGCTAAACAGTCCTCCTGGTACCTGCTTGCAGTGTGAAAGTTCCTCCCATTGACTTGGCAGTCTTCCCACAACTGCTTTCGAGGGCTACTGGCTTATGGGGTACAATTTTTAAGGATGAACTGTTCTAGTCTAGAAGCAGAGTCCTCTTCTATTTCTCAAAGCAAAAGTTCTCTCTCTCTGTTCAAGTCAGATCACAGCTTTTTCAGCATCTATAATCTCCAGTCCTCACGGGCTGCGGGTGAATGCTGCATCCCCCCATATGCTTTATGAATTACAGGGAAATAGACTGGTGCACTATAGTCTTCACCACGGTTTGCAGAAGAATTTCAGCTCCGAAGCCCAGAGCATCTCCTCTTCCTTCTCCCTCTCCACTGACCTTGGCGTTTCCATGCTGTTCTCCTCACATGTCTTCACCTTTTTCTTTTCTCTGATTCTGGAAAGAATTGGTGTCTGTAGGTTTGTCTCTTCTCAAGCTCTAGTAATTGAAAAGACTTTATAAAAAGTTCTGCAATGCTGAAAAGGTTAATCTCCTCCGATCTTTGCATCGGGGAATTGCCTCTTGCTGTTGGTGGTGTAATCTCCACTGGGCAGTGGCCTCGGAGCTGCTCGCAGTGTTGATTTCAGCCACATAATTACTCAGAGCTCCAGGATGACTTCCCAGAGGCACAGATCTCGGCGATCATGCTGGGGGCCTGCGCCAGGGCCCAGCAGACCCCCCCCCCCCCCCCCCCCACCCTGCAGCGGCAGGAGCGCCCAGGCAGAATCTCAGCAGTTTCGCTGTTTTTTGCCTGGGGCCCACTGGGCCTGCCAGTCAGCCCTTCAAGGGCAGATAGGAAAAAAGGAGCTTCCTGCTGTTTCTTCTTTCTTAAATATAATCTCATAGAGGCATTTCTAGCTTCTCTAATTGGCTTAGCAGTGTGACAATTCTCAAAGCTAGCCAGCAATTGGCTTTTGCCAGGCACAGAGGAAGCTGTTAAGCAGCTTCTCTCAGAGAATTACTTCCATGGTTGATTTATTCCTCTCCACCAAAAATTCAATTAATACAAAACCAGGACACTAGGCCTCGCCATATTGGAAACCCAGCCACCGCCCTGTATTCCAGGGAGATTTCACTTGTGTGGTTTGCTTAATTGCAGCACGTTTCGCATTCAAGAATAACCTGTGTAATGGCCTCTATGGTCAGGTCCACCCCTCGATCACGAGCCCATCTGTATGTTACATCCCTTCCTAGATGTCCTGATGTTTCATGGGCCTATCGGGCTATAAATAGCTCACCCTTTTGCTCCCAGTCCATGTCTAGCTGACCTATGCCAATCTTAGCAGCCTTATCTACCTGTTTGTTGTTCTGATGTTCTTCAGTGGCATGACTTTTGGGCACTTGCGCATCTACATGACGTACCTTCAGAAATATGTTTTCTACCCTTGCAGCGATGTCCTGCCACAATGCAGTAGCCCAGATGGGTTTACTTTTGCACTGCCAATCGCGGCGGCGGAGTGGCGCGGCACCGGCGGGAAAGTGCCGCGACCTTCCAGAGAAGCGTCTTTTGAGAGACGTCCTAGTGGTTACAGGTACGTTCCCTCTCTCGGGAGGAGAGTGATTTCAGCTCTCTTGTGTGAGCCCCGCTTCTGCCGACGGTGGAGAGACGGGAGCCACATGTGGTGATCCAAGGCGGAGTTAATTCCTGCTCGAAGGGGCAGAGGGAGCGGGGTTGATATAGGAGAGCCAGGGGTCGGGGTAGAACAACTAAAGAATCATCTGAGGGCACAGGGGCAGTACAGAGGGGGAAGGACCAATAGGTTACAAACATTTTACATGAAACAGGCATGCTAGGGGGAACATTATAACCATTATGAGAAGGGAGTGCATAAGGGCATTCCCTCCATGGGAGAGAGGCAGGCTCTTTTTCTGTGGGGCTTTCAGCCTCCACAACTCCCCTTTCTTTCTTTATTAAAGAGGCGTCTCCGACTGCTCTGTTGAGGCAACGCATGAAGCAAGAGAACATAAGTAACACAACAATAACAAAAGTCCATAGAATGCTTCTAACTAGAGAAAACCCCTATCCTTTAAGTCCCCATTGTCCAAACAGGTCTTTCTGGAGCATTCTGGAGCTGGTAGAAAGGAGACGAAGCCTTCCTAGCATGGCCCATCAGGAAACTGAGCCAGGAGAGGGACACCCCATCATGGACTGGTACTCTGGTGGCTGTCAGCAGTGGGGCTGGCTGTGATTGATCTGCACAAGGCAGAGTGGGGGTGGTGTACCTGCTGGAACTCCAAATAAAAATCGTTAATTTTGAAGAAAAAGGTTGTTCCCTTAGAAGACTTTCTTTTTCCCCTCGTATCATCCCCCCCTTTGTATTAAGAAATTTTGGGAAAATGGATTGGTAGCTGGGTAGCAAAGGTAGGGAGAAGAATGGCTGTGGGAGGGAGACTATGGAAAGGAAAGGAAGGTAGGAATTTGGGGGAATATAAAGAAAGGATTATAGGATTTGGGGAAATTTTGAAAGGACTTTGACTTATTTTGTGGGTGGAAAAAGGGAAAATTGGAAGGGAGGTAGGGAGGCAATACAGATTGAGAGAAGGCACTTAAAAGGGTGTGACTTATTAATTTTGGAGGTTTTAGAACTACAAGAAAGGGCTTTTGCTTGCAGGAGGGTTGGTTGGTGTTTTGTGTTGTTTTTCCTTTTGGGTTGCTGTTGCAGCTTGATGGCTGTTGGCTTTGGGTTTTATTATTTTGGTTGCTGTGTGGGGGACAGCATCTTCTAGGGTGTGGGTAGTTCGGTCCATGTTTGCTGCTTTGCACTGGGACTTCACTGGGTCTTGTAACATTGACTGCTTGGGGGCCTTTTTTTCTTTGCACTATATCAAATTCAACAGTCTTTCCATTTCCTAGACTGCGGAGGTCTTTCTTGGAGTTATTTTTCTTAATTGCAGTTTGATGGACAAACACGTCTTCCTTGGTATCATTTTGGGTGATGAAACTGTATTTATTTTTTACATTGAACCATTTAACAGTTCCCAAAACTTTTGTGGCAATGACTTTACTTTTGTCAGTGAGTTTGCGTTCATGGCTGTTTTGTTGGATGTGCTGGTGTTGGTAAGGTTGTTGTTGATTGTGGCATTGTTGTTGCGGGCAGGAAGCGGCAGGATTGGAGCCTGAGCAGGATGGGCGGTGCCATGCCCGTGGTGCGGTGTGCACTGGTGGGGTTGGGTGCGCAGGGCTTTGTAGCGGGTGCCTTTTTTTACTTTTCCCTTCAGCAGCACAGGTGTGAGGGCAGCATAGCTGGCGTGCAGGGGAGGCAGCGTGCTGGCAATGGCAGCACAGCTCACACTGCTGTTGGTGGCGTGGCTTGTGGCGCGGCCTGTGCTGTGGCTGGTAGGGTGCTTGTTCTGGGTCCATGGACGGCGGTCCTGAATTGTTGCCTTCTCAGGACAGTTCTTTAAAAGGTGACCAAGTTTTTCGCAGTAAAAGCATTTTTGATTGTCTTTTGCGGCAATCATTGCAAAAGCTTCTGCAACCCTATCTGCAATTACCTTTGCTATTGCCTGTGCCACGGTGTTTTCAGTGGAGGCATGTTTTGTGTAGGCTTCAATCATTTATTCAATGGTAGGATCAGTATCAAGGGGTAGGGCTCTTAAGATCGTTTTGCACTTTAGGTTGGCATTCGCCATAGCAATTTTATTTAGAAACTCTTTTCGTCCTTCTGTATTTTCAATTTGCTTTTCAAGTGCAAGTTTCAAACGGTCCACAAACTTTATAAAAGATTCATCTACCCCTTGTTTAATATTAGTAAAGCTTTGAACTGGGAGGGAGTCATCAGGGGTAATGAGGAGTGATGTTTTTGCTGCAGTGACTATGTCTTGCAGTGCAGCTTCTGGTAAAACTTGGGCTTGGTCTGTGGGTTTTAGAAAGTCTCCTTCTCCTGCCATTTGGCTCATTGACAAATTTGGTTTGTTTACATCCTTTGAATAGGTGTCTGATAAGGTTTTTAAATGGCTCTTCCATTGTCTTTCCCAAAGCATAAATTCAGCTGGGGAAAGGAGGCAGTTCATATTTTTGATGTCATGGGGAGCCAAAATATGGGCAGAGAAGGTGGCTTCCAAAAGATTTTTAAAGTAATGTGAGCCCCGGCCATGCTCTTTGGCAGCCTTACACAGTTCTTTAAGCTCCCCATAGGGGAGGGGCTCCCATAGTGGAGGTGATGTTGCCCTCCTTCCCCGCTTGTAGATAATTGGGAAGACTGTGATTTTATTTGCCAAATCCCAGTTTCCATCCCGGGTGGCCTCCCCATGGATTTTTGCCCAGCAATCCTCAGACTGGAAGTGGGAATCCGAGTCTGAGGAGTCGCTGCTATCATCCTCTGAAGAGGATGCAGAACGCCTGATTGCATGGCGAGGTTTTTTTCGGCGAGCCGGAGATGCTAGATGGTGAGTGTGAGTGGAAAGCAGGATGGCCTCCTTCCAGTCTCCGGCAGGGCCACTTCCGGTCTCGGTGTTATGGGAACGGGAGGGGGAGTGGGTGGGGTCCGCGGTAGAGACGGGATTCCGGATGGAGGGGGAGAGTCCCAACGCAGTTACACCCATCGACGCAGGGGAGGGGGAGGAGCCAGGCGCGATGGAGCACGGGGGGAAAGCAGCCATTCTGAGGTGGTAGGGCGGGAAAACTGGGGTATGAGGGAGGTAAAATTGAGGGGCTGGCTGCATTACTGGTGCCATTTTGTGAAACAAGGGACAAAACTGGGTACAGGGCACAGGTCAGAGGTTTGGGGAGAAATCCAGAGCGGCATGGCCAGTGCCGTTGTCTTGGTTTGAAAGACAGGTATTTGCTAAGGAAAGGCAAGAGCCCCCTTCCTGAGATGCAGAATGCAACCCCCTCCCTTTTAATTATTTTAGTTTTAAATCAGAGGCCTTCAGCAGGAGATGTGGGGATAAGAATAACAGTTCTTTACTGATATCTAACAAGGCAGAAAACAACAACAGCTATAAAAATTGACAACAGAACAGAACAGTATAACTCAGTTCCAGTCCCTTTTGGCCACAGGCCGTCTCCCAGCGCTCAGTTACCGGTGCTGGGGGCAGGGCAGGTCCCGCGCAGTTGAAGAGGGCTGGGTGATGGCGGCAGTGGCCCAGGGGTGAGAGGGATGGGGAGGCGACTCCCCCTCATGGTGTCGGTCGTGGTGCTCAGCAGAGTGTCCAGATGTAGTAGGGTAAGGTGGGAGAGCAGCAGAGCGATGTCCACCAGCAGGGAGCGTGGATCTCAGCGCTGGGATGGCAGGGGAGATGCCAGATCGGAGCCCAGGCTGTCCTCCCACTCCACGAGCCAAGCGAGAGAGTGCGCCTGCTCCAGACCCCCCGTCCCACCGTTCCTTTTTTGGTTCCCCCCCTCCGCCTCCACCCCACCCCCTACCAGAGAACATTATCTATCGTTTTAAGGTGTAGCCACAACTACTTAGCATAACAATGGGAGAAATTCCACAGAAAGAAAAGGGAAGCATTCAACCCCCCAACATTATCCACCCCTGAATTCCTCCCATACTAATATGCTATATCAAATTAAACCGTTACATATATATACATACATGCAGTTAGAGACATAGCACAGCACTATAGGTATCTCACCCTAAAACAAGGTCTCCTTGGGGTATGCATCGGGTCTCTCCATTCTTTTGCATCACCCACCAGGTGCAGCCCGGTCCTTTAGCAAATACAACTCCACGGATGGGATTTGCTTTGCTGGAGGCAGGATTCACCCAAACAGTTTTTCCTAGCGTACCTCTCATGTGTACCACTGGAACCTTATCTCCATCTGATATTCCCAAGGGCTCAGATTGGGCAGGGCCTACTCGGTTAGTGGAACCTCAGGTGTTCACTAACCAGGTGGCCTTTGGTAGATTAATCTCCCAATTCTTGAAAGTTCCCGCACCCAGTGCCTTCAAGGTGGTTTTAAGCAGGCCATTGCACCATTCAACTTTCCCTGCAGCTGGTGCATGGTAGGGGATATGGTACACCCACTCAATGCCGTGTTCTCTAGCCCAGGTGTTTATAAAGCTGTTCTTGAAATGAGTCCCATTGTCTGACTCAATTCTCTCAGGGGTACCATGCCTCCAAAGAACTTGTTTTTCCAGGCCCAGGATGGTGTTCCGAGCAGTGGCATGAGGCACAGGGTAGGTCTCCAACCATCCAGTGGTGGCTTCCACCATGGTCAGTACATAGCGCTTACCCTGGAGGGTTTGAGGCAGTGTGATGTAGTCAATCTGCCAGGCCTCTCCATACTTATATTTGGACCATCGCCCCCCATACCAGAGGGGCTTCACCCGCTTGGCTTGCTTGATGGCAGCGCACGTCTCACAGTCATGGATAACTTGAGAAATACTGTCCATGGTTAGATCCACCCCTCGGTCTCGTGCCCACTTATATGTGGCATCTCTGCCCTGATGACCTGAGGCATCATGGGCCCATCGAGCCAGGAACAACTCTCCCTTGTGCGGCCAGTCTAAATCTATCTTTGACACCTCTATCTGTGCCGCCTGATCTACCTGCTCATTGTGCCGGTGTTCCTCATTAGCCCGACTCTTGGGGACATGGGCATCTACGTGACAGACTTTCACAGGCAGCTTCTCTACCCGGATGGCAATGTCTTTCCATTCATTGGCAGCCCAGATTGGTTTTCCCCTACGTTGCCAGTCAGCCTTTTTCCACCTTTCCAGCCAACCCCACAGAGCATTGGCTACCATCCATGAATCAGTGTAAAGGTAGAGTTTTGGCCACTTCTCTCTTTCAGCAATGTCCAGGGCCAGCTGAACAGCTTTGAGTTCAGCAAGTTGACTCGATCCACCTTCTCCTTCGGTATCTTGTGCAACCTGTCGTGTGGGGCTCCATACGGCTGCTTTCCACTTCCGGTTCATCCCCACAATGCGGCAGGAACCATCAGTGAAAAGAGCATAGCATGTTTCATCTGCTGGCAGTTGGTTATACGGTGGGGCTTCTTCGGCCCGGGTCACTTCTTCCTGTTCCTCGGCAAGACCAAAGTCTTCCCCTTCCGGCCAGTTGATAATTATCTCCAAAATCCCAGGGCGATTTGGGTTTCCAATATGGGCGCGTTGTGTGATGAGGGCAATCCATTTGCTCCATGTGGCGTCAGTGGCATGGTGGGTTGAGGGAACCTTTCCTTTAAACATCCACCCCAGCACTGGCAGTTGGGGTGCCAGGAGGAGTTGTGTTTCCGTGCCAACCACCTCTGAGGCAGCTTGGACCCCTTCATAGGTTGGCTAAGATCTCCCTCTTCATTGGAGTATAGTTGGCCTTGGACCCTCTGTAGCTTCGACTCCAGAATCCCAGTGGTCGGCCTCAGATCTCACCAGGCACCTTCTGCAACAGGCTCCAGGACAGACCATGATTCCCGGCTGCAGAGTAGAGCACGTTCTTCACATCTGGTCCTGTCCTGACTGGGCCAAGGGCTACTGCATGAGCAATCTCCTGCTTGATCTGGGCCAAGGCTTGCTGCTGCTCAGGGCCCCAGTGGAAATCGTTCTTCTTGCGGGTGACCAGGTAAAGAGGGCTCACAATCTGGCTGTACTCAGGAATGTGCATTCTCCAAAAGCCTATGGCACCTAGGAAGGCTTGTGTTTCCTTTTTGCTGGTTGGTGGAGACATTGCAGTGATCTTTTTGATGACCTCATTGGGAATATGGCGCCATCCATCTTGCCACTTTACACCCAGGAACTGGATCTCTTGGGCAGGCCCTTTGACTTTGCTCTTTTTAATGGCGAAGCCGGCTCCCAGCAGAATCTCAATGATCTTTTCTCATTTCTGAAATACCTCCATTGCCGTGTCCCCTCACACAATGATGTCATCAATGTACTGCAGATGTTCTGGAGCTCCACCCTTCTCCAGTGTATCCTGGATCAATCCATGACAGATGGTGGGGCTGTGTTTCCACCCCTGGGGCAGTCGGTTCCACGTGTATTGCACACCCCTCCAGGTGAAAGCGAACTGAGGCCTGCACTCTACTGCCACAGGAATGAAGAAAAATGCATTGGCAATGTCAATGGTGGCGTACCACTTGGCTGCCTTGTACTCCAGCTCATACTGCAGTTCCAGCATGTCCGGCACAGCAGCGCTCAGTGGTGGAGTCACCTCATTCAATGCACGATAGTCCACGGTTAATCTCCATTCTCCTTCAGATTTACGCACAGGCCAGATGGGGCTGTTGAAGGGTGAGAGGATTTTGCTGACCACCCCTTAGCTCTCCAGCTCACGGATCATCTTGTGGATGGGGATTACGGCATCTCGATTTGTCCAGTACTGCCTGCAGTGCACTGTTGAGGTAGCAATTGGCACCTGTTGCTCTTTCACCCTGAGGAGTCCCATTACAGATGGGTTTTCTGATAGCCCAGGCAGGGGGTTCAACTGCTTAATGCCCTCTGCCACCACAGCAGCTATTCCAAAAGCCCACCTGAGTCCCTTTGGGTCTTTGTCATAGCTATTCCTGAGGAAGTCTATGCCTAGGATACATGGTGCCTCTGGGCCAGTCACAATTGGATGTTTCTGCCACTCTTTCCCAGTCAAGCTCACCTCAGCCTCCAGCAAAGTCAATTCCTGAGATCCCCCCGTAACCCCGGCAATTGAAACAGGTTCCTCCCCAACATGTCCCGATGGTATTAATGTACACTGTGAACCAGTGTCAACCAATGCACTGTGTTCCTGTGGCTCTGATGTGCCAGGCCATCTGATTCACACCATCCAAAAGATTCGGTTTTCCAGTGTCTCTCCACAGCTAGAGGCAGGGCCCCTCTAGCCCTGGTTATTATTTCTCTCCTGGGCATACATACTGGAGGTTCCTTCAAGGGGATCTGACAGATCATCTTCCCTTCTGTAATACCCTGCACCTTGGTCATGGGAGGCTGAGGCTACCTTCACTTTAGTGGAGTTCCCTCTGTTAGTGTTCCCCTCCCTGAGTTGGCGCACCCATGCTGCCAGGACAGAAGTGGGTTTCCCATCCCACCTTCTCATGTCTTCCCCGTGGTCATGTAGAAAAAACCACAGGTCAGCATGTGGGGTATACCCTCTCTCCCTAGCTGGGGGGCGTTGGGCTCTACTTTTGGGGTCCATGACTCGCACTGGTGCTGCACTGATCTTCCTCACCTCTTCCCTTATCTCCTTCATCTCCTCCTTAAACTCCTCTCTGAGGTCCTTAGCCACAGGAGAGACATGAGCCTGCATTGGGCCAGCCATCATACTTTGATAATTCCTGAGCCTGTTGGCAACAGAACCCACTGTTACTTGGTTGGTATCAGCATTAATCATTGCAATAAAGGGGGTATATTGAGATGGGCCCAGGTTTGCCAGATTCCACAACATCTGCCCTGTGCACCTGACCTTGTCAGGGTCATTGTCATGCTGTCCATCCCTCCCAAAGAGCACCTCCAGTACTGCCACTTCTCTCAGCTTTTGGATCCCTTACTCAAGGGTATTCCAACGTGTTCTCTGGTGGTGCTCCTGCATTCTTTCCCTGTGGACAAATCTCTCTCTCACATTGTCTTGGTTTGAAAGACAGGTATGGTCTAAGGAAAGGCAGGAGCCCCTTTTCTGCTATGCAGAGTGCAACCCCCCTCCCTTTTAATTATTTTAGGTCCAATTCAGACGCCTTCAGGCAGGAGATATGGGGATAAGAATAACAGTTCTTTACTGGTATCTAACAAGGCAGAAAACAACAACAGCTATAAAAATTGGCAACAGAACAGTCTAGCTCTGCTCCAGTCCCTTCTGGCCGCAGGCCGTCTCCCTGTGCTGTTACCGGTGCTGTGGGGACAGGGCAGGTCCTGCGCAGTTGAAGAGGGCTGGGTGATGGCGGCCGCGGCCCAGGAGTGAGAGGGGATGGGGAAAGTGACTCCCCCTCACGGCGTCGGTCGTGGTGCTCAGCAGAGTGTCCGGAGATAGTAGGGTGAGCTGGGAGAGCAGCAGAGCGATGTCCAAAGGCAGGGAGCGTGGATCTCAGTGCTGGGATGGCAGGGGAAGATGCCAGATCGGAGCCCAGGTTGTCTTCCCACTCCAACGAGCCAAGCGAGAGAGAGAGCCCCGCTCCAGACCCCCCCGTCCCACCTTTCCTTTTCCGATTCCCCCCCCCTCCCCCTCCAGCCACCCCCTTACGAGAGAACATTATCTGTCGTTTTAAGGTGTAGCCACAATTACTTAGCATAACAATGGGATAAAATTCCACTGAAAGAAAAGGGAATAGTTCAACCTCCAACACACACTCATTCAAAGTCGCTCCCAGAGGGAAAGGAGACCTGTCTCCCTTACAAATACTTGGTCCACATCTGAGTCCTGGGTCAAGGGTCCCAAATTCCTTTCCTCAGTCCCATCCAGTTGCACACCTGTACGCATAAGGTCCTAGACCCGTTGTAACCAGGTTGAAAAAGGCTCATGGCCCCATCATACAATGTCTTTTCACAGGTTATGGAGATTCTTGTTGTCACGATCCGCTATTAATACAGAGCGGGGGTTGTGATGGTTCTTTTGATCTTAAAGGTGCAAACAGGCAAAGTGCAGGGGACAAAATCAGTTTATTCAACAGCAGAAAATCAGTTTATTCTGCAACAGTAATGCATTTCATCAAATGCCAACAACTCAGTTACAGTAAAGGGGAGAGGTATAGGAAACAAAGTATAGGGAGAGGGGAAGGAAAGAAAGGGATGGGAAAATAGCTACCAACAGACCTCGCGGGTCATCCAATAGGCGAGTCTTCATCCGTGGGGAGATCTCAGGGGTCTTCTCCAGGGGGTAGATGGGTCTTCATCAGTGGAGAGATCTCAAAGGGTCTTTCCCAGAGGGTTGCTCTTTTATAGTCCTTCTCCAAAGCGAGTGGCCTCTGGCCAAGAGGTGGGAAGATTTATGGACCATTGTGTGGTGCTGCAGGAGACAGGTATGGTCAAGCAGTCCTCAGTTGGTAAAACACAACCTCTGGTTGGTGCCATGACAGCACAGTCCAGTGAACACAATACACCAGCACACAGTCACCAGCATCCACCTTGGCCCGGCCAGGAAACCATTGTTAGGAGTCAGCCTGGGTGGGGGTCCTCGAGGTCTCCTTGCGACGGTTGGGAGGCAAAATCGAGGGGAACTTTGGACTGACCCTTACACTCGTATGACAGGGACTCGGTGATGATCTCAACTTCTGGCTCCCCTGCTGGTTGTGAGGGGCCCCCTTCCTGACCCTTATTATCTAGGTGCCTTGTTTTCATCTTAGACTTCCTAGTTTCCACAGGGCCAACTGCTGCTGCTGAGTGCCCTTGCAGTTCATCTGGAACCTGGACAGATGTAACGTCTGTGGGTCCCACTGCTGCACCATCAGAGTGTCCCTCTTTAAGGCACGGGGAGGGTTTCTCACCAGCTGGGGAAAGGTACTCCTTCAGCATCTGGCCCATCTCACGTATCTCCTTCGCTAGAACCCCCACCCACTCCAGGTGGTTCCTTTCTGAGGTGGGCTGTGGGGCAGGGTCAGGTTCTGGGGTAATATCCCGAGTCTCTGGGACAGGATCAGGATCTGGGGTAACATCACTAATCCCTGGGGTAGGTATCAGGGTTGTTATACATGTCAATCTCCCCTTATCTCTGAATGTTAGATAGAACAGGTTTAACAGGGATATAAGCAACACTAGCCACAGTATAATGTCATTAGCATTTAAAGCGGATTTGAACCCCTTGAAGACTGGTGGGGTGAACTTCAAAAACTCTGTGATGGGTTGGGAGAAGATTTCACCTGCTGCCACTTCCTCACAGTAAGTACCATTATTGAAGTAGCCCCAGAAACACACAACTTAGGGTGAGGTAGCTCTGAATCCATGTGGCCATCTTCCAGAGAAAATTAAAAATCCATGAATTCCTCAACTGATCAACCCACAAAATGAACCGGATAATAGCCACAGGAACCTTGGTTATGAGACTCATGTTTAAAAAAGGGCTTGCAAATGGGAGAGATACAGCAGTGACCACATGGAGGCCAATCCAGGGTAAGCTGGACAGCATGGTGTCACCTACCACAAGCTTGGGTAATTCAAGAACTGTTATTCCTTTTCCTACCCCTCTCTCAATGCCCTCAGGCAATGCCTCACGTTCCGGGTGCCAAAATCTGTCTTGGTTTGAAAGACAGGTATGGTCTAAGGAAAGGCAAGAGCACCCTTCCTGAGATGGAGAGTGCAACCCCCTCCCTTTTAATTATTTTAGTTTTAAACCAGAGGCCTTCAGGCAGGAGATGTGGGGATAAGAATAACATTTCTTTACTGATATCTAACAAGGCAGAAAACAACAACAGCTATAAAAATTGACAACAGAACAGAACAGTATAACTCAGTTCCAGTCCCTTTTGGCCACAGGCCGTCTCCCTGCGCTCAGTTACCGGTGCTGGGGGCAGGGCAGGTCCCGCGCAGTTGAAGAGGGTTGGGTGATGGCGGCAGCGGCCCAGGGGTGACAGGGATGGGGAGGCGACTCCTCCTCACGGTGTCAGTCGTGGTACTCAGCAGAGTGTCCGGAGGTAGTAGGGTGAGTTGGGAGAGCAGGCAGCCCCGGCCAGCTCCCAGTGCGCAGGGGGAGGTGCGGTGATCCCACGTGGCTGGAGGGGCACTGGGGGGTGATGGCGGCTGGGCCCAGATGGGAGGGGATGGAGGAGAGACGCTGCTCATGGATCTTGAGGCAGTGTCAGTCCCAATGCTCCAACAGGATGCTTGGAGTTGGCAGGAGATGCGGGAGAGCGTCCGAGCAGGGAGGTTGCAGGATCCCATATCCGAGGAAGAGCAGCTCCCAGCGTCGGTGTAACAGGGCGAAGTTTTCCAGCGACAGTCCTTCTCTGAGCCAAACGAGCGAGAAAGACAGCAAAGCTGCCCCCACCTCTCCTTCACCTGCCCCCGGATATCGTGGTGTTTCCCCCTCTTCTCCCCCCCCCCCCCCCCGCCCTGCGAGAGGAACTCCAAGAAAGGGACAGGGAGTCTCCCCTCCCCCTATTTCTAGCCATCTTAACATGTCAATGGGAAAAAATTCCAAACAAAGAGGAGAGGGGGAAAAAAGGAAAAACAATCCCCAACATATCTCTTTTTCAATTGAAGTGTATTGGGATTCCTATCCTTAAAACCTCTACTCCAAAACCTTAATGGTAGACCTCAGGTTTTTCCTGATGTTCTTTGACAGTGGCTCCAGGTAAGGCCCTGTTCCTCAGATGCAATGTAGAGTATATTTTGCATGGCTGGTCCTGTCCAAACAGGCCCAAGAGCTACCGCACTAGCTATTTCCTGTTTGATCTGCTCAAAGGCCTGTTGTTGCTCAAGGCCCCACTCAAAATGGTTCTTCTTCCAGGTCACTCGATAGAGGGTGCTCACAAGCTGGCTATAACATGGAATGTGCATTCTAAAGTACTCCACAAGGCCGGGGAAAGTTTGTGTTTCCTCCATGTTAGCAGGTGTAAACCTAGTTGCTATCTCATTGACCACATCCATAGGGATGTGACTTTGTCCATCCTGCCATTTTATTCCCTAAAACTGGATCTCCTATGCAGGTCCCTTGGCCTTGCTTCTTGTTATGGTGAAACCAGCTTTCAGAAGAACCTGAATTATTCTTTTTCCGTTCTCAAACACTTCTGATTTGTTGCCCCCCACAATGATGTCACTGATGTATTGCAGATGTTTAAGGGCATCACCGTGTTTCAGTGCAGTCTGGATCTGTCCATAGCAGATGGTTGGGCTGTGTTTGCACCCTTGGGGCAGTCAACTCCAGGTGTATTGGACACCCCTCCAAGTGAAAGCAAACTGTGGCCTGCACTCTGCTGCCACAGGGATTGAGAAAAATGTATTAACGATATCAATTGTGGCACCATTTGGCTGCCTTTGACTCCAGCTCATACTTAAGTTCCAACATGTCCAGTATGGCAGCACTCAGCTGGCATTACTTTGTTCGGGCCATGATAGTCTATTGTTAGTTTCCATTCTCCATTAGACTTTCCCACTGGCCATATAGGGCTATTAAAAGGCAAGTGAGTCTTCCTGATCACTCCTTGGCTCTCTGGTTGATGGATCAACTCATGGATGGGGAGCCAGGGAGTCTCAGTTGGTGCAATATTGCTGGTGCACTGGCCTAGTAGCAATTGGCACCTGCTATTCTTCTGCTTGCAACAATCCCACAATGAAGAGATCTGAGAGGCCATGCAGGGTAGATAACTGATCTTGTCTGTATTCATAGTAGCTACACCAAAAGTTCATCGATACCCCTTTGGATCCTTGAATTACCCTCTCCTGGGGTAGTTGATGTCAAGGATACAAGGGGCCTCTGGGCCAGTCACAGTGGGGTGCTTTTTCCATTTGTCCCCTGTTAAATTCCCCTCAGCCTCCAATACAGACAACTTCTGGCATCCCCCGTCACTCTAGAGATCCAGATGGGTTCTACACTCCAGTGCCTTGATGGCATCAGTGTGTACTGTGCACCATTATATTATCTTTTTGAGCTCGAAAATCAAGAGCCAAACAAGGTTAGGTGATAAAATGAAGTCACCATTTTAATTAAGGTCCCTCTAGGTGCACAACATTTCAAAAATGCGTAGAAGATGCACACATGACATAGGGCACGTACAGTTTTATAAGTTTAGCAAATTAGAATAATTGACAAGAATCCCCAATTTGAAACACAGGTGATTAAGTTATTCCCCCTCTTTGTTCGACCCCTTCTGAAGCCCCCCTTCCTTGCTAGTTGTTTAAGGGAAAGTGTCTTGGGAAGGTGTCTTGTCCTTGATTCCTATAAGAAGTGAGATTAGAACTGCCCCTCAGGAATTTGCTTGTCTAATAGGAAAAGTACCAAGGTTAGGAAACTATTTAACTATATAACAGTGTACAGAGCTATGAATATATATGAAGAATATATAAAAAGCAAAAATCATTTTGGCATCAGTATCTACTAAAACTTTATACTTCTGTGGATCTGATGTGCCAGGCCATCGAATCCACACAGTCCAGAGTGCCCAGTGTCCTGGTTTAGGGCAAATTTGGGAGAAAACTTTTGAATGGGGTCTTTTTAGGAAATAGATTCAAGCAGTCCCTCCCCCAGCTGGTTTGGGGAAATATTTCCTCAGAGAGAAGTGGAAAAAAACCTGTTTATTTAACAGGCAAAGCACTCTCCAGCACAAAAATGAACAACACTAAGCAACAAAACCTCTTGCTGCTCTGATGAGATGACAAATTTAGAAGAGTTTTTTTCGTGGGATGTGGCCTGGCTTACTTAGTCTGTTATTAGTCCTTCTGGCGCTGCGAAATGCTGTGGCCCAGGCTAGGCCCTAGTGGGCCATGGGTACGAGCTTCTGGTGCTCCTCTGGATTTTCAGTCCAGAGCAGGTTCGAACAATTCTAAGAAAAAGGAAAAAAAACCAAAACACAGTCCTGGGAGCTTCTTTGCTTTAGCTAGCTAGAAACTAAGAGGAAAGGAAGACTCTCTTCTGCAGTCCACTGCAGACAACAGAGTCTGTGTGAAACATGCAGGGGACTAAGTGCAGTTTTTGTAAACAAACTGCACTTTTTTTTTCTTCCTTTACTCCTGGAACCAGTCTTAAAGTTGCAGAACTCAATATTCAACACTAACAGAACAGATGATTGGGGATACAAGCATCATAAAGTCACTCTAAGACACCCAGTCATGCCTTTCCTCCTCCTGGCTGAAGATAGGGACTCTATTCCTGTTCCCGGTCAGAGTATTCACTTTCTGACCCTTGCAGCGTCAGACTGGAAGTCCTCTCACCAGGTTCAAAGGAGGTAATTTTAGTTCTTTTTTTGTCTGGGAGATTTCTGATTGCTTTCTTGTCTCTCTGGGGCAACTACACTGAAGGCCTTCTTGGGTGATCCCTTTTCAACAGCGCTCTTCCTTCTCAGTTCATGGACACAAGCTTCCAGCTTTAATGTGAGTTCACTGTCCTACTTCCTCATGTCCACCCCCTAGTCACGCAGAAAGAGCCAGAGTTCACCACATGCCCTGTGCTTGAGGCTTCCTTTCCCTCTGGCTAGGGCAGGAGAGGTCTGATTTCTTGGGGTGCTCCTGACAGCTGAGGTGCTTGTCCAGGGGGATGAGGAAGGACAGAGATTGTCTTCAAAGTTTTGGAGCCAGGAAGACTCTCTGCAGTTGGTATATCTCTTTGTGGGTAATACATTGCTGCCAAGCTGCTGGAATATGATACTGGGGCACTTTGAACCACCTTCCTCCACATGACCATTGTGTGAGGGACATCCTCTGGATCTTTAGAGACATTAAATTTTTTTAGATCATTATAGACAACTTCCAGCACTTCTAATTCTCTCAAGTACTGGACACCTTCATCTGCAGTGGTCCACTTTCCGAGGGAGTTCACAAGATCTTCCTTAAATGGATATCTTGCCCTCATGCTTAAGAGGAGCCATCTCCAGCGACTGCTAATTACTGCCTCCTTTACAATTCTGCTCTCAATTCCCCAGTCTCTAGCAAGGGATCCCAGCTGTTGGGCTTCCTGACCTTCCAATTGCCAGCTTTCAGTCCCATTATCCCAGCATGGAAGCATCCAGGCAGAAATCCACTCACCTGGCTGGCAGGTGTTATCTTGCTGCATGTGTCCAAGTTCTGATGAGGTGTCTTGGTTTGAAAGACAGGTGTCTGCCAAGAAAGGCAGGAGCCTCTTTTTAAAATGGAGAATGTAAACCCTCTCCCTCCAAATTATTATAATTTTGAAATTTAGGGGGTCTCAGGCAAAGATATGGGAATAGGAATAACAGTTCTTTACTAGGAAAATTAAAATAGAAATACAGTATTACAGAGAACAAATCCAAAGACACTGACAGAGTCAGAATACAACCTGACACCCTGTCAGTCAGGGTGTTGGTAGCAGTCCCATTAAATGGTGGCTGCAGTCCTCCTGGATGACAGATGTGGTTCTGTTGAAGCAGTGCTCCTGTAGAAGGGTGCAGTTTTCCTCCGAAGGTCCAGTGATGATGTGGGAAGGTCCAGTTTTCCTCTGGAATCCAGTGGAAAAAGGCTGCTTTGGTGTTCCAAATCTCAGTTTTTATCTAGGTAGGAAAGGCTTGGCTCCTCCTCCTGGCTGGAGCGTCTCCCAATGGGATGATGTAATCTTATCAGTCATACAATAGGACTCAATGGCTCATTAACAGAGATCTTCCTGGAGGAAGGATGGGTTGTGGAAGAGATAAAGATGACTGCTCCACCTGGTTTTAACAGATGGCCCATTAGCAGAGAATATCTCCCACAGAGATAAGGATCACTGCTCCAGCTGTTTTCAACAGATGGTGATAGAATGCATACTTTTGGTCACATCCTGTATTGCAACCTAAGACATGAGGTCAGGGACTGCGTAACCACCCTTTCCTGTTTGAATTGTCTCACTCCTTTCTTCAGTTTCATTGTTGAAGGACCAGCTTTGTGATGAGACCCTTCCTTTCCTCATTGTTTTCCTTCTTCCTCTTCTTCCTCTTCCTCCCCGTCTTCCTCCCCATCTTCCTCGTCCTCCTCACCCTTTCTAATCAATGATATGGACCTCTCCTTGTCCATCTTTTCTTTTTCACTACTGGAGCAATTACTGTAGCTGCTGTGGTTTGAGTCCCTGTCTCAGCTATAGTGCCGTCAAATGCAGTTTGGGTTCCTGCCTCATCTACAGTTCTCTCGGAGTATTGAGCTGTGGCTCCCTAGGCACAGGCCAGGCCCCAGTACAGGGCGAGAAGCTGCTGGTTTTCATTGGCGTAGGCAAGGCACCCTTCCATCAGTTTGCCAGGGTTCATTGCCTGTTCAGGTGGAAAGTCCCAGTTGATGGGAGGTGATAACTGCCCTAGGAAACTTCTCAAATCCTTCCACACACACTGCCACCCAGGAACTGGATGCCTCAGAGCACATTTCAGTATTGCCTCACTGAAGAGTCATCTCTTACACCAGGGTGACACCAGATTCCACAAAAATTGTGATATGCCAACAATGTTTATTAGTAGTATCAAACAGATCATGTAAGGGTGAACAGGGACCTCTGGAGCCTGCATAATAAAACCATCCACATCAGTCCCAGGTAGGGAGAAGGAGATGCATTCCCTCATCTTTTTCACAAGACAGTTCCCACAGCACAAGGCCGTCAATACCAGGGCAAGGCACAGAGCCATTGTCTGTATTAACATGTTCCCAAACTCAGCAAAATAAAGAGATAACTGGTGCAACTGACAAACTCCATGTCCCGCACGGGAGCTTGTTATTCAATAACTACTATTTACTATAGCATGCAATATATATAATTGCCTTTGTCACACCCTACGCTGGATGCCACAAGGACTGTGGTGGGTTGACCTTGACTGGATGCCAGGTGCCCGCAAAGCTGCTCTATTGCTCCCCTCCTCAGCTGGGGGAAGGGGAGAAAATATAGGGAAAGGTTGTAGGTCAAAATAAAGATGGGGGAGATCACTCATCAATTATGGTCACAGGCAAAACAGACTCAACTTGGAGAAATTAACTAAATTTATTACCAGTCAAATCAGAACAGGATAATGAGAAGTAAAATAATTTCTAAAAACCACCTTTTCCCCACTGGGCTTAACTTAATTCCTGATTCTCTCCCTCCTCTCTGCCAGCGTCACAGCGGGATAAGGAAAGGGGGTTATAGTCAGTTCATTATGTGTTGTTTCTACTGCTGCTTCCTCCTCAGGGAGAGGATTCCTTCCCCTGCTTCAGTGTGGGGTCCGTCTCACAGGACACAGTCCTCGAACTCCTTCCCACAGGCTGCAGGTTTTCATGAACTGCTCCAACATAGGTCACTTTCCATGATGTGCAGTCCATCAGGAACAGGCTGCTTCAGCATGAGTCCCCCATGGGGCCACAGGTCCTGTGAGGAGCCTGCTTCAGTGTGGGCTCCTCACAGGGTGACGGCCACCTTCAGGCATCCACCTGTTCTGGCATGAGTCTCCTCTGCAGGTGGATGTCTGTTCCTTCATGAACCTCTATGGGCTGCAGGGACACAGCTGCTTCACCATGGTCTGCACCACAGGCTGCAGGAGAATCTTTGCTCTAGCACCTGGAGCACCTCATCCCACTCCTTCTCTACTGACCTCGGTGTCTGCAGAGCTGTTCCTCTCACATATTGTCACTCTGCTCTTCTCTGGCTGCAATTACTTCTGCGGCATAACAATTTTTTTCCTTCTTAAATATGTTACCCTAGAGGCTTTACTACCATCTTTTATTGGCTTGGCCTTGGCCAGTGGAGTGGTCTGTCTTGGAGCCAGCTGGCATTGGCTTTGTCAGACATGGGGGAAGCTTCCAGCAGCTTCTCACTGAAGCCACCCCTGTAGCCCCCCCACTACCAAAACCTTGCTGCGCAAACCTAATACTCCCTCTCAGCATCCTTCTGGACAAATTGTCCAACTGTGGTATGAGCAGGTTCATTATGCACTGGGCTCAATTCTAGGGCCAGTTCTGTTCAATATATTTGTCAGTGATCTGCAGGCAGGAGTTGAATGTACTATTAGCATGTTTGCTGATGATACCAAACTGGGAAGTGCTGTTTACTCTCTCGAGGGACAAGAGGCATTGCAGAGGGATCTGGATAGTTTGGAGCATTGTGCTATGATTAATGGAATGAAATTTAACAAGTCAAAATGCCAGATTCTGCACCTGAGACAGTGAAATGCCGGGCACAAGTATACATTGGGAAAGGAGTGGCTGGAGAGCAGCCCTGCAGAAAGGGATCTGGGGTTGCTGGTTGGCAGCAGGCTCAGTATGAGTCAGCAGTGAGCCCTGGCATCCAAGAGGGCAAACTGTTCTTGGGTGCATCAAACACAATAGAACCAGCCAGTCAAGAGGTGATTATCCCACTGTATTCAGTGCTGGTGCGGCCCCACCTTGAGTGCTGTGTGCAGTTCGCGGCCCCACCATTTAAGAAGGATGTGAAGGTCTGTGAGGTTTAGGCAAACCTCCAGGTGCCTCTTGGGCTCCCACACTGTCGGGCTTATTCTCCTTTTGTGTAAAAAGCGAAGCAGCTAATAGTTACTATAAAGTTATTTATTGCAGAAGCACATCAGTCTCAAAAGCAAAAGCAAAGCAAAGGCATAAAAGCAATGGCAAAATGCAATGGCAAAATGCACATGGCATAAAGTCATGGCATAGAGCCCCAGCTCTCCCTGATGCATGTTCTTTTATAGAAACTTTCCAACTAGCTACGACACAAACTCAGACCACTATTTCTTAACCTATTAGAATTCTGGTTTCTTAGCACGGCAGACTACGTAGACTACTTTCATGGCCTATCTTGTTCTAACTGAAAAATGTAAGCAATATTCTTAACTCTAGCTCTATTATGTCTGAAGCTAGGTTCTTGGAGCCTCTAAGGAAACACTAGTATGTTTTTCAACCTTCACTAGAACATGTACTACTTCTTAGGCATCTAAGACCTTTTACTCACTAAAAGCACTTAAAACTTATTCCATTTACTTACTTACTTATTCACTTCATCTATTCACTTACTCATTCCATTCAAAGACTTTAATTCAATCCCTGCACTCTGATTTCTCTCTGAAAAATTCAGAGAGACTCCTGACTTACTGACTCCAACAAAGGTCCTTGAATGCATTCAGAAGAGAGCAACCAAGCTGGTGAAAGGGCTGGAAGGCATCTCCTGTTAGGAGCCGCTGAGGACTCTGGGTTTGTCTAGTTTGAAGAAAAGGAGGCTGGGGGGTGACCTCATGGCTCTCTGCAGCTCCCTGAGGAGGGGAAGTGGAGAGGGAGGTGCTGAGCTCTTCTCCCTGGGATCTAGTGACGGTATGCATGGTAATGGTTCACAGCTGTGCCAGGGGAAGTTCAGACTGGACTTAAGGAAGCATTTTTTTACCAAGACGGTGGTTAAACACTGGAATGAGCTTCCTAGAGAGGCAGTCGATGCCCCAAGCCTGTCAGTGTTTGAGGCATTTGGACAATGCCATTAATATCATGCTGTAACTTTTCATCAGCCCTGAAGTGGTCAGACATTTGGATTTGATGAATGTTTTATTTTCCTTCCAATTGAATTGTTCTATTCTATTGTATCAGGGCACCCAGAACTGGACATAGGACTCAGATGTGGCCTCACCTCCCTTCACTTGGTGGCAACATTGTAACTTTTTCCAGTTTTCACAAAATGAAGTAGTAGAAGAAACAGGTTATCTTTCCCTGTCTCTAATGATGTCTTCTCCTTTTCATAGAATCATTAAGGTTGGAAAAAACCTTTAAGATCATCAAGTCCAACCATCAACCTAGCACCACCATGTTCACCATGTTCTAAAATGCCATATCCACATATTTTTTAATACTTCCAGGGATGATAACTCTACCATTTCCCTGGATGGCCTTTTCCAATGCTTTACAATCCTTTCAGTGAAAAAAAAAATTCCTAATATCCAATCTAAACCTCCCCTGGTGGAACTTGAGTCTATTTCCTCTCATCCTGTCACTTGTTACCTGGGAGAAGAGACTGACCCCTGCCTTGCTACAACCTTCTTTCAGGTAGTTGTAGAGAGCTATAAGGTCCCCCCGAGTCTCCTTTTCTCCAGGCTGAGCCCACCAAGCTCCCTCAGATTCTTCTCATCAGAATTGTGCTCCAGACCCTTCCCCAGCTGTTGCCTTCTCTGCACATGCTCCAGCACTTCATTGTCTTTCTTGCAGTGAGGGATCCAAAACTGAACACAGTACTTGAGGTGTGGTCTCACCAGTGCCAAGTACAGGGGGACAAACACTTCCCTAATCCTGCTGACTGTAGCAGCCGGTGCCTGGGGTCTATCAACCCCCTGGCTGCTGCAGATGTTCCCGGATAGGAGGTTCCACGAGGAACAGCATTTCCTGGCATCTTAGGCAGTCTCAGCCACAACGTGCCAATATGCAAGCAAGGCCTGGAATTCAGGCGATCAGTTCATATAGTGATTCCAGTTCAAAGTGATTTCAGCTTAACTTGCAAGGTACGTTGGCTGACGGGGAGAGATGCGACCGGGAGGCGCTGTGTGGGGTTCCACAGAGTTCTTTATTGTCTTCTTCTGTGAAGGGTTCCAGTGACAGCAGCAGTGCACTGAACTGGGTGAAAGCAGGGATTCTTATAGGGAAAGTGTGGCTTGACAGTGACCAGTGGTTTGGGGTTCTGGAAATGTGACCAATAGTTTTACAAGGAGATAAAGCAGGGGTCTTGAAGAGGGGAAAAGTTTCCTAGCCTAGTCACCATGACTAAGCAATTCTTATCTACGGAATGGCTCTCCAAGGAGGCCTTGCTAGGGTCTCTGCTCCCTCCAGAGCTGACTGCACGATTTCTGATACAAGCCAGGATGCCATTGGCATTCTTGGCCACCTGGGCACACTGCTGGCTCACGTTCAGCTGCTGTCAAGCAGCACCCCCAGGTCCTTTTTCGCCAGGCAGCTTTCCAGCCACTCTTCCCCAAGCCTGTAGCACTGCAGGGGGTTGTTGTGACCCAAGGGCAGAACCCGGCATTTGGCCTTGTTGAAACTCATAAAATTGGCCTTGGCCCATTGATCCAGCCTGTCCAGAAACCTCTGTAGAGCCTTCCTACCCTCCAGCAGATCAACACTCCTGCCCAACTTGGTGTTACGTGTGAACTTACTGAGGGTGCACTTGATCCCTTTCCTCCAGGTCATTGATGAAGATATTAAACAAGACTGGCCCCAATACTGAGCCCTAGGGAACACTACTAGTGACCAACTGCCAACTGGATGTAGCACTATTCACCACCACTCTCCAGACCTGGCCATCCAGCCAGTTTTATACCCAGCTGAGATTACACCTGTCCACACCATGAGCAGCCAATTTCTCCAGGAGAATGCTATGGGAAACATTGTCAAAAGCTTTACTGAAGTCCAGGCAGACAACATTCACAGCCTTTCTCTCATCCACCAGGCAGGTCACCTGGTCATAGAAGGAGATCGGATTGGTCAAGTGAGAAGATAAAGAACCGGACACTGCACATTTCAATATGAATCAAGCAAATGCTACTTTCTTGCTCTCTTCTAACCCTAATATACAATTTCTCTACCCCTACACGTGATCACGCAACTTATCATTGGTAAAAGCCTTCTTGCACAAGGCAAACACACAGGCTTTTCTATTTTTCATTGGCTTCAGAGTTTCTTGGCATTCACCTATCACATTTCATATCTCTTTTCTGGCTCATTCACTACATGTCCATTTTCCTCTAAAAACATTCCCACAGTCAAGCAGGACCTGCCTTTCATAAACTCATGCTGGCTTGGAGTCATCCCATGGTTGTTCTGAACATGCTGTATGATGGCAGTCAAGATGGTCTGTTCCATGACCTTCCTTGACATCAAGGTCAGGCTGACAGGCCAGTACTTCCCTGGATCCTCCTTCTGAAACTCCTTATAGATTGGCATCACATTTGCTAACTCACAGTCACCTGAGACCTCCCTGGTTGACCAGGACTGAATGATTGACTAAATGATTGAAAGTGACTTGTTGTGCTCTTCTGCCAACTCCCTCAGTACCCTTGAGTGGATCCCATCTGGTCCCATGGACTTGTAGGTGTCTAAGTGGCACAGCAGGTCAGTGACCATTCTCTCCTGGATTATGGGGGCTTCATTCTGCTCCCTGTCTCTGAATTCCAATTCAGGGGGTGAGTACTGTCCTGGTTTAGGGCAAATTTTGGAAGGAAACCTCCAAAGGGGTCTCCTCTAAAAAGCAGATTTCAGTGGCCCCTCCCCCAAGTGGTTCGGGAGACAAATCTCCTTGGAGAAAAGTGGAAAAAACTTTATTTAACAAGCAAAGTACTCACAAACATAAAAAAATGAATAATATTAAACCATAAAACCTCTCGTTGCTCTGAAGAGATGGCAAATTCGAAAAGAGTCCTGTAGTTCAGAGAGAGTCCTTTTCCTGGGTGTGTCTTGGCTCAGCTCTCTCCCAGTCCCTCTGGGACTTGGGTCTGGTGTTCCAGCCACAGTGCAGCTCGCGGGGCCCCCGGGTGATAGTCCTGGTGTTCCTGAGCTGAACAATAGCTGAACAGTTAAAAAAACAAAAAAACTTCTGGCGTCAGCTAATTAGAAAAAACTAACTAAAAGTAAAGGAGAGCTTTCTCCTGCTGTCTGTGCTGCAGACAACAGTCCGTGAGAAAAATTTCCGGGGAAGTAAAATGAAGCTTCTGCAGACAAACTGCGCACTGCTTTCCCCCCCCCCCCCCCCCTTCACCCCTTCACCCTCTCTGTCTCTCTGGGCCTAGCTTTAAGCTACAGGACCCATTCCTGGGCAAGAGAACAGAGGGTGGGGATACCAGCATCATAAAGTCACCCCAGGACAAGTACCCTGAGGACAACTGATCTTGGTATTAAAGAGTGAGGCAAAGAAGACATTAAGTACCTCAGCCATTTCTTCATCCTTTGTCACTATGTTTCTCTGCACAGCCAACAAAGGATGGAGATTGTTCTTGGCCCTCCTTTTGTTGCTGATGTATTTGTAGAAACACTTTTTGTGTCTAAGGTGGCAGTTCTGCTGACGTCCCTCCTTACTTCTCTGAAAATTGAAAACTCTTTGATTCCTCTTGATTTCCTGGTTGATGTTTCCCCATGTGAACATGTGATAACGCTATTCTATTAGTCATCATTTTCCTTTTTTTTTCTCTTGAAAATTACAGAATATAACTATATCTTTTCTGAGTACATTTTATTTTAATTCTTTTGAGTTATTGATAGTGGTCAGCTTTATAAGTAATTGCAAGTGAAAATTAGTTTCCATTTTCCCTGTGGGACACATGAAATTTTTTTAAAAAGAGGCGAATATTTAAGAATAGTTCATACCCTGGGTTCTGAGGCAGTTGGTTTATTTCAGCTGAAGCTGATGCCTCCAAAGAGGGACCCTAAACAAAGAAATTCTTTATACCTTCATAGTCTGTGCCCCCGATCTTCACATACCCTACATGCTCCTCTTGGTCCAATGGTGATTTATAGTCTGGGGTCTTCTAGCACTTAATTGGATTCTTTCTCCATGTCCACGTGGCCAGGCCATTAACTGCTCTTATCTTACAGCTTGGGCCAGCCTTGAGGCCCTCCAGGGTCTCAACCCTTATCTGAAGGTATCCAGTCTCTCCATTTCCTCCCCTGCGTAGCCATTCATGCTGACAGACTTAATTTAGAGTTCGCCTATGCCAAGCTTTGAGCAGGGCCCACTCGTGCTAAGCTGTGAGCAAGTTACAATTAAACCATAGAATCACAGAATCATAGAATATGCTGAGTTGGAAGGGACCCACAAAGATCATCAATTCCAACTCCTGGCCCTGCACAGGACACCAACAGAATCACACAATGTGCCAGAGAATATTTTCCAAATGCTTCTTGAACTCTGTCAGACTTAGTGCTGTGACCACTTCCCTGGGGAGCCTGTTTCAATGCTCAACCACCCTCTGGGTGAAGAAACTTTTCCTAATATCCAACATAAACCTCCCCTGAATCAGCTTCATGCTGTTTCCTCAAGTCCTGTTACTCATCACAGAGAGATCAGTGCCTGCCCTTCCGCTTCCCCTTGTGAGGATGTTAAAGACTGCAATGAGGTCTCCCCTCAGTTTCCTCTTCTCCAGGCTGAACAGACCAAGTGACCTCAGCTGCTCCCCATACAGCTTCCCCTCCAGACTTCAACATTCTTGGGGCCCTCCTTTGGACGTGCTCTAATAGCTTAAATATCTTTCTTATATTGTAGTGCCACTTAAACCTACACAATTAATTTCTAATATTTCTAATATTGTATAAGTAAATTTATTTTAATCCCCAGTGGTGAGGAAAGCAATTCAGAACTAGAACAAATAATAAATACCTTATTTGTGTGTTGGGGGTTGAATTGCTCCCTTTTCTTTCTGTGGAATTTCTCCCATTGTTATGCTAAGTAGTTGTGGCTACACCTTAAAACAATAAGATAATGTTCTCTCGCAGGGGGGTGGGTGGAAGGGGAGGGGGGGGACCGGAAAAGGAAAGGTGGGATGGGGGTCTGGGCGGCCTGGGACTCTCTCGCTTGGCTCGTGGAGGGAAACGACGCCCCGGTGCTCCGATCTGGCATCTCCCCTGCCATCCCAGCGCTGAGATCCACACTCCCTGCCGTTGGACATCGCTCTGCTCCTCTCCCACCTCACCCTACTACCTCCGGACACTCTGCCGAGCACCATGACCGACACCATGAGGGGGGGAGTCGCTTCACCATCCCTCTCACTCCTGGGCTGCTGCCGCCATCACTCCAGCCCTCTTCAACTGCGCGGGACCTGCCCTGCCCCCCCAGCACCGGTAACTGAGCACAGGGAGACGGCCTGCGGCCAAAAGGGACTGGAGCTGAGCTATACTGTTCTGTTGTCAATTTTTATAGCTGTTGTTGTTTTCTGCCTTGTTAGATATCAGTAAAGAACTGTTATTCCTATTCCCACATCTCCTGCCTGAAGGCCTCTGATTTGAAACTAAAATAATTAAAAGGGAGGGGGTTTGCTCTCTGCATCTCAGGAAGGGGGCTCTTGCCTTTCCTTAGCAAATACCTGTCTTTCAAACCAAGGCATTTATGTCATTAAAAATTCACAAATATTTCTGAGTTTCAGCTGATGGGAATTTTCAATGAGATAAATAAAATAGGCATGTTGAACACAAGCTACAAAATAGGCTGATGTTCTAGGCAACCAGTTTTTATTTTAATTTTTGGAATAGCAAGATTATAAAAATTCTGTAAAACTTCATCACGTGTTTGCTATGCTGTAGATTTTTGTCTTGGTTTGAAAGACAGGTATTTGCTAAGGAAAGGAAAGAATCCCTTTCCTGAGATGGAGAGTGCAACTCCCTCCCTTCCAATTATTATAGTTTCAAATCAGAGGCTTTCAGGCAGAAGATATGGGGATAGGAATGACAGTTCTTTACTAATACATCTAACAAGGCAAACAGCAGAAACAACAACAGCTATAAAAATTGACAACAAAACAGAACAGTATAGCTCCGTTCCAGTCCTTTTTGGCCGCAGACTCCCTCTCCCTGCGCTCAGTTACCAGTGGTGGGGGCAGGGCAGGTCCTGCTCAGCTGAAGGGGGCTGGGTGATGGCGGCCCAGGTGTGAGAGGGATGGAGGAGCGACTCCCTCCTCACGGTGTCGGTCGTGGTGCTCAGCAGAGTGCCCGGAGGTAGTAGGATGAAGTGGGAAGGCAGCAGAGCGATGTCCGATAGCAGGGAACGTGGCTCCTGGCTTTGGGATTGCGGGGAGGATGCTAGGTAGGAGCCCCAGCTGTCTTCCTTCCACCCCACGAGAGAGCGAAAGAGCGTGCCCCGACCCCCCGTCCCACCTTTCCTTTTCTGGTATTCCCCCTGTCCCCACCCCCCTGTGAGAGAAAACTGTTACTACTAAGCTGTAGCCACAAATACTTAGCATAACAATGGGGAAAATTCCACAGAAAGAAAAGGGATAAACTGGTCTTGATCTTAACCCTCCTTGAGACAAAAAAGGACCTCTTTCACCAAGCATACATCTTCCTTTCTCCACATTTTCCCCCTGGTCTCTGATTACTGAAGATTGGTCTTGCTAGTAAAGCCTAAGGTAAAGAAGGCATTCAGTACCTCAGCTTTTTCTGTGTCTTGTGTCACCAGGTCCCCTGTCTCATTCAGTAAGGGGCCCACATTTTCCCTGTGTTGGTTTTGCACGACCCCATTTTTTGGTAGCGAGGGGACCACAGAGGTGGCTTCTGTGAGAAGCTGCTGGAAGCTTCCACCATGTTCAACAGAGCCAATCCCTGATGACTCTGAAGATGGACATGCTGCTGGCCAAAACTGGGCCAATGAGAGAGGTTGGTAATGCCTCTGTGATAGCATATTTAAGAAGAAAATCAAAACAAAGTCACACAGTTTTGCTTCTAGTCAGAAAAGAGTATGAGGTGAGAACATGTCAGGGAAAACAACATGGCGACACCAAGGTCAGTGGAGAAGGAGGAGGAGGAGGTGCTCCAGGCACAGGAGCCAAGATTCCTCTGCAGGCCGTGGTGAAGACCATGGTGAAATAGGTCGTCCTCCTGCAGCCCAAGGGGATACATGGGAGGTGCAGAGATCCACTCACAGCCTTTGGGGGAGGTGCCCATACTGGAGCAAGTGTGATGCCTAGAGGAGCTGGAACAGAGGCTAGACAGAGGAATAAAATGGATATTTATTGAGGGGCCTTCAAAGGCCACACCCTGGCAGTACCAGTGCCACAGTCGTGGCCCTGCCCGGATGGCTCCAAGATGGAAGCAAAAGAGGGCTTGATCACGAGATGTCACATTTTTATAGATTTTAGTCCATTTGCATACAGAAGTCAACTGTCCAATTAATAGCCTCAAATCATGAAGTTTCATCCTCCTTGCTTGCTTGCTTGCCCACCCTCCTCTTTTTACATTGTTTATGCTTAGGGCCTGAAGTTTGAAGAGGTTGTTCTTGAGTCCCCAGCTGGAATAGGGCTGTTTTGTCTTCACCACCCTGTGAAAAGATCCTAGTAACCCTTAATATAAAACTAAAAGCTATACACCAAAGCAGAACAGAAAAACTTAAAACTTAAGGCATCAGGTGGATGCCTGGAGGAGGCTATGATCCAGTGGAAGACCTGGTGGAGAGAGACAGCCCCTGCTTCCAGACTGGAGCAGCCTGTCCTTGGAGGACTGCACCCTGTGGAAAGAGAGACCCACGTCGCAGCAGTTTTGGGAGGGCTGTCTGCCCATAGGAGGGACTCACGTTGCAGCAGGTGTGGTAGGACTGCTGCTCGTGAGAGTGGACCCATGATGGAGAAGTTCACAGAGAACTGTCTCCCATGGGAGGGACCCCACGGTCTCACAGGGGAAGGACTCCTCTCCTGGAGCAGCGGAGGAAAATCTCGGTGATGAACTGACCTATAAACCCCCATGCCCTGTCTTCCTGTGCTGTTGGTGGGAAGGAAGGAGAGGCTGGGGGGATAAAAAGATGTTTTAAGGGCTTATTTTACTTCTCATTATCCTCTTCTGATTCTGTTAGTAATAAATTCACTTTACAACTTTAAGTTGAGCCTATTTTGCCCTTGAAATGTTTTCTCCTGGTCCTTAACTCATGAACCCTTCATTATTATTTTTTTCCTCTCCTTTGCCCAGCTATGGCAGGGGAAAGTGAACGAGCAACTCTTGTGGATGCCTGGCGTTGGGCCAGTGTCAAACCACAACAATCCTAGCCTTCCTTTTGTCATTTGTGTTTTTAGAGAAGCCCTTCTTGTTTGTGACATCCCTGCTCAGATTTAATTAGATTTGACCTTTAGGTTTCCTAACCTCATCCCTGTATGCTTGGATAGTATTTCTGTTTTCCTCCCTAGTTGCCCATTCTTGATTTCACCCTCTGTAGGCTTCCCTATTGTGTTTTGAGCTTGGCCAGGAGCTCCTTGTGCATCCACATAGGCCTCCTGAGATTTGCCCGACTTCCTATTCCTTGGGATGGAGCTCTCTTGAGCTAGGAGGAGGTGATCCTTGAATATTAAACAGCTTTTTTGGACCCCTCCTACCTCCAGGGCCTTATTCCATGAGATCTTTCTAAGGAGAACTTTGAAGTTCTTTCCTCAAGTTCAGGTCTGTGTTGCTTGCATTTCACCATCCCTCCTTCCCCTCAGGAGCCTGAACTTCATCATCTTATGGTCACTGAGGCTAAGGCTGCCTTTGACTTTCACATCCCCATCAAGCCCCTCCTTGTTGGTGAGTATGAGGTCTATCAGAACACCTCTCCCTGTTGACTTCTCTGTCATTTGGAGGAGGAAGTTATCCTAAATGCATTGCAGGAACCTCCTGGATTGCTTATCCCTTGCTGTGTTATCCCTCTAACAGATATTGGAGTGGTTGAAATCCCCCATGAGGACCAGGGCCTATGAATCTGAGGCTGCTCCTAGCTGTCTGTAGAAGGCTTCATCCACTTGTTCTTTCTGGTGAGGCAACCTGTAGCAGACCCCCACTATGTGCTAGTGAGGTCCTTCGGTCTGCCGTCTCAGTGGAGGTAGGGGATGGAGATCCACACGGCAGCAAAGATACAAGGGTTATTGATGTGACAATATCAAGACCCTTACTAAAATCCAGAAAACCTAAATCTAGTGCTTTCCCTTCATCCACTAGGATGGTGACTACATCATAGAAGAATATAAAATTATTTAGACAGGACTTTGCCTTTGTGAACCTGTTGTACCTGTGTTCTGGCCTTCTGATGTTGACAGATTCTTTTTACACTTTCTCACACTTTCTTCTAAACAATGATTGTTTTGCATTCCTCTTTGGAGGAAGAGAGCATTGATGGACATGTGATGAACCAATGGAGTCAAGAGGTCTCATCATCACAGTCCAATCTATGCTCATTGTTGAAATTCTATAAATAGACATGTAATGTAAATAAAGAAGTCTTTTCCTGCTTGAGTTCCTTGGAGTCAGGTGTAAGTCTCTCTCTCTCTCTGTGTGGTAGCATCACAGCACCACATGAACCCATGCTTACTATACCTGACCATTGTATTGTTCTTTCAATGCCTTACAATAGCATCCAGTATAATCTTCCCCACAATTTTTCCAGGAACTGAGGTTAGACTAACCGGTCTGTAGTTTCCTGGGTCTTTCTGCATGCCCTTCTCATAAAGTAGAATAATACCAGCTAGCTTCCAGTCAGCAAAGACCTCCCAAAACTCCCCAGACCTTTGACAGATGATTGAGATGGATCCTGCCATAACATCCACTGCCTCCTTCAGTACTCTGCAATGAATCTCATCAGGCCCTATGGACTTAAGAACATTCAGATGATACAACTGGTCCCTCGCAATTTCAGTGTCCACAAATGGAAAGTCACTGTTCCCACACTTGTGGTTCTCCAACTCAGGGGACCAGGCAGCCTGAGGTCTACCAGTATTATTCAAGACTGAGGTAAAAACTTCATTGAATGCCTCTACTTTTCTTCTTCTCTGTTAGGTGACTGTCTTCAACAAGTCTTGGTCCAACTCTTCAGAAGGGACACACAAGGAAGGAGAGGCAGTGGGTTAGTCCTGTATGTTACAGAGTGTTTTGATTGTCTGAAGCTTAATGATGGTGATGATAGGATTGAGTGTTTATGTGTAAGAAATGGGGAGAAGGCCAACAAGGAAGATATCCTGGTGTGAGTCTGTTCCAGACTACCCAACCAGGATGAAGAGGCAGATGACATATTCTGTAAGCAGCTGGGAGAGTCTTGTGGTGTCTGGACCATGTTTTGGTGTGAGACTTCAACTTACCAGATATCCACTGGAAATACAACATAGCAGAGAGGAAAGAGTCTAGGAGGTTCCTGGAGTGTGTGGAAGAGAACTTCTCGACACAGTTGATGAGGAAGTCAACCAGGGGAGGTGCCCCACTGGACCTGCTATGTGTGAACAGAGAAGGACTGGTGGGTGATGTGATGGTTGAGACTGTCTTGGGCACAGTGATCACGAAATGAGTTTTTGATTCTCAAAGGAGAAGGGTTAGCAGAACTGCCACCTTGGACTTCCAGAGGGCAAACTTTGGCCTGTTTAGGAGACTGATTGACAGAGTCCCTTGGGAGGCAGTCCTTAAGGCAAAGGAGTCCAGGAAGTCTGGATGTGCTTCAAAAGGAAATTTAAAGGTGCAGGAGCAGGCCATCCCCATGTACCAAGAGACAAGCCAGCAGGGAACACCAGCCTGGCTGAACAGAGAGCTTTGTCTGGAACTCAGGGAGCAAAAGATAGGTTATGACCTTTGGAAAAGGGGACAGGCAACTCAGGAGGATTACAAGGATGTTGTGAAATTATGCAGGGAGAACATTAGAAGGGCCAAAGCCCAAATATAACTTAATCTGACTACTACTGTAAAATACAACAAAAAATGTTATATAAATTCATAAGGAAGAAAAGGAGGGCCAAGTAGAATCTCCATCCTTTACTGGATGTAGGGGAAAACAGAGTGACAAAGAATGAGAAAAAGGCTGAGGTACCTAATGCCTTGGTCTCCGGGTACCCAGCCCCCTGATCTTGAAGACAGGGACTGGGAGTAGAATGAAACCCCCATAATCCAAGGGAAATGTTTAGCAATCTGCTACACCACTTAGACACACCCACAAGTCCATGGGGCCAGATGGACTCCACCCAAGATTACTGAAGGAGCTGACAGAAGTGCTCACCAAGCCGCTTTCAATCATTTACCAGCAGTCCTGGCTAACCAGGGAGGTCCCAGTTGTTATAAATGAGAGACAAAAGTCTCGATATTCAGCAAAATTTAGATTGCTTTATTTGATATAGAAAGAACAAGCAGCACGCTGGGGAACGTGAGGGGTCACTGCCCACTTCACACTCCACTGAACCTTGGTTTGCAGCCTCTTCTTATACTGTGGTTTCTCGTTGTAATCAAAAATTTTTTGGTTTTTTGCTGTCATAATTTTGCCAGGTAAGCAGTGGTGGTCGAATAAACATCCTTACACAAATTCACAAAGCCTTCAGGCGATAATCAGTCACAGATAGCCATCTGGTCCTTGTAGATAACCACCAGAGAAGTTCTGGAAGTCTGGTCCTTGAGATAAGCAGTATTGATCAGACAAAGGCAGGAAGGGCTATTGGGAAGTCTGATTTTGCAAGCTGATAGCTGATACAACTTATTTGGAAAACATAACATAATATAATGTAACATAATACAACATAATATAACAAGGTGATTTTAAACAGAATGATTTTTTCATATAATTTCCTTTATCTAGTGTCCGTGCTTCACTTCAGAGCTTAGTATTCTGGTTTATACAAACCCCAATGCTTTTGTGATCAGCTAACCTCCAGTCAACTGTGTGATAATTGATAAAAATTCGTGTTAATGTGATGCCCATCTACAGGAAGGACAAGAAGGAAAATCGAGGAACTATACAAGGGGAAGATCATGGAGTAGATTATCTTGAGCGTCATCAAGCAGCACATACAGGACAACCCAGGGATCAGGCCCAGCCAGCATGAGTTTAGGAAAGGCAGGTCCTGCTTGACCAACCCGATTTTCTCCTATTACAAGGTGATTCACTTAGTGGATGAGGCAAAGGCTGGGGATATTGTCTACCTGGACTTTACTCAAGCCTTTGACACCATGTCCCACAGCATTCTCCTGGAGAAACTGGCTGCTCATGGCTTGGACAGGTGCATTCTTCACTGGGTAAAAAAACTGGCTGGATGGCCAGGCCCAGATAGTCGTGGGGAATGGTGCCACATCCAGTTGGGGCTGGTCACTAGTGAGATTCCCCAGGGCTCAGAATTGGGGCCAGCCCTGTTTAATATCTTTATCAGTGGTCTGGATGTGGGGATTGAGGGCACTCTCAATAAGTTTGCAGATGACACCAAGTTGGATCGGGAGTTTTTATGTGCTGGAGGGCAGGAAGGCTCTTCAGAGGGATCTGGACAGGCTGGATTGATGAGCCGAGGCCAATGGTGTGAGGATCAAGGCCAAGGGCTGGGTCCTGCCCTTGGGTCACACCAATCCCCTTCAGCTCCAGGCTGGGGCAGAGTGGCTGGAAAATGCCTGGCAGAAAAGGCCCTGAGGGTGCTGGTAACAGCAGTGTGACATGAGCCCAGGTTTACCCACATGTGCAAGAGGTCAATGGCACCTGGCCTGTATCAGAAATAGTGTGGCCAGCAGGACTAAGGCACTGTACTGGGCACTGCTGAGGCACCTCCAGTCCTGGGGGCAGTTCTGGGCCCCTCATGACAAGAGAGATATCGAAGGGCTGGAGCATGTCCAGAGAAGGGAGCGGAGCTGGGGAATGGTCTGGAGTACAAGGAGAAGCTTAGGGAGCATGGGGGGGCTCAGCCTGGAGTAAAGGAGGCTCAGGGGGGACCTTCTTGCTCTCTCCAACACCCTGACAGAAGAGTGGAGCCAGGTGGAGGTCAGGCTCTGCTCCCAGGTAACAAGTGACAAGATAAGTAAATCTCTCTAGATGATAGGCCAGATATTAACATCATATTTGAAAATATGCCACCATTCTTAGTTCTATATGCAACACGGACAAAAAGGAGGGGAGAAAAAAAAAGAAAGGAACACGTTTAAGTTTCTAGCTCGAACTAACATTTTTTGTGTTTGTCCTTTGAGCAATATCTAAATGTTACAGAAAAATATGTGTATAATTGTTGGGGGTTGAATTGTTCCCTTTTCTTTCTGTGGAATTTATCCCATTGTTATGCTAAGTATTTGTGGCTACACCTTAGTAACTACAATGTTCTCTCGAAGGGGGGTGGGTGGATGGGGGGAGACCGGAAAAGGAAAGGTGGGAGAGGGGTCTGGGGGGGACTCTCGCTGCTCGCTTCGCTCGTGAAAGGAGGACGGCCCGTGCTCTGAGCTAGCATCTCCCCTGCCATCCCAGCGCCAAGATCCACGCTCCCTGCCGTTGGACATCGCTCTGCTCCTCTCCCACTTCATTCTACTACCTCCGGACACTTTGCCGAGCACCACGACCGACACCGTGAGGGGGGAGTCGCTCCTCCATCCCTCTCACCCCTGGGCCGCTGCCGCCATCACCCAGCCCTCTTCAACTGCGCGGGACCTGCCCTGCCCCCAGCACCGGTAACTGAGCGCAGAGGGAGATGGAGCCTGTGGACAAAAGAGACTGGAACTGAGTTATACTTTTCTGTTTTGTTGTCAATTTTTATAGCTGTTGTTGTTTCTGCTATTTTGCCTTGTTAGATATCAGTAAAGAACTGTTATTCCTATCCCCATATCTCCTGCCTGACAGCCTCTGATTTGAAACTAAAATAATTAAAGGGGAGGGGGTTGCACTCTGCATCTCAGGAAAGAGGTTCTCGCTTTTCCTTAGAAAATACCTGTCTTTCAAACCAAGACAATAATAAAGTAGAATTTCTTACAAAATGCTTCATTTTAACTTCAACGTCGTGCTTGGTAAAAGTAAGAAATTGAAGACTACTCAGCAATACCTAATATTTTTTGCTTTTATCTGCTCTAAGATTAATCTCTTCTATGATTCTGTGCTGGTTTTGTGGGAGAGATTATTGTGACATTGCAGTGAGAACTCATTAGAAAGGTTCTTTTTTTTATAATCAATAGCTATTACTAATCTCTCAGCCTTTTGTTTTACTTTGTAGCAGAAGGATTAGAGATTGTTCTGAAGCTATCCTCAGGGTTGCTGGCTGTTTTCTCAACAGTGCCAGAATATTAAAGAATGTTAGCAGTATACACTAGTGATGATTGTTGGTCTTTAACTCTTATTGTGCCAGGCTTAAGAGGTTATGTTTATCTTGTTAAAAACATCAATTTGTCTTTTTTTCCTCCCTCCTGTGACAATTGATAAAAGATTCGTGTTAATCACAAAAGCATTGGGGTTTGTATAAACCAGAATACTAAGCTCTGAAGTGAAGCATGGACACTAGATAAAGGAAATTATATGATTAAATAATTCTGTTTAAAATCACCTTGTTATGTTATATTATGTTGTATTATGTTACATTACAATATGTTATATTATGTTTTTCAAATAAGTTGTATCGGCTACCAGCTTGCGAGATCGGACTTCCCAAAAAGCCCTTCCTGCCTTTGTCTAATCAATACTGCCTATCCCAAAAACCAGACTCCCAGAACTTCTCTGGTGGTTATCTACAAGGACCGGATGGCTATCTGTGACTGATTATCACCCAAAGGCTTTGTGAATTTGTGAACAACGAGAACCCACAGTATAAGAAGAGGCTGCAAACCAAGGTTCAGTGGAGCGTGGAGTGGGTGGTGACCCCTCGCGTTCCCCAGCGCGCTGCTTGCTCTTTCTATATCAAATAAAGCAATCTAAAATTTTGCTGAATATCGAGACTTTTGTCTCTCATTTATAACACTCCTTTTGGTTCTTATTATGTAAACTGACTTAAAGTTTCCCTAAAGACACACGGAAAAGTTTTTGTTTTGTTTCTAGAGGAACCGAAGTTTAAAGATGGGGGATCCCTCCCCCCTCTTCTACATGATGGAGGTTTCAGGGAGCATCTGTTAAAAGGCATGGCTACAGTCTTTGTGTTGAAAGGTGTATCTGCTGCCGGGGTTTTCTGATGCCGATAGGCTGGCTGGTGATGAACAAAGGACTTTGGAATCTGTCAGGGGAATGGAGTGTCTTCTTTGGGAAGAGAGATGACTCCTAAGGGATGAAAATGGCAGATTTGAGGGGGATCTCCTTTCTACTTCCTCATTCTCCTGATGGGAGGTGACTGTTTTGATTGAGTCAGTAGAACTGTGTAAGACTGTTGCTGGAATTAATAAACACATTTATATTACTAGAGTTAAAAGAACTTTTGGAGATCTTTGCAAATAATTGTTCCGGAAGAAAAGGTGCTATTTTGACAGAAAAAGAGAACAGGTACTATTGGGGATTGTCCTGGTTCTGTCCAGGACAGGGTTAACTTTTGCATTAGCTAGGTATATATACATCTAGTTGGAAGGTGTAGAATCTGGGCATGAGTAGATCGTATAGAATAAGGGGTGGATATTGTCCTGATTCCATTCAGGACAGGGTTAATTTTTGCAGTAGCTGGGACCTGGGACTGGGCATGGCTAGGACATGGAGGTTATTCTGTACCACCTCATGCCATTGCTGGGGGCAGGGGAAAAGGACTGTCTTCTGAGGAGAAGGGGTTCCTTCCAGTCAAGTAAACATGGTGGAGGGAGCCATCTGGTATTGTCGATTGTCAGTGGGTGGCTTTTCTGTGAAAATTTTTTCTTTTCTTGTGCCCTCTGTCATTAGTATTGTTGCTGTTCCTGTTGATTTTATCTCATTGCTCTTTCCAGTAAATTGTTCTTATATCAACCTGTGACCTATGCCTTTTGTGCCTTCAATTCTCCTCTGCATCCTGCCACAAGTGGAAGGAGGAAGGAAAAAGCAGGGAGCAAGAGAGAGCAGTGTGTGGTTTGGAGAGTCTTGGGGAGTACCATTGCTAAACCATGACAGGGAGGCGAGGTAAATCATAGAAAATAAGGATAATGGTGCTTAGATAATGGTGTTTTGGGTTTTTGTATCATCCAAGGGAAAAAATAATCTTGTATACCAGAGATGAATCTGAGACAAAGTGAGGCCATGTTGATCACAGGTAAGAAACTATGAGCCACTGCGTGCAGTTGTCTGAGCTTAAATGGCTACTTGCAAAATTCAGAGGAGTAGGGCAACTTAATGTGTCTTAAAGCTTCAGTGAAGCAGAGGCTTATAAGTCTTGAAAGTGTGATGAACACATTCAGCAGAGCTGTGACTTGTTTGGCTGAGATGAGAGAACTAAGCTTGGGTTACAGATAGTGAAAAATAAATTAATTGCTTTTCTGTGAAGTGCTCCAAATGCAGGAGTCATTTGCCCCATGAGAAAAATAAATGTTTTCAGGTCTAATGGATTTGGGTAAAGAAGACATGGTGCGGTGGTTCACTCACTACTGTAATTTGGTCTCCGAACAGATAGTAACTTCTTCAGCAGTGTTTTGTAGGGACACATATTGAGAAAGCAAGAAAATTACAGCCTGAAAAATATTCCAGGCCAGAGCTTCTCAACTCTGTTCCCAGCCGATAAGCTGGTCCAGCTGTAGGCTAGGGAGAATTTCTCCCAGGGTGATATCTTGGTCAAAATAAAAAGGAATTAATAATAAAGATAGAACACCTGTTGTGGTGCATGACCAGGCCCTGGGAATGGGGTGTCTTCTCCCTGAAACAATCATCTTTTCTCTACTCTTGGAGTTGCGAGTCATGCTATAAAACCAAGTGTGTTTCTGAATAAACTTGTCTCTTTCTTTCCTATCATGAAAGATGACCATGTAGGTGTGCATCTTATTTCTGCCGCACTTAAAGGGTTAAAACGCCTTTCCACGGCTATGGTGTTTGATCTGGTGTTTGTAAATAAGAGCTGGAGTATCTTAATCATTGTAGTTTTGCTAACTGAAAAAAATCTGGTGCACCATTTTTTCCTTTTTTGGTTTTGTTGTGGTTTTTTTTGTTGTTGGGGCTGGGGGAAACAGATATTGCAGTGAGTACAATAATATAGATTAAACATGTGGAGTGTCTGTGTGCTCACTGTCCAGAAATAGACTGGCCAGAAGTTTATTTTAGTAGGCTATATGACAAGGCATTATTTTATGCAGTGTCCTCTCTTTGTGCCCTAGAGTTTTATATTGAACATAAATGTCTGGGTTTTGGGAGCAAGGAGCTGCATTGTGGGAGGAGGCCATGAACAGCCAGTTCCAGCCAGTTCTAAAAATTTGAAAGAACCCATTGAGAGCCAAACTTTCAAAGAATCAGAGGAGCATATGGTGCCCCTGCTCAAACATATTTAAGGACAATTGCCAATAGGGGTAGAAGGCTCACTCTTGAAAGGTGCTCCATGCAGGAGCATTTACACCCTCAAAAGGGACTTTGGCCCATGGTAGAACCCACACTGGAGCAGAGCAGTTAGAAGCAAAGAGCAGTGAAGGAAGATGAGTAAGAAATAAGGAAGGGCAGAAAGAAGCTGACAAGAAACTAAATTAAATAAAATTCCTTGAACTGAGACTGTTTTGCCTGCAGCAGATTTTCATCTTACTATAGAAATAGTTTTACATTTTACAGTAAAAAATTGAATTTTCACACTATAATGGTTTTGTCTGCTATTATGTCTTGGACCTCTGGAACTCCTAGGTTATCTTGGCCCAGTGCAATGTGTGGGAAACTTAATAAATGAGTTATCACTTTAAAATAATAGGTTGCTTTTGTACCCAATTGCTGTACAGGGCAAGAGGGTCTTAGCCTTTTGCATTTCTTGAATTTTGTCTGTCGTCTTGTTTATGGCAGTACATAAGCTAAAAGTCTAGTGATAAATTCCACCGCAGTGTTTTGTGAAATGGGATTAATTGGTCACATATTGAACTCGAACTTGCCAAATTTTGTTACTTTATACATTACAGTATATAGATGTTTGGGATTAATAATGAAGTTATGAAGTGTTTATGAAGATCACTGCTATTTATGTTTCCATTGTATTTTTGTAGTATTCTTATTATTTTTATTGCCCATCCCTTCCTCAAACTCCTATCCCATCAAAGATATGTACCCAATGACAGATGGTAATGGAAGTCTTACAGTTATAACTAAAAGTGGAGATGTTCTTGGTGTTTGGTGGAATTAATTCCAATGTACAGCATTCTATTTTCAATACACATATTTAGATCTCAGTTTGAAATTATGTTTATGTTTTCCACTGAAGTTAGGAATTACAATATTTTGAAAAGAAAGACAAGTGTTTTCATTTTAAAGTTGGTTTTTTTTTTTTTTATTAGCTGCTAATGAAACTCACAGGACTTTCTCAGCTTCCAAGAAGGTTAGAGTGAGTCTTATAGAAGCAGAAACCACTGTTTTCTATTTGTAAGTTTCAGTGAATGAATGTTTGGGAATAATGTGGTTGTTCTTCTAGCATATAGCTGCTAGAGAAACAGACTTGCTAACAACAGCTCTCTCCCGAGTAATGGAAAAGCCTAGAGGACAAAGTCCATTGAAACAGTAGTCATTTGTCAGAAGGTTGACTGTGGCATTGCTAACAGCAACCTGCAAGTTACCTAGATAGGTCTTTCTTTGACTCAAAATTGCCTTGATGCCTTTTAAATATTGCGTTTTAGACTGCAGTAATTATGGAATTTCTGGAAATCATTAAGTTCTTGAGACATTGAGTCAGCTACTGAGAAGAAATTAACTATCCTAGCTGAAACCAGGACAATAGTGATAGGAAGCTTGGGGTTAATATATTTTCAGAATTCACTGAAGGAAATTTCTGTAAAAACAAGCAAAAACCCCTCTGAAACACAACCAAACAGGGAAAACCAAAACAAAACCCCTCCTCTTTTATTCTCCTTTCCTTGTTTTTCTTTCAGAATTTTCTAATGCAAAAGATAATTATTGAACCATGGAGGTGCTGCAGTGCGATGGCTGTGACTTCCAAGCTCCATCCTATGAAGACCTAAAAGCTCACATTCAGGATGTTCATACTGCTTTTCTGCAGCCAACAGATGTCTCTGAGGAAAACCAAAACCCTAGCCACCTGAGGTCTGACTCCATGAATGCTAGCAACCAGACTGAGATAGAATTTTCTTTTGTAAAGGATGAATTTACAACTGCAGATGAAATAGCAGGTAAACCTCAACCCTAAGTCCCTATCTCACGTGACATTTCAGTGCATTTTAATTGGTATGTTTCAGTGTGTTTTTAAAAACTGTTACCTTTATCACTATAGTAGTGAAGTGGATGATGTTTAGTTACAGACAGATTTTTTCTGTAAATGCAAATGTGTGGATTTGTTGCCCTGCTATTTTTCATGTTTTATAATATTGCTTCTTTTACGTTCTTTACACCACCATGAGCTCTAGAAGAGTTTTGAACTTTATTAGTGGACCTTTTTATTTCAAGAAGCTTATTTTGGGAATTGTCTATCCCAAATTACATACCATCTGTTAGTTTTCTGACCATTCTTGTATGCACAGGTCTAATAATAAATAAATGAGGGAATCCTAGTGTGATTAATGTGTTCAAGATGTGTGTGTATTCATATGCATACAGGGTAGGTGGGGGGAAATGGACTAATTTTACTTATTTACATATTTACTTTTTAATTCTTATTTTAGGGCAAAATGCAACAACTCAGATGGGAACTGGAAGTTGTTATAGTCAGAGCCAAAGTTTTTATGGTCAGCATAAGGCTCCAAATCCTAAACCAACCAACAAGTTTTTCCAGTGCAAATTCTGTGTGCGTTACTTCCAATCTGAAAACCTCCTCATAGAGCACACTCGAAAGGTTCATGGAGCACAGGCTGGGGGGAGCTCAGTAGAGTCACACACTGCTGGATCCTTAAATTACAACATCATGATGCACGAGGGATTTGGTAAAGTTTTCTCTTGCCAGTTCTGCACCTACAAATCACCAAGGCGCGCAAGGATTATTAAGCACCAGAAAATGTATCACAAAAACAATGCCAAGGAGAGTTTAACTCTTACTACTGCCTCTGCTGTATCTGAATTGACATCTGCCTCTGTGCCAGTGCAGGAACCCAGTAAGGAATTGCCTGAAGAGGTGGTAGAACAGAGCATTTTGGAGTCCATGGTCAAACCTCTAACAAAGTCCAGAGGCAACTTTTGCTGTGAATGGTGCAGTTACCAGACACCTTGAATGGAGCGCTGGTGTGACCATATGATGAAGAAGCACCGCAGCATGGTAAAAATATTGTCAAGTTTGAGGGAGGAACAAGACAGAACCAGTGTGCTTGATATGCAGAGTGCCCAGAATGCCTCCCCAAACTCTACTTATATCTCTATGAGTATGACAGGATGTGATATGTTGAATGTTGATGTCTCAAATGTCAAAAGCTCTATGAGCGATTCCCTTATCAGGCCCAACTCTTCTATATCCTCCAAGTTTTCTTCCGTGTCTTATCATCAAATGAAGTCTAAATTACCTCACAACTTGGACATAGTTAATTTGTCTGACAGATCCCACTATGGAGTTGCTGACATGACAAATTCTGCTGACTTGGAAACAAGCAGTATGCTAAATGACTCCAGCTCAGACGAAGAGCTAAATGAACTGGACAGTGAGAGTGGCTTGAATTCAGTGGACAACCAGACTTCAGGAATATCTGCAGAGAAACTGATGGGATCTGATGGGAACAAACTGTTGGAAAAAAAAGGGATTCCCTTTAGAAGATACACGAACAGATTCAAATGTCCTTTTTGTCCTTTCCTCACAATGCACCGCCGAAGCATCTCCCGTCACATTGAGAATATCCACCTGTCTGGGAAGACAACTGTATACAAATGCAATGAATGTCCTTTCACCTGTAAGAGTTCATTAAAACTTGGAGCTCATAGGCAATGTCACGCAGGTACAATATCAGACTGGGACACTGTGAATTCTCAGAGTGAAAACATTGTCTCCTCTTTGAATGACAACATGGTTTCTTATGAAAGTGGAAATATAAATGGAAGAAAATCAGCTGGGATGATGGAAACAGTGCAGCAGCAACAGCAGCAGTTGCCTCAACCCCATTCACAGCATCCTTATAAGTGCACAGTGTGTAACTATTCTACCACTACTTTAAAAGGCCTCAGAGTTCATCAGCAGCATAAACATTTATTTTGTGACAACTTACCAAAATATGATGGACTGCCATCCAACATGCCACAAGAGAATGAGGCAGATGGTCTCACCTCACTCAGCACAGCGAAGAAAAGCCAGACCTCAATTCTTGGTCTCTCCTCTAAAAATAACTTTGTGGCTAAGGTCACTCAGAAGGTGTCAAATGACTTCCCTTTGGATCTCTCACCGGTGAAGAAAATAACTAGAATTGATGAAATAGCAAGCAACCTGAAGAGCAAAATAAACCAAAACAAGCAGCAAGAAGATGCTGTGATTAATGTAGAGGATTATGAGGAAGAGGAGGAAGATGGGGTGGAGATAGAAGTGGAATTAGAGAAGAAGAACAAGCAAAACCAATGGTGGAGGTTTCTAGTTCTTATGCACCCCAGCAAATGTGGGGGAGAGAGACTAATGATTCCCAGAAGGATGCAAACTTCAGAAACATGCATCATAATTATAATTCCACCAATGGAGCAGAGATCGAGCTCACTTTATCTGAAGATGAGGAAGATTATTTTTCTTCTATTAACATGAAAAATCGACAGAGCCCTAATGCCTCTGTTCTAGGAAGCCAGCCAAATACAAATGACCCTGATAAGGACAATGAAAATGTGGAGATTAATGTCTCTGGCAGGTGTTACTTTTGTAAACACTGTGATTTTAGCAACAAATCTGCCAGGAGTGTTAGCACCCACTACCAACGGATGCATCCCTACATAAAATTCAGCTTTAAGTATATCTTGGATCCAAATGATCACAGTGCAGTATACAGATGTCTTGAATGTTATATTGACTATACAAACTTTGAAGACCTGCAGCAGCACTACGGAGAGCATCACCCTGAAGCTATGAATGTATTGACCTCTGATCACTCTGATTTGATCTACCGTTGTCACTTCTGTTCTTACACTAGCCTGAATGTTAGAAGCCTGATACCACATTACCAAAGAATGCATCCAACAGTGAAAATTAACAATGCAATGATATTTTCAAGCTATGTTGTTGAGCAGCAAGAAGGGCTAAACTCAGAATCTCAAACACTGAGAGAGATCTTGAATTCTGCTCCAAAAACTATGGCAACCTCCATCCCTGTGGCTCATGGTACTATTGTGCCAGCAAGTTTTAACAAAAGTGCCACAAAGACTTTTAGTCTTGAATATGAAAATCAGAAGGCACCCTCGGTCCGTTCTGTGATTGTTTATGACTGTGATGTGTGCTCATTTGCAAGCCCTAACATGCATTCAGTTCTGGTGCATTACCAGAAAAAACACCCTGAAGAAAAAGCATCATATTTCAGAATTCAGAAGACCATGCATATAGCATCTGTAGACAGGGGCTCTGCCCTGGCTCAAATGTCTTTTGAGATGGGAGTGTTTGTGTCCCCCAAACTGTCCAACTTGTCTTCTCAACCTCCACCTTCCCCACCATTGCTCCCAAACCTTGCTTCTGAACTCTACTATTGCAAACACTGTTCATACAGCAACCGTTCAGTTGTGCGAGTGCTTGTCCACTACCAGAAAAGACATCCAGAAATAAAGGTCACTGCCAAGTACATCAGGCAGGCACCCCCTACTGTGGCAATGATGAAGGCTGGTGAGCTGCCACCTGGGATTCAGAAAAGGCCAGTGTCAGTGCAGCAGTTGAGCCAGGGCAGTTCTGAGAACTCTCTGAATCCCCCTGAGAATGAAATGTTTTTCTGCCAGCACTGTGATTATGGAAACCGGACCGTAAAAGGTGTGCTCATTCATTATCAAAAGAAGCATCATGATTTCAAGGCCAGTGCAGATGTGATTAGGCAGCACACAGCTACCATTAGAAGCCTTTGTGATCATAACCAGAAGAAATCATCTGGCAGCCTGCCTGCTCACATCTCCAGCACTGAACAGGACAAGACAAAGCTGAGAGCCCTCAAATGCAGGCAGTGTAGCTATACATCACCTTATTTCTATGCATTGAGAAAGCATATTAAGAAAGACCACCCGAATCTGAAGGCCACGGTCACATCCATTCTGAGATGGGCATTTTTGGATGACTTGATAGAAGCTGGTTATCACTGCGAATGGTGTATTTATTCACATGCAGAACCCCGTGGTTTGCTTGTGCATTACCAAAGGAGACATCCTGAACATTATGTTGACTATACATATATGACAACTAAACTCTGGGCAGGTCCAGATCCTTCCCCTCCTACCCTAGTGATGCCAACAGAGGAAAAGACCTATAAATGCAGAGACTGCATTTTTGAAGCATCTTCCATTTGGGACATTACTAATCACTACCAAGCTTTTCACCCTTGGACTATGAATGGGTATGAATCTGTATTGTTAGAAATCATTAAGGAGAAAGATGCTGCTAAGAAAATTGGCACACAACTTGATGAAGTTAGGTCCAGGATTAATTCTGAAAACCAGGTACTATCACAGATGGACCAGAACGTGGAGGACCCCAGCCTTTCCCATGAAAAAACTATTCAGCTGACTTCTGCAAACACTGCCATCTCCTCCACTCCATATCGCTCTACAGTTTGCCAGTCTGAGTACAATAACTTTCATGGCGTCCTGACACATTATGGCAAAAAGCATCCTGGCATGAAAGTGAAAGCTGCTGACTTTGCACAGGACATAGACATTAACCCAGGGTCTGTGTACAAGTGCAAACATTGCCCATACATTAACACACGCATTCATGGTGTCCTCACACATTACCAGAAACGGCACCCATCAGTAAAGGTCACTGCTGAAGACTTTGTGCATGATATGGAACAGTCGAATGACATTGCACAGAATGACATAGAAGAGATGAATAGGATTTTCAAGCAAGGCTACGGTGCATACAGGTGCAAACTATGCCCTTACACCCATGGCACACTGGAGAAGCTCAAAATTCACTATGAGAAATACCATGATCAACCTGATTTTGATGTTTTTGCTAAGTCACCACCTAAGTTGTCTGCCTCAGTGGAGCCAGACATGGTAACTGAAATCAAGGCCTCCCCAGAAATTGCTGCTAATAGTGTTGGAGAAATCTCTATCCCAGCACCTCATTTCTCCAGTTCTCACTTAGTGTCTCACACAGTGTTTCGGTGTCAGCTCTGCAAATACTTCTGTTCAACCCGGAAGGGGATAGCCAGGCACTACCGCATCAAACATAATAATGTTCGGGCACAACCAGAAGGCAAGAATAACCTTTTCAAGTGTGCTCTATGTTCCTACACCAACCCCATCTGCAAAGGGCTTGCAGCACACTACCAGAAAAGACATGACATTGATGCTTACTATACTCATTGTTTAGCAGCCTCCAGGACAGTAAGCGACAAACCCAATAAAGTGATCATTCCATCTCCTCCCAAAGAGGACAATCCTCAGTTAAGTGAGGAGCTGAAGAGGGCTGTGGAAAAGAAGTGCTCACTTTGTTCCTTTCAGTCTTTTAGCAAGAAAGGTATTGTGTCCCACTACATGAAGCGTCACCCTGGTGTTTTCCCTAAGAAGCAGCATGCAAGCAAGCTGGAGGGCTACTTCACTGCTGTGTATGCTGATGAACATGAAAAGTCAACTCCAGCTAAGGAAAGGAATAACTTTGAAAAGTTTGAGGTGGAGAGCAAGGCTCAGGAAACTGAGTCGCTTCCCTTCAGATGCATAAAATGTTTCAAGCTGTCCTTTGGCACAGCAGAGCTGCTGTGCATGCATTACACTGATCACCACAGCAAGGATTTGAAGAGAGACTTTACCATACTGGGAAGTGGTACCTGCTCTAATAATGTTGTGTACCAGTGCGAGCACTGTGATACTAAATTGCATAGGATGGCAGAGCTGACCTCACACTTGAATAGTCACAATGAGGAATTCCAGAAGCGTGCCAAACGTCAGGAGAGGAGGAAACAGCTTTTGAGCAAGCAGAAATATGCAGATGGTGCTTTTACAGATTTCAAACAAGAGAGGGTAAGGATCTATGTGTCTGGTCTCCTTCTCTGCTTCCTTTCCCCAGGGAGAAAAACAAACCAAAAGCTGTTCTATACCCCAAGAGGCTCCTTATTACTAATATCCACTTGCATGTTCACTTGAACAACCAAATGAATGCAGGTTAATGAGTGACTCAGTGTGTCAATGGGCTCTATAAATCAGTTACATATTCTGCTTTATTTTCTTCATTTTCCACCTAGGCTCCACAGGAAGCTATGCTCCTTCCAATTGTTTCCTTCAGGATTTTCCCTATCTTTCTTCCTTTCTCTCACTCTTATGGATGGCTATCTGTATCTTTTCCAAGGATGCTGTTTGTTGTCTCATAGATTTTTTTTAGAAAATATCCCGTTCCACTGCTCATTAATGTACCTTGAAATAACACAGTAATTCCTTTCTCAAGTTTATCTATTTCAGTACATTTTCTGGTAAAGAACTTGATGTTTATGTGCATCTATCCAATAACTTCAAACTTTTGGCAAGTGTTCCTGTGAATAGAAGACCAAATTCTACTACTCTTTTCTGTACCTTTCTCCCCACCCGGAGTAACTACTTGCTGTAGAAAAACATACAAGGGGGGGGGGGGGGGGGGGGAGGGGGAACTGTGAAAGACCACGGCTTGGTATTGTAAGTTAAACATGAACGGTCTTATAGGGGACTGCTATTATGCAGAAACTCAAGGTTTTTTCTGTGTACATCCTATCCACCTATTTTGAGGGCTTAAATAGAAGTCAGTGCAAATTGAGGTTGAAGTTTTGCACAATAGAATGTTGTAATGGGTTGACCTTGTCAGGACACCAGGGGCCCACCAAGCTACTCTATCACTCCCACTCTTCATCAGGACGGGGGGAAGAAAATAAGATGGAAAAGAACTTGTGGGTCAAGATAAAGGCAGGTTAATAAAGCAAAAGCAAAGGATGCACACAGAAGGAAGGGAAAACAAAAGATTTATTCTCTACTTCCCATCAGCAGGCAATGAGCAGCCACTTCCCAGGAAGCAGGACTTCAGCATGTCTAGTGGTTGCTCTGGAAGACAACATGTAATAATGAATGTCTGTGTCATCGTCCCTGTCCCCTTCCCCCCCTCCCCTCCCCGCTCCTTTCTCTTAGCTTTTATATCTTAGCGGACATCATATGGTAAGGAATAGCCCTTTGGTCAGTTTGGGCCAGCTGTCCTAGCTATATCTCCTTCCAGGGTCTTGCCCACCCCCAGTCTAAGGGTCTTTGGGGGTGGCAGGGGGAATGTTGAAACAGCACTGATGTTGTGCCAGTGCTGCTCAGCAGTAGCCAAAACACTGGTGTGTTCTCAACACCTTTCCAGCTCCCAATGCAAAGGACAGCACTGGGAGGGCTACTATGAGGAAATGAACTCCATGTCAGCCAGACCCAATACATATGTGTACACTAAAGGTTATTTCGCTAGTCTGAGTATATTCCTAAAAGTGAGATATTCAAAGCATGTTTCAGTATTACATTAATGTAACTGATTAATACTTGTGTGCTTCAATAGGCTTTTGGACACTTGGAAGATGCTTCAAACCCTAAGGAGAGGAAAGTAGTAGGCTACAAATGTAAATTTTGTGTGGAAGTTCATCCAACGCTCCGAGCCATCTGTAATCATCTCCGTAAGCATGTCCAGTATGGTAATGTTTCTTCTGTGTCACCTACAGTAAAGGTAAGAATTTTGTGAACTGGCAGCATTTTGTATTTGATATTAAGGCCTAACTGAAAACCCATAGAGGGCTCCCATGGAGACAAATGGGTTTTGTACTGGACATTCTGAACAGTTAAAAATGACATTCTAGTCTAATTCTTCATGTTTCTGCAGCACATTTTGTTTACTTTAATATGTTTTGACTTTCTTCTGCTCTTCATCTGGGGCACAAAAACTATTTAATTCTCATTTCTTATTTGACACAAAGGAACTGATATCACAGATGACTGAAAGACTTGATTTATGAGCAGGAGCTTCTCCCTCAGCTGTTCTGGGCTACTTTTCTGCTTTCTTAGACTCTTAAGGTGTGGGGAATTTTTTCCTTTTTTCCCCCTCCAACTCATATGCAAAAGAGAAATTATAGTGCTGCAAATACATATTGAAATATCCAGCTGAGCCGGGGTCCAATTTAAGGGGTTAATTGTCAATGTGCTGCTGTTTCCTCCCTATGCAAGTGGAGACCACCTAGAATGTCTGAGGACAGACTGTATAGGGGGAGTTCAGGTGTGGTAAGGTTGCAGGATCTGGTTATGCAGTTCTCCTTGCTGCAGTGAGTACTCAGCAAAATCTCATTCTGCATTCTGTGTGACCTAAAACATGCCTGTTTCATGACATTGACTACATGCTGTGTAAAGTTGCTAAGTCCATCAGAGTAAACAGTTGTACCTAAGAGCTTCCACTGTCCTTCCTTTAGCTTATCCAATACTACTGACAGAATGGGGTGCTTCCCTTCTATCAAATGATTCCTGCTCTTTCTCTGCTTCTCAAGTAAAGTTTATGGGGGGTCAATATCATCTTTTGAGCAAGTAGATACTACTTGCTCAACAGCAGGGAACAAAAACTAAAATACAAGACCCAAAAACCATGATATAAATATGCTTTTCGGTTTTAATGTTGCTGTAAAATGTGTGATGTGGTAATTAACACTTAGGAAAGGAACTAAGAGATGGGTCATTTGTTTTTTAATGTATATGCATATATATATGTAATTAAAGATGAAACTCTTATGCATAAGTCATTAGTGGAGTATGGTAGGGATACCTTTAGAAAGTGAATGCAGCAGGAAACAGATATTAAAGTTAATATGTAGGAGACACTGAGGGACAGAAGGGAGAGAGAATTGATGGCTTTGGGGGGGCAATATGTGTTTTTTAGCAGGAAGTTGAAGATTCTTCAAGAACAACTTTGGAGGGTTTGGAGGGAGCCAAAGACCCTGTGGAATTTACAGAAGCTGAATCTGGAACATCCTTGGAAGACGAGACCAGGCTTGGAGGCTACCACTGCAGCCAGTGTGACCAGGTTTTGATGTCTATGCAGGGTCTGCGATCTCATGAGAGGGGTCATTTGGCTCTGGCTGTGTTTACCTGGGAAGACAAGTACAGCTGCCAGTATTGCTCCTTTGTCTCTGCTTTCAGGCACAAGTAAGTTATGGCTTTTATTTAACAGAAGCACAGATTAGCATGGCTATTTTTTACATTGATTGACACTGAAGGAGAGCACACTCAATTTGATATCAAGCCACGTTTTTCTCTGTTCTCAGGATTTAGGTATTTTTTATGGCCCCAGACTTTTTACCATTGCCTGTGACTATAAAAAGTCCCATTTTTATATCTTCTCAAATTTGAGTTCTCTTTTTGTTGTGTGTAGGGGAAATGCACACCAAACAAAAGATGTCCACCACTTATGCAGTCCTGTCAAATGCATGATATTAAAAAATCCATAGAGGAAAAAGCATTTTCACTAGCCTTCCATGTAACTGCTTTATTTTTAAACAGTACCGTGACTTTTATTTGATTGAGAGAGATTTGATTTCTAGTGTTAAACAGTTATCACATACCAATCTTAGATTATTTATTTCTAATTTGTGTTATGCAATTTGAGTCTATGAACATAGTCTTGCCATCAGTGTGGCATACTTGAAATAGGTTGAGAAATTACCCCTTATCTGATGTGACCCTTGAAAAATGCATGATCATAATAAATAATCAAGCTCCTCATGACTTATTTCTTTGCCTACAGCTAGGAATCTTTACAATTCCTTTAATCAGATTTATTCATGGCTTGCCACAAAGAAATAATGTTTATTGCATTTTGTTTTTTTACTGGCATCCTAGACTGACAAACACACGTACATGTTTTCTGTAGCCTCTGGGGGGAGAAATGTCCCATCCCCCCATTCTATGTCCGCCCCTCTTCTCCTCAAAGAAGAGAGATCCAGGTGCTTGTTTAACATAAGCATTGATAGTGCTGTTAGTGACACCCTTAATTAAATTGGGTGAAGTTGTTACTGTTCTGTAATTAAAAGTATGTGGGAAAGAAAACACGATAAAAGAAATATTTATTAACCCTTGTGTTAGAAAAGCAGCATCTCTGTCAGTATCACAGCATGGTTCTTATGTGAATGAGCAACAGGGCATAGTCCAAGGGCTGGGCAAGCCTTGGCAATCTCTCATTAATATCCTGGATCTGAGCTGCTGCTAAGCAGTAAACTGCCCTGTACAGCAGGTCAGGTTGACATCTCCCCTGCAGAAGGGAATTTCCCACTACGATGACTCACCACTTCCCCCTGTTGTTGCTGCATGGTTCAGGTGCAGCCAGCTCTGATGCTTCATTGGACAGAGCTCCCTGCCCCTCATCTGCAATCAGATGCAGAACTATAGAACCTATTCTGTAGTTGCAGTTCTGCTGGCAAAGGAAGACCCATCCTCCCAGTGCCAGATATCACAAGCTTCCAGCCTCTGCTATCTTGGTAGTCTCCCATTTCCCAACCTGATAAACGCAGACACTGGCTGCCCCTCCTTCAGTACAATTCAGAGTTTGGGCTCTTGTCTCTGCAGGATCTCTGAGAAGAGAGAGAATGTTTTTCTCATTATCTCTGATGTTGTGCAGATGTCTGACCTGCAGCTCCTTTAACATGGCAACACAGCTCTTCAACCAGTGCACACCTCCTGTAGGCAAAGAGACAGTTTGCCTCATCCTCAGTGAGAAGCCTCAGACATTCCTTGTAGCCCCAGACATGGGATGGGATGGGATAGAATAGAATAGAATATAATAGAATAGAATAGAATAGAATAGAATAGAATCTTTCACTTGGAAGGGACATACAATAATCATCCAGTCCAACTGCTTAACCACTTCAGTGCTGACTAAAAGTTAAAGAATGCTGTTAAGGGCATTATTCAAATGATTCTTAAACACTCACAGGCTTGGGCCATTGACCACCTCTCTAGGAAGCCTGTTCCAGGGTTTGACCACCTACTCAGTAAAGAAGTGTTTCCTAATGTCAAGTCTAAACCTCCTCTGACAGAGCTTTGAACCATTCCCATGCATCCTATCACTGGATCCCAGGGAGAAGAGCTCAGCATCCCCCCTCTCCCCTTCCCCTCCTCAGGAAGCTGTATAAAGAGCCATGAGGTCACCCCTCACCCTCCTTTTCTCCAAACTAGACAAACCCAGAGCTCTCAGCTGCTCCTCACAGGACATGCTTTCCAGCCTCGTCACCAGCTTGGTTGCCTTCCTCTAGGGGCAATTCAAGGACCTTCCTTCTTAAATTGTGGGGCCCAGAACCGCACACAGTATTCAAAGTGAGTCCATGCCAATGCTGAATACAGCAGGATCATCACCTCTCTTGACTAGCTGTTTATGCTGTGTTTGATGTGCCCCAGGATGAGGTTTATCCTTTTGGCTGCCAGGGCTCACTGCTGACTCATATTGAGCCTGCTGCTGACAAGCACCCCCAGATCCCTTTTTGCAGGACTGCTCTTCCAATCAGTAAAGACCTCCCTAAACTCCCCAGACCTTTGATAGATGATTGAAATGGATCCTGCCATAACATCCACTAGCTCCTTCAGTATTCTAGGATGAATCTCATCAGGCTCCGTGGACTTAGGAACATTTAGATGGTATAACTAATCTTTTAAAATTTCAGTGTCCACAAATGGAAAGTCACTGTTCCTACACTTGTGGTCCTCTGACCGGAATTGTGGTCAATGGCTCAATGTTCGTATGGAGATCAGTGAGAAGTGTTCCTCAGGGCTCTGTCTTGGAACTGGTGCTCTTTAAGATATTTATCAAAGACATAGACAAAGGGATCAAGTGCACCCTCAGCAAGTTTGCAGATGGCATGAAGCTGAGTAGTGCAGTTGACACACCTGAAGGATGGGGCCATCCAGAGGGACCTGGACAAGCTGAGAAGTGGGCCCATGTGAATTTAATGAGGTTCAACAAGGCCAAGAGCAAGGTGCTGCACCTGGGTTGGGGCAATCCCAGATATGAGTACAGGCTGAGAGAACTCATTGAGAGCAGCCCTGTGGAGAAGGGCTTGGGGGTTGTGGTGAATAGAAAGCTGGATATAAGCCAACATTGTGTGTTTACAGCCCAGAAAGCCAACTGCATCCTGGACTGCATCAAAGGAGGTGTGGCTGGCAGGTCGAGGGAGGTGATTTTCCCCCTCTATTCTGCTCTGGTGAGACCCCACCTGGAGTGCTGTGTCCAGCTCTGGCGCTGCCAGCACAAGAAGCACATTGACCTGTTGCAGCAACTCCAGAGGAAGCTATGAAGATGATCAGAGGACTGGAGCACCTCTGCTATAGAGACAGGCTGGGAGAGCTGGGGTTGTTAAGCTTGGAGAAGACTGAGGAGACCTTACTGCAACCTTTCAGTACTTAAAGGGAGCTTATAAGAAAGAGGTAGAGGGACTTTTTGCATGGGCAGATAATGATAGGACAAGGGGTAATGGTTTTAAACTAAAAGGAGAGATTTATATTAGATGTTAGGTAAAAATTCTTTACTGTGAGGGTGGAGAGGCACTGGCAGAGGTTGCACAGAGAAGTTGTGGATGCCCCATCTCTGGAAGTGTTAAGGTCAGGTTGAATGGGGCTCTGAGCAACCCGATCAGGGTGGCATTCCTGCCTATGGCAGGGGAGTTGGACCTAAATGATCTTTATGGTCCCTTCCAACCCATTCTATGACAAGGGAAGTGATTGTACCCCTGTACTGGGCAGTGGTGAGGCTGAACCTTGAATCCTGTGTCCAGTTCTGGGCCCCTCACTCCAAGGACATTGAGGTACTTGAGTGTGTCCAAAGAAGGGCAACAAGACTGGTGAAGTGTCTAGAACACAAGTCTGATGAGGAATAGCTGAGGGAGCTAGGGGAGGCTCAGCTTGGAGAAAAAGAGGCTCAGGGGACAACTTATTGCTCTCTACAACTACCTGAAAAGAGGTATTTAGATGGGGATCGGTCTATTCTTTCTAGTAACAAGTAATAGGATGAGAGGAAATGGCCTTAAGTTGCACCAGCAGAGGTTTAGATTGCCAATGCTTGACAACCCTTTCAGTATAGAAATTTTTCCTAATATCCAGAGCACAAGCTGCCCAGGGAGGTGGTGGAGTCGCCATCCCTGGAGGGATTTAAAAGTCACATAGATGTGGCGCTTGGGGATATGGATTAGTGGTGGGCTTTGCAGTTTTAGTTTAATGGTTAGGCTCAATTACTTTAGAGGTCTTTTCCGACCTAAATGATTCTATGCTCCTGTTATCCTTAGACCTCCTCTTGCTATTAATGTTCTTAAAAAAGCCTTTCTTTTTTGTCTGGCACTACCCTGTTCAGTTTCAACTGTAGTTGAGCTTTGGGTTTTTGTGCCTTCTCCTTGCATATACAAACCACAGATTTGTAATGTTCCTGCAAAGTCTGACCTTGCTTCCAGAGATCGCAGCATTTGTTTATCCCGTTGAGTTCCATGAGGAGTTCCCTGTTCAGCCTAGCTGGTCTTCTGCCCCATTTGCTTGACTTCTGACACAGCGAAACTGCCTGCTCCTGTGCTTTTAAAGGTGCTTCTTAAAAACTGACCAGGACTTATGGACCCCTAAGCCCTCAAAAGCAGACCCTCAGTGGACACAGCCAAATAGCTCCCTGAATAGCTTAAAGTTTGCTCTCTGAAATCCAAGGTAGCAACTCTCCTGACATTTTTTCTCATTACATTGAAAATTTTAAACTCAACCATTTTTGTGATTATTGAGGCCAAGACAACCACCTACCATCACATCTCCCACAAGTCCTTCTCTATTATAATAATAGAATCATTAAAGTTGGAAAATACCTCCAAGATCATCAAGTCCAACCTCTGACCAATCACCACCATGCCCACTAAAGCATATCACTAAGTGCCCCATCTACTTGGTTTTTTAACACCTCCAGGGATGGGGACTCCACCACCTCCCTGGGCAGCCCATTCCAATGCATAACCACTCTTTCAGTAAATAAATTCTTCCCCATGTCCAACCTGAACCTCCTCTGGCACAACTTGAGGTCATTTCCTCTTGTCCTGGTGCTTGTTACCTGGGAGAAAAGACTGACCCCCCTACCTGGCTCCACCCTGCTGTCAGGGAGTTGGAGGGAGCAATAAGGTCTCCCCTGAATATTTTATTCAGAAATAACAAGCCTAAGAGGGCATCTTTCCTATTTGGCTCACTGAATACTTATAACAAGAAGTTATTTTCCACAAATTTCAGGAGTTTCAGACTTTTTCATCACAGCAGTTTGGTATTCCCAATTGATGTCTGGGAAATTGAAATCTTCCATAAGGACCAGGGCTACCAGTCCAGAGATTTCTCCTAATTGCCTATAGAATAACTCATCAGTACTATAATCCTGGCTGGGTGATTGGTAGTAGAGATCCACTACATCTGTTTTCCATTCCCCTAATGCTCAGAGACTCTCACATCATCCCTAACTGTAAGGGCTGTACTGTCAAACCTCTCCTTTATGTATAGTGCAATACCACCTCCTCACCTGCCCTGCCTATCCTTCCTGAACAGCCTGTAGCCCTCCATCCCAGCACTATGGTTATAAGACTCCTGCTAATTCTCACTTATATCAATGACATAGGTCTGGGAACAGACCAATGCTTCCAGTTCATCCTGTTTGTTTCTCATACTGCATGCATTGGTGTACAAGCATTTAATAAAATCATAGAATATCCTTAGTTGGAAGGGACCCACAAGGATCACGGAATCCAACTCCTGGCCCTGCACAAGACACCCCAACAATCCCACCATGTGCCTGAGAGTGTTGTCTGAACGTTTCTTGAGCTGTGGCAGCCTTGGGGGTGTGTAGCCGTGGAAAGGGGTTTTAACCCTTTAAGTGCGGCAGAAATAAGATGCACACCTACATGGTCATCTTTCATGATAGGAAAGAAAGAGACAAGTTTATTCAGAAACACACTTGGTTTTATAGCATGACTCGCAACTCCAAGAGTAGAGAAAAGATGATTGTTTCAGAGAGAAGACACCCCATTCCCAGGGCCTGGTCATGCACCACAACAGGTGTTCTATCTTTGTTATTAATTCCTTTTTATTTTGACCAAATTATCACCCTGGGAGAAATTCTCCCTAGCCTTGAGCTGGACCAGCTTATCGGCTGGGAACAGAGCTGAAAAGCTCCAGCCTGGAATATTTTTCAGGCTGTAATTTTCTTATTTTCTCAATGTGTCCCACAGGGGTGTGACCACTGCCCTCTGGCAGCCCTTGGGGGTGTGTTCCAGTGCCTGACCACCCTCTGAGGGAAGAACCTTTTCACAGAATCTCAGAATCATTTAGGTTAGAAAAGACCTCCAAAACCATTGAGTCCAACCTGTAACCCCCACCTTGTCAATTAGACCAGAACACTGTGTGCCATGTCCAGTCGTTTCTTGAATACCTCCAGGGATGGTGATTCACCACTTCCCTGACCAGCCCATTCCAATGCTGGGCAAACCCATTCTAGGACGAAATTCTTCATGCAGTCAGGCTGACAGGCCTTTAGTTCCCTGGATCCTCCTTCCAGCCCTTCTTGTGGATGGACATCACACTGGCATTTTTCCACATTGACTTTTCCTAATATCCAACCTAAATCTCCCCAACACTGCTCCAGCCCTTCCCTCAGGTCCTGTCACTGGTCACCAGAGAGAAGAGATCAGTGCTGCCCCTCCACTTCCCCTTGTAAGGAAGCTGTAGACTGCTATGAGGTCTTCACTCAGTCTCTTCTTCTCTAGACCAAACAAATCAAGTCACTTCATCTGTTCCTCATATAGACCTCCAGGTCCCTTTCCACAGCACTGTTTTCCAGCCTTCCCAGTCTGTCAGTACATCCAGGGTTGCCCCATTCCAGGTACAGAATCTGGCGCTTCTCTTTGTTAAACTTCACACATTTGGTGATTGCCCAGCCCTCTCATTTGTCAAGGTCTCTCTGCAAGGCCTCTCCGCTTTTGAGGGAGTCAATATTTCAGATATGCCCCTAAAACTCCAGTACTCCCTGGAGGATCATGAATGTTCCCACTAGTATTGCCACTCTCAGGCAATGCCATGCCAACCCTTGGCTTAGCTTCGGTTGTCCTGATGGTATCCCCTTTATCCATCACTTCTAGTTTAAAGTCCTCTCAATTGGTCCTGCCAGCTTATGAGCAAAGAAGCATTTCCCCCATCAGGGCAGGTGGACCCCGTCAGGCCTCAGCATACCTTGTGTCTTGTAGACTCTTCTATGGTTATAAAACCCAAAGTTCTGGTTGAGGCACCAGTCCTGGAGCCAGATATTGATGTTTTGGGCATGCCTGTTTCTTCCATTGACTCTCCTCATTACTGGGAGAATCAAGGAAAACACTACCTCTTCTCCTGAATCTTTTATCATTTTTCCTGGGGCCCTGAAATCTATTTTGATTGACCTTGGCCTTGTTGCAATGTCATTAGTACCCATGTGAAAGAGAAGTAGGTAATAGTCTGAAGGCTGTACTGAGCTCATCAGTCATTTGGTTGCATCTCTGATTTGGGGCCCAGGGAAGTACCAAACTTCCCTGAAACGATAATCTAGTCTGCCGATGGAGACTTATTTGGCTCAGGAGAAAGTCACCAATGACCATTACTTGCTGTTGTTTCTTTTCAGCGCTGGTTAAGTGCATTAAGCAGGTCTTAATGTGAGGGATTGATTTATCTCACCTTGATGAAAGTACTTGCACAGATTCCTCCTCTTCTGTCTCATTTCCTTCATCTACTGTACCCAGAGCTTCATACCTATTCTGTAAAGGCAGCTGAGAGGGTAAGAAGGGGTTCCTCTTACAGCTCAGTGTAGTAGCTTGCTTGTAACATGGAAAGCTGCATTCTTCCTCAGGAGATCTGAGTACAAGCTTCTGATATGCCAGGGGTAGTTGTTCCAGTCAGTGTTGAGCTTGAGATATGCATTTTATACATCTTTGGTAATCTGATTTGATTTTATACCAGATCATTTTCTGTCACAGAAATTACACAGAAGGAAAGACACTCACACTCACTCTGACTCCGAAGAATCAAGCAGGAAAAGAAGCCCTTTATTTACATTTCATGTCTATTTATAGAATTCCAACAATGACCATGGATTGGCCAGTGAGGGTAATACCTCCTTACCCCATAGGTCCCATCAACAGTCCATCAATTCTCTCTTCCTCCAAAGAGGAATGCAAAACATTCATTATTTACAAGAAAGAGTGTGAGAAACTGTAAAAAGAATCTGTCAACAATCAGAAGGCTGAAACACAAGAGCAACAATTTTCTATCTTCTATTTAAAATGTGAGTTTTTTAATGGAATACTGACCAGAAATGCTTACTCATTTATGAGACATACTGGTACTCCAGAGAAATGGGGAAAAATTAACTTACCACAAACTTCCTGTTAGATATATGATAATATAATGTTTCTATGAAGTAACCCTGAAATTGGATATATGGTCTGGTTTTATGTTTTGCTATCATTACATCTTTGTATACACAAACTTTGGTGTTAGCACTGGTAAACAGGGATTTTCTTGGCTTAGGCTCTGTCAGTGTGAAACTAAAGATCATGTGAGACTCTCTGTAGTGTGAGGGCCTGGAGTAGACTCCATTTGATCGAGATCTTGCTATTCAGTAGAAAAAAACCCAGGACAATTCAGATCGATTACTAGGAAATAAAGCTAAAGTATGCCTGGAACTGTTAGGATTGTGTTTTGGAGGGATGATAAATAAACCAACCCTCTCCAAACTTTTCCATACCTTCTTGTTGTTTCACTGCTTCATATAAATACGCTCAGACTACTCTTATATCACAAAGCATTAATTAAGACAAGGCTGTATTGGAAATGTCTCCATCCTGATCTGAAGCCATGGAGATGGGTGATGAATTCTTCCCCTCTTCAATGTCAAAATTCCTGTTGCTGATTTCCCCTGCAGAAAAATAGTGTCTGATCTTTTTCAGTCCTTCTTCTGTTGTTGAGCTTCATGCAGGGTCTCCCAGTCCATTACATCTGAAACTGCCACCTCTTACTCCTAAAAATCATTGACTATAGACAGCTTGCTGGTACCTTCCCCCCAGAGTAGGCTGTCTAATCTGCTTTTGTTGCTGTAACCAAATGAAGATTTCTTCAGTAGAGCTAGAAAAATATTTTCCTTACCTTAGGAGGAGAAAAGGGGGCATATTTTCATAACAACACTGCACAGAAAAATCCTGTACTAGTATTTTTATTGTTCAGTTTGGGTTTTTTCTTGTTTGTTTTTCCTCAAATAGCCTTTGTCGTCTAAGTAACTCTCTTGATAGTCTGGATTTAGTATAATTTGATCGATAGCAATTTTTCCCTATTGAGTTTAAGTGGCTTGCATTCTGTGTGATAAAACTGATCACAGATCTCTTTCTTCCTCAGATTAGATTCTGCTTTGTTCTATAAGAAGATCTGTTGGATATAAAGAACCAGCATAAGAAAGATAGCTGAGCCTAGCCTGCTCTTATTTAAAATTTATTTTTTGTTACTAGATTTTTGGCTTGCATCTGAAGGAATAGCTAAAATAATTTACCATTTTGTTTCCTTTTGTCTGTCTTTTGATTAGTCTGGATCGCCATATGCAGACTCATCATGGACACCATAAGCCAGTCTGTTGCAAGCTCTGTCAATTCAAGTCCTCTTACAATAGCCACTTGAAATCCCACATACTCAAAGCTCATGCTGGTAAGTCAATTAATTTCTTCCTTGCATTCTCCCCTGTCCTCTCTTGATACCTTTCTCTTGCTGTCAGGCACATATACTTGCTCTTTTGTACTCCCTCTTGATCAATCTCACATGCAGTCATGCTCATTCTCTCTCTCTTCCTTGTGGGTAGTCACATGTGCTCTCCAGATTCTCTTGCATGATCACAAGCTCTTCTGCCATCATGTGCCTCCTCTCACTTTTGTGTGTCCCCTCTCAATGAGACTGTGTGCAATTGTACTCACTCTCCCACTTTCCCACTCTCTAGGTTGCAATCTACCTCTCTTACATACTGTTGTGTGTGGTATTTGTCATATATTATCCTCTCTTGGTTGCTCATTCTCATGATTGTGCTTGCTCTCTTCATGTGTGGCTGCACTCATAAGCTGCTGCTTGTTTGCTTCCTTTCAGTCATGTGCTCCTTGTTGCTCAACCTTGTGCATGGTTGTGCTCACTATCCCTCTCTAGGTTGTGCATGCTGTTCCTCTCTTGGGTGTGATGGCACATGCTCTCCCTCACTTGGTCGCAATCTCTTTGAGGCTCACAGACCATTGCCTGCTCTTCATCTCTGGGTTATGGTCTCCCTGTATCTCATATGTGGCTGTGAATGCTCCCTCCCTCTCTCTCTCTCTGTAGCATTCTCTTGGGGGACATCCTCCTTTGTTGCTCCCTCCTGCATTCTCTTGTGCTGGGTCACCTGCTCTACATTTCTCTCCAAGTCAGACTAGGTTCCTCTTGCTTGTGGTTTCTCCATCTAGCATGCTCACTGTAGTGATCATATATTTGCTCTTGCTAGCTTTCCCTTAGCACAGATTCTAGGAGGGTCTGTTCCATGATCTTCCCAGGCACAGAGGTGAGGCTGACAGGTCAGTAGTTCCCAGGGTCCTACTTTCTACCCTTTTTAAAGATGGGTACAATGTTTCCCTTTTTCCAGTCACCTGGGACTCCACCTGACTGCCATGATTTTTCAAATATCGTGGAGGATGGCTCCTCATCTACATTGGCCAATTCCCTCAGGACTCTGGGATGCATCTCATTGGGTCCCATTGACTTATGTACATTCAGGTTCCTCAGGTGGTCATGAACCTGATCTTTAATTACAGTGGGAGGGGCTTTGCTCCCCCAGTCCCCATCCTGCTGTCCACCCACTTGAGAGGTGTGGGAAGAGATGTTGCCGTTGATTTCCTTCTTGCCATTTAGCTTGACCAGCAGATCTTGACTCAGCCATGCTGGGCTCGTCTTCTTTTCCTGACTTGTTACACCTGGGGATCACTGGCTCTTGTGCTCTACGGAAGACTTCCTTAAAGATCTGACAGCTCTGTTCTGTTCCCTTGCTCCTGAGGGCAGTTTTCCAGGGGATCCCACTGTCTCCCTGAAGAGCTGGAAGCTTGCTTTTCTAAAGTCCAGGGTCAACTTTACTCTTCATCTCACCCATATCCCTCAGTACTGTGAACTCCACCAGTGCATAATCACTGCAGTCCAGGATGCCTCCAATCTTGATGTCCCCGATTAGCCCACTTGTGTTTGGTGACCATCAGATCCAGCACTGCATCCCCTCTGGTAGGGCCATCTATTACCTGGCTCAAGAAGTTATCCTCCATGCATTGCAGGAGTCTCCTGGATTGCCTACAGCTTGCCGTGCTGCTCTCCCAGCAGATGTTGGGGTGGTTCAAGTCCCCCAGCAGGATGCTGCAGTGTACTCAGCACATCTCAGTGCAATATGCCAAGGGCCCTTGCTATCACCCTGTCCCTCTAATCTGAGTGTATTGTCCCACAGCTTGTCATGGCCAAGCTTGATATATTTTAATCATATATTATGCTTGAGCTCTCCCTCGAAAGAAATTGCACTGTTGCTCTCTGGGTCAAATGCTCTCTCTTTCTGGGTCATAAGCTTTAGCTCTCATTCTTTGGGACCTGTGTGATCTCTTGCTCTTTGGGTCCCTCTCCCCTCTCCCCCCTCCCTTCTCCCATTTTTGGCACTCTTGCTCTCCTTCCCCTCTCCCCTGTCACGCTGTCTTTTTTTCCTTTTCTGGGTCATGCTTTTTCATTCCCTCTGTGAGTTACCCTCTATAGGTTGCCAACACCTCCTTTGAACTGTCCTCTTGCTCTTTCTCTGGATTGTGTGTATCACTCCCCTTACCCCCTCTTTCTCCTTGGGTCAGCTGTGGACTGTATCTCTCTCTGGGCTGACTTCTATCACACCCATCCCTTTTATGACTCTCCTTCTTCCCCCTAGTATGTCTGTCTCATATTCTCAGCTGGCCTCTCTTTTATTCTCACTTCATCTCTCTTACCCTCCCCTCTCTGTGGGCCACTCTCTCTCTATGAGTCAATGTGTCTGTCACACCATTTGGGCATCTTTCTCTCTACACTGGCACCCCTCCTGAGGCACCACTCTCTGGGTTTTCTCCTCTTGCACCTGCACTCTTTCTTTCTCTGGCTCCCTCCTCCACCTCTTGCCCCACTCCCACCCTCTCTTACTCATCCTCCTCTTCTCCTCCCCACCTCTCTTTCCGTCTCTGCTATCCATGCTCTCCCTCTCTCTTCTTCTTTCTGTGTGTTTCTTTCCGTGGTTCATCCTCTCTTTGCATCACTGCCCACCTCCTTTGGGTTGCTCTCTCACTCTCTGTGGGTCAACCTCTCTTGGGTTCTCTAGGTTCATGTCCTCAGGTCGACCTTTATTTACCTCTTGTTCACCTCCTCCCCATATGGGTATCTCTTCTTCTGTAGCACCTAATCTCTCTCCCTCCAGGTTGCCACCTCTATCCCTTTTGTTCCAACATCCGGTTTGGCTTGCCTTCTCTCTTCCCTCATCCTCCATACCCCCACTCCCACTTGGCTGATGTCTCTTGCCCTCATTTAATCTTTCTTCTTCTACTTCTCCCTCTCTGTGGGTTACCCTCTCTCCATAGGTTGACAAACCTCTCATTTGGGTCATCCTCTTCCTCATGAGAGGGTCGACTTCTCTGGTGCGCTGTGTCTCTCTTGGATACCCTGTTTCTCTCCGGGTCTCATTCTAGGTCCGCTTCCCCCTTTCTTTCTCTCTGGGCTTACCTCTGTCTGTCTTTCTCTCCTGGTTTCCTCCTCCACCCCCTGAATACCACCACCCATGTTGTGCGCACTCTCCCTCCATTTGGTTCTCTCCCCCTCAGTTCCTCTTCCTTATTGCTGATCATCCCCTACCCCTCTCAGTCACACAAGTTCTCTCTCCCAAACTCTCTTTCCCTTTGGACCCCCCTCCCTTGTGAGTTGCTCTCTTTCATTTTCTGGGTTGAGCAGCTCCTCTTTCTCTTTCTGGGCCATGCACACTCATTCTGTCTTTGAGTTGCCCCCTATGTACAGGCTGTTGCTTGCTCCAGGCAATGGTTTATTTTCCCCTCTCACTCAGGATCTCTCTCTCTCTCTGGGGTACGCCCACTCTCTTGCTGGACTATACCTGCCAACTCTCTCTCTGGGTCAAGCTCTCACTTGCTCTGAGTCATGGGTGTCCTTCTCCTCCAGCTCACATGCTTTCCCTCCCTTCCTCTTTCTGTCTCTTGCTCTCTCTAGGTCACACTACTGCTCCCTAAATTACACACACACCCTGACTCACATGCTCTTTTTCTATGGACTGTTCTTTGTTGGTCATACATGCTCTCTCTCTCTGGATCATGCCCCTTTCCCCCCATCATGCTCTCTCTCTCTCCCCCCCCCCCTCCCCCCATAACGTTATGTCTGTCTCAGTGTCTGTGGGTAATGCTTTTGGTTGCATTCTCATCTCAGTCGCTTCCTCTCTGGGTCGTGCTCTGTTTTCCTGGGTCACACACCCCCTCTCTCTTCCTCTCATCCACATTCTTTCTCACTGGTTCTCTGTCTCATACTTTCTCTGTGTCTGTGTACTGGTTTTGGGCAAATTTGGGGGAAAACCTCCAGAAGGAGCCCCCAGACAGCAAACCCCACGACTCCTCCCCCCCACCCCACCGGGTTCGGGAAGAATTTCCTCGGAGAAGAGTGGGAGAAAAAAAACCTGTTTATTTAACAAGCAAGACACTCCCCAGCACAGGGAAAAAAGACAACACCAGCTGACAAAAAAACTCCTTCACCGTTCTGAAGGGATGACAAGTTCAGTCTCTCTGGCGAGTGGTCGCTCAGTTATCAGTCTCTGGCGCTGGGGAATGACTGCTGCAGGTGACAGAGTGTAGACTCCCGGTGTTTCTTGGGGTTTCCCAGGTCCCCGTCCGGAACAGGTTCAGATGGTATCCAGGAGAGGGAGGGGACGGGGTGGAAGAGAAAACAGTCCAGGGAAAAAGTTGGACTGCCTAGCTGAACTAACTAATAAGGAAAAAGCAAGGGCCAAGCGAAGGAAAGAAAAAGAGGCAGAAGCGAGCAAGCAGGCAAGCAAGCAGGCAAGCAAGCAGGCAAGCAAGCAAGCAAGCAAACCGAGCTAAAACCTCTCCTAAACATAGACCATGGGGGAGGTGAGCCGGCTGATAACAAGACAAAACAAAGCTTCACTCTCAGAGTCAGTCCTGGAAGCACAGGACATAATACCAAACATAATCAGGACACACGATTGGAGATACAAACACCATAACATCACCCTAGGACAGTCTGTCTTTGGGTTGCAGGCGTTTTATATCTTTCTTCAGGTTGTGCTCAATCCAGTTTGCGCTGTCTCTCTGGGCTGTTGTGTTGGTTTGAAAGCAAAACCAGTGCGAGACTCTAAGTCAGTAATACAATTTAATAGGAAAAAGGAGAAAAAATAAAATACATGCAATAATACAAAAGAAAAACCACTGTCAGAGTCAGAATACAACCTGACACCCTGTCAGTCAGGGTGTTGGTAGCAGTCCGTATAAATGGTGGCTGCAGTCCTCCTGGATGACAGATGTGGTTCAGTTGAAGCAGTGCTCCTGCAGAAGGGTGCAGTTTTCCTCCGAAGATCCAGCGATGATGTGGAAAAGGTCCGACTTTCCTCTGGGATCCAGTGGAAAGGACTGCCTTCGCGTCCCAAACCCCAGTTTTTTATCTAGGTAGGAAAGGCTTGGCTCCTGCCCTTGGCTGGAGCATCTCCCAATGGGATGATGTAATCTTATCAGTCATACGATAGGACTTAATGGCCCATTAACAGAATATATCTTCTGAAGGAAGGATGGGTTGTGAAAAGATAACGATGATCATCCCCCTGATTTTATCAGATGGCACATCAGCAGAGGATATCTCCCACAGAGATAAGGATCACCACCCCTCCCACATTTCAACTGATGGTGATAGAATACAAATTTTTACATTGTACTCCAGGACAGCTGTGCTTATGTTCTCTCTAGGGCATGGTTGCTTTCTGTCTGTCTTGGTCATACTCCTTTCTTGGTGCCGTGCTCTCTCTTGGGCCCACACACTCTTTGGATCACATGCCCTTGCTGCCTCTTTGGATGCTCTTTCTTTCTCCCTCTGTCTCTTTCTCTGGGTTGTGTTTGGTCTCTCTCTGGGCCAGTCATATGCTCTTTTGCAGTTTCTTTGTCATGCACACTTTTTCAGAGGATGTGCTCTCTGCGTATTAAGTCTACTCTGAATTAGGGTCATGCTGTGTCTTGGTCAGATGCTTGCTTACTCTGATTTCAGAACTCTCTCCTTTGTAGCTCTCTCTCTGGGTCTCTCTTTTACCTGTTTTATTTCTAGTAAGTTTTTAGCAATATATCCTGTTGAATAATAACCTTGTGGATATTTTTCACCAGTCTTCCAGTACTACAGTGTTTCTGTGACTTTCATTAGTTTAAAGCGGTTTTTTGTCTCTCTCTTGTAGATATTCTTTTATTTATTCTTATGGATGTGCATTGTGCCCATACATTTGTTTAAAGTGCCCTGGCAGTTGTAAAAATCCAGGTGTCTTCATGTCATATCTCTTCATGTCCATTATCTTTTGGGGAACAGTCAAACTCCATTTACTATGTGTTTTTGCATAATAGCTAGAGTTGTTAAAGGATGTTAGAAGCACCTGCCTCCTCCAGAAGTTCCAGTCCAGGACTTCCTCCTGCTCAGCCACTAGGACCAGTGGCTAGTCCAGCTTGAAGTTTGCTAGCAAATATACCACCACCCTTCCCCATACACACAATTTAGGGAAGCCTAGCACCAGTCACATGGGCTGTGACCTGCTCCAGCAACTGATACAGAGCCTCTCAGTCGCCTCACTCACACCAGTCCCTCCCAGTAGCTGGTTGTCAAGACATACACTGTTCCCACCCTAGTGACTGGAGGTTAAAGACTGCTACTTGCATCAGTATATGACAGCACAGGCCAGGGCCATGTACACCCCTAGTCTGACTCCAGTAACTGTCACCAGATTCCACTCACACAGATCTCATCAGTAGTTGCAACTTAGTCCTTACAAGACACATATGTGCAGGATAGAGTGAGATTACACAGGGCAATAGTTAAGAAAAGATTTAAGAAGGAGATATAAGAAGACAGGTGTCTTGGTTTAATTTTGATTTCCCGGCTAACGCACCAAATGAATGTCTTTGTTTTGAGTTGCCAATTTAAATAAACTTATTTTTCCTGTTGTGAGACAGAACCAGGAGTAAAAGAGCAAGGCAGGTCTAAAATTTGAGAGAGTATAAAAGAAAATTTATTAACTACACAAACAAAGAGAAAGGAAAAGAAAAATCAGAATAAGATTTTTCAGATCACTCCTTCCTCCCCTCTCCCAATCTTCATAACAACAAAACAAACATATAACAAATACTTTGGTCAGTCCCCAATTTAGTATTTCTCAGTTCACTTCTGGAGAGAGAAGCCTCTTCTTGTTGAAGTTGTAGGGATTTTTCCCACAAGAAGGAAAAAGACAGTCCTCTTGTGGTTTTATCTTTCACGATTTGCATCCGCCTGGGAAGCTGCAACCGTGACACTCCTCCCAACTCCACAGCTGTCCTAAAGTTGTAGATGTGGGCCATGTCTGTCTCATGGGGTATTACTTTTAAGAATGAAATGTTCTACAGCAAAGATTCTCTCTGTCTCCTTTCTCTCTGCTCAGGCTTCATCCTCAAAAAACCGAAATCCCCTTCTTTTCTCAGGGCAGAAATTCTCAACACAGGTGCTCTTTAGTCAAATTATCTATTAAATGGAACATTTTCCATCCCCCCATGTCTCTTTCCATGGTTTATAGGAATATTCAGTACATCAGTTAATTCCTACAATTTTACAAAAAGATTTTCAGCCATTTCAGCATCTTCTCATTTTCCTTCCATCTTAAAAACTTAGCTCTTACGTCACTGACTTCAGAAATCTTTTTATTTCCTTTCATATTCAAAGGAAAGGCTGGAGGTTTTGCAAATCTTGTCTGAACACTAAAGAGTTAAAGTTTAACACAACTACAAAAGTTGGGCCAGGCTCAGGCCGCGCTGGGGGGGGGGGGGGGGCAGCTGAGATGTTAATCAGCCTTTCTGGGGCTGGGCTGCAGCCCCACACTGCTCATGGCCACCCGGGCAGGCCCGGCCCGTCTGACAGCAGCAAGAGTCGGCCTCCCCCCCACGCCAGAGCTGCAGGCCCGTGGAGGAGGAAGCTGTGAAGGTCTTATCACAGAACATTTTCTCCCCCCGGCCATCGGGTCTCCTCGTTGGCAAACGGGGCCCAAGCGGCCTCCCGAGCCTCCCCCCCGCATGGGGGAGGGGGAAGCTCGGGTTGATGTTACCTGCTCAGCCGCCGGAAAGACAAAGCCTCAGTTCCGGATTGCTTCCTTCAAAATGTGTGTTCACTGAGAGAACTAACTTTCTCTAATTGGCTGTTGCAGGTGTCCCAACCCCCACAGAGGAAATTCTCTTAGAGAAAATCTCTCTCTGAGTGTCTTCTTCCCAAGTCAACCTATCACAATGGGACAGACTCTGATGATCAGATGCAGGGCTGTCAGACAAGTGTACTGACTGGCCCTGTTTTACATGTGTCTGGTCCTTTTTATACCCCTTTCTGTCTACCACCCTTTTTCTTCCTCCCTGCTCCCCCTTCCCCCTGTATGTCATCTCATGAGTTACATAGTTCTATGGATTTCTGCACCCCTCTCAGTCCAGTATCCAGGATCCCTTCTGGTTTTCAATCTTACCAGTTGTAAAGTCCAGGTTGGTCTTCCTGTAAGTGGAGCCTGTGGTTTCTTGGTAGTTCATCAATTAGTGTGACTGGTCAGGTGTATTTCTTTGTCATTGTCTCCATGTTTGTTCTGTCAGGTTTGTTTATGTATATTTTAGTTTCTGGTTTCCCCCTTTCCCCCTTGGTTTCTCAATTGACAATGTCCCTGATCAGATAACCTGGCTGGAATAAACATTCTCACACTCTTAGTGTGATTGATCAGGTTTGGTTCTCATCACTGATTCCCTTATAATTTTTCCGCCAGGTTTGTGTCCCTGAATGTTCTTGTTTATGGCTCCTTCCTTTTCTTATTACCTTTATATTTTGTGTTGAAGAAGGTCCTTGACCAGATACCCTTAAAGGAAAAACTCCACACAATTCTCAACATACTAGTAGCTACCATACTAGATTTAGATTATCTATTAATTGTGTTCTCACATGAAAGCAGCAACCTGGTATATGTAAGATCCTTCATGTCTAGCTTCGGGATCATCTATTCCTCCAAACCCCTTGCACAACTTGCACTTTTGCACCTCTGGTTCCTATATCAAGACCATACCTTGGTTAAGCCTTAAACTTTACTTTTTATGAGACATATGATAGGCTATATATCAACATTTACTCTCATAATCGCAACATCTGACAATTTTGGCAATTTTTGGAAGGGGGCTTCTTCAGGCTGCATCTCCAGTGCACTAACTGCAACCTAAGACTTGAACATAAAATGTTGTGGCCTAGTTTTGGTCATCAAGAGTTGCCAAATGAGACAGTTGAAGTATATGGGGAATAATCTGAACACTGATGCACTTTGTCTTCCATTTGGTTATGATGTGTTCATGGACTCTTACCATATTGTTATTTGATGAATGCTTACAGGATATAATTTCTTTTATACATCCTCTAACTTTCTTAACAACACTTGTAATTTCTGACTAAATGCACAATGTATTTTTATCTCACTTTTTTTTTACACCTTTATCATGCTTTTTTCACATTTTTACATGTCACTAACACTGGAGTAGCATTAACAAACTGGCCCCTCTATCCACGTCACTTTCTTCCACAAATCAGGATCAAACAACTCCATAGGTATTGTATCAAACTGCAGCAAAATCCCATTCCACCCATACTTTTCCAAAAACACTTTCACATTAATCAGTCCATCATATATGCTTTATGAAAACTATTTGTTTTATCTTTGTTAACTAATGATACCTCTATGTTAATAATATTCAGGTGTAGAATGTAATTTGAAAAGAAAACGTGTGACATTTTGTTTCAACATTTCAGAGTGATCTTTTTCAGATACACCAATGTGGGTTTCTAAGTCTGTATTTTGTCTGTGATTAGCATAGGTGTTTTGGGGGAGGTATTTTCATATAAAATGATTGCTAATCCCTATGTGCTTGTTATGACTGGCTGTGATAGTTCTTTTCTCTTGTTCTCTTTTTCTTCCTTAATTTCTGATGTTTGAAACCATTGTGTTTTAGAAGCTTGTTTGTTAAATTTGTTGACAAATAGAAAACATTTTTCTGTCTCTTTCATAACCAGAGTTCATATCCTTCCATTAGTGGTCATGAATATGTCACTCCTGTATTAGTTTTGTCATTTTATATACAACTTGCATGTAGTCAGTGTAGCCCTTTTACCTGGAAGCGGTACTTCCAGAATAATTACTTGCACACATATAATATCCAATCACTTACATTGAACATTTCACTTTTTCTTTCTGGTATTTCCATGCTTAATGCAAAACAAGTCTTATCTTGGAAATTTGTTTCCTAATTGTTTCGGTTTGAAAGACAGGTATTTTGTTAAGGAAAGGTGACAACTTCTTTCTTGAGATGCAGAGTGCAACCCCCTCCCTTTTAATTATTATAGTTTTAAATTAGAGGCTTTTAGGCAGAAGATATGGGGATAGGAATAACAGGTTTTTTATTGATATTTAACAAGGTAAAACAACAGAAACAACACCTATAAAAATTGGCAACAAAACAGAACAGTATAGCTCAGTTCCAGTCCTTTTTTGGCCACAGGCTCCCTCTCCCTGTGCTCAGTTACCGGTGCTGTGGGCAGGGCAGGTTCCGCACAGTCGAAGAGGGTTGGAGTGATGGCGGTGGTGGCCCAGGGGTGAGAGGGATGGAGGAGCGACTCCCCCCTCACAGTGTTGGTCGTGGTGCTCGGCAGAGTGCCTGGAGATAGTAGGATGAAGAGGGAAAGCAGCCGTGCGATGTGCGATGGCAGGGAACGTGGATCTCGGTGCTGGGATGGCAGGGGAAGATGCTAGACTGGAGCACTGGTTGTTTTCTTTTCACTCTACAAGAGGAGGGAGAGAGCAAGAAGTAGCGTTTAGACTTTTGTGGTTTTTTTTGTTTTGTTTTTCCCCATCCCCCACCTCCCTGCGAGAGAAAACTATTGCTATTAAGGTGTAGACACAAATACTTAGCATAACAATGGGAAAAATTCCACAGAAAGAAAAGGGAAGTATTTAACCCCCAACATTATCCACCCCTGAATTTTTCCCAGACTAATATGCTATATTAAATTAAAACCGTTACATTATATATATATATGCAGTAACAGATATAGGTACAGTACCATAGGTATTTCACCCTAAGACAAGGTCTCCTTGGGGTATGCATCGGGTCTCTCCATTATTTTGCATTACCCACCAGGTGCGGCCTGGTCCTTGAGCGAATACAACTCCCAGGATGGGATTGTCTTTGTTGGAGGCAGGATTCACTTAAATAGTTTTTCCTAGCATACCTCTCATGTGTCCCACTGGAACCTTATCTCCATCTGGTATTTCTAAGGGCTCAGATTGGACAGGGCCTGCTTGGTTAGTGGAACCTCGGGAGTTCACTAACCATGTGGACTTTGGTAGATTAATCTCCCAGTTCTTGAAAGTTCCCCCACATAGTGCCTTCAAGGTGGTTTTAAGCAGGCCATTGCACCATTCAACTTTCCCTGCAGCTGGTGCATGGTAGGGGATATGTTACACCCACTCAATGCCATCTTCTCTAGCCCAGGTGTTGATAAGGCTATTCTTGAAATGAGTCCTGTTGTCTGACTCAGTTCTCTCAGGGGTACCATGCCTCCAAAGAACTTTTTTTTTCCAGGCCCAGGATGGTGTTCCGAGCAGTGGCATGAGGCACAGGGTAGGTCTCCAACCATCCAGTGGTGGCTTCCACCATGGTCAGTACATAGCGCTTGCCCTGGCGTGTTTGAGGCAGTGTGATGTAGTCAATCTGCCAGGCCTCTCCATACTTATATTTGGACCATCGCCCCCCATACCAGAGGGGCTTCACCCGCTTGGCTTGCTTGATGGCAGCGCACGTCTCACAGTCATGGATAACTTGAGAAATACTGTCCATGGTTAGATCCACCCCTCGGTCTCGTGCCCACTTATAGGTGGCATCTCTGCCCTGATGGCCTGAGACATCATGGGCCCATCGAGCCAGGAACAACTCTCCCTTGTGCTGCCAGTCTAAATCTATCTTCAACACCTCTATCTGTGCCACCTGATCTACCTGCTCATTGTGTCGGTGTTCCTCATTAGCCAGAGTCTTGGAGACATGGGTATTTACGTGACGGACTTTTACAGGCAGCTTCTCTACCTGGGTGGCAATGTCTTTCCATTCATTGGCAGCCCAGATTGGTTTTCCCCTACATTGCCAGTCAGCCTTTTTCCACCTTTCCAGCCAACCCCACAGAGCACTGGCTACCATTTATGAATTAGTGAAAAGGTAGATCTTTGGCCACTTCTGTCTTTCAGCAATGTCCAGGGCCAGCTGAACAGCTTTGAGTTCAGCAAATTGACTCCATCCACTTTTTCTTTCAGTACCTTGTGAAACCTGTCGTGTGGGGCTCAATACGGCTTATTTCCACTTCCGGTTCATCCCCATGATGCGGCAGGAACCATCAGTGAAAAGAGCATAGCATGTTTCATCTGCTGGCAGTTGGTTATACGGTGGGGCTTCTTCGGCCCGGGTCACTTGTTCCTGTTCCTCTTCGTCGGCAAGACCAAAGTCTTCCCCTTCCAGTCAGTTGGTAATTATCTCCAAAATCCCAGGGCGATTCGGGTTTTCAATACGGGCGCGTTGTGTGATGAGGGCAATCCACTTGCTCCATGTGGCGTCAGTGGCATGGTGGGTTGAGGGAACCTTTCCTTTAAACATCCACCCCAGCACTGGCAGTCGGGGTGCCAGGAGGAGTTGTGTTTCCGTGCCAACCACCTCTGAGGCAGCTTGGACCCCTTCATAGGCGGCCAAGATCTCCCTCTTCGTTGGAGTATAGTTGGCCTCGGACCCTCTGTAGCTTCGACTCCAGAATCCTAGAGGTCGCTCTCGAGTCTCACCAGGCACCTTCTGCCAAAGGCTTCAGGACAGACCATGGTTCCCGACTGCAGAGTAGAGCACGTTCTTCACCTCTGGTCCTGTCCTGACTGGGCCAAGGGTTACTGCATGAGCAATCTCTTGCTTGATCTGGGCAAAGGCTTGCTGCTGCTCAGAGCCCCAGTGGAAATCGTTCTTCTTGCGGGTAACCAGGTAAAGAGGGCTCACAATCTGGCTGTACTCAGGAATGTGCATCCTCCAAAAGCCTACAGCACCTAGGAAAGCTTGTGTTTCCTTTTTGCTGGTTGGTGGAGAGATTGCAGTGATCTTATTGATGACCTCACTGGGAATCTGGCGCTGTCCATCTTGCCACTTTACTCCCAGGAACTGGATCTCTTGGGCAGGCCCTTTGACTTTGCTTTTTTTAACGGCGAAGCCGGCTCCCAGCAGAATCTGAATGATCTTTTCTCATTTCTGAAATACCTCCATTGCTGTGTCCCCCCACACAATGATGTCGTTAATGTATTGCAGATGTTCTGGAGCTCCACCCATCTCCAGTGTAGCCTGGATCAATCCATGACAGATGGTGGGGCTGTGTTTCCACCCCTGAGGCAGTCGGTTCCACATGTATTGCACACCCCTCCAGGTGAAAGCAAACTGAGGCCTGCACTCTACTGCCAGAGGAATGGAGAAAAATGCATTGGTGATGTCAATAGTGGCGTACCACTTGGCTGCCTTGGACTCCAGCTCGTACTGCAGTTCCAGCATGTCCGGCACAGCTGCACTCAGTGGTGGAGTCATTTCATTCAATGCACGATAGTCCACAGTCAATCTCCATTCTCCTTCAGATTTACGCACAGGCCAGATGGGGCTGTTGAAGGGTGAGTGGGTTTTGCTGACCACTCCTTGGCTCTCCAGCTCACGGATCATCTTGTGGATGGGGATCACAGCATCTCGATTTGTCCGGTACTGCCGGTGGTGCACTGTCGAGGTAGCAATTGGCACTTGTTGTTCTTCTACCTTGAGGAGTCCCACTGCAGATGGGTTTTCTGATAGCCCAGGCAGGGTGTTCAACTGCTTAATGCCCTCTGCCGCCACAGCAGCTATTCCAAAAGCCCACCACCACCACCCGCAATAACCAGATTGTAAAAGCCTCACGGCCCCATCATACAATGTCTTTTCGCAGGTTAGGGAGACTTTCATATGACAGGGACTCAGTGATGATCTCAACTTCTGGCTCCCCTGCTGGTTGTGAGGGCCCCCTTTCTTGACCCTTATTATCTAGGTGCCTTGTTTTCATCTTAGACTTCCTAGTTTCCACAGGGGCAACTGCTGCTGGCTGTGAGTGCCCTCGCAGTTCAACTGGAACCTGGACAGATGTAACGTCTGTGGGTTCCACTGCTGCACCATCAGAATCTCCCTCTTTAAGGCAGGAGGAGGGTTTCTCACCAGCTGGGGAGAGGTACTCCTTCAGGATCTGTCTCATCTCACGTCTCTCCTTTGCTAGAACCCCCACCCACTCCCGGTGGTTCTTTTCTGAGGTGGGCTGTTGACGTTTCTTTCCCCCACTGCCCACCTCACCTGGGCTACCAGCTAGCTCCGGAAAGCCTGCGTCAGGGAGTGGCCCCTCCCTGGCACCACTCTGGGAGCCACAGAAGAAGTGTAGCAACTGCTACGCCTGGGTGAGTCGTCAGGGAGGGACAAAGAGGCGCAGGAGAGACCTTTTACGGTTCTGGGGGAAGGGATTTATTGAAGGAAGAGGTAACAGGTCCGGAGGTTGGGAGAGGGAACTGCAAAAGGCAGTTTGAGGGGTTCTACACAGGCTTAAGTACAGGGGAAGAGCAACGGGAGGGCACAAAACTCTGGCCAATAACGGTTAACGGGGGGAGATACAGAAGTGGGGAAAAGGGTACATTGAGCCAATAAGGTAAACCGAGGGTGGAGATACATACAATATAACCAATCATGGATACAAAAGGGAATGCTTGACACAGAAACTTCTAGAACAAAGGGAGGGGCTACAAAGGATTGACATCCAGTGGGGCAGGGTTTAGGGTGAGGGACGGGGAAGGTTCCAGATAAAGGGGAGGGGTTTAGGATGACTGACTAGGGCAAAGGCAGGAAAGGGAAAAAACATTATGTACTTAACTTAGGGGAACGAAACTGGGACGAACCATCAACACAGAAGGAAAATTAACATTAAGCAACGCAACACAACAGGCTGTGGGGCAGGGTCAAACTCTGGGGTAATATTCCTAGTCTCTGGAACAGGGTCAGGCTCTGGGGCAGCATCACTATTTCCTGGGGTAGGTATCAGGGTTGTTATCCAAGTCAATCTCCCCTTATCTCTGAATGTTAGATAGAACAGGTTTAACAGGGATATCAGCAACACCAGCCACAGTATAATGTCATTAGCATTTAGAGCAGATTTGAACCCCTTGAAGACTGGTGGGGTGAACTTCAAAAACCGTGTGATGGGTTGGGAGAAGATTTCACCTGCTGCCACTTCCTCACAGTAAGTACCATTATTGAAATAGCCCCAGAAACACACAACTTAGAGTGAGGTAGCTCTGAATCCATGTGGCCATCTTCCAGAGAAAATTAAAAATCCATGAATTCCTCAACTGATCAACCCACAAAATGAACCGGATAATAGCCACAGTAACCTTGGTTATGCGACTCATGTTTTAAAAAGGGCTTGCAAATGGGAGAGATATAGCAGTGACCACATGGAGGCCAAACCAGGATAAGCTGGACAGCATGGTGTCACCTACCACAAGCTTGGGTAATTCAAGAACTGTTATTCCTTTTCCAACCCCTCTCTCAATGCCCTCAGGCAATGCCCCACGTTCCAGGCGCCAAAATCTGTCTCGGTTTGAAAGACAGGTATTTGCTAAGGAAAAGCGAGAACCCCTTTTCTGAGATGCAGAGTGCAACCCCCTCCCTTCTAATTATTATAGTTTCAAATCAGAGGCTTTCAGGCCAAAGATATGGGGATAGGAATAACAGTTCTTTACTGATATCTAATAATGCAAAACAGCAGAAACTACAAGTATAAAAATTGACAACAAAACAGAACAGTATATCTCAGTTTCAGTCCCTTTTTGGCCACAGGCTCCCTCTGCTGCTCTGCAGAGTGTCCTGAGGTAGTAGGATGAAATGGGAAAGCAGCAGAGCGATGTTCGATGGCAGGGAAGATGCTAGATCGGAGCACTGGCCATCCCCCTTCTACTCCACGAGAGAAGCAAGAGAGCGAGAACCAGCGCCCAGACCCCTGTCCCACCTTTCCTTTTCCGGTCTCCCCCTATCCCCCACCCCCCTGTGAGAGGAAACTATTGCTACTAAGGTGTAGCCACAAATACTTAGCATAACAATGGGAAAAATTCCTCAGAAAGAAAAGGGAACAATTCAACCCCCAACACTATTGTAGTGTTTATAACTTGGAATGTATTTGAAACCAAATTCACTGCTGTTCCTTATTTCTCTTCTTTCAGTTCTTTTAATATTTTCCTATATTATGCTTTCCTGTAGCCCTATAAATATACGCTGCTCTTGGTATTTCCATGTCCACTTCTTGTAGTAAACCAACTTTGACTTAGTTACTCCTTCTATGGAGTTCATTCCTACCTGGAGGCAGGTTTCATACAAGGAAAATGGGATCCTTCTCGCATTACGTGCAGGGAGTTTGTTGGCTTTTAGTATTTTGTGTTGTTGCTTTTTTAAGAACATTAGTTAACATTTTATAGTCTCCTGGTTTCTTTAGTAATGACTCTGGATGTGTTGCATAGAGAAACACAGAGGAATTCACCCTTGCTTTCCTCCCGAAGAAATTTGGAAATGCTCTTGTCAAGCAGCTCTTTTTTCATCCAATACTTCTCTTCTTATACCATGCAACACAGGCATGCAGAGTCTGGTCTTTGTTTTCTTTCATCACTCATTTAACAAGGATCTAGAGTTGTCAGAAAACAAGACTTTGATCCCAAAGCAGATATCCATACCTGCAGACTTCAGACTGTTTCAACAGGGAGATGCACACAGTTTGTTCTTTTTGGAATAAGTCTTACACTGAAGGAGGCCATAGGAATTTTACTGCTGAGTTCAGCAGGAAAAGAATGTGGATCCCATTTTGTTTCTTTTGTGAGCTGATGACTTGCCTGTATTTTGCTTACCCAGGTGAACATTCCTACAAATGTTCTTCCTGCACATTTTCCACCATGACAATCAGCCAGCTAAAAGAGCATTCCTTGAGAGTGCATGGGAAAGCACTGATACTACCAAGACCCCATGTTGTCAGCTTCTCAGCCTCACTTGGCTACTGCACCTCCAAGAAACACACTTCTGCTGAAGAAGTGGAGGACTCTAATGGTAAGAGGTGCCTCAGAGAAAGAATTTAACTGTCTAAAATACTACTTAATATAATTAATGCTATTATTAAAAAAAATAAGGCAGCAATTAAAAAAATCCAAAGTTGTATGAAAAGCAAGAATAAAGGTAGTGTTCTAGTACTTGACCTACAGTTGAATCTCACCAGTTTATTCTTTACCAACTTATACTGCCAATAGTTGTCCTTTGGAATAAGTCAAGGTGACCTTACTTTTCAGCAAAGATTTATAACAGGAAATTTTAAATGACAGAGCTCCCATTAAGATTCAGTGAGAAAGAGAGCATCTAATTCCATTTGTATTTCTAAAAAACACTCCTTTATCTTGTTATCAGAGAAGTTTAGTGAAGCCACAAGATTAAGTGTAAAATATAGAGGGAATAGCTAGACAACTTTCTATTTTATGGCTTTTATGGAAATGAGTGTGTGCACAGATCCTGATGTTAGAAATACAGACAGATTACATATTTTTAAGCTTTGCCTTGTATTTAGGTTACGGAGTTTTATTACTTTTGCTGCAAATGAGAATCCTGGGGCAGTTTTAGGCCAGTCACAATAAGATAGACATTAAGGGGCTGGAGTGTGTCCAGAGAAGGGAATAGAGCTGAGGAGGGGTCTGCAGCACAAGGAGCAGCTGAAGGAGCTAGGGGAGCTCAGCCTGGAGAAAAGGAGGCTCAGTGGAGACCTTCTGGTTCTTCATAACTCCCTGACAGGAGGGTGCAGCCAGGTGGGGGTTGGGCTCTGCTCCCAGGGAGCAAGGGACAAGATGAGAGGAAATGGCCTTAAGCTGTGCAAATGAAGGTTTAGATTAGATATTAGGAAAAATTTCTTCCCTGAAAGGAACGTCAAGTATTGAACAGGCTTCCGAGGGGGGTGATGGAATCACCATCCCTGGAAATGTTCAAAGGGTGTGTGGATGTGGCACTTGTGGACATTGTTTAGTGGTGAACACGGTGGTGCTGAGTTAATGGTTGGAATCAATGATCTTAGAGGACTATTGCAATTCATTGAAAATTCTATGAAAATGTTTCAAAAGCAGCCTTGACAGTACATACTGAATTCTTACAATGCATATTAAACACGACTTTTAAATTCATCTTTTAAATGTCAATTGTGTTCAGAGGGGGTGATTTTATTTCTATTGTGATTATTCTCTTTTATTTTTTTTTTTTTTAATATAAAAGCAGTCAGGGCATAACACTCTTTTCCATTACGGTTTCTTTGCATCATAGCAATGTAAAGTATCCATAGGATAAATCAGAATTATTTTCTGTGATACATGAAAGAACGAGACCCAACAGCAGAGAGAGAATGAATCTGAGGTTTATTCAGAAGCATCAGTATATATATCTCTAGTCCTAAGAGCTTTTTTTTGGTTACAGTTTACAGGCATAATCACAGTTCTACAATTAATCTGTCCTCTTGACATCTTCTATTGTTCTGTCCAAAGCCATGGTAAAGGAGCATGAATAGTGTACAGTTCTATGTTGACGTAGAAGTAGAAACTCATTCATCCAGTTCTGTCTCAGGTACACGCTGTTCAGAGATGCTACTGGTGCTGCCAGCACTGCTGGTGTTGCTCTCTGTTTAATTCTTTCCTTACACCAACACCTGTTATTCCAACAAGTTTCAAATTTTGTTTTTAAATGTGCCCCCATTACAACTTCTTCATACAGTATGGTTCTTTTAAAGTTTTGTCCTCAATGTTACATTACATCATTCTGAATCATGTTTTGGGGTTTTTTTGTATCCTCCCCTTATCCCAGTTTAGTTAATTGCCAGAATGTTATATTCCAGGTCAGTGATATGTGGCATAAAGTGAACAAATGTCTAAAGTATTGGCAGACTTTGTATGACATGCCACTTTTCCATCTTTGTAGTGGGTTGATGCTGTTTGGATGCCAGGCACCCACCAAAGCTGCTGTCTCATTTCTCTCCACAGCTGGACACGGGAAAGAAGATATAACAAAGGGTTTGTGGGTTAAGGACTGGGAGAGATCACTCATTAAATACCATCATGGACAAAACAGGGTCTAATTAGAGATATGACTTAAATTTATTGCTAACAGAATCAGAGCAGGATAATGAGAAGTAAAATAAGCCCTTAAAAACACCTTCCCCTCACCCCACCTTCTCAGCTCTATCTCCTACCCCAGTAGCACAGGTAGATGGGAATGGGGGTTATGGTCAGTTCACCCCTTGTTTTCTCCTGCTGCTCAGGGAGATGAGTCATTCCCTTGCTCCACTGTGGGGTCCCTCCTATAGGAGACAGTTCTCTATGAACTTCTCCACTGTGAGTCCATCTAATGACCTCTGTGAACTGCTTCAATGTGAGTCCATCCCACGGGCAACAATCCTCCTCAAACTGCTGCAGCATGGGTTACTCTTCCACAGGGTGCAGTTTTTCAAGGGCAGGTTTCTTCCAGTGTAGGCTTCTCTCTCCACAGGCCTCCCATGGGGTCACAGCCTCCTCTCAGGCATCCACCTGCTCTGGCATGAGGCTGCTCCATGGGCTGCAGGTGGAGCTCTACATCTCCATGGACCTCCATAGCCTGCAGGGGCACAGCTGCTTCACCACTGTCTTCACCATAAGCTGCAGGGGAATATTAGCTCTGGTGCCTGGAGCACCTCCTCCCCCTCCTTCTTCACTGACCTTGGTGTCTGCAGAGTTGTTCTTCTCACATGTTCTCACCCTGCTCTTCTATGGCCACAGTTAAAACTGCGCAATAACTTTTTGGTTTTCTTTCTTCTTAAATATGTTATCACAGAGGTGTTACCACCATTTCTGATTAGCCCAGCCTTGACCAGCAGCCCATCAGTCTTTGTAGCTTCCAGGGAGTGGCTCTGCTGGACATGGAGGAAGCCTCTAGCAGCTCCTCGCAGAAGCCACCCCTGTAAGCCCCCCTGCTACCAAAACCAGGCCATGCAAACCTGATACAATCTTCCCACTCTCCAAGCTGTTGCCACTCACAACTATATGCTTTCCCACCAATGTATGAGATGATAATTTCGAGTCCCATGGAATTTCAGTAGTGATTATATTCCTAAATCCCATAGACTGCTATTAAATCTCTCCACCCTTAGCATTATCTATTTTTTAAAGTATTATTATGTCGTGGTTTGACACTGGCCCAATGCCAGGCACCCACGAGAGGCACTCGCTCACTCTCCCCTGCCATAGCTGGGCAGTGGAGAACGGAAAAAATTAACAAAGGGTTCATGAGTTGAGATAAGGACCAGGAGAAAACACTTCAAGGGCAAAACAGGCTCACTTTGAGGTTGCAAAGTGAATTTATTACTAACAGAACCAGAGGAGGATATTGAAAAGTAAAATAAGCCCTTAAAACACCTTTTTTTCCCCAGCCCCTCCCTCCTTCCTACTGACAGTGCAGGGAGACAGGGCATGGATGTTTTTGAGTCAGTTCATCACCGAGATTTTCTTCCACTGCTCAGGGAGAGGAGTCCTTTCTCTGTGAGACCGTAGGGTCCATCCCACAGGAGACAGTTCTCCCTGAACTTCTCCATCATTGGTCCTCTCTCACGAGCAGCAGTCCTACCATACCTGCTGCAATGTGAGTCCCTCCCATGGGCAGACAGTCCTCCCAAAACTGCTGTGACATGGGTCTCTCTTTCCACAGGGTGCAGTCCTCCAAGGACAGGCTGCTCCAGCCTGGAAGCAAGGGGCCTCTCTCTCCACCAGGACTCCCACTGGACCACAGCCTCCTCCAGGTATCCTCCCACTCCAGCATGGGCACCTCCCCCAGAGGCTGTGAGTGGATCTCTGCATCCCCCATGTACCCCCATGGGCTGCAGGAGGACAACCTGTTTCACCATGGTCTTCACCACGGCCTGCAGAGGAATCTTGGCTCCTGTGCCTGGAGCACCTCCTCCTCCTCCTTCTCCACTGACCTTGGTGTCGCCATGTTGTTTTCCCTGACATGTTCTCACCTCATACTCTTTTCTGACTAGAAGCAAAACTGTGTGACTTTGTTTTGATTTTCTTCTTAAATATGCTATCACAGAGGCATTACCAACCTCTCTCATTGGCCCAGTTTTGGCCAGCAGCATGTCCATCTTCAGAGCCATCAGGGCTTGGCTCTGCTGTACATGGTGGAAGCTTCCAGCAGCTTTTCACAGGAGCCATCTCTGTGGACCCCCACTACCAAAAACCAGGCCGTGCAAAAACAATACATATTATTATTTTAAATTATTATTATTTGTTCAGTTCTACTTGCTTTTCCACATATTTTGTGGGGTTTGGTGTGGTCCTGCATCTTGATTTGTCTTCATGAGGATATTTTTATCAAAAGAAGAAACTGTTTGTTTCCTGCTTTTTTTCTTGATGGTTTTCTGACATTCTTTCTTGTGTTTATCACTATGTGAATCCATGCATACTAAATTAAATAGCATTCCAGATACTTTCCTTTCAGTCTCTTTAGGACTTCTCACGGATCTGTGATGCCCTGGGTTTCTACTTGATATTGCATTCCCATTTTTCCCCAAAAAGTTTTAAATGCTCATTGAGATTATGTGTACTCACTCCATTTTGCTCTGAAGTCAGGAGTTAAACAATCTCATGGATGAGTTTATTTTGTCAAAGAAATGCTGATCTATCTGATTCTGCAGTTGATGTTCTAGTATGGATTTACCAGGAAAAAATGATTTTTCCAATTTTATCTGCCTCACTCCCTGTGGTCACTGAGATATTTATTTATTAGCATTTTTCAGATACAATATGCTTTATTTTCAGTGAACTCAAACCATCAAGTCTATTGCTTTTCTTAAGTAATATTTTTCCTTACATCCCTAGCTCTGATTTTGCAAGCATTTAAATACATATATTAGATTTTCCTAGTTGGGATGGTGTTTAAATACTTTTCTCCCTCTAATTTTTCAAATGCTTTTGTGTTTCTAATACTTAAACATTTACATGTGTTATTCTGGATTGTTCTTCTAGTATGTTTTACATGGGTTGTTTTTAGTGTTAACTGTTGTATCCATGTCCACTGATGGCTCTTAAAGTATCTACAAATAGCTAGAGCATAACTTGACTCCCAAATAAGTTTTCTGTAACTGGATGAGAAACTTAAATATTTTTTTCTTTTTTAAATTATCATGCTTTCTCTTCTTTTAGAACTCTGACACACATTTCATAGTTTCTACGTAGCATGTGCTGAAAGATAAGTTGGTGGGGAAGAAGGCTGTCCTGGCTGATCAGAGAGCTTTGGCTGGAACTCAGGGAAAAAATAGAATACCAGCTTTGGAATGCCTCCTTTGCCTCACTCTTTAATAGTCAGACCAGTTGTCCTCAAGGTACCCAGGCCCCTGAGCTGGAAGACAGCTGAGGAGTAGAATGAAATCCCCCCCTAATCCAGGAGGAAACAGTCACCTGCTGCTCCACTTAAACATGCACAAGTCTATAGGGCCAGACGGGATCCACCCGAGGGTACTGAGGAAGCTGTTGGAAGAGCTCACCAAGCCACACTCCATCATTTATCACCAGTCTTGGTTAGCTGGGGAAGTCCTAGAAGACTGAAGGTTGGCCAACATAACACCCATCTACAAGAAGGGTTGGAAGGAGGATCCAGGAAACTACAGGCCAGTTATCCTGACCTTGGTGCTGGTAAAGGCTATGGAGTAGACCATTTTGAGTGCCATCATGTGGCACCTACAAAACCAGGGAATCAAGCCCAGCCAGCATGGGTTTAGGAAAGGCAGGTCCTGCTTGACCAACCTGATTTCCCTCTATGACAAGGTGATTCACTTAGTGGATGAGGCAAAGGCTGTGGATGTTGTCAACCTGGACTTTATTAAAGCCTTTAACAACATGTCCCACAGCATTCTTCTGGAGCTGGCTGCTTGTGGCTTGGACAGGTTCACTCTTTTCTGGGTAAAAAACTGGTGGAAGGGCTGGGCCCAGATAGTGGTGGGGAATGGTGGCACAACCAGTTGGGACTGGTCACTAATGAGGTTCCCCAGGGCTCAGAACTGGGACCAGTCCTATTTATTATCTTTATTGATGATCTGGACAAGGGGATCAAATGCACCTTCAGTGAGTTCACAGATGACAATAAGTTGGGCATGAGTTTTGATCTGCTGGAGGGCAGGAAGACTGAAGAGGGATCTGGACAGGCTGGATTGATGGGCTGAGGCCAATTGTAAGAGGTTCAACAAGGCCAACTGCCAGGTTCTGCACTTTGGTCACAACAACTCCCTGCAGCTCCAGGCTGAGGACAGAGTGGCTGGAAAGGACCTGGGGGTGATGCCTTTTTCTCTGGTCCTAAAAATATTAGTCAGATACAATTAGGGTGATAAAAAGGAGTACCTTTATATAAGGATCTTCAGGTTCACAGCTTGTTAGCTTGAAAATGCTGCAGATGTACCCACCGCGTGACGCATGTAACAATTTTTATAGATTCTGCAAATTAGCATATCTGACAAGAACCCCCAATTAGCAGCCCGCCCGGTGAAGTAATTCCCCCAGTTCTAGAACCTTCTAAATTCTCCCCCCTTCAAATAAGGTCCAGGCCCTGTTTACAAAAATATGTCTCAAAGGGCTGGTTTTAATCTTGGTTTCTAAGGAAAACCAAGATAGCATAGGGGTCCTGGAATTTGTTTTGTCTTTCTGTCTAGGAAAATACTGAAGCCAAGCTACAGTAATAAGCTACAAATATATGTGTAAATACTACAGATAATATATAAAAGAAAAAAAGGTAAAAACCAAAATGACATCAGGGGTGCTGGTGACAGCAGCTGCACATGAACCTAGGTTTATCCAGGTGGGAAAGAGGCCAATGACATCCTGGCTTGTATCAGAAATAGTGTAGCCGGAAGGACTAGGGTGGTGATTGTTCCTCTGTACTGGGTACTGCTGAGGAACCTCCAATCCTGGGGTCAGTTCTCAGCCTCTCATAGCAAGAAAGACATTGAGGGGCTGGAGGGTGTCTAGAGAAAGGCAATTAAATTGATGAAGGGTCTGGAGCACAAGTCTGATGAAGAACAGCTGAGGATTGTCCAGTCCTGGCATAAACTGTCCAGGGAGGTGGTGGAGTCCCTGTGCGTGGAGGGATTTAGAAGATGTGTAGATATGGTGCTTGGGGACATGGATTAGTGGTGGACGTGGCAGTGCTGGGGGAACGGTTGGATTTTATGATCTTAGAGGGCTTTTCCAACCTTAATGATCCTGTGGTTCTATGATTCCATTATATAAAACTTGAATGTTTTTAGTTTGTTGTTTGTTGTGGTTTTGTCGGTTAGTTGGTTTTGGGGTTTTTTGTTAGTAATGGTTTTTACATGATCAAAAGCTGCAGTTAGTAAAAGTGTATGTAGCCAAATAGAACCCTCCAAAAAGGCTGTGTCTGTCCAGACCCATTCCTGTGCAGAGTGTTTGAGCTTATCAGTGGTACCAGGGGGCATTGCAAAAGACACCTGCCTGCAGTGTGAACAGGTGAATGATCTCCTTTCACTGGTGGCCGAGCTTAAGGAGGAAGTAGAAAAACTAAGGAGTATTAGAGAAAGTGAAAGGGAAATAGATTGGTGGAGTTTCACCCTTCCATCCTTGAGGGAAGTCTGCCAGGCGTCAGAGGACTCCCATGCTTCCCACCATCAGGTAATAGGAGGACACCTGGTGGATGAAGAGGAGTGGGAATGGGTTCCTATTCAGGAAGGTAATGAAAACTCCTCCGATCCCCATTACCTACCCAGGTGCCACTTCAGAATAGGTATGAGGCCCTGGATTAGAGGGTGAGCCAGATGATGTACAAGAAAATGATCTGACCAGTGAGCCTCCCAATTACTCTTCATCTGTCAGACCAATCACTGCTTCTAGTATTAAAAAGAAAAGAAGGGTATTTGTAGTAGGTGACTCCCTTCTGAGGGGAACAGAGGGCCCCATATGTGAACCAGACCCATCCCACAGGGAGGTCTGCTGCCTCCCTGGAGCCCAGGTACAGGATATTACCAAGACACTCCCTGGGCTGATTCAGCCCTCTGATTATTACCCACTGCTGATACTCCAGGCTGGCAGTGATGAGACTGAAAAGAAGAGCATCAGGGCAATTAAAAGGGACTTTAGAGCACTGGGTCAAGTGGTTGATAAGGCAGGAGCACAGATAGTGTTCTGCCCAGTCCCTTTGGTGGCAGAGACAAACGATGAAAGCAATAGGAGAGCCCACATTATCAAGTGGCTCAAGGCTTGGTGTCATCAGCAGAATTTTGGATTCTTTGATCATGGGGCAACTTTTATGGCACCTGGCCTGCCAGAGCTGGATGGGCTCCATCTCTATGTTAAGGGCAGAAGGATTTTAGCTCATGAACAGGCCGAACTCATTGAGAGGGCTTTAAACTAGGTTTGAAGGGGGAAGGGGATGCAGCTGGGCTCTCTGGAAGCAGGTCCAAGGGTGGTAAGCCTGAGGTAGGGGTGAAATCAGTAGCCCACTAATGCACACAGCATGGGTAACAAACAAGAAGAGCTGGAAGCCATGGTACAACAGCAAAGCTATGATGTAGTGACCATCGCAGAAACGTGGTGGGACGACTCACATAGCTGGAGTGCTGCACTGGATGGCTACAAGCTCTTCAGAAGAGACAGGAAAGGGAGAAGAGGTGGAGAGGTGGCCCTTTATATTAGGGAAGCTTTTGATGCCATGGGTATTGAAACTAATGACAATGAAGTTGAATGCCTATGGGTAAGAATTAAGGAGAAGGCCAACAAGGTTGACATCCTGCTGGGAGTCTGTTATCATCCATTCAACCAGGAAGAAGAGGTGGACAACTTATTCTATAAGCAGATGGAGAATGTTTCAGGATCACCAGCCCTTGTTCTTGTAGGTGACTTTAACCTACCAGACATCTGCTGGGAGCTTAATAAAGCAGAAAAGAGGCAGTCCAGGATGTTCTTAGAGTGTGTAGAGGACAACTTTTTGTCACAGCTGGTGAGTGAGCCCAGCAGGGGAGAGGCTATGTTAGACCTGTTGTTTGCAAGTAGCGATGGGCTGGTGAGAGATGTGGTGGTTGGAGGCCACTTGGGGCATAGTGATTATGAAATTATAGAGTTCTCGATATTTGGTGAAATGAGGAGGAACTTTTACATTGGACTTCCAGAGGGCAGACTTTGGCCCATTTAGGAGATTTATTTGGAGAGTTCCTTGGGAAGCCACCCTTAAAAACAAAGGAGTTCAGAAAAGGTGGGCATGCTTCAAAACAGAGATCTTGAGGGCACAGGAACAGACTGTCCCTGTGTGCTGAAAGATGAGTCAACAAGGCAAACATTCAGCCTGGATGGGCAACAAGGTTTTGAAGGAACTGAGGAATAAAAAGAGGATGTATCATCTTTGGAAGTAGGGTCAGGTCTCTCAGGAAGTATTTAAGGGGGTTGCTAGGGCATGTAGAAAAAAAATTAGAGGCCAAAGCTCAGTTAGAACTTAATTTGGCAACTTTTGTGAAGGATAATAAAAAATGTTTTTACAAATATATTAGCGGCAAAAGGAAGGGTAAGACCAACCTCGGTTCTCTACTGGATGTGGGAGGGAATTTAGTGACTGCAGATGAGTAGAAGGCGAAAGTGCTGAACGCTTTCTTTGCCTTGCTCTTTAGTGGGAAAATAGCTTGTCCTCAGGTAAGCTATCCTCTTGGGCTGGTAGATGGTGTTAGGGAGCAGAATGGCCCCGCTGTTATTCGGGAGGAAGCAGTCAGAGAACTGCTGAGCTGCTTGGATAATCATAAATCTATGGGACCAGATGGAATCCCTCCCAGGGTGATGAGGAAGCTGACAGATGAGCTTGCAAAGCCGCTCTCCATCATTTACCAAGTCCTAGCTCACTGGTGAGGTCCCAGATGACTGGAAGCTGGCCAATATGACACCCATGCAGGAAAAAAAGATAGGAAGGAGGATCCTGGAAATTATAGACCAGCTAGCCTGACCTCAGTACCTGGTAAGGTAATGGAACAGTTTTTATTGAGTGTCATCATGCAGCATTTAAAGGTATCAGACCCAGCCAGTATGGGTTTAGGAGGGGTAGGTCATGTTTGAACAACCTGGTCTCCTTTTATGAACAGATGACCCACCTGGTGGATGTGGGAAAGGCTGTGGATATTGTCTATTTGGACTTCAGCAAGGCCTTTAACACTGTCTCCCACAGCATACTCCTGGAAAAGCTGGCAGCCCACAGCTTGGACAGGAGCACTCTTTGCTGGGTTAAGATCTGGCTGGATGGCCAGGCCCAGAGAGTGGTAGTAAACAGTGCTGTATCCAGCTGGGGATCAGTCACCAGTGGTGTTCCTCAGGGGTGGGTGCTGGGGCCAGTTCTGTTCAATATTTTTATTGACGACATGGATGAGGGTATTGAGTCTTTCATTAGTAAATTTGCGGACGACACTAATCTGTTGGAAGGTAGGAGGGCTCTGCAGAGAGACTTGGAATGGCTGGATGGACAGGCAGAGTCCAATAAGATTAAGTTTAATAAGTCCAAGTGCCGAGTCCTGCATTTTGGCCACAATAACCCCCTGCAACATTATAGGCTGGGGATGGTGTGGCTGGACAGTGCCCAGGCGGAAAGGGACCTGGCGGTACTGGTCGACAGCCTAGTGAACATGAGCCAGCAGTGTGCCCTAGTGGCCAAGAAGGCCAACGGCATCCTGGCCTCTATCAGGAATAGTGCGGCCAGCAGGACCAGGGAGGTCATTCTTCTCCTGTACTTGGCATTGGTGAGGCCACACGTTGAGTACTGTGTCCAGTTCTGGGCCCCTTAGTTTAGGAAGGACATTAAAACGCTTGAGTGTGTCCAGAGGAGGGCAACAAGGCTGGTGAGGAGCTTGGAACACAAATCCTATGAGGAGTGGCTGAGGGAGCTGGGGTTGTTTAGCCTGGAGAAAAGGAGACTCAGAGGTGACCTTATCACGCTCTACAACTTCCTGAAAGGTGGCTGTAGTCAGGTGGGGGTTGGTCTCTTTCTCCAGGCAGCAACTGACAGAATGAGAGGACAGTCTTAAGGTGCACCAAGGGAAATATAGGTTGGATATTAGGAAAAAGTTTTTTACTGAAAGGATGATAAAGTACTGGGATTTTCTGCTTGGGGAGGTGGTGGAGTCACCATCCCTGGATGTGTTTAAAAAAAGATTGGATGTAACACTCAGTGCCATGGTTTAGTTGAGGTGTTAGGGCATGGGTTGGACTCAATGATCTTTTCCAACATAGTGATTCTGTGCAATTTTGCTTCAGCAGGGAATTTTCTTTAGATATTTTTCCCCTGTGTATGAACCTATGGTATCCAGGCTTGGGGACCACTGGAGCTCACTGTCTGCCCATCTGGAAAGGCAATGATGCGCATATGGACAATATCATGTGAAAGATGGCAATTTCCTCAAACCCTTAGTATTTGATTAGTCTGTCAGCACCCCTGGAATGCTGAGACCATTGTGCCCAACCAGTCTGTCAGTGTCCCATTATGGGGATTCTTCACTGAACAGTCCTGGTGGATCTGAGGGTGGTTGGACTGACTTGTTCAAGGTCACATACTAACAGAGAGACCTCCTCCCAGGTCTCCACACCTTTAATTGAGTATATTACCTGCTACTGGCAACTGCTAGCATCCTTGAAGGACTCACATTAACAGTTTACTGAATAACACCATAAATAAAATTGTGACAGGTTAAGGTTTGAGGTTTGATGATATTATCTGACTGCAAAAACTTATTCAAAGCAACATGATAACTGGCTCTAATCCCCAATGAAAGCTGGCTTGAGATAATAATTCAGCATGCACAGAGAACAGTTCTTACCCAACAGGACTTCCGTATGGGATCTTCCATGTTCAGCCTGTTGACTGGTCTCAGTTACAACCGAGTCTTCCCTAACTTCTTCCCATTTTTAACTTACATTTATACTATTTCTTTACATTTAAGTGGAGCTTTAATGACTCTAGTCATTCACACCTTTGAACCCAGTTGCTGCAAAATTCTCCCACTTTGCTCTTCAAGGTATAGTCAATAAAATCTAGAGTACATGTCTGTCACTGGTGGGGTTTTGGGGTCTCTTTGGGATCCCTGAGACTGCTTCTGCAGCCCTCAGTGACGGAGCAAATTCCCGAGCCTTGCCCAGATAGAATTCTGGCTCACAGTGAGCTCTCAGACCAGCAGGGAAAAGAAACCAGCATATGCAGAGAGGCACAAATCCATAGTTTATTCTATGAAGGCATCCTATCTAGCATATACCAACGGCTATTGTTTTACAGGGGTTTTTATATCTTTTGAGGGTTTTACAATTTGCACCAATTACCAAGGGAATTCTACTTTCTGACCAATCCCTGAGGGATTTTACATTCAAAGCTGGCCTATGGATACTAAAAGAAAATGGACCACTAATATTGAAGATAGATAAGAGGGTCTTCCAAGGGGGGAAACTAAATTCCTTTTGTATTCGTCATTTCACAAGCCATTTCTTATCTCTAAGCTATGATTTTCCAAGGAGCTTGTTCTGAGGATGCAGGGAAACTTTCTTCTGTGTTTTCTGCTCCCTCCACAACTCCTCTCTCTGTATTTACTAAAAAGGCGCTTCCAGCAACTTTCTTGAAACATTGAACAAAGCATGCAAACATAACTAACACAATGACAACTATGAATAAAATCCATAAAAGTCCCTTGACCAGAGATACGGCCCACCCTGTCAGTCCCCATTGTCCAAAAAGGTTGTTGAACCAGTCTGGGGTGGTTTGTACTTTCAAATCCTTCACGAGGTCCTTCAGCTTCTGTATGTTTGCTTGGATGGATGTTGAACGTGAGGAGAGATTGAAGCAGCACATCCCCTCAAAGTCTTCACAGCCATGTCCGTGGGTGAGCAGCAGGAAGTTGATTGCAGCTCGGTTTTGCAGGGATGTGTGTCTTGTGGTTTCTTCATCCTTTAAAAGATCACTCAAAGCAGCAGATGTGACATTGGCTTGCTTACTGAGCCAACACCCCAAATGAGTAATTTCACCAAGAGCTTTTGCTGCAGCCACCCATAGAAAGAACAGGGAGACAGCAGCTCTTGTGGGTTTGTTCCAATTGTACAATTTAGGGTCACAACTTTCATCAAATTCAGTGTAAGATCTTTTTTCGCATTTTGATTCACTCTCCTTTTTCCAATTATGCAATAAGGTAATGTTGGGGGTGAGGGTAGAAAGCTTGCCAAGGCTACAGGGTCCCCCCTGAAGGCGAGAGGGGATTCCAACCCAAACCCGATCACCACAGATAAGAAACATTCCACGAGGCAATGTTTTGGGGTGGACAGAGGATTCAGAGAGAGCATGAGTGGTGTAATTGCACCAATCTGGATAATTGTAGGCTTTGTTGATGGGTGATATGTCTTTTCTGTATATGTTTCGAATTTGACTCAATCCAGGCCAATTTTGCTTTGGACTTTTGTAGTAAAATTTGACACAGCATGTTGCTTTGGAGGACTCCAGCAAATCTAATTCTTGGGGTTCCTCGGGGGCATTTGGCAGTATTTTTGTCCAATGATCCCAAGTGTCAACTGGATTTGGTCTCTTACCAGTGGTGCGGAGGAGCTCTGAGTTCTGGATGGGCCATTCGTCTGCTACAAAGGGAATTCCTACCAAACATGTGGAAAGTGGGTTATCAAGGTTGCCCATAGACAGGCACATGTTATCTTGTTTCAATGTTTTTGCTAAAGTCACCCAGACATTGTGTTTGGGTTGTGGACTGATCCAGCTGAAGGCATGTGGCACGGTGAAGAGGATCCAGGCAGCAGTGAGGACAGCATCAACGGAGAAAATTTTAATCTTTGGACAAGAATGGGCCTTCTGATATGGAATATAAGTAAAATCAGTTATTTTTATGATGGGGGGAGAGAGAGGGTGTTAGGGTTTTCTCCTTCATCTCCTTCCTTTGTCCCTCCCCCCCCCCTTTTTTTTTTTCTCTAAGGATAGGGAAGGGAATACAGGATTAGGGATTACAGTAAAATCATTGGGGGGGGGGGGATTAACACTAGGGTGTTTCAGTATAGGTAGTAACATCTAACTAAAAGGTCACTTTGTGGCCAGACTATGTCTAGCTTATGATTTGCCTGATGCAGCAGATTGCTGCTTAGTTTTTTGTTTCGTCTGCTGTCTTGTGACAGGACGATCTTTTCTTTGATGTGAAGGTGTTCGGCGGCGTCTTCTTCTCCAGGCAGCGCTGGTTTGGTTTTGAGGAGGTCTTGTATTTGACTCTGGGGAGCTTTTGTTGTTGTCTGTTGGAGTAGGTTTTTCCGTGCCTGGGTATGGTTTTATGTTTTTTCCTGGGAACCATCTTGTTCCAGATGGCAGGGAGATGCAAGCGTACCCCCTTCCCCAGGTAATTAATTGGAAAGGTCCAGAAACCTGATGTGTTTCAGGGTCTTTCACCAGCAGTGGTGGTTTCTCAGTGAGTTTTGCTTGCATTGAGTTTGTAAAGTGTCGGACTTTTGGGGGGTCAGGTTCTGACTCAGTTCCATTTAGGAAGTTGATGACGTAGAGAGCTTTGCAGAATCTTTCCACTGGAGATAAAATTTCTGTGTCTCTTCGCTGTTGGTGAAGGACCTTTTTGATGTTCTGATAAGTTCTCTCTACGATGGACTGTCCTGTGGAATTTCCAGGAATGGTCAGAATGTGTTCAATTCCCCATTCATCGAGGAACTCTTGAAATTTGTGAGAGATGTAGGTGGATCCATTGTCAGTTTTGATCTTTTTTGGAACTCCTAGAATGGCAAATGCTAGAAGAAAATGCTTGATAACGTGAGTGGCTGTTTCTCCTGCATGAGCCGATGCAAAAACTGCTCCAGAGAACGTGTCAACTGACACGTGCACATACTTAGACTTTCCAAAGGGTGGGAAATGGGTGACATCAGACTGCCACAGCTGGCAGCTGTTCGGGCCTTTGGGATTGACTCCCGTGCGCATAGAGGGTACTTGGTAGTTTTGACAGTTTGGGCATGTTGCCACAATGACTTTTGCTTGGCTTTTCGGAATTTTAAACATTCTCATGAGGGCAGGTACATTTTGGTGGAAAAATGAATGTGACAGCTTTGCTTGAGCAAAAATGTTGGGGATGTTTGCAGTCTCGACTGACATGGCCAGTGCGTCCGCTTTCCTGTTTCCCTCTGTAATAAAATCTGGGAGGTCACTGTGTGACCTAACATGCATGATGTGGTAGGGTAATTTTCTGTTGCAAATGAGGGTTATTAGTGAAGAAATCAATTGGTGTAATTTTGGATTGGAAATTTCTTTGAGGAAACTATGTTCTGCTCTCATAGCTATACCAGCTATGTAAGCAGAATGTGTGACTAGGTTAAAGGGTTTGTCTTTGAATTTCTCAAAGGCTCTAACAACGGCTGCCAATTCTGCAATTTGTGGAGATCCCTCCACAATTGGGACATCAGATTCCCATTCATCAGTTTTGGGGTTTTTCCAAGTCAAGACAGACTTGTGAGATGAACCTGAGCCGTCTGTAAAAACTATTAGAGCTTTGAGAGGTGTTCTGCTTTGAACGAGTTTTGGGACCAGATTAAAGGTTGCATTTCGATTAAAAAGTTTGTGTTTTGGTATGTGAATGGAAATTTGGACTGTGTAGCTATCTAGAGCAAATTGAAGGTTTTCATTGGTTTGGAGCAGATTTTCCAAATCTCCCATGGTCAGGGGCAGGTAAATGCCTGTGAACTCACACGTGAAAGAGAGTGGAGGCAGGTTCTGGCCTTGTTTATCAAATGTGCCATGATTTCCTGAAACGTGGTAATTGTCTTTGTGGGCTGATTGTTTGTGAAAACCCATTAAAGGATCAACAAGGGGTCTGTGAGTTGAGGGTCCCATTGAAAAATCAGTCCATAGAAGCAAGGGGCCTTTCCTAAAATGACAAATTGGAAAGGCAGATTTGGCTCAAATCTGTGTGCTTGACGTGAACACAGGGCTTCCTGAACTTTGATGATGGATTGTCGGGCTTCCGGTGTGAGTGTGCGTGGGGAGTCCAGGTCCTCATTGCCACGGAGGAGGTTGAACAGAGGGACGAGGTCTTCTGTTGTGAGTCCCAGTAGGGGGCAGATCCAGTTGATGGATCCACACAGGCTGTGTAGGTCTCTTAAGGTCTTTGGGTTGTCTCGGATGGAAAGCTGCTGGGGTACAATGGTCCTCTCTCGGATTAAAAGTCCTAGGTATTTCCAGGGGCTGGTGTACTGTACTTTGTCCTCACGGATTTCGAATCCTGCTTTTTCTATGGTTTGAATGGTTGTTTTGACAGCTTTTTCTAAGTAGGTCTTTTCTGATGCACAAACTAGGATGTCATTCCATGTAGTGATGAATGAGTGCTTCTGGGAATTGTTCTCGAACAGGAGAAAGGATGTGTGCCACGTGCAATTGGCAGATCATTGGAGAGTTTTTGAGTCCTTTGGGAAGGAAAAGCCAATGATAGCTTTTGAGAGGAGCTTCTCTGTTGAGAGAGGGGACGGAGAAGGCGAACCGTGGTGCGTCTTGGGGATGCAATGGGATGCTGAAAAAACAGTCTTTGATGTCAATGACAACAAGTGTCCAGTCTCGACGCAGTATCGATGGGGAGGGCAGTCCAGGCTGGAGAGGGCCCATGTCTTCAATGATGTCGTTGATTTTGCGAAGGTCATGGAGAAGCCTCCACCTGTCTGTTCCAGGCTTTTTCAGGACAAAAACTGGTGAATTCCACATGCTGTTGGACTCCACGATGTGGACTTTTGACAGCTGTTCTTCAACGAGGGCTTGCAATGCATGCAGTTTGACCTTTGATAGGGGGCACTGTGCCTGCCATAGGGGTTCATCACTCTTCCAGGTGAGACGAGGAGTTGGCGGGACAGTGCGTGCCCATCAAAAATCCCGACTTTGAACTCGGAGAGAAGCCCCCCATTGGGTCAGGTAATCTCTGCCCCATAGGGAGATGGGGGCTCTTACCACAAATGGTCGAATGGTTGCCAGTTTTCCTTCAGGCCCTTCGATGACAATGTTGCATCTGCATCTCATGGAAACGACAACTCCTCCAATTGCAGACAACATGCCTACTACGGGTTGAAGTTCCCAGTGTGGTGGCCATTCCGAGTGGGCAATGACGGTGACGTCAGCACCAGTGTCTATCATTCCCGGGTTTCTGAATTTTTTCCCTGTAGCAGAAAAGGCTGCACTCGAGGATGGGTTTGTTTGGACCCATAATTTGTGTCCACATTATTGTAGGGTTGAGAGGGATTCGTTCCATGTGATTTTTTGGGAGCAGGAAGGCTTGTGTTATAGGTGTGTTCTGTGGAAGAAAAAAGGGGATGTCCGTGCAACACAATTGGACAAAGATTTCTTTTCCAGGTGCTACAGTTTGAATTTCAGGTAAAACAGAAATTTGTGGTGGACCATGGAAACTGTCACCGAGGATTAAAATGTCCCAAGGACCATCTTGTGGTCCATACTTTCCTGTAGGGATACAATAAAATTTTTCATCTGTAATAAAGACAAAACAGTCACCAATTGACGCTGGGTTCCCAGCAAAATCTCGCCAAGTGTTGGGTCTGCCTGATGTGGTTTGGAATTTTCAAGGATGATGGGGTTTGTTGTTCCTCACTTGTCATCACTGGGGCTGGGTGGAAGGCAGCTTTTGGTTTGTTGTCTGCGCCCTGAGCTGAAACCAGGCTGCGTTGGAAGTTTTTTGGCTGCTGTTGTTGTTTTTGTTGCCTTTGGGGCTTGTGGTAGTTGCTGTGGGGGTTTTGGGTGGGTGGTTTGTTTGGGCAGTCTCTGATAAAATGTCCAAGTTCCCCACAGTAGAAACAACGAGCATTGTCTTTGGAGACCATCACTGCAAAGGTTCCAGAGACTCCATCAGCAATGCCCTTGGCAACTGCTTTGGCCACTGTGTTTTCAGTGGACATGTGGCGTGTGCAGCTTTCCACCATCTGCTCGATGGTGGGATCGGTGTCTATAGGTAAAGCTCTTAAAATGGTTTTGCATTGCTCATTTGCACTGTTTAAGCAAGTTTTCTCGGAAGTTCCTTTTGTGCTTCTGTGCTCTCAATTTGTTTCTCAAGAGCATCCTTGAGCCTGTCTACAAATTTTATAAAAGTCTTGTCTATTCCCTGCTTGATACTGGAAAAATGCAAGCTAGGAATAGAGTCGTCAGGGGTAAGGAGGAATGAGGTTTTTGCTGCATTAGCAATGTCCTGCAGTGTTTCTTCAGGAATAGAGTTAGCTTGTTCTGAGGGTTTAGAAAATTGGTTTTCACCAGCGAGTTGTTCAACAGCAAAATTCTGTTGATTGGGATCTTTTGAATACTTATCAGATAGTATTTTTAATTGTTTTTTCCAATGCCTTTCCCATAACATAAATTCGGCCGGTGACAGAAGGCAAGTAGCTAGATTTTTGAGATCATGGGGAACCATGACAAAAGCAGCAAAAAAGGCTTCTAAAAAATTTCTAAAAATGTGTGCCGATCTGCCGTGTTTTTTTCCAATTTTGGCCAATTCTGTTACTTGTTTCATATCAATAGATTGCCATTCTGCTCTGTCTGAGGATCCTCCTCTGCGGCCTCTTTTATAAATCATAGGAAAGGCAGAGATTCTTTGGGCTAATTGCCAATTTCCAATTTGGGTTGCCTCCAATTTTGCGGTGGCCCAAATATCTGGTTCTTCCGAATCAGAGGCAATGGAGTCACTGTCGCTGTATTCAGAGGAAGAGTGGCGTCTTCTTGGGGCACGACGCTTTTTAGAACGCGAGGGGGAAGGTGGGGGGGGGCGTGGGGGGGGAGGGGGTCTGAACGTGTAGAAGGATGTGTGTGGGTGCACTGCATGGTTTGGCCACAAGGTGGCGCAGGCGTGCCAGGCGCGCCACCTTTGCTGCGGTGGGGGGGCTGCACAGGAGGTGCAGTTGAAATCAGAGACGTGCTGGGGGATGGGTGCGTGTGGGGCTGCTGCGTAGTCGGGGTTAGGAAGGCACAGGAGGGGCTTCGGGGGATGGGAGTGCAGTGGGACCGCGCTTTTGGGGGGAATAGGGGTTTTGGGGAAAGCGGGGATGTTTGTTGGATGCACGGCTGGATTCATGGACAGAACTGGGACAGGAGAAGGAGCAGAGGGACCTTCAGGGACCGAGGAAGCATGAAGGGACGGTGGTAAAACATTTCCGGGGACAGGAACCGGGACAGGGGAAACGTCGGAGGCTGGGGGCTGGAGGAAGCATCCTGGGGTAGCATTAGGGGGCTAACTGTGGTGGGGAAACGCAGGGTTGTGTGGCGAGGTGTTGAGATTTGTGTGTGTAACTTGTGGAGTACCAGAGTTAAGGGAGGCAGACTGTGCATGGCATGGGGGATGGGATAGAGAGGGGTGAGGGGCGGTTGCCGAGGGAACGGGGTCTGGGGCGGGGAAAATCAAGGGCTGGGCTACAGAGGTGGGCGGGTGAGTGACAGCTTGGGGGTGTGGAGAACTCACTGTGTGAAGGGCGGAGTTTGCAAACTGTGTAGTAAAGGAAGTTTCTATAGTTACTTTATCAGTTGTTGGGGGGAGGAGAGGTGCTGAGGGGGAAGAGATAACACGGGCCCCGCACGGAGGGGGGATGCCGAAGGGGGGAGGGGGTGGAGGGGGAGGGGGGAGAAAAGTTGGAGAGGTAGCTGTGTGTGTATGACCTTGTGAGTAGGTAGGAATGTCGGTTTCCATGGAGACAGGACTTTTAGGGATAGGGAGTGAGGAGGGGGGGCAGGAGTCTGGGTTGTGGCTGGGGGCACCACTGTAAGGGATGGGGGGTGAAACGGGAGACGCAGGAGCCGAAGAAGTGGAAACCGGGGATTTTGGAGGATCGGGGGGGTGTGGGGGGGATTTGGGTATTGTCGGAGGGGATAAGAGGGGAAGAAAGTGGGGAGAGGGTAGGGACAGTATTTTTTTGGAGTTTTCGTCTTGCTCTTATGATATGTTGAAAAAGAGGAATGAAAGAAGTCACCGAAAAATCAGCATTTGCTTGGCATTCATAGATTTTGGTGCCAACAGTGTCCCAGAAAGAATCCAAAAGGATAGTTTGGTTATTAAAGTTGGAAAAGTGAGTGGAAATCCATTTTATAAATCTTTTCAGGACAGTTTTAGAACAAGAGCGTTTTGAGAAAGAAAAATTGTCAGAGGATAAAGTTTGTTTTATTGTATTATAAAGATCTCTTTCGCTATGGGAGAGGGTAACTTTAGAAAAGAGATGTCCCATAGCGAACCCCAAGCCTAACGAGCAGAAAAAGAGAAAACAAAAGAAAAAGAAACCAAAACCCAAAACAAGACCCTAGGGGAAGAAAAGCTGATTATACTCACAAAGCTTATCTCTGACGGGTCGTTGAAGCTGCTTGTCAGGTGCTGGTCAACTTCAGTCCTGAACGGGGAGGGGTCTCAGGGTTGTTGAAGTGAATTCGGAGCAGTTAAGTCTTTTAGAACAGAGACTTAACTATCGAATTTTTGTGACACCCCAAGACGGATGCAATCGATTTCTTGATGCTGTTCGCAGAGTGTGGGCAAAGTCCACTTTTGTTCGGGGCACCACTTGTCACTGGTGGGGTTTTGGGGTCCCTTTGGGATCCCTGAGACTGCTTCTGCAGCCCTCAGTGACGGAGCAAATTCCCGAGCCTTGCCCAGATAGAATTCTGGCTCACAGTGAGCTCTCAGACCAGCGGGGAAAAGAAACCAGCATATGCAGAGAGGCACAAATCCATAGTTTATTCTATGAAGGCATCCTATCTAGCATATACCAACGGCTATTGTTTTACAGGGGTTTTTATATCTTTTGAGGGTTTTACAATTTGCACCAATTACCAAGGGAATTCTACTTTCTGACCAATCCCTGAGGGATTTTACATTCAAAGCTGGCCTATGGATACTAAAAGAAAATGGACCACTAATATTGAAGATAGATAAGAGGGTCTTCCAAGGGGGGAAACTAAATTCCTTTTGTATTCGTCATTTCACAAGCCATTTCTTATCTCTAAGCTATGATTTTCCAAGAAGCTTGTTCTGAGGATGCAGGGAAACTTTCTTCTGTGTTTTCTGCTCCCTTCACACATGCCCAGTGAGGGGTGGTCATACCTAGGAGGTGGGTACATTTGGTATCGAAGCGTGCATTAGTATTACAATTAGAACCAAGCTCAACCAAGGAGAGCAATTATACCCCAATTGCTGGTTCAGCAGTAAGACGTCCTATCTCCCCTAGTTGACAGGTGCTGTGTGGTTTATCAGCTGCAAAGTAACATTGAGCTCCCCTCCCTGCAAGGATTTCTACAGAGTCTGACCGCAGTGTTTCCACTCTGCTCTACCCTCCATTTCATACCCTTTAGCATGTGCTTAAGGTTGCAGTGTGTGTGTGTGGAGTCATTGTGGAACAGGTTTTGGGCATGCTGACTGCATTCCATCCAGGGAATAACACCTGCATTTCACCCTATAATTTCCATACTGTTGTAATTTCTCTTAAAATGTGAATATAACTTCCCAGTTTTCTCTAACTTTACCCTCAGTCATCTTCCCACAGACAGTCATTAACTGCCTCAGTTTGGGGCAGCTTTGGATCTGTTTTGGAGCTGTCTGGAACTGACTCTGTTGGACATTGGGGCAGCTTCTGGTGCATTTCTCACAGAAACCACCCCTGCAGTATATACCCCTATGCTACCAAAATCTTTCCCCAGAAACCCAATACACCTGTCTTAAAAGGAATTCTCTTTATGTTTCCATACCAAATTTGTGCTGGCAATTTATTTTGTTTCTCTTCTTGAGTTGTGTTTGAATTTGGGATATGTGAGTTAATATGATGTTGTCTGGGTTAGGATTTTTCCTTTTGTTTCTTTCTCTTATGAAATTTTGTCCCATTTGTTGTTAAGAGACAATAACGACCAGTACTTGAGAGAGACAAAAGATGCAGCCAAAGGGGAGGAGTGCAGCTAGCTGCACTATGGTAGCTGAGGGGTTTTCTCTTGGGAAGAGATATTGCGAGATTTTGAGCTGGGGGAAAGGGGCTGAGCGCAGGTCCTAGCTCTCTCTCTCTTTCTCGACATTGGAGGGGACACAGGCTGCGGTCGCTGTGGGAAGAATTTGCCACCATTGTGGGGTTCCATCTCCTGCTGTCTTCTACTGTGAGTGAAGCTCTGCTCCTAAGAGTGGACGTTGCACTGGGACCTTATTAACACCCTACCTCTCTAGAAAAGACCTTCACCATCTACTCGGGTGCCTCAGGGGAAAACCTGGGACCCCGAGCCCCTCCAAGGGAGCATCTCCTGGCTGCATTCAGGAGCCCAGCTGCCACTGCCCAATCCCGCTGTTTCTCTGCCACTGCTCTGTTTTTTTTTGCTACACTGTAACACAGCACCCCGTGCCTGCCGGGACACCCCACGGCTCCTGCTACAGCTGTGGAGTTTCTGATACCTTTTGTTTGCCACTCCGGAGTCTGCTCGTCCCTGCTGTTCCAGCTTGCTGCTCCAATTCATTTCGCCATCCGGAGGTGCACCAGGACCAGCTGCCCCCCTGCAAAATTGTAAAGGAAGCTCCTTTTCCATCTCTTCTGCCAGCTGCGCCCACCATTATCCATGTGAGAGACAGCTGAGCTTGCGTCACAGCTCCCCCTGCAGCCACAGGGAAATCATCGCACCTGCCCAGCCCAGCCAGGAGCCAACAGTACCCCTGCCGGCTGTGACCATAACTACACCAAAGGGGAAAGTGTTTGACAGCCGAGAGAAGGCTGTTACTGGGTTTCTGGTTTTGTTTGTTTGCCTTGTTATACATATATATATATACTGGTAAAGAACTGTTATTCCTTTTCCCATATCTTTGCCTGAAACCCCCTTAATTTCAAAGTGACAGTAATTTGGAGGGAAAGGGAGGGTCATATTTTTCATTCCAAGGGAGGTTCCCACCTTCCTTGCCAAACACCTATCTTTCAAACCAAGACAGATGCATTAAAGTAGATCTTTGTTTCAGTAGCTGTTGTATTATTTTCCATTCTTCTGCTGACCAAATTACTTTTCTTTGCCACTACAAGTTATTTCAATACCATTGTTTGAGACATTTTCACACCACGTTAGCCACCATCCATATATGTGTATGTACATGCTGTCCGAGTTCAATACTCTGACCAGGTTCCTTCAGATCTTCAACATGTGGAAGATCTAATGTTTAATATCAAATTGTCTCGGTTTGAAAGACAGGTATTTGCTAAGGAAAGGCAAGAACCCCTTCCCTGATATGGAGAGTGCAACCCCCTCCCTTCTAATTATTATAGTTTGAAATCAGGGGCTTTCAGGCAGAAGATATGGGGAGAGGAATAACAGTTCTTTACTAATATATCTAACAAGGCAAACAAAAGAAACAACAACAGCTATAAAAATTGACAACAAAGCAGAACAGTATAACTCAGTTCCAGTCCTTTTTTTGGCCACAGGCTCCCTCTCTCTGTGCTCAGTTACCAGTGGTGGGGGCAGGGCAGGTCCCGCGCAGCTGAAGGGGGCTGGGGTGAAGGCGGCGGCAACCCAGGTGTGAGAGGGATGGAGGAGCGACTCCCATCCTCACGGTGTCAGTCGTGGTGCTCAGCAGAGTGCCCGGAGGTTGTAGGATGAAGCGGGAAGGCAGCAGTGTGATGTCTGACAGCAGGGAACGTGGCTCCCAGCCTTGGGATGGTGGGGCGGATGCTAGGTAGGAGCCCCGGACGTCTTCCTCTGACTTTACGTGAAAGCGAGAGAGCAGGCCCCCCTTCCCACCTTTCCTTTTCCGATGTTCCCCCTGTCCGCACCCCCCTGCGAGAGAAACTGTTACTATTAAGGTGTAGCCACAAATATTTAGCATAACTATGGGAAAAATTCCACAGAAAGAAAAGGGAATAATTCAACCATCAACACAAATTTACTTATTTAAAGAGTTGATGTTACATGGGATTTCTGATTTAACAGCATGGCACAAAATATCAAATCATAGAATAATTTAGGTTGGAAAAGGCTTTTGAGTCCAACCATTAACTTATCACTGCCAAAGCCACCACTAAACCATGTCCTTAAGCACCACCTCTACACGTCTTTTAAATCCCTACAGGAATGGGAGGCCCTGGGCAGCCTGTGCCAGTGCTTGACCACCCTTTCACTGAAGAAATTGTTCCTAATATCCAATTTAAACTTTCCCTGGCTGTCACGATCCGCTATTAATACAGAGCGGGGGTTGTGATGGTTCTTTTGATCTTAAAGGTGCAAACAGGCAAAGTGCAGGGGACAAAATCAGTTTATTCAACAGCAGAAAATCAGTTTATTCAACAAGAGCAATGCATTTCATCAAATGCCAACAACTCAGTTACAGTAAAGGGGAGAGGAATAGGAAACAAAGTATAGGGAGAGGGGAAGGAAAGAAAGGGATGGGAAAATAGCTACCAACAGACGAGATGGGCGTCCTCACAGGTCATCAGATAGACGAGTCTTCGTCCGTGGGGAGATCTCAGGGGTCTTCTCCAGGGGGTCTTCATCAGTGGAGAGATCTCAAAGGGTCTTTCCCAGAGGGTTGCTCTTTTATAGTCCTTCTCCAAAGCGAGTGGCCTCTGGCCAAGAGGTGGGAAGATTTATGGACCATTGTGTGGTGCTGCAGGAGACAGGTGCGGTCAAGTAGTCCTCAATTGGTACAACACAACCTCTGGTTGGTGCCATGACAGCACAGTCCAGTGAACACAATACACCAGCACACAGTCATGAGCATCCACCTTGGCCAGGCCAGGAAACCATTGTTAGGAGTCAGCCTGGGTGGGGGTCCTCGAGGTCTCCTTGCGACAGTCGGGAGGCAAAATCGAGGGGAACTTTGGACTGACCCTTACACTGGCACAACTTGAGGATGTTTCCTCTTGTCCTATCACTTGTTACCTAGCAGAGAAGATGGACCCCCACCTGGCTCCACCCTCCTGTCAGGGATTTGTAGAGAGCAAGAAGATCCCCCCCGAGTCTCCTTTTTTTCAGGCTGGGTCCCCCCAGCTCCCTCAGATGCTCCTTAAAATTGTGCTCTAGCCCCCCCAGCTCCATTGCTCTTCTTTGGTTTCTGAAAACACAACACAAACATAACTTACACTGAAAAATTTAGTGATTGAAATACCCAGTTCAATCATAATACGAATGTGCTTCCTATTATTGGTCTCTCATTATGACAGAGGGTGTCCCCAGTTATCAGGAAAGAATATGTGGGTTGAAGCCAGCTCAAGCTTCTTCCAGTCTTCAACATTTTTTTGCTAGGTTTTTAACTTCTATATTTTCACCACATTTACACTCAACTGGCAGCTTTTTATCTAAAATAAAGACAACTTTCCCATCCCATTTATACTGAGATAAATCACCTTCTTTGCATTCTTCTTTGAGCTTCATGGGCACATCACTCTTGCCCATCTCCTATGAGCCGTCTTCTGTTGTAGAGGTTTATTGGTTAGTCACGCACATCAAGCATGTTCCAAGGTGATCCTCAAGGCCACTACTTCTGCAAACTGATTGGAGCACTTAGTCTCTTTACTAGTTGCAGCTTCTCATGTGGAGGGGTTCCAGAAAGCGGATTGTCATCCCCTACTTCCTGCTGTAATGTTACAGGATTTGTCAGTAAATGAAGTCAATCATTTTTTTCACTTAATTCATCATCTGCCGGGGCATCAAAAGTCCAAGGAGTTCAATGTTCCTTCTACTCTTATTGGTTAGCCACTGACTAACAAAGCTAAACTATTCCTGGCCTGGAGCCTGAATTAGTATGTGCCTATGTCTTGGTTTGAAAGACAGGAATTTGCTAAGGAAAGGCAAGAACCCCTTTTTCTGAGATGGAGAGTGCAACCTCCTCCCTTCTAATTATTATAGTTTCAAATCAGAGGCTTTCAGGCAGAAGATGGAATAGGAATAACAGTTCTTTACTAATATATCTAACAAGGCAAACCGCAGAAACAACAACAGCTATAAAAATTGACAATAAAACAGAACAGTATAGCTCAGTCCCAGTCCCTTTTGGCCACAGGGCCTCTCTCTCTGCGCTCAGTTACAGATGGTGGGGGCAGGGCAGGTCCTGCGCAGTCGAAGAGGGCTGGAGTGATGGTGGCGGCCCAGGTGTGAGAGGCATGGAGGAGCGACTCCCTCCTCACAGTGTCGGTCGTGGTGCTCGGCAGAGTGCCCGGAGGTAGTAGGATGAAGTGGGAAAGCAGCAGTGTGATGTCTGAGAGCAGGGAACGTGGCTCCCGGCATTGGGATGGTGGGGAGGATGCTAGGTAGGAGCCCTGGCAGTCTTCCTTCGACCACACGAGCGAGCAAGAGCACGAGAGCGAGAGTCCAGGCCCCTGTCCCACCTTTCCTTTTCCGGTCTCCCCCTATCCCCCACCCCCCTGTGAGAGAAAACTATTGCTACTAAGGTGTAGCCACAAATACTTAGCATAACAATGGGAAAAATTCCACAGAAAGAAAAGGGAACAATTCAACCCCCAACATTACCCATCCATGAATTTTTCCCATACTAATATGCTACATCAAATTAAAACAGTTACATTATATACATACATTCAGTTACAGATACAGGCACAGTACCATAGGTATTTCACCCTAAAACAAGGTCTCCTTGGGGTATGCATCGGGTCTTTCCATTCTTTTGCATCACCCACCAGGTGCAGCCCGGTCCTTGAGCGAATACAACTCCATGGATGGGATTGTCTTTGCTGGAGGCAGGATTCACCCAAACAGTTTTTCCTAGCATACCTCTCATGTGTACCACTGGAACCTTATCTCCATCTGGTATTCCCAAGGGCTCAGATTGGGCAGCGCCTGCTCGGTTAGAGGAACCTCAGGTGTTCACTAACCATGTGGACTTTGGTAGATTTATCTCACAGTTCTTGAAAGTCCCCCAAGCCAGTGCCTTCAAGGTGGTTTTAAGCAGGCCATTGCACCATTCAACTTTCCCAGCTCCTGGTGCACGGTAGGGGATATGGCACACACACTCAATGCCATGTTCTCCAGCCCAGGTGTTTACAAGGCTGTTCTTGAAATAAGTCCTGTTGTCTGACTCAATTTTCTTAGGGGTATCTCCACAGGACTTGTTTTTCCAGGCCCAGGATGGTGTTCCGAGCAGTGGCGTGAGGCACAGGGTAGGTCTCCAACCATCCAGTGGTGGCTTCCACCATGGTCAGTACATAGCGCTTGCCCTGGCGAGTTTGAGGCAGTGTGATGTAATCAATCTGCCAGGCCTCTCCATACTTATATTTGGACCATCGCCCCCCATACCAGAGGGGCTTCACCCGCTTGGCTTGCTTGATGGCAGTGCATGTCTCACAGTCATGGATAACTTGAGAAATACTGTCCATGGTTAGATCCACCCCTCGGTCTCGTGCCCACTTATAGGTGGCGTCTCGGCCCTGATGGCCTGAGACATCATGGGCCCATCGAGCCAGGAACAACTCTCCCTTGTGCTGCCAATCTAAATCTAGCTTTGACATCTCTATCTCTGCAGCCTGGTCTACCTGCTCATTGTGTCGGTGTTCCTCATTAGCCCGACTCTTGGGGACATGGGCATCTACGTGACAAACTTTCACAGGCAGCTTCTCTACCTGGGTGGCAATGTCTTTGCACTCTTCATCAGAAGCCCAGATTAGTTTTCCTCTACGTTGACAGTTAACATTTTCCACCTTTCCTGCCAACCCCACAGAGCATTGGCTACCATCCATGAATCAGGGTAAAAGTAGAGTTGTGGCCACTTCTCTCTTTCAGCAATGTCCAGGGCCAGCTGAACAGCTTTGAGTTCAGCAAGTTGACTCGATCCACCTTCTCCTTCGGTAGCTTGTGCAACCTGTCGTGTGGGGCTCCATACGGCTTATTTCCACTCCCGGTTCATCCCCACAATGTGGCAAGAACCATCAGTGAAAAGAGCATAGCATATTTCATCTGCTGGCAGTTGGTTATATGGTGGGGCTTCTTCAGCCCGGGTCACTTGTTCCTGTTCCTTTTCGTCAGCAAGACCAAAATTTTCACCTTCCAGCCAGTTGGTAATTATCTCCAAAATCCCAGGGCGATTCGGGTTTCCAATACAGACTCTTTGCGTGCTGAGGGCAATCCATTTGCTCCATGTGGCAGCAGTGGCATGGTGGGTCGAGGGAACCTTTCCTTTAAACATCCACCCCAGCACTAGGTAGTTGGGGTGCCAGGAGGAGTTGTGTTTCCATGCCAACCACCTCTGAGGCGGCTTGAACTCCTTCATAGGTGGTCAAGATCTCCTTCTCGGTTGGAGTATAGTTTGCCTCGGACCCTCTGTAGCTTCGACTCCAGAATCCCAGTGGTCGGCCTTGAGTCTCACCAGGCACCTTCTGCCACAGGCTCCAGGACAGACCATGGTGCTGGGCTGCAGAGTAAAGCACATTGCTCACTTCTGGTCCCGTCCTGACAGGGCCAAGGGCTACTGCATGAGCGATCTATCTCCTGCTTGATCTGGGCAAAGGCTTGCTGCTGCTCAGGGCCCCAGGGTACAGGTAAACAGAGCTCACAATCGGGCTGTACTTGGGAATGTACATCCTCCAAAAGGCTATGGCACCTAGGAAGGCTTGTGTTTCCTTCTTGCTGGTTGGTGGAGACATGGCAGTGATCTTATTGATGACCTCACTGGGAATCTGGCGCCATCCATCTTGCTACTTTACTCCCAGGAACTGGATCTCTTTGGGCAGGCCCTTTGACTTTGCTCTTTTAATGGCGAAGCCGGCTCCTAGCAGAATCTGAATGATCTTTTCTCCTTTCTGAATTACCTCCATTGCTGTGTCCCCCCACACAATGATGTCGTCAATGTTCTGCAGATGTTCTGGAGCTCCACCCTTCTCCAGTGTAGCCTGGATCATTCCATGACTGATGGTGGGACTGTGTTTCCACACCTGGGTCAGTCGGTTCCAAGTTTACTGCACACCCTTCCAGGTGAAAGCAAACTGAGGCCTGCACTCTGCTGCCAGAGGAATGGCGAAAAATGCATTGGCAATATAGATAGTGGCGTACCACTTGGCTGCCTTGGACTCCAGCTCGTACTGGAGTTCCAGCATGTCTGGCACAGCAGCGCTCAGCAGTGGAGTCACCTCATTCAATGCACGATAGTCTACGGTCAATCTCCATTCTCCTTCAGATTTACGCACAGGCCAGATGGGGCTGTTGAAGGGTGAGTGGGTTATGCTGACCACCCCTTGGCTCTCCAGCTCACGGATCATCTTGTGGATGGGGATCACAGCATCTCGATTCGTCCAGTACTGCCGGCGGTGCACTGCCAAGGTAGAAATTGGCACCAGTTGCTATTCCACCTTCAGGAGTCCTACTGCAGATGGGTTTTCTGATAGCCCAGGCAGGGTGTTCAACTGCTTAATGCCCTCTGCCGCCACAGCAACTATTCCAAAAGCCCACCTGAGTCCCTTTGGGTCTTTGTAATAGCCATTCCTGAGGAATCCTATGCACAGAACACATGGTGCCTCTGGGCCAGTCACAATTGGATGTTTCTGCCACTTTTTCCCAGTCAGGCTCACCTCAGCCTCCAGCAAAGTCCATTCCTGAGATCTCACCATAACCCTGGCAATTGAAACAGGTTCTTCCCCCATATCCCGATGGTATTAATGTACACTGTGAACCACTATCCACCAATGCTCTGTGTTCATGTGGCTCTGATGTGCCAGGCCATCGGATCCACACCGTCAAAAAGACCCGGTTTTCCCGTGCCTCTCCATGGCTAGAGGCAGGGCCCCTCTAGCCCTGGTTATTTTTTCTCTCCTGGGCATACATACTGGAGGTTCCTTCAAGGGGATCTGACAGATCATCCTCCCTTCTGTAATACCCTGCAACTTGGTCATGGGAGGCTGAGGCTACCTTCACTTTAGTGGAGCTCCCTCAGTATAGTGTTTCCTTCCCTGAGTTTATGTCCCCTTGCTGCCAGGACAGAAGTGGGTTTCCCATCCCACCTTTTCATGTCTACCCCATGGTCACGCAGAAAGAACCACAGGTCAGCTCGTGGGGTGTACCCTCTCTCCCTAGCTGGGGGACATTGGGCTCTAATTTTGGGGTCCATGACTCGCACTGGTGCCGCACTGATCTTCCTCACCTCTTCCCTTATCTCCTTCATCTCCTCCTTAAACTCCTCTCTGAGGTCCTGAACCACAGCAGAGACATGAGCCTGCACTGGGCCAGCCATCATACTGTGATAATTCCTGAGCCTGTTGGCAACAGAACCCACTGTCACTTGGTTGGTATCAGCATTAATCATTGTAATAAAGGTGGGGTATTGAGCTGGCCCTAGGTTTGCCAGATTCCACAACATCTGCCCTGGGCACCTGACCTTGTTGGGGTCATTGTCATGCTGTCCATCCCTCCCAAAGAGCACCTCCAGTACTGCCACTTCTCTCAGCTGTTGGATCCCTTCCTCAAGGGTATTCCAACGCATTCCGTGGTGGTGCTCCTGCATTCTCTCCCTGTGGACAAACCTCTCTCTCACACTCATTAAAAGTCGCTCCCAGAGGGAAAGGAGGCCTGGCTCCCTTACAAATACCTGGTCCACACCTGAGTCCTGGGTCAAGGCTCCCAAATTCCTTGCCTCAGTACCATGCAGTTGCACACCTGTACCCATAATGTCCCAGACCCGCAGTAACTAGGTTCTAAAAGCGTCACTGCCCTATTGTACAATGTCTTGTCGCAGATTATGGAGACTTGGGTGTAACAGCGACTCAGTGATGATTTCAACTTCTGGCTCCCCTGCTGGTTATGAGGGGCCTCCTTCCTGACCCTTATTATCTAGGTGCCTTGTTTTCATCTTAGACTTCCTAGTTTCCACAGGGGCAACTGCTGCTGGCGGTGAGTGCCCTTGCAGTTCAGCTGGAACCCGGACAGATGTAACGTCTGTGGGTCCCACTGCTGCACCATCAGAGTCTCCCTCTTTAAGGCAGGGGGAGGGTTTCTCACCAGCTGGGGAAAGGTACTCCTTCAGCATCTGGCCCATCTCACGTATCTCCTTCGCTAGAACCCCCACCCACTCCAGGTGGTTCCTTTCTGAGGTGGGCTGTGGGGCAGGGTCAGGTTCTGGGGTAATATCCCGAGTCTCTGGAACAGGGTCAGGCTCTGGGGTAACATCCCTAGTCTCTTGGACAGGATCAGGAACTGTGGTAACCTCCCTAGTCTCTGGGACAGGATCAGGCTCTGGGGTAACATCACTAATCCCTGGGATAAGTATCAGGGTTGTTATCCAAGTCAATCTCCCCTTCTCTCTGAATGTTAAGATAGAACAGGTTTAACGGGGATATAAGCAACACTAGCCACAGTATAATGTCATTAGCATTTAAAGCGGATTTGAACCCCTTGAAGACTGGTGGGGTGAACTTCAAAAACTGTGTGATGGGTTGGGAGAAGATTTCACCTGCTGCCACTTCCTCACAGTAAGTACCATTATTGAAGTAGCCCCAGAAACACACACTTAGAGCGTGATAGCTCTTAATCCATGTGGCCATCTCCCAGAGAAAATTAAAAATCCATGAATTTCTTAACTGATCAACCCACAAAATGAACCGGATAATAGCCACAGTAACCTTGGTTATGCGACTCATGTTTTAAAAAGGGCTTGCAAATGGGAGAGATATAGCAGTGACCACATGGAGGCCAATCCAGGGTAAGCTGGACAGCATGATGTCACCTATCACAAGCTTGGGTAATTCAAGAACTGTTATCCCGTTTACTACCCCTCTCTCAATGCCCTCAGGCAATGCCTCACGTTCCGGGTGCCAAAATCTGTCTCGGTTTGAAAGACAGGTATTTGCTAAGGAAAAGCAAGAGCCCCTTTCCTGCATTGCAGAATGCAACCCCCTCCCTTTTAATTATTTTAGTTTCAAATCAGAGGCCTTCAGGCAGGAGATGTGGGGATAGGAATAACAGTTCTTTACTGATATCTAACAAGGCAGAAAACAACAACAGGTATAAAAATTGACAACAGAACAGAACAGTATAACTCAGTTCCAGTCCCTTTTGGCCGCAGGCCGCCTCCCTGCGCTCAGTTACCGGTGCTGTGGGCAGGGCAGGTCCCGCGCAGTTGAAGAGGGCTGGGTGATGGCGGCAGCGGCCCAGGGGTGAGAGGGATGGGGAAAGTGACTCCCCCCCCCTCACAGTGTCGGTCGTGGTGCTCAGCAGAGCATCCGGAGGTAGTAGGGTGAGGTGGGAGAGCAGCAGAGCGATGTCCAATGGCAGGGAGCGTGGATCTCAGCGCTGGGGTAGCAGGGGATATGCCAGATCCGAGCACGGGGCGTCCTCTCCCTCCTCGAGCCAAACGAGAGAGATTTCCAGCCTGCTCCCAACCCCCGTCCCACCTTTCCTTTTTCCAGTTTCCCTCCCCCCTCCCTCCACCCACCTCCCTTCGAGAGAACATTACCTTAAGGTGTAGCCACTTAGCTTAACAATGGGAGAAATTCCATAGAAAGAAAAGGGAAGCGTTCAACCCCCAACACTACTTTAGAGGCAAACACTGAAAAGAGATTTGGCTCTTGAGTTTCTCTTGACCTTCATAACATGCATTTCTTGTGAGCTCTTGAAATTTCCATAATAGAGACAGAACTCCTGCTCAGTGCCCAGTAGAGCTATTGACCTTTTATTTAGACCAGACAGTGCAATTAATTTTTATTATCCTTTCCAGCAAATTTTCCCATTATCAAATGCCTTGATATTTTTCCAGCACTGAACACAACCCACCAAGATCAATATTATGGCTCCTTGTTTATAATTCTCACTGCATTTGGTTTTTAGGAATTATTTTACTATTTTTTTGGTATAAATAATTGTTTTTTCCTTCCATTTGTCTTGGTTTAAGACAATTTATGGGGCAGACACTCCAAAATGAGTTACCTCCCCTTTTAGTTTTAACCACTCCCCTTTCACCAATAATGAGAGACAAATGTAGAAATATATAAGTGAAAAAAATAACAGTTTACTGAAAAGCAAAACAGGAACAACCAAGATAACAGTAATAACACTCGATGCAAAGGTCCTGAATCCCGTGGACTCCCCAGGAACAAAGAAAACAAGATGGCGAAGAATCCCCTCCCCCAAAATGGCAGCTTCCATAGAAGATCGATTGGCCCAGGGGACAAAGACAATATGGCGGAGAAGCCCCCTTCTCCTGACCATGTGGTGGAGAGAATAAAGGAAAAACGACACAGCAAACGAACCTCTGCGATTACAAAACTCCTTCTTCCCCCAAACAACAACCAGCAGGGAGCACGGACAAAAGAAAAGAAACCTGGAGTCCATAAACAGTCAAATGTTGCCAAGCCGTTTGCTCCATGCCACCCAACAGTGTCTCTGTTGACAATGGCAGCTGGAACTGGGTCAGCAGCTCAAACTCATGGAGGTACTTTGGCTCCTCCTCAGATAAAGTGTCAGGCAACCAGCTGGGTCAACCTCCTGCTTTGACTGGGTGCTACTGCAGGGCTGGAGCAACTGTATGGCACGGGGGCTGTTCTGTTTTTCCTGGTGTGGTGCCACGGCTGCCATCCCAGGCAGCAGCAGTGAAAAAGAAAGGGAAAAAAAGTTCAAAGAAACACCTTCCTTGGTTCCAAAAAAATAGTAGTTACCACAGCGACAGTGGCCAAAAAGATATTGCAAGATGCTCCAGAAATCCAGGAAAAAACAAAAGAAAACAAAGGGGAGGTTCTGCTTTGCACTGCCTCTGCTTCGAAGCGAGAATAAAAGAGAGCTTTTGTCTGAGTGTCCCCTGTTGCTTAAAGGGATCCCAGGCCTACCACCTCTGCATGCTCAGGGTAAAACACTCCAGTTCTCCCAGCGTCTTAAAGGAACAGTAACAATCTTGGACAGATTGGCACATGAAAGATATGGAACACAATACACTTTTTTTTGATTACCCAGAACACCATTTCATAGAATTGTCATCTGTTTCTCTGAAATAGTAAATTTTCATATATAAGGTCTTTAGAGTGTTAAATATACTTTTTTCATGCTATAAGCCAAAAGTATGCCTGCTTTGACTTTACATACTATAAACATTCAGTGCATTCATTGCTTTCCTATTTAATCTCAGATCTGTATTAGAAATAATCCAAATGTTTCAGTCTAAAGCAGTAAATAAATTTCTTCAAAGATGATGAGGGATGTAGCAGAGATCCCCTTAGTCCTTTTGCTAAACTGTTCCACAGTGTGTCATGTTTTTATAGTGCATACATGGTAGACTGTGGGCACTGCTGAAATCTGTGTACAGAAGCCAAAGCTAAGTTTCACAATTTTTGGATAGGACTCATATTTGTTGCAATTTTGATAGTTGCTCAGATACAATAAATGTATAAATGAGTAGCCAAATATAGAGGGGGGGAGTATGGGATGAGAGATATCTATTAAAGTGATCAAGTATTAATAGAGCATCACCTTGCTAAATATGATGTTTAAAATTCAAATTACTTTGCAATTTTTAAGTTATTTGTTTAGATAAAACTCCCTGACATGAATAAATGCACATTTCAGTCATTACTGTCATGGAGCAGCAAGGACCATCTTCTCCCAAAGGTCTAGGGAGAAGAGGAGGATAACTTGGACAGCAGAGATGGAGCCTTGCTGACTAGGATCCAGCCTCACAAGTACCAGAGCAAGGCAAGCAGGGCAGACTCAATGATGATGGTCAGGTTCAACCAAGAATCCAGCTCATCAGGCAAAATTGAAGCAATTATAAGATCCAAGATAAAACCAGAAAGTTAAACCACAGGTGTCATGGTTTAGGAATGGTATTCCCCAATTCAGTACTCCCACTAAAAAAAAAACCATGAGCTACTCCCCTCCCTCCCCCCACACACACCCCCAGTGGGAGACAAAAGGCAAAGATCATGGGTTGAGATAAGAACAATTTACTGGAAACTGTTCAAAAGCCTGTTGTCCAGGACCTCACCTGAAACCATTCTTTCAGGTCACGTGATCGAGAGGACTTACAATTTGTCTGTACACTGGGATATGCATTGTCCAAAAAACCACAGTGCATAGGAAAGCTTGTGTTTCCTTCTTGCTGATTGGTGGGGACATAGCTGCTATTTTGCTGACCACATCCATTGGAATCTGACAACCACCATCATGCCATTCTACTTTCCTGGGCAGGTCCCTTGAGCTTACTTTGTTTTATGACAAAACTGGCCTTCAGGAGGATCTGGATTATCTTTTCCCCTTTCTCAAAAATTTCCTAGGCAATTGTCCTGGGGTACAATGCAAAAATGTGTATTCTATCACCATCTGTTAAAATGTGGGAGGGGTGGTGATCCTTATCTCTGTGGGAGATATCCTTTGCTGATGTGCCATCTGATAAGATCAGGGGATGATCATCGTTATCTATTCACAACCCATCCTTCCTCCAGAAGATATATTCTGTTAATGGGCCATTAAGTCCTATTGTGTGACTGATAAGATTACATCACCCCATTGGGAGATGCCCCAGCCAGGGGCAGGAGCCAAGCCTTTCCTACCTAGATAAAAAAACTGGGGTTTGGGACGCGAAGGCAGACCTTTCTACTGGATCCCAGAGGAAAGTCGGACCTCTTCCACATCATCGCTGGATCTTCGGAGGAAAACTGCACCTTCTACAGGAGCACTGCTTCAACAGAACCACATCTGTCATCCAGGAGGACTGCAGCCACCATTTATAGGGACTGCTACCAACACCCTGACTGACAGAGTGTCAGGTTGTATTTCTGACTGTGTTGGTGGTTGTTTCTTTTATATTATTGCATGTATTTTATTTTTTCTCTTTTCTCCTATTAAATTGTATTACTGACTTGGAGTCTCGCACTGGTTTTACTTTCAAACCAACACATTAATTGGCGCCCAACATGGGGCACGAAGGGTACTGAGGAAAGTCAGTATTACAATTTTGTTTTCACCATGATTCTCAACATGCTTACATGGGTTTTATATCTTGCTCTCTATATTTTTCCACACATGGGGAACTATCTGCCAGCTGTAATGCTCCTGTGTAGACCAGGATATGGTATAAAAATTGCTTTACTGGCCTATTATGTCTACTGCATGATAACCTCTGAGGCAATGAACATAATCCGGAATATATACTCGACTTTGTTTGCTTGTCCTAGTCTAGATTGCTACATCCGGAGTTTTAACAATCACACCCAGCCGTTGGGGGGAGGGGTAAAGGATGATTTTTTCCAATCTTTCCGGCCTGATACAGTAGTTTTTGGAAATGTTGAGTTCCCACTGGATGCTAAGGACAGCATAATATTGTTGTTAGTTCTGCTTTGTCTCCTCTGCACAGCCTTTACAGCCTAGAACATGCTTAGAAACAGAACACTACATGGCGTATTGATGCGTATTCTTGAGGAAGAGGAAAAAAGAAACAAATCAACTTCGTCCACGACTGCACAGAATGTCACAAAGAGGAGAAGAACCAAACAAAAAGCAACAGTGTCCGTGTCTACGCAGACTGCCACAGAGGAGGAAAAAGACAAAAGCAAAGCAACAGTGTCCGTGTCTATGCAGTCTGCCACAGAGGAGAAAAAAGCCAGAAGCACCATCAGCATCTCCACACAAACCATCACTGAGCCAGAACAGCCTAGACCAGTAGCAGTTGCACCTGTTCAGAAGAAGAAATCAAAGAGCAAATCAGTTCTCATAGTGACTGACAAGGACGTGGCAGGACCTTCGCACCCAGAAGAAGTGACAGAGCCAGAAAGCATCACTCACTCTCTATCCCTGGGTGAGCTGCGTGACCTGCGGAGGGAATTCACCCGCCAGACAAATGAGTCCATCTTGACCTGGCTGCTCCGCATCTGGGACGCTGCAGCCAATGACACCATTCTGAATGGATGTGAGGCTAGGCAACTGGGATCTCTGTCCCGGGATGTGGTCATTGACCAGGGGATTGGGAGAACCCAAGAAACTCTCAGCCTCTGGCGGTGACTGCTGACAAGTGTGAAGGACAGATACCTTTGTAAAGAAGATCTTCAGGTGCACCAAGGAAAATGGAGCACAATAGAACAAGGTATCCGATGCCTGAGGGAATTGGCCGTGCTGGAGATCATTTTCTCAGAAGATGAGAGATTTCCTAAGAGCCCAGACTGTGTCCGGTGCACGTCACAGATGTGGTTGAGATTCGCAAGACTTGGACCAGAGATGTATTCCCGTTACCTAGCAACGCTGCAGTGGAGGGAAGGTGAGGACATGGTAGGCGTCTTGGCCAATAAACTAAGAATTTATGAGGACACTGTCACAGCCCCATTTCGTACCCATGTCTCATCCGTGGAAACACGGCTGGTGGAGCAAGTCCGAAGCCTGATTGAAGAGGGCCATCAGAAACTAAAAAAAGAACTTAAGGAAAACAACTACCAGATCTCTCCTGAACCAACAAGAGTTTCTGCCATTAGGAGCCGGTGTTCCTCAGGCAGGGAGAGAGGACACACTCCACGAGGTAACCTCTGGTTTTTCCTTCAGGAGCATGGAGAAGACATGAGGAAGTGGGATGGAAAACCCACCTCCTCCTTAGCAGCCCGGGTACGTGAGCTGAAAAGAGGGACACCTACCCCAAGAAGCTCATCTAGAGTCAATGCTGCTCCAGTCTCTCATGTACAGAACTCCAGACAGTATCAGAATGATGATATGACTGATCCTCTTGAAGGAACCTCAAGAACCTATTTACAGGGAGAGAGCAACGTGTACCAGGATCAGGAATAGAGGAGCCCTGCCTCTAGCCAGGTAGAGGAGAGGGATAACCGGATCTATTGGACTGTGTGGATCCGATGGCCTGGCGCATCCGACCCACAAAAACATAAGGCTTTGGTTGACACCGGCGCCCAGTATACTCTGATGCCATCAAAGTATGTAGGAGAAGAATCCATCTCTATTTCTGGGGTAACAGGAGGATCCCAGCAGCTGACTGTAGTGGAGGCCGAAGTGAGTTTAACTGGGAACAGGTGGCAGAAACACCCCATCATGACTGGCCCAGAGGCCCCATGCATCCTTGGCATAGACTATCTTAGAAATGGATACTTCAAAGACCCAAAAGGATATCGCTGGGCTTTCGGGATAGCTGCTGTAGAGACAGACGGCATTAGAAAACTGAGCACCTTGCCTGGTCTTGCAGATGACCCCTCTGCTGTGGGACTACTGAGAGCTGAAGAGCAACAGGTACCAATCGCCAGAACAACAGTACACCGCCGACAATACCGTACTGACAGAGACTCAGTGATTCCCATCCATGAAATGATCCGTAAACTGGAGAGCCAAGGGGTGGTCAGCAAAACCCACTCACCCTTCAACAGACCCATCTGGCCTGTGCGTAAATCTGAAGGAGAATGGAGATTGACCGTAGACTATCGTGCATTGAATGAGGTGACTCCACCACTGAGCGCTGCTGTGCCAGACATGCTGGAACTCCAGTACGAGCTGGAGTCCAAGGCAGCAAAGTGGTATGCCACTATCGATATCGCCAATGCATTTTTCTCCATTCCTCTGGCAGCAGAATGCAGGCCTCAGTTTGCTTTCACCTGGAGGGGCGTGCAGTACACCTGGAATCGTCTGCCCCAGGGGTGGAAGCACAGTCCCACCATCTGTCATGGGCTGATCCAGGCTGCACTGGAGAAGGGTGAGGCCCCCGAACATCTACAGTATATCGATGACATCATTGTATGGGGCAGCACAGCAGGGGAAGTCTTCGAGAAAGGAGAGAAGATTATCCAGATTCTGCTGAAAGCTGGTTTTGCCATTAAGCGAAGTAAAGTTAAGGGACCGGCTCAGGAAATTCAGTTTCTAGGAGTCAAGTGGCAAGATGGACGACGTCAGATCCCAACAGAGGTAATTAATAAGATCACCGCTATGTCTCCACCTACCAACAAGAAGGAAACACAAGCCTTCCTAGGGGCCATAGGCTTTTGGAGAATGCACATTCCTGAGTACAGTCAGATTGTGAGCCCTCTCTACCTGGTTACCCGCAAGAAGAACGATTTCCACTGGGGCCCTGAGCAGCAGCAAGCCTTCGCCCAGATCAAGCAAGAGATTGCTCATGCAGTAGCCCTTGGCCCAGTCAGGACGGGACCAGATGTGAAGAACGTGCTCTACTCTGCAGCCGGGAACCGTGGTTTGTCTTGGAGCCTGTGGCAGAAGGTGCCTGGTGAGACTCAGGGTCGACCACTGGGATTCTGGAGCAGAAGCTACAAAGGATCTGAAGCCAACTACACTCCCACAGAGAAGGAGATCTTGGCCGCCTATGAAGGGGTCCAAGCTGCCTCAGAGGTGATTGGCACAGAAACACAGCTCCTCCTGGCACCCCGATTACCAGTGCTGGGCTGGATGTTCAAGGGAAAGGTGCCTTCCACACATCACGCCACTGACACCACATGGAGCAAGTGGATTGCTCTCATCACTCAGCCCGCCCATATTGGGAATCCAAATCGCCCTGGGATTCTGGAAATAATTACAAACTGGCCTGAAGGTGAGACTTTTGGATTGTCTTCTGAAGAAGAAGAGGAGCAAGTGGCACGTGCTGAGGAAGCCCCACCATATAATGAGCTACCGGAGACTGAAAGACGATATGCCCTCTTCACTGATGGTTCCGGCTGAATTGTAGGCACTAACCGGAAATGGAAAGCTGCAGTATGGAGCCCCACACGACAAGTTGCACAAGCTACCGAGGGACAAGGTGGATCGAGTCAGGTCGCAGAGCTAAAAGCCGTCCAGTTTGCTTTGGATATTGCTGAACGAGAGAAGTGGCCAAGGCTCTATCTCTACACTGACTCATGGATGGTAGCTAATGCTCTGTGGGGATGGCTGGATCGCTGGAAAAAGGCCAACTGGCAGCGCAGAGGGAAACCCATATGGGCAGCTGAGATTTGGCAGGACATTGTTGCCCGAGTAGAGAAATTGACCATAAAGGTTCGACACGTGGATGCACATGTACCGAAAAGTCAGGCTAATGAAGAACATCACAACAACGAGCAGGTGGACAGAGCTGCCAAAGTGAAAGTATCACAGGTGGATCTAGACTGGCAGCACAAGGGAGAATCATTCCTAGCTCGTTGGGCCCATGATGCCTCTGGTCATCAGGGGAGAGATGCGACGTACCGATGGGCCCGTGACCGAGGGGTGGACCTTACCATGGACAGCATCTCACAGGTCATCCACGACTGCGAGACCTGTGCCGCAATCAAACAGGCCAAGCGGGTGAAGCCTCTGTGGTATGGTGGACGATGGTCAAAGTACAGGTATGGGGAAGCCTGGCAAATTGACTACATCACCCTTCCCCAAACCCGCCAGGGCAAACGCTACGTACTGACCATGGTGGAAGCAACTACAGGATGGTTAGAGACCTACCCTGTGCCTCATGCCACTGCCCGGAACACCATCTTGGGCCTAGAAAAACAAGTCCTTTGGAGGCATGGTACCCCTGAGAGAATTGAATCAGACAACGGAACCCATTTCAAGAACGGCCTTATCAACACGTGGGCCAAAGAACATGGCATTGAATGGATATAGCATATCCCTTACCATGCGCCAGCTGCCGGGAAAGTTGAACGGTGTAATGGACTCCTTAAGACTACTTTGAAAGCACTTGGTGGTGGAACCTTCAGAAATTGGGAAATGAACTTGGCCAAAGCCACCTGGATGGTTAACACCCGAGGGTCCATCAATCGAGCCGGTCCTGTCCACTCTGAACCCCTGCACACAGTGGATGGGGACAAGGTCCCTGTGGTACACATGAAAGGTATTTTAGGAAAGACTGTTTGGATTAATCCCACCACATGCAAAGGCAAACCAATCCGTGGGATTGTTTTGCTCAAGGACCTGGTTGCACTTGGTGGCTAATGCAGAAAGATGGGGAAACCCGTTGTGTACCGCAAGGAGACCTAATTTTTAGTGAGAACTGTATGTAAGGTTTCATTTTGTATTATATATCTGTAAGAGGGTATTGGTTTGGGTGTGATGTAGATGGTAATAGAATAAGGGGTGGATTATGTCCTGGGGTACAATGCAAAAATGTGTATTCTATCACCATCTGTTAAAATGTGGGAGGGGTGGTGATCCTTATCTCTGTGGGAGATATCCTCTGCTGATGTGCCATCTGATAAGATCAGGGGATGATCATCGTTATCTATTCACAACCCATCCTTCCTCCAGAAGATATATTCTGTTAATGGGCCATTAAGTCCTATTGTGTGACTGATAAGATTACATCACCCCATTGGGAGATGCCCCAGCCGGGGGCAGGAGCCAAGCCTTTCCTACCTAGATAAAAAAACTGGGGTTTGGGACCCGAGGGCAGACCTTTCTACTGGATCCCAGAGGAAAGTCAGACCTTTTCCACATCATCGCTGGATCTTCGGAGGAAAACTGCACCTTCTACAGGAGCACTGCTTCAACAGAACCACATCTGTCATCCAGGAGGACTGCAGCCACCATTTATAGGGACTGCTACCAACACCCTGACTGACAGAGTGTCAGGTTGTATTTCTGACTGTGTTGGTGGTTGTTTCTTTTATATTATTGCATGTATTTTATTTTTTCTCTTTTCTCCTATTAAATTGTATTACTGACTTGGAGTCTCGCACTGGTTTTACTTTCAAACCAACACATTAATCTTCCCTCACACAATGATGTAATCAATGTACTGGAAGTGTTTTGGAGCCTCACCCTTTTCTAGTGCAGTCTGGATCAGTCCATGGCAAATAGTGGGGCTGTGTTTTCACCCCTGGGGCAGTCCAGGTGTATTGAACACCCACCAGGTAAAAGCAAACTGTGGCCTGCACTTTGCTACTAAAGGAATGGAGAAAAACGTGTTAGCAATATCAATAGTGGCACCATTTTGCCGCTTTGGATTACAGTTTGTACTAAAGTTCCAGCATGTCTGACACAGCAGGACTCAGTGGTGATGTGACTTCATTCAGGCCACGATAATCCACTGTCAGTCTCCACTCTCCACTGGACTTCTGCACTGGCCATATAGGGCTATTGAAGGGAGAGGAAGTCTTGCTGACCATTTTCTAGCTCTCCACAAATCATCTCATGGATGGGGATCACAGAGTCCCAGTTGGTGCAGTACTGTTGACGGTGCACTTTTGTGTTAGTGATCAGTACTTGTTGTTTTTTTACCCTCTGCAGTCCCACAGCAGGAGGGTCCTCTGAGAGACCAGGCAAGGTATTCAGCTGTCTAATTTCCTCTGTCTCCTTAGCAGCTATTCCAAAAGAAGCCCTTTTGGATCCTTGAAATACCCTCTCCTGAGGTAATCTATGCCAAGGATACACAAGGCCTCTGGGTCAATTCCAAGGGGCTGTTTTTGCCATTTGTTCTCAGTCAGGCTCACTTCAGTTTCCAGTACAGCCAGCTGTTTGGATCCTCCTGTCACCCCAGAAATAAGAGATCAATTCTGCCCCAACTATAGCTTGATGTTATCAGAGTACATTGTGCACCGGTGTCAACTAAAGCCTTATACTCTCGTGGGTCTGATGTGCCATGTAGCCGTGGAAAGGGGTTTTAACCCTTTAAGTGTGGTGGAAATAAGATGCACACCTACATGGTCATCTTTCATGATAGGAAAGAAAGAGACAAGTTTATTCAGAAACACACTTGGTTTTATAGCATGACTCGCAACTCCAAGAGTAGAGAAAAGATGATTGTTTCAGAGAGAAAACACCCCATTCCCAGGGCCTGGTCACGCACCACAACAGGTGTTCTATCTTTGTTATTAATTCCTTTTTATTTTGACCAAATGATCACCCTGAGAGAAATTCTCCCTAGCCTTGAGCTGGACCAGCTTATCAGCTGGGAACAGAGCTGAAAAGCTCCAGCCTGGAATATTTTTCAGGCTGTAATTTTCTTACTTTCTCAATATGTGTCCCGCAACAGCATTTTTTTTCAGGGCTGGCAAGGTGCCCGCACCAGGGGCCATCCTCGGTGAGGTGCATGACCATGTGCTGCTGCTGCCGCCATCCCCCACAGTGAGCCTTGTCTGCCTGGCCGCCCCTAGCCAGCCACACTGCTGGTGGAAGGGCAGGGGTGGCGATGGCGGCTTCCCCTTCCCAGCATCCTGCATGAAAAGAGGTATTAAATGGTGCCAGCACCTTGGCAGCCGCCACTGCCCATGCGATGGTGGCAGGGCAGCCTTGCCGGCAGTGGAAATCTAATGAGTGACTCCCCAAACCGGAAACTAGACAAGATCAACCTCTCTGCACTGCGGGATCTTGCAGGAAACTTTGAATTCGTGGAACTTGTTGGCAATGGTACCTACAAGCAGTAGTTTTTCTCATAATCAGAGAAGAGGAGGAAGTGCGGACATGTGAGGGAAAACAACATGGTGACACCAAGGACAGTGGAAAAGAGGAGGAGGTGCTTCCAAGTGTCACAGCTGAGGTTCCTTTGCAGGCCATGGTGGTAAGTATGGTGAAACAAACTGTCCCCCTGTAATGCATGTAGTCCATGGAGGATGCAGAAGGTCCACTTGCAGCCCATGGGAAAAGTGCTCACGCCGGAGCGGGTGGATGCCAGAGAAAGCTGTAATCTTGTGGGAGACCCGAATAGAGAGGGAAGTCCCCTGCTTCCAGAGATAGAGAAAGAGGGCTGTTGCTTCCAAACTAGAGCAGCCTATCCTTAAAAGACTGCACCCCGTGGACAAGTGACCCACACTACAACACTTTTGGGAAGACTCTTTGCCTGTGGGATGGACCCCACGGCATAGCAGAGAAAAGACTCCTGTCCTTGAGTGAACAAAAAAAAAAAGATGAACTGACCAAAACCCCCATGCCCTGTCTCTCTGCACTCTTGGTGGGAAAGAGGGAGGTGCTGGGAAGGAAAAGGTGTTTTAAAGTCTTATTTTACTTCTCATTATCCTCCTCTGACTCGGTTAATAATAAATTTGCTTTATACCTTTAAATTTGAACCTGTTTTACCTTTAGAGTGTTTTTTTCCCAGTCCTTATCTAACTCATGAGCCCTTTGTAAATTCTTTTTTTTCTTCTCCTCTGTCCAACTATAACAGAAGAGGGTGAGTGAATGACTTTCATGGATGTCTGGCATTCAGCCAGTATCAAAACATGACACCATCCCACTTCCTCACGTCTTCTCTGTGGTCATGCAGGTAAAACCACAGATTACTTCCTGGTATGTTCTCTGTCTCTCTTGAGCAGGTGGGTGCTTGCTTCCAATACCAGAGACACTGGTTCATACTGGCAGGGCATGGGATACTTCTTTAAATTGCTGGTGGTGCTCTTTAAATTGCTGGAAATCCTTGGGCAGTCTGCAATGGATGAGATGCAGGCCCGTATCAAGGAAGAGATGCTTTCTTCATAAAGCAAGAGTTTGGTAACCAAATTATTCACTCTTTGTTCTCCTTCTTTCCATTACATCACTGTATCAATGAGTTGAAAAAAAGTGATGGTGCACTCCATAGGAACTTCTGCCACATGGTTTGTGTAGTCTGGACTTCATCTGAATTTATAGGGGACTACTTGTTATTTGAATCCTTTCAAATACTGGATACTGTGCTCCCTTCTTGTCTCAGTGCACAAAACGATCATCCTTGAAAAGATACCTTTCCCTCACTCTAGATAGGTGTTGCCTCCAGAGTCTGAATTTCTGTCCTCTTCCCCATGCCGTTGTCAATGCTCGCATCCTGGGACAGGGATCCCAGTTGCTTGGCTTCACTACCATCTAGTTTCATATTATGGGCCATGATTTCCCAGCATCGGAGCAGCCAGGTCACCAGGGGTTCACCTGACTGGCATCTGAAATCTTTTCACATATCTCTTAGCTCACCCAGGGATAGATCAGATAATTATCCTCTTCATCCCTCAGTAAGTGACCTGATTTGGTCTTGGATTTCTTCTTCTGCAGAGAGGCGACAGCTACAGGCCAGTTGCTCTGCTTTCCTCCTCCTCTCCCTGAGGATGTATTGTACAGTGTCTGATAAATAGTAGCCAGGGCCCAACACACTGCATAATTTTGTGCGTTCTGCAGCTGCCACAGCATTTTTTCTTCACGTTTTATCACTTTAACAGGGTCATGTAGTTGTTCAGGGATGAACTCCCAAACCATTGGAAGAGAGAAGTCTTCCAAATACTGCCGCATGTCCTCCCACTTTCCATGCCACTTATGACTATCCACCCTCATAGCAGATCTCTGAATAACCTCCCTAGAAATCTTTATCTTGACTCTAAACCTGGTGTGGGCCTCACTGAGAAGACAAACAGACTTAGCAACAAGAACAGGCTTTCCTTAACATCCAAAGGGAATTCAAAATTCTCAAAAGCTGTTGTAACAGACCTGAAGGAGGAAAAGGGAGTGAAAGGCTGTGGAAAATAATTTTCCCTTCTTCCCCCCACAGACCCGGGTACAGTTATTAATGAATTGCCAGAGGTAGCAGCCAAGGCCAAGGCAGGAGAGCAACACTGAATACACATCCCATATGACCCTCATTGCCCTTGTTGTTATGTCATAAACTGAAAATACACAGTACAGCAACAAAGCAATCCTGAGCCCTCTCTCTGCTCTGAAAAAGAGCACTGTGATAGGCACAGAGTGCATATATGGAAACATATACAGGGTTAGGTACCACACCCACATGAACAGACCAAGCAAGATTGTGAACAGTGGCTCTGTACCTAATATAATAAATGCTTAGATCAAATTTGTTTTCAACCCACTCTGGGCAGATCTGCTCTTATCTCAACCCTTGGTTCCTCACATTGGGTGCCAATTCAGGCTGTCATGGTTTAGGAATGATATTCTACAATTTAGTACTCCCACTAAAAAGAAAACCACAAGCTGCTCGCCTCCCCTCCTCCAGTAGGAGACAAAAGGCAAAGACTGATGGCTGAGATAAGAACAATTTACTGGAAACAACGAGATAAGAAAATGAACAATAACAGCAACACTACTAATAACAAAAGTGTACAAACAGAGGGTGATTCATATGCAAAATGCTCACCAAGGTCCACCCAACATGGCGGGACCCTGAGAAAAAGAACAATAGCCAATTGATTCCCCGCCTGCAACACTTCTTACACTATAAAGAGTTGCCCTTCTTCCTGGAAGTGAGAGAAGGGAGTATGTTTCTTCCACCTCTGGTAATGACATAAGGTGGTATTGAATAACATGTCTTGGCCATGGCCCCTCCCACTGATCTGGGCTAGAACCAGGACAATTGGTCAGAAAGAGATCCAGTGATTGCCAAGCAGATCCATGGTAAAAAGTCAAGCACAAGATAAGGCTGTGAAGTCAGTCTATGTTGTGTTGCCTGTGATTTGTCAGGCATAGGGAAGTGATAGTGAGATGATAGGTTTTACTAATATATGTTGTAATAAATGATGCGAGACTCCATTTTCTTCATGTGGGAAAAGGCAATTCTTTATTCACATAATGCATTTTTATACAGTTTTTACAGACCTCATGTTTGAATACAATTTGCTATTAGTTTTCTTACTACTTCATTTATTGGTCAGAAAGTGATTTTGTGTCTATGCGCTAAGGTTCGAGTGTTAACATTTTTCTTTTGTGGGTTCTCATGGGACAAACCTTATTGTTTACACAGGTGCACTTGTTTTTCACCCAGGAATAAGTTGTTGTGTTAAGGAACCTTTCATACCAAGATTATTTTCACATGGGAACTTGCAAAGTATTTAGCTCCACTTAAAAGAAGTGGGAAGCTAGCTATTAATTTAGCAGAAAAAGGCCTGATTTTATGAGGCCTTTCTTTTATAATTCTTCTATAACTCTACAATAATATTAATTATGATGGTGCATTCCTCTGACATGGGGGATAAAATATTTTTTATACATGCCCCTGCTTTAGTGTTTTTAAAAGTATGTGTCACGTGCTAGAAAAAAAAAATCTAATTCTCAAATGCTTTAAATACTTTGTCTTTTAAAAACATTTTGTTGGAACTTTTTTTCACTTTTAAAAGGAAGTTTACTTATTTCAGTGAATTCTGTCCTGGGTTACAATGTAAAAATGTGTCCAAAAGTATGTATTCTATCACCATCTGTTGAAACCTGGTGGGGCAGTAATAATTCTCTTTTCCACAACCCATCCTTCCTCCAGGAGGATATCTTCTGTTAAAGGGCCATTGAGTCCCATTGCATGACTGATAAAATTACATCATCCCATTGTGAGATGCTCCACCCAGGGGGAGGAGCCAAACATTGACTACCTAGATAAAAACTGAGATTTAGAACACAAAAACAGCCTTTTCCCCCTGGATTCCAGAGGAAAATCGGACCTTTCCACATCATCACTGGACCTTTGGAGGAAAACTGCACCCTTCTACAGGACCACTGCTTCAATTGAAGTATCTGTCACTTCAGGAAGACTGCAGCCAACATTTAATCAGACTGCTACCAACACCCTGACTGACTGGGTGTCAGGTTGTATTCTGACTCTGTCAGTGGTTTTATTTTGTACTATTGCATGTATTTTAGTTTTTCTCTTTTTTCCTATTAAATTCTATTTCTGACTTGGAGTCTCTCACTTGTTTTGCTTTTAAACCAGTACAATTCAATTGCACAGAGCTCTAAATACCTTTTAAAATATTCTTGTTATGTGTTCAAAACCAGCTTTAACTCCTCTTATCTCTTAGAACACTTTTCCCACTTGACACAACTCAGCATTTTTTGCAACAACCTCTTTAACTGGAGAGGAACCACAAGTTTTTAGGATCTCAGATAGAGCTTTGAAGGAAATTTCCACTTTCAGAGTGCACAAAGATGTCACACTATAGACTAGCCTGTACTGGGCAGTTAATCTAACTACTGATTGGATAAGTAGCCTGGCTTAAAAGGCCAGCCCCCAAAGAACAGCGATAGGACAAGATATAAAGACAGACAAGGATTTAACCCAATGAGTTCCTGCCTTGGCTGCAGGGAGCTATTGGTCAGAGGGCTGGGCAGCCCGACCTGGGAACCAATCACAGACGCGTGCTCGGGAACATTGAAAGGGGTATAAAAAGGGAGGTCAGAACTGAATAAAGGCTTTTGTCACATAGATCACAGAGTGTGGGGTTTTCTGTCTCAGGTCCCATGCCACTCGAACTCAACATCTGGTGAGTCCCGATGTGATCTGGCATAGCCATACCACCGCAAGCAGGGGAGACAGACCATCCACAGAGATGGTGGATACTGGCCAAGAGCCAGGGCCGTCCTTGAGATGGGGGATACTGGCCGAGAGCCAGGGGAACACTGGCCAGAGTCAGGAATACGTCCGAGAGACAAGAAAGATGCCCAAAAAGAGAGGCGAGAGGATTGGACCAGATCCAGAGCGTCCTAGAGACGGAGGAAAACTTCAGCCGAAAAGCTACAAAAAAACAATGGGGAGCTTCTTTTCTACAAACACGCATCCAGTTATAGAGGTATGGACAGAGTTTTTGGAGGAGTGGGAAACTGAATATGAAAAAGAATTGCTTTTTGATTTAATACTATGGACAAAAGAAAAGGGGGTGGAACCGACTGAAGAAACTGCATTAAATATAGACTATTGGGCTAAAACTGGGGAAGAAATACTAAGTGCTGCCTTAAAAAATGATAAAAATGCAATTAGAGTTTTAAGGCCTTGGAAAACTATCTTAAAGCTGATAAAAGAGATAAAAGCTGATTTATCCAGCGAAAGCATGGAAGAAAAAGTACTTACTCCATGCAGAGAGACTTGGATGGCTCATAATTCCTCAGTTGCCAGCCCAGAGACTCTAAAAACACCCCAAACTGCCGCGGGCGACATCAGAGAACTATCCCAAAATGGCTGCGGCCGCATGGCCGCGGGAGGGAGAAAGGAAACAGTCTCCCTCGTGGGACGTACTTTTGCCCCAAGCTCCGCCCTGGTGGGCAGCGCCTCCCGTTCCGACCACGCCTTGGTGGGCGGCACCTCCTGCTTTGGTCCAGCCTCCGGCGGGCGGGGCCCCGGCCCCAGCCCAGCCTCCGGCGGGCGGGGCCCCGGCCCCAGCCCAGCCTCCGGCGGGCGGGGCCCCGGCCCCAGCCCAGCCTCCAGAGGGCGTGTCTCCACCCCGGCGAGAGGGCGCGGCACCGCCCCGAGTCGCCATGGAAACCCCCACCGACTCCCGAGGCGAAGCGCGCCGCGATGACATCACCCCAGGAGCGACACAAGTAAAACCCGGAAGTGCATCGGAACTGGCAAATGCCAGCACCGAAGCCCCGAAAATGACTCCAGAACCGAGAATCAGCCCCGATCCTGCTGGAGATACAGCGCCCACAGTTTATCCACACCAGGATCCGAGCACAGAACAGCTCCAAGAGGTCTCTGCACAAAGAAACAGACAACACATCCTGGAAAAGAACACGAGCTCCACCTCGATAGCCGACCCTCCAAGACCAGCTCCAGCCCCATTAATGTTTAAATCAGATGTCGTCTCCTCCAAGGACCCGGTAATCTTCTGGTCAGAGGTAAAACAAAAGGCGATAGAATGTGGGGATATAGAAACTGCTGTATTAATTTCTGTGCCAGTGATTTCAACAACACCAGGCAGCCGGCAACGGGGGGATGGGACAGTTGAGGCTTTCCCAGTTAGTAATGAATCAACACCTAATCAACATGTACCTTTCAATTGGCAAATCATTTTAGAGCTACGCCAATCAGCTGCTAAGCATGGGTTGGGATCCCCTGCTGTGATAAATATGCTTAAACTCGTAACTGATAGTGAGTTAACACCTTATGATATGAAGCAAATTGCAAAGTTACTCTGCACTCCACTACAGTATATGATATTTGAATCGACCTGGAGAATATATGCAGAGGAGCAAGAGTTGCAAAACTCAAGATTATCACAGCAAGATCCATGCTTTGGGGTGGGGGTTCCCCAATTGTTAGGAGTATGCCCCATGGAAGATCCTCAAACACAAACATGCTTAAATTCTGTGATATTAAACCAGGCAAAAGAATTCGGAATGAGAGCTCTAAATAAGGTTACAAACATGCCTGAGCCAACCCCGGGATATAGAAACATAAAACAAAACCCAAATGAACCATATACACAGTTCATAGAGCGATTGCAAGATACCATAGAAAAGGAAGTAGATGATAATGATTCAAAAAATCTAGTATTGCTACAATTAGCACGAGATAATGCAAATGAGGACTGCAAAAAACTCATAAATGCAATACCCAAAGAAAATCCATCCTTAGAAGAAATGATTAATGCATGTGCTAAACTTAATACAACATCAACTAACATACAGAGATTAGCTGATTCTATTGCAGCAGCAGTGAGGCTGAGAGCAGAAAGCCTCAATCAGAGACAACAAAGCCACCGGAAGGCAAGCTGTCCCAAGAGACCTGCCTTACAGAAGAAGGCTAGAAGACCGGGTAATCTCAAATCATCCTCTAATAGATGTGGGAAAACCAGAACTGTAAAAATGAAAATTGCATATCTTGCAAGTTTTGCTAAGTTGATATTTGCTTTGTTAACCTGTTTTCTTACAGTTGCTAAAGGAATATTTTATCAGAGTTGCAAATATAGTCTACAAATTTTAGACTGTGTATTAAAGTTCACAGTTGAATGTTTGCGAACTTTATTCATATACATTGCAGTAGCATCATACTCAATCAGCTATCTTAAGAATTAAAAATCTTGCTTACTCTAAGTTCTACAAAACAAATTTCTATGGATCAGTTTAGTAAAAGGTGTTTCATTGGCAAATGACAGTTGCAAAATTTCTAAAATATATACCTCTTATCACTTCAGTTTACAATGCTTAAAATTTATTAAAGGTTTGTTTTAAAATATAATAAATATTTTGCCTAGTCTAAAGTCTCAGCTCTGGCCATGTTGGGATTTTAACTAAGCAAAGGAAATGTGTCTCAGCAAAGCCTTCTCAGTCTCTTTCAATTGTGGCCAAATTAAAATTTGACTGACAAGGAGAGAAGATTATAAAAGCAAGATATTTCTAATTTATAGGTGTATGTTTTGCTTCTTGTTTTAAATTCTAAAAACAAAAAGGAGAAGAAAGGATAGAAAATACATGTGTCCTTACTTGAAACAGTTTCAAGTTATTTAGTGTATTGTTTTTTAAATAAAACAAAGAAAGGGGAATAAGGAATAAAGGAAGAACATATGTTTTTATTTGAAATGGTTTTAAGTTAAATGGTTTCTTGTTTTTAAAAAATGTTAATGATTTAGAACTAAGTGGTTCTTTTTTAACACTGAATTGTAACACTATAGTTATTAAGCATTAAGCCTGTAACATGTCAAGCTGAAAATCATGTTAACAGTTTTCTAAATAAAAACAACACAACTCCAATGATACATCAAGCACATCAATAATTTGGAATACTAAGCTAATAAAATTCAATAACAAAAATTTAAATTTAAAGGATTCATGGCAGTAAATATTGCAACTTTTCTAAAAGATACAAGTTAAAACCCAGCCAGCCTGTTAAGCAAGCCAAGGGCCTGAGTGAGAATCCCAGTTCATCCATCAGACCTTAAAAGCTCATGTATCATTGGTTGAGAAATTAAATGACAGAAAATGCACCTACCTCACAGATTTATGGGACACTGAAATAATAGAGTTGTTTGTTTACTAAATGTTTTAATGTTTACAAATTATTTAATCAAGTTGGAATTTTGCACAGTTCTAAAACTGAATGTTATATGAAGTTATAATTTCAAAAGAAAAGTTTAAAGTTTTATGGTTATAAAGTTAAGTTATATTTCTATGTTAAACAGTTAAATTGTTATATGTGAAACGAAAAGTGTTTAATTCACCTGACTGCCCCTGAACAAAAGCCCTGCAGCTTCTGGTATGTGGAACTCATCACTATCCTAAAAGCCAAATTTATTAAGCTAGGTAAAACCCCATTCCAATCGAATAGATGCTGTTAATGTAATTTTGCATGCAAAGGGCCCTTGCAGGTAAGATTACAGAGAACAAGCTGCACATTTGTGTTTCAAAATTTCTCTTCAAATTAATAAAAAAGAAACAGGGAATTGGCACAGTATAGACTAGCCTGTACTGGGCAGTTAATCTAACTACTGATTGGATAAGTAACCTGGCTGAAAAAGCCAGCCCCCAAAGAACAGAGATAGGACAAGATATAGAGACAGACAAGGATTTAACCCAATGAGTTACAGCCCTGGCTGCAGGGAGCTATTGGTCAGAGGGCTGGGCAGCCTGACCTGGGAACCCATCAGAGACGCGTGCCCGGGAACATTGAAAGGGGTATAAAAAGCGAGGTCAGAACTGAATAAAGGCTTTTGTCACATAGATCACAGAGTGTGGGGTTTTCTGTCTCGGATCCCATGCCGCTCCAGCTCAACACAAAGAGAAGGTTCTGAGGTAGGAAATCTTCCGCGTTCAAAAAAGGGGAGCACAAGGAGGAGAACAAACTGAGGAGGGTATAATATTAGATGGGCTGTGGAAAATTAGGTTCATGTGCAGTAGAGGTTATGCATTGAACAAAGACAAGTGGATGAATTCTATAACTCTTGCCTCCTTATAGAAATTATAAGAGATGTGTCAATGCACACAAGCCCCCTACCCTTCATATTTACCCTCTAAGAATCAGGCCTGGGTTTATATTTATTCATTTGTTTGTTTTAAGGTATCATTAATGATGATCTTTATCAGGAAAATCAAACTATTCCTTTAATCTGCAATCCATAAGAAATAATAGTACTAAATTTCAGTGTTGGACAGTTCAGTAACAAAAATTGTAGTGAAGATCTTCTGGTGACCCTCTGCTGAAAGCAGAGAACCACAGTGGAGGAATGTTGGACACATCAGGATTTTGACTCTTTAGAAAGACTGAGTTTAATTGTGATGCCCTATTAAAAGTGTGTTTTTTGCAAGAGAGGAAGGAAGTAGAGAGTTTAATAACTCGGTGAGAGCATTTTCAATGCATGCCTGTAGCATCATCAGAATTGTGTGAAGCATGAAATTATGTGTGGATTTTGAATATTAGCTATTAAAAAACTGACTGTGTAATTCAAAGTTTCTGCCTCTGGCTGATCTTTGTAGAACCACCTTCAGGAGAAGATACTGCTGCACAGTGAGTAGCATTAAATGTAATGGTGACAAAAGCAGCTCTGATAATCAGAAGCTGGGAGGTTGATGTATCGGGAATCACCCTATATGCTCCCTGTTTATTACAGTTCTAGCACCTTTTACTGTCTTCTGTCATGCGTTGAACCAAAATAGAGCTTAGTCTGACTGATTTCTCACTGCTTTTATATTCCTAGGCTCTGCCACTGTGTCTTACAAATCTGCCCCAACACTGTTATCTGCCCCAAATCTCATCTTCCCATCCTGTTCACCTGATAAGTGGTTACATTTGCAAGGACACCTGCATTTGTAGTCATTTGGGATTAGCTCTGCCTGTATAGAAAGGGAATTTTCTTGTATTTCTTTGTTGGTCCAGATTTAGCTCATTAGATGGGTTGCATACACAAATAGTAGATCCTGTTTCTTCTGTAGGTGGTATGTTACAAGTTATTGACAGATTGCCTGATGTTTTTATTTCTTAAAACTTACTAAACATTCCTGTCTCCCCACAGAAGAGCAGGTTGTTCCCATTGAAGTTTGCCATTCCAAACTGTCAAAATACTTGCAGGGAGTTGTTTTCCGCTGTGATAAGTGTACCTTTACCTGCTCCAGTGATGAGAGTTTGCAGCAACACATAGAGAAGCACAATGAACTTAAAACTTACAAATGTCAACTCTGCTACTATGAGACCAAATACACAGAGGAGCTGGACACTCATCTTCAAGATGAACACAAGGTAACATCCAAAGTGATTTAATTTATAACAAGTTACTTCTTGCAAATGCTATATCTAGTTTATTTCCATGTCCTCTCTGAATAGCCAACCTGTGTTTTTTTCTTCCAAAATTTGGAGAAGGTTCCTGTGCTGGACTTAAATTTCTCTCAAGTTCTCTATTTTTTCAGAAATTTGTGAGTTTCTGAAGCTGCTGAGATTGACCAAAATTTACTGACTATTCAGTGTAGAGCATGATTGTCTGGAAAAAGCATTTTTATATATTGTGAGGGGATTTTTTAAGTTATGAAACAACATTAAAGCTGTGTGATTCAGACACTCTATAACATGAGAACTTCCAAAGTGTAAGATTGCTCTGGCAACTCAGACAGTGACATGCCATACATATTCTAATAACGCAAGTCAGTACATTCCAGTTTACATTTAACAAGGGAAAAATAGAAGCTTGTTATACTTACTGCTTAAGTTAAGGCTACTTTGGTGTTTATATCGAACCTTGTAAGTGCAGTTTTGATCCATACTTGAAGAAGTAACTAGAAAGCTTTCCACAAGCTTCTGTTTGCTTTGGATTTTTGTAGTTCTCATCTGTGTTGCTGTGAGAGTAGCAAAATTCTAGAACTGAGGCATGTTTGCAGAGTATTTTCTTTTGTCAGTTTGTGGGGAGGGAACTCATTGAATACAACTATCAGGAGCTGAGCTGCTTGTTTCTCACTAAAAATGTATTCACACTGTTGACTGAATAACATTTACTGCCCCCCACCCCCCAAAAAAGGGCAAAATTGCTGTCAAAAGTACCAACAAAACTGACTGCATTTTAAAAATTTACATTGTGAACTTATGTTGGCTTGGTATTCTTGCCTCCCTTTATTGGTCTTTATTGCTACTTGAAAATCTTTCTACAGTGTAACTGGTATCTGAGATGTTGCATATGTCCCAATGACCACAGCAAGAATCCTATGGGATCCAGGAAACACTATTCCCCACCCCTCTGACTGAGTGCATCAGGCTGGGAAGATATTCTTTCTACTTGTGTCTCTCTTCTCTCCACTAAAAACCTGAAGTGATAACTCCCTGTAGTAAGGGAGCAAGTTCCCTTTGCAGAAGATACAAAACTGGGAGGAGCTGTTGACTCCCTTGAAGGCAGGAAAGCCCTGCTGAGACACCTTGATAAACGAGAGGGCTGTGCAATCACCAACCATATGAAGTTCAACAAGAGAAAGTGCTGTATTCTGTACCTGGGACGGGTCAACCCTGGATGTACAGACAGACTGGGGAATGAGACACTGGAAAGCGATGCCACAGAAAGAGACCTGAGGGTCCTGGTTGATGACAAGTTGAATATGAGTCAGCAGTGCTCTAGCAGCCAAGAGGACTAACTGTGTCCTGAGGGGCATCAGGCCCAGAATCTCCAGCCAGTCAAGGGAGGAGATTGTCCTGCTCTGCTTTGCACTGGGGCAGCCTCACCTTGAATATTGTGAGCAGTTTTGGCCACCACAATATAAGAAAGATATTAAAGTATTAGAGAGCATCCAAAGGAGGACAACGAAGATGGTGAAGGGCCTTGAGGGGAAGCCATATGAGGAGTGGCCGAGGTCACTTGGTCTGTTCAGCCTGGAGAAGAGGAGACTGAGGGGAGACCTCATCGCAGTATACAACTTCCTTGTGAGAGAAAGAGGAGGGGCAGGCACTGATCTCTTCTTTATGGTGTCCAGTGACAGGACCTGAGGGAATGGCCTTAAGTTATGTCAGGGGAGGGTTAGGTTTGATATTAGGAAAAGGTACTTCCCCCAGAGGGTGTTTGAGCACTAGAACAGGCTCCCCAGGGAATCTTCACCAGCACCAAGCCTGATAGACTTCAAGAAGTGTTTGGACAATGCTCTTGGGCACATGGTGTGACTCTTGGGGATGGTCCTGTGCAGGGCTGGCTGTTAGCCTCAATGATTGTTGTGGATTCCTTCAAACTCAGCATATTCTGTGATTTCGTGGTCTTTCTTTAATAATTTGTAAATGTTATCTGGCTAATTTGTGCCCACTCTCTGGGCTCAGGTGCACAACTGGCTTGCTGGCATCTTAAAAGAGTTTCTGTGCGTGAGCTGAAACACTAAGTTCCATGCATGTGGCCTTCTTTGCTTAAATCTAATAGGTAACTTGTTAAGTTATAGAACTTCAACATAGCTATCAGTTCTAGGAGCATGATACTAACACAGTGCTGTATTTAGGGTAGCTTACTATTTGCTGATAAATCATTGAGTTGTGGGTTGGCTGGCAAGAATAGGCCTACCCAGTCACTCTCCCACTCTCCCTCTTCAAATAGGACAGGGGGAGTATTGTGGGTTAACTTCAGTGGGCAGCTAAGTCCTACACAGCTGCTCACTCTGGCCCCCACCAGTGAGATGGGAGAGAGAACTGATAGGGTAAAAGTGAGAAAACTCATGGGTTGAGATAAGACAGTTTAATAAGGTAAGCAAAAGCCATGCACACAAGCAAAGCAAAACAAGGAATTTCTTCACCACTTCCCATGGGCAGGCAGCATTTCAGCGAAGACTCCAAAGTGAATGGCAGGGACAGATGTGCTCTGGAGATGAGGATCGCTCTTAGGGAAGGAGAGCTTTCCTGTTGGGGTCTTCATGATGGAGAACAGAAGTCAGCAACACGCACTCAATATGAATGCAAAGAGCAGAATCTTTATTCTAACAAATAGGTGATTTTTATGTTTCCAGCTACTGCTCAGAGTTTGTTACAAGAAGTACGATTGGTTACACAAAAGACTTACATATGTTAGTAGTAATTCTATTGGTTTATCTAAGATCTATCTCTCTAAAGTTTAGTTATTGCGTAAGATACTCTTTGAAGTGGACATGGTATGTCGACTGAACAGGATCTTGCTTCCCCAGATGTCTTTTCCTTTGTTCTTGCTTATCTCAGCGTTAAAATTTATGATCTTGTTTTTCTCCTATAGTCACATCAAGGACATGGTAACCTTGAACAGACCTTTAGTATACTTAGGGTAGTTTTCTGTAGACAGGCTGCAGAGCTAAGGCTCCTACTAGGCCGCCAACATCTCCCCCTTTCTTTTCAAAAACAGCATTGGCCATGCGTCGAATTTGAAAGGAGAAGCACTGGATGATGCAAGGTCCCATACATAACACAATTACTACAATTAAGACAATAATGATTCCTATCTTGAGAATATCTTTTACCCATGCAGAAATTCCAAAAGACATTAACCAGTCATCAAGGGGGTTGTGATTGACAGTAATCTTCTTAGTGTGATCTTGGAGCCATTCTAGCTGTTTATGGATTGAATCACTATGATCAGACAAGTTAAAACAACACATTCCCTCGAAGTCTTCACAACCTTTTCTTTGGGCCAACAAAAGGTAATCAATGGCGGCTCTATTTTGTAGAACAGCTTGTCGGAGACTACTCATATCCTGTGCCATTTGGGAGAGAACTTGTGTAGTGACGTTAGCTTGTTTGGCTGTCCAGCACGCTAAATGTTGGATTGCGGTCAGCGCTTGCGCTGTTCCCACAGGGGGCAATAATGCTGCAAAAAATCGGGCAATCCTACTCCACAGTTCCACTTCATCATCGCATTTATCATCTAATTCCGAAATTTGTCGTTTCTCCCTCTGATTCTTAGAAATGTTCCAGGTAACTAAATGATTAAAAGAGGGTAGCATTAAGGATAACTTGCCAAGGTAGCAAGGACCTCCATAAGCATGATGAGGTATTCCTTGCCAGGCTCTATCTCCACAAATTAAGTATAGGCCTTGAGGTAGGGAAAGGGGCTTAGAGATGTTTAAGTGAATATGACATGAACCCCACCCATAGGGAGATGATCCACAGTGTTCACTACTATTGTAAAATTTACGAGGGGTTAGCCAGACTTGTTTTTTAGATTCGTTAATGTTCCAGTTAGTTTGCCCAAAATATACACATCCGGAGTGGTTTGCCTTTCGACTGTCTAGTAAATTTAGCTCTTGAGGGTCCCAAGGCAATGTTGCATTTAAAGATTTGATTATTTTTGCCAAACAGTGACTGTTGTTTTTTACCTCTGAGCAGTTGATAGGGGGGGCTATAGTGATTTTTTGTGGCTGTACTGGTGATCCAATGAGGCAGGTTTTGAATGGGTCAGTTGCTGCACTAAGATGTAAGCAAAAGTTTGTGTTACCAGTTTTGTTGGCCCAAGTGATCCAGAAATTTTCTTGTGGGAGACTGACTGGTTGTGAAGAACATAGGGTAAGAATCAAACACAACTTAAACAGATTAACTAGCATTGTCATTGTTATGAATTTTACAAGCAATAGTATATTGACTAGATACAATAATAGTATGCCAAGCTGTCTGGACTAATTTTGTATAATTAAGAATATGCCACACATGCAATGCTAAATTTCTTTCTTCATTCGATTCAAACAAGCTTACAGCTTCACTAATATCTAAGCTAGGCAATTTCAACCAGTTTCTAAGTGACTGTAAAGGACTCACTGGTCGCTGTTCCTGACATCCATCACACCCAAGGAAACAAGTATGAATATTACTAGAGTTATACTCCCTTTTACATTTCCCACACAAGAAAATTCCTATTTTCCATATTACACAACTACAGTGAGGAAACAGTAATTCTTGTATCCTTTGTCTAAAATATTTTTGCACCAATTTACGTATCGTAGACACGTCTGGAAAGTCCGGGACGTCTGGGTGTATCCCCAAGGGTTCTTTGAGGATGAAGGTTAATATTGGAGTGATCCTCCGCACTCTATTCCTCCATCGCTGGATCTGACGTTGCGTCTTCTCCAATTTCTTCAATTTTGGCTATCCAAGGCTTGACCCACTTGGCTGGGATCCAATTAGGTTTAGCACCTGTTAATACACAAGCATAACCCCGTCCCCATGCCAATAATTGGTGAGGACCAGTTCATTTTTGTGATTGGGGTTCCCATACAGATACCTGTATCTTATGAACAGTCAAAGATTCATCCTTGCAAAAATGCAGTGTAATGGGCAACATTTGGGTTTTTAACTCAGGGCGGTCCATCCACATTTTCCAATTATGGACATACAATGTTTTTGCTACAATTTCCTGTGGAGAGAGGGTAACATTCCCCTCCCTTTGCAAAGCAGAAAAAAGATGTTTAAGATCTTGATGTTTGCGTTCTACAATAGCTTGCCCAGTACTATTGTGAGGAACTCCTGTGATATGAGTAATGTTCCATCTACGTAGAAACTCACGAGAAGTAGAACTAACATAATTAGGACCGTTATCTGTTTTTATTTGCTGTGGGACACCAAGCACTGCAAAAGCTTCTGACCAATGTCTGCAGGTTGCTTTGCTTTTAGCGTTTGTCATGGGTGTTGCCCACACCAATCTGCTGCAAGTGTCAACAGTGACATGTACATGTTTAAAGCGTCCAAATGATGGCCCGATTGTAACATCTGATTGAAACAATGTTCTAGGGTGGAGGCCACGAGGGTTCACTCCTTGCAGTTGGATTGGGGGCAATTTTGCACAATCAGGGCAACATGCTATGATACCTCGGGCTTCTCGTTTTGTTAGGTGGAATTCCTTTTGTAGACTTAATGCTGATTGGTGAAAAAAGGCATGAGAGGCAACGGCAAGATCAAAATTACTGAGTCCAATGGCTGGTGAGGATACGATTTGGTCAATTTTGGCGTTCCGTTCAGATAAAAACCCTGGTAGATTGAGATGGCTGCGGATGTGTGTGGAGAAAAAGGCATGGTGCCTAACATTGATTATATTTACTAGAAAAATGAGTTCATGGTAAATTAAGGAGTTTGAAACCCGACCAATTAAAGCATCTTCTATTCTTTCTAGGATAGAGGCTACATATAAGGAGTCACTTATGAGATTGATTTCTTGAGAGTCAAAGTTTTGAAAAGCTAAAGTCACTGCTTTGAGTTCGAGCAGTTGCACTGACCCCTCTGAGTGTTTACGAACCACAACATGCCATTTACCATTTTCCCACATTGCATATCCAAATTTTTTAGTTCTTCCACTGGCATCGGTAAAAACAGTTATGGCATTGGATATTGGTTTGGATTTTCGTAATGTTTGACCTTGCAATGGGAGATTAGTAGAGAATAATGTATGCGATGGATAATGATTATTCAGCCTTAAACTTATGGTGGCAGTAGCAAAAACGTAGGAAATTGATTGCCATTCGCTACATAGAAACAGATTATTTATAGGCACATAAAGGGAGGATGCATCAATTCCAAAGACAGAACGTACTTGTTGACGTGCTTTTAGGATTAGGGATCCTAAGTGGTCAATGTGCCTAGTAACAGACGATGTAGGATTGCATGCCAAAAAGACCCACTCTAATGGAAAAAATGTTTTGTTGTCAGATGATTCTTGCCCTATTATTGCAATTTGCTCATCGGGACAGTTAATTACATATAAATTTATTTGTGAGGCGGGATCGAACCTGAAAGCAATTGCCTTTTGTAACTTGATAGCAATCAATTGTAGTGCTTGTTTCCCCTTTGGGGTTAACTCCCTTTTGTCAGTAATATTTTTTGAGCCTTGTAGCAATGCCCTTAAAGGGTCTAAGTCTTGGTTAGAAATACCTGCCCATGCTCGGATGCTTTGAATATCTCCCAATAATTTTTGTACATCATTAACTGTTTCAATGTTTGCATGCAAGCTCACTTTTTGGGGTACGAAACGAGTTTGTGTTATTTTAAAACCTAAGTAAGACCAAGGGTCAGTAATTTGCACCTTTTCTTCTGCTATCTTTAGTCCCCATTTTTCCAATTCTAATAATAACTATTTTTGTTTTGACCGTGATAGTGGGGACTCACTTGCGACTAAGATATCATCCATATAGTGATATGTTATGAAATTTGGGTTGTTGAGCCTCCACTGATGTAAAGCTTGGTCTACAAACCATTGGCAAATTGTGGGGCTGTTTTTCATGCCTTGAGGGAGTACTACCCATTCATACCTTTTCATAGGTGCACTATGATTAATTGTGGGCACACTAAACGCAAATCGTTTAGTATCTTCAGGGTGCAACGGAATGCTAAAGAAACAATCTTTGATATCAATAATAAACAGGTGATAATTCTTTGGTAAACCAGCTGGTGATGGTAGACCCGGTTGAAGAATTCCTAAAGAATGCATTTGGTCATTAACTGCTCTTAAGTCATGTAAAAATCTCCATTTTCCTGATTTTTTTTGTATAACAAAAACAGGGGTATTCCAAGGACTTACAGAAGGCTGTAAATGACCAAGGGCTAATTGCTCTTTTACTAATGAATGGAGATGCTCTAATTTATCTTTTGTGATGGGCCACTGAGCCACCCATACTGGTTGGTTTGATTTCCATGTTAATTGTATGGTAGGGCGAGCATTTATCGGCTCAGTGGCCGCTCCTGAAAATGTTGACTGGTTAACACAACGTTCCACTGACTAAGTGTATCTCTGCCAAGTATCCAAAGAGGGGTATCAAGTACATAAGGTTTAATCACAGCTCTATTTCCTTCTTTATCTGTGATTTCTACAAATTCTTGGCTTTGTAAAGTACGAGTGGTTCCGGTGACTCCGAGAATTTGTTCATTTAGAGGTATGGTAGGCCATTGTTGAGGCCAGGCAGCCAGCGGTATTATGGTGACATCTGAACCAGTATCTAACATCATTGAGTTTTCAAGCATTTTTGAATCATCAATATTATTAGAGTATAATTTTACAGTTACTTGCCGAGTCGGTCTATCACTAGTCATGACTTGAGCAAAGGCAATTAAAGGTCCGGTACTACCAAAGCCACCAGATCTTTGGGAGTTAGTAGTTGTTGGAACCTGGGGAAGAAAGGGAATAAGTTGAGCAATTACGCTACCTTGTGGAATGAACATTGGTGGAGAGAATATTTTAACCATAATTTTGATGACACCATTATAATCAGCATCAATTACACCCGGTAAAACAAAGATGCCTTCCAGAGTGGCTGATGATCTTCCTAATAATAATGCGGCCATACCACCACCTAGTGGACCTTTAGTGGTGCTGTTGATAACAGTTACAGAGTCATCAGAGATAGTTACTGATTCGTTAGTTACCAAATCGACTCCAGCGCTCCCTTTTGTGGCGGGGAGCATGTTGTAGAGACAGCCGTGGTTACTGAGGGGTTCTTTTTGTTCGCCGCGCCCCCCTCGTGGCACATCTCGTTTCCCGCCAATGGTGTCCCATCTTTCTTAAATTTAGATCGGCATTCATTTGCCTTATGGCCAAACTTTTCACATCAGCGGCAAGTGCCTACAAATGATGTAGAAGTGGGATTTGTGTTAGTATTTTGTTGTTGTTTTGCCAAATGTAGTGGGCAATGCTTTCTAAGGTGTCCGGTATGACTGCAATTATAACATGCATTAGAAGAGCCTTTATCTCCGTTTCCTTGTTTATGCACTTGCGTAATGGCTGCAGCCAAAGCGGCAGCATGAATCCGTGCTTTGTCTTTTTCAATTTCTAAAGGGGCTCGTGAACATTGTTCAATCATTTGTATTATTGTCATATGAGTTGGTAATGCTGCTAATAATCACTTGCAGGTGGCATTTGCATTTTGCATGGCTATTTCTTTTACTAAAGTATCTTTCATGTCAAGAGGAACATCTGGTGCCACTTCTACTCCCTCTTTAATTCTATCTACAAAAGACAAAAAGGATTCATCCTCTTTTTGTTGGATGTGTAAGTATGGTTGTCGAGGCTTACCTAACTGGGGTAGACTGTTAAAGGCCTCTAGAGCGGCGGCTTTGAGCTAAAATACGAGCTCCTAACGCCGCCTGTCTTTGTGGGTCTATAACTGGCCATTTCCCATAAGCATATCTAATGTAGCGAAACACAAAGGGTCACCTTGAGGCAAATTGACATTATCCAATTGTTTAAGTTCTAATCTTTGTTGCCATTTCGATAAAAACAACATGTAGCTAGTAGGCCCTAAGATAAGCTCGAACATAGCTTTAAGATCAGCAGGAACAAGTTCCTGATATTTTAACAATGCCTCTACTTGCCTCCTCACCAAGCAATTATCAACACCATAGTCCATTACTGATTTTTGAACTCTCGCTATCATATTCCAATCTAGGGGCTGCCAAACGTTACCACCGGTTCCGCGCACTACTGGAGCAGAGACGAACTGGAAGTCCCCCGTTAATTCAGCATTTGTTACCACACCTTTCCATCTTTTGTTCATGTCAAAAGAAGGATCTTTGGGAATAGGATTTTTATCCAGATCAAACCTTTTTCCCCTGCCCTCTGATTTCCCCTTTTCAGGGCCCCCCGAGCCTCCCGAGCCTCCCTCCCCTCCTTTGTTCCACCAGCGATTAAAAGAATCATTAAAGGTATTTAACAATCCCATCCCTCCCTTCTCTGTGGGATCAGAAACATTCACATTTTCAATTTCAGAAAGCATTATTGGAGGTAAACCTTTAGATGTTAAAAATTGATTTGCAGTGGGCATATCCCACTCCCCTGCTTTAACTAAATTGAGAATGTGTTCACGGCGTTGAGATGTATCCTTAGAAGTATTTGCTGCAGGAAAAGAGTTCTCTTCTAAAGTTTTAAGGCTAGAAAGAATAGCATCATGAGCTTTTTTATATGCTTCCCGAATCGTTCTATTTTTGGAACCTTTATCAAGCCGCTTCATTTTTCCTAACAGTTTGGTCATTAGTTCGGTTTGCTTTTGCAATGTAGATTGTAAATCTTCCGCGTCCATGTTTGTTTCTTCAGGAAGAGGCATGATAGCTGGGTCTATATCAGGGGGTGGCGGTGGCCATGATACAGGATCGGGGTTGGTGGGCACTGCATCTTGTGCCGCCGGGGGTGCCAAAGGTGCAGGGGCAGGCACATTGTGAATATCAATAGGGTCCCATGGTGGAATTAAGTCATCATAGGGACCACAGGTTGCAGGGGCAGATACATACGAAGTCGGAGCGGGATCCTGGGTAAACTTGCTAGCTACAGCAGTAACCATAGTTTGTGCTGTGAGTTCCAGCTCAATTTCAGCACCCATTTGTTCAATTAGCATGCGCAGCTGCCGATATGTGGAAGCTAGAGATTTCGCCTCCTTATTTCCAGTCTGAATGGCTTCCCACAAGTCTGCCCCAACCACTTGCCAAGTAGCCTCTTTAAAAACATCAGCAGAGTCCTTTAAGAAGCCACGACGTTTGGCCCAATAGAGTAAATTTACAAGTAAAGACCGATCAACAGTCTCTCCCTTCTTTTGGGCAAGTTTCATCAAGGCATCAACAGTAGCCTTCTCGATAGCTGATACAGTGTTTCCCATCCCACAAATAATTTACATCCGTCTAAGGCTCCGACTCACTGGTCGACAGTGGCCACTCACGCCTCTCTCGGACGCCCGGTCGCAACTGCTGCAGGAAATCAGCGTTCTCCTAGGCGGCACGCACAGAGACCCTTCACATAAAAGTCCATCTGTTAGGCTACCTGGCCCCTCTGGATCATCACGTCGGGGTCACCAGGATGTTGGGGTCTTCATGCTGGAGAACAGAAGTCAGCAACACGCACTCAATATGAATGCAAAGAGCAAAATCTTTATTCTAACAAATAGGTGATTTTTATATGTTTCCAGCTACTGCTCAGAGTTTGTTACAAGAAGTACGATTGGTTACACAAAAGACTTACATATGTTAGTAGTAATTCTATTGGTTTATCTAAGATCTATCTCTCTAAAGTTTAGTTATTGCGTAAGATACTCTTTGAAGTGGACATGGTATGTCGACTGAACAGGATCTTGCTTCCCCAGATGTCTTTTCCTTTGTTCTTGCTTATCTCAGCGTTAAAATTTATGATCTTGTTTTTCTCCTATAGTCACATCAAGGACATGGTAACCTTGAACAGACCTTTAGTATACTTAGGGTAGTTTTCTGTAGACAGGCTGCAGAGCTAAGGCTCCTACTAGGCCGCCAACACTTTCCTATCCAGCAAGACCTTGATACCACAGCAGAGAGAGAGGCCCCAGTCCCCGCTCCCAAGCAGGGAGTGGGAAGCTGTGGAGCTGTGATTCAGAGGCGGCTCTGACTCAGCGTGGGTGGTGCCGGCAGAGACAGCACCCATCCTTACCCTACAAAACCTGCCCCAGGGAGCACAGGAGCACAACTGATCAGTAGTGTGGATGTGTCAGCTTGTGTGGGCAGTTCATGCAGGCAGGGCTCTGAGGCGCAGCAGCTAAAGCACTTAGTTGGTGATCATCACCCTCATGAAGAGAGCTCAGGCATGGTGTCCACTCGGACAAAAGTTACTTCCTCTGCATATGCCACAAAGGATGTGGCGACTCAAATGGAGCACCCACAAAAGCATGCAGGGGTCCAGGTCTCAGGCTGCAAGGGAATGCCAGAGCTTGGCACTGCTCTGAGAGGGCAGCAGAGTAAACAGCCGTGTGAGGTGTGATTAGGTGGGCAATCTGATCAGCCTGGTGGTGGGACTGAGAGATGAAATAGAAAGATTCAAGAAGTATTGGGGAGTCTGACTGATGGACCCACACTCTACCATGCCTTAGACAAATGGATCCACCATCCACTTCACAAGAAGGAATGGATCCCCTACCCTCTCACCACCAGGCAGAAGGAGGGGACCTTAGTGACAGAGGGGAGTGGAAACAGGGTTCTGCTCAGGGTGGCAGGCAAATCCCCTCCCAACCTACCCCACCTCCCCATGTGCCCTTATACAATGGGTGCAAGGCCCTGGAATATGAGGACCAGGCAAATGAGAAAGTATATGAAGGTCCATCTGGGTTGGAAGGGTCACCCAGGGCAGAGTAGCCTATCCCCTGCATCATGACCTCCTCAGTTAAGAAAAAAAAGAAAGGTAGCAGTCATTGGTGACTCCCTTTTGAGAGGAATGGAGGGTCCAATATGCCAATTGGACTCAACCCATACGAAGATGTGCTGTCCCCCTGGTGCCTGGGTAAGGGACATCACCAAGGAACTTCCCAGCCTGGTACGGCCCACTGACTAACCTGCTACTGGTTTTCCTGGTGGGTACTGATGAAGTCCTAACAAGAAGCCTGTGGACAATCAAGAGGGACGTCAGGGTCTTGAGACAACTGGTGAAGGGAACTGGAACACAAGTCATGTTCTCTTTTGTCCTGAAAGTTGCATGGAATGATGGGGCAAGAAACAGGAAAGTCATGCAGATGAACATGTGGCTTTGAGACTGATGTTACCAGCAGAATTTTGGGGGTTTTAATCATGGGTTAGTTTATACACCAAGCTTGCTGGCAACAGATGGGGTCCACCTGTCTCAAAGGGGAAAAAGGCTCTTAGCTCAGGTATTAGCAGGGCTCCTTGCGAGAGCTTTAAACTAGATTGGAAGGGAGATGGATGGGACAGGGCCAGGTGTGACAGATAAAGTGTAGGAAGGGGAGAACTATAGTGACCATCCAAGTAGCAAAAGGAGACTTAAGAGGGGATGCCTCAAGCAAGCACAAGCAACCAAAGACGTAACCATAAGACAAGACTATGGGGCATTCCCTTGCACTCGCACTGGGATATTGACATACTCAAATACCTCTATAAAGTGCCTGTACAGCAACACATGCAGTATGGGGAACAAACAGGAGGAACCAGAGATCTGTGTACAGTCACAGGGCTTTCATCTCATTGTGATGACTCACATGACTGCAATGTTGTCATGAAGGGCCATGCCCTGTTTAGGACACACAGACCAGGAAGGTGAGGTGGTGGAGTTGCCTTTTATGTGGGGCTACACTTGGAATGTATGGAGCTCTGTCTTGGGGTGGATGATGAGCGATTTGAGAGCTTATAGGTTAAGATAAAAGGCAGGCTAGTAAGGATGACTACTGTGGGTGTGTGTTACAGGCTGCCTGAGCAGGAGGAAGAAGGGGATGAGGCCTTCTACAGGCAGCTTGAAGCAGCCTCAAAGTCCCAGGCCCTGGTTCTTGTGGGGGACTTGAACTACCCTGATATTTCCTGGAGAAGCAACACAGTGAAGTACAAACAGTCCACAGCACAAACTTCCTATCACAGGTAGTGGAGGATCCCACAAGGAATGGTGTTCTGTTTGACCTTGTACTAACAAACAGGTGTCCCGGTTTGAAAAGACAGGTATGCTAGGTGTTGGAGGTTGAATTGTTCCCTTTTCTTTCTGTGGAATTTTCTCCCATTGTTATGCTAAGTAATTGTTGCTACACCTTAAAACGACAGATAATGTTCTCTCGTAGGGGGGTGGGTGGAGGGGGAGGGGGGGGGGAACCGGAAAAGGAAAGGTGGACGCGGGGTCTGCAGTGGGGGACTCTCACTCGCTTGGCTCGTGGAGTGGGAGGACAGCCCGGGACTCCGGTCTGGCATCTCCCCTGCCATCCCAGCACTGAGATCCATGCTCCCTGCCGTTGGACATCGCTCTGCTGCTCTCCCACCTCACCCTACTATCTCCGGACACTCTGCTGAGCACCACGACCGACACCGTGAGGGGGGGAGTCACTTTCCCATCCCTCTCACCCCTGGGCTGCTGCTGCCATCACCCAGCCCTCTTCAACTGCGCAGGACCTGCCCTGCCCCCACAGCACCGGTAACTGAGCGCAGGGAGACGGCCTGCGGCCAAAAGGGACTGGAGCTGAGCTATACTGTTCTGTTCTGTTGCCAATTTTTATACCCGTTGTTGTTTTTTTTTCTGCCTTGTTGGATATCAGTAAAGAACTGTTACCCTTATCCCCACACCTCCTGCCTAAAGGCTTCTGATTTGGACCTAAAATAATTAACAGGGAGGGGGTTGCATTCCACATCTCAGGAAAGGGGCTCTTGTCTTTCCTTAGACCATACCTGTCTTTCAAACCGAGACAGATTTTGGCACCCGGAACGTGAGGCATTGCCTGAGGGCATTGAGAGAGGGGTAGTAAATGGGATAACAGTTCTTGAATTACCCAAGCTTGTGATAGGTGACATCATGCTGTCCAGCTTACCCGGGATTGGCCTCCATGTGGTCACTGCTATATCTCTCCCATTTGCAAGCCCTTTTTAAAACATGAGTCGCATAACCAAGGTTACTGTGGCAATTATCCGGTTTATTGTGTGGGTTGATCAGTTGAGGAATTCATGGATTTTTAATTTTCTCTGGAAGATGGCCACATGGATTCAGAGCTATCGCACTCTTAAGTGTGTGTTTCTGGGGCTACTTCAATAATAGTACTTACTGTGAGGAAGTGGCAGCAGGTGAAATTTTTTCCAAACCCATCACAGGGTTTTTGAAGTTCACCCCACCAGTCTTCAAGGGGTTCAAATCCACTTTAAATGCTAATGACATTATATTGTGGCTGGTGTTGCTTATATCCCTGTTAAACCTGTTCTATCTAACATTCAGAGATAAGGGGAGATTGACTTGGATAACAACCCTGATACCTACCCCAGGGATTAGTGATGTTACCCCAGAGCCTGATCCTGTCCCAGAGACTAGGGAGGTTACCCCAGAGCCTGATCCTGTCCCAGAGACTAGGGATATTACCCCAGAGTTTGACCCTGCCCCACAGCCCACCTCGGAAAGGAACCACCCAGAATGGCTGGGGGTTCTAGCGAAGGAGATACGTGAGATGGGCCAGATGCTGAAGGAGTACCTTTCCCCAGCTGGTGAGAAACCCTCCCCCTGCCTTAAAGAGGGAGACTCTGATGGTGCAGCAGTGGGACCCACAGACGTTACATCTGTCCGGGTTCCAGCTGAACTGCAAGGGCACTCACCGCCAGCAGCAGTTGCCCCTGTGGAAACTAGGAAGTCTAAGATGAAAACAAGGCACCTAGATAATAAGGGTCAGGAAGGGGGCCCCTCACAACCAGCAGGGGAGCCAGAAGTTGAGATCATCACCAAGTCCCTGTCACACAAGAGTCTCCGTAACCTGCGAAAAGACATTGTATGACGGGGCTGTGAGCCTTTTACAACCTGGTTACTGCGGGTCTGGGACATTATGGGAACAGGTGTGCAACTGGATGGTACTGAGGCAAGGAATTTGGGAGCCTTGACCCAGGACTCAGGTGTGGACCAGGTATTTGTAAGGGAGACAGGTCTCCTTTCCCTCTGGGAGCGACTTTTAATGAGTGTGAGAGAGAGATTTGTCCACAGGGAAAGAATGCAGGAGCACCACCAGAGAACACGTTGGAATACCGTTGAGGAAGGGATCCAAAAGCTGAGAGAAGTGGCAGTCCTGGAGGTGCTCTTTGGGAGGGATGGACAGCATGACAATGACCCCAACAAGGTCAGGTGCACAGGACAGATGTTGTGGAATCTGGCAAACCTGGGCCCATCTCAATATACCCCCTTTATTACAATGATTAATGCTGATACCAACCAAGTGACAGTGGGTTCTGTTGCCAACAGGCTCAGGAATTATCAGAGTATGATGGCTGCCCCAATGCAGGCTCATGTCTCTGCTGTGGTTAAGGACCTAAGAGGGGAGTTTAAGGAGGAGATGAAGGAGATAAGGGAAGAGGTGAGGAAGATCAGTGCAGCACCAGTGCGAGTCATGGACCCCAAAAGTAGAGCCCAACGCCCCCCAGCTAGGGAGAGAGGGTACACCCCACGTGCTGACCTGTGTTTTTTTTCTACGTGACCACAGGGAAGACATGAGAAGGTGGGACGGGAAACCCACTTCTGTCCTGGCAGCACGGGTGCGCCAACTCGGGGGGGGAACACCAACAGAGGGAACTCCACTAAAGTGAAGGTAGCCTCAGCCTCCCATGACCAAGTTGCAGGGTATTACAGAAGGGAGGATGATCTGTCAGATCCCCTTGAAGGAACCTCCAGTATGTATGCCCAGGAGAGAAAAAATAACCAGGGCTAGAGGGGCCCTGCCTCTAGCCAGGGAGAGGCACGGGAAAACCGGATCTTTTGGACCGTGTGGATCTGATGGCCTGGAACCTCAGAGCCACAGGAACACAGTGCATTGGTTGATACTGGTTCACAGTGTACGTTAATACCATCGGGACATGTCGGGAAGGAACCTGTTTCAATTGCTGGGGTTACGGGGGGATCTCAGGAATTGACTTTGCTGGAGGCTGAGGTGAGCCTGACTGGGAAAGAGTGGCAGAAACATCCAATTGTGACTGGCCCAGAGGCACCATGTATCCTAGGCATAGACTTCCTCAGGAACGGCTATTACAAACACCCAAAGGGACTCAGGTGGGCTTTTGGAATAGCTGCTGTGGCGGCAGAGGGCATTAAGCAGTTGAACACCCTGCCTGGGCTATCAGAAAACCCATCTGCAGTGGGACTCCTCAGGGTAGAAGAACAACAAGTGCCGATTGCTACCTCAACAGTGCACCGCCGGCAATACCGGACGAATCGAGATGCCGTGATCCCCATACACAAGATGATCCGTGAGCTGGAGAGCCAAGGAGTGGTCAGCAAAACCCACTCACCCTTCAACAGCCCCATCTGGCCTGTGCGTAAATCTGAAGGAGAATGGAGATTGACTGTGGACTATCGTGCATTGAATGAAATGACTCCACCACTGAGTGCTGCTGTGCCGGACATGCTGGAACTGCAGTACGAGCTGGAGTCCAAGGCAGCCAAGTGGTACGCCACTATTGACATCGCCAATGCATTTTTCTCTATTCCTCTGGCAGTAGAGTGCAGGCCTCAGTTCGCTTTCACCTGGAGGGGTGTGCAATACATGTGGAACCGACTGCCTCAGGGGTGGAAACACAGCCCCACCATCTGTCATGGATTGATCCAGGCTACACTGGAGAAGGGTGGAGCTCCAGAACATCTGCAGTACACTGATGACATCATTGTGTGGGGGGACACAGCAATGGAGGTATTTCAGAAAGGAGAAAAGATCATTGAGATTCTGTTGGGAGCCGGCTTCGCCGTTAAAAAAAGCAAAGTCAAAGGGCCTGCCCAAGAGATCCAGTTCCTGGGAGTAAAGTGGCAAGATGGACAGCGCCAGATTCCCAGTGAGGTCATCAATAAGATCACTGCAATGTCTCCACCAACCAGCAAGAAGGAAACACAAGCCTTCCTAGGTGCCATAGGCTTTTGGAGAATGCACGTTCCTGAGTACGGCCAGATTGTGAGCCCTCTTTACCTGGTCACCCGCAAGAAGAACGATTTCCACTGGGGCCCTGAGCAGCAGCAAGCCTTTGCCCAAATCAAGCAGGAGATTGCTCATGTGGTAGCCCTTGGCCCAGTCAGGACGGGACCAGATGTGACGAACGTGCTCTACTCTGCAGCCGGGAACCATGGTCTGTCCTAGAGCCTGTGGCAGAAGGTGCCTGGTGAGACGCGAGGCCGACCACTGGGGTTCTGGAGTCGAAGCTACAGAGGGTCCGAGGCCAACTACACTCCATCGGAGAGGGAGATCTTGGCCGCCTATGAAGGGGTCCAAGCTGCCTCAGAGGTTGTTGGCACAGAAACACAACTCATCCTGGCACCCCGACGGCCAGTGCTGGGGTGGATGTTTAAAGGAAAGGTTCCCTAAACCCACTATGCCACTGACGCCACATGGAGTAAACGGATTGCCCTCATCACACAACGCGCCCGTATTGGAAACCCGAATCGCCCTGGGATTTTGGAGATAATTACCAACTGACTGGAAGGGGAAGACTTTGGTCTTGCCGACGAAGAGGAACAGGAACAAGTGACCCGGGCCGAAGAAGCCCCACCGTATAACCAACTGCCAGCAGATGAAACATGCTATGCTCTTTTCACTGATGGTTCCTGCCGCATTGTGGGGATGAACCGGAAGTGGAAAGCAGCCGTATGGAGCCCCACACGACAGGTTGCACAAGCTACCGAAGGAGAAGGTGGATCGAGTCAACTTGCTGAACTCAAAGCTGTTCAGCTGGCCCTGGACATTGCTGAAAGAGAGAAGTGGCCAAAACTCTACCTTTACACTGATTCATGGATGGTAGCCAATGCTCTGTGGGGATGGCTGGAAAGGTGGAAAAAGGCTGACTGGCAACGTAGGGGAAAACCAATCTGGGAAGCCAATGAATGGAAAGACATTGCCACCCGAATACAGAAGCTGCCTGTGAAAGTCCGTCACGTAGATGCCCATGTCCCCAAGAGTCGGGCTAATGAGGAGCACCGACACAATGAGCAGGTAGATCAGGCGGCACAGATAGAGGTGTCGAAGATAGATTTAGACTGGCAGCAGAAGGGAGAGTTGTTCCTGGCTCGATGGGCCCATGATGCCTCAGGTCATCAGGGCAGAGATGCCACCTATAAGTGGGCACGAGACCGAGGGGTGGATCTAACCATGGACAGTATTTCTCAAGTTATCCATGACTGTGAGACGTGCGCTGCCATCAAGCAAGCCAAGCGGGTGAAGCCCCTCTGGTATGGGGGGCGATGGTCCAAATATAAGTATGGAGAGGCCTGGCAGATTGATTACATCACACTGCCTCAAACACGCCAGGGCAAGCGCTATGTACTGACCATGGTGGAAGCCACCACTGGATGGTTAGAGACCGACCCTGTGCCTCATGCCACTGCTCGGAACACCATCCTGGGCCTGGAAAAACAAGTTCTTTGGAGGCATGGTACCCCTGAGAGAATTGAGTCAGACAATGGGACTCATTTCAAGAACAGCCTTGTAAACACCTGGGCTGGAGAACATGGCATTGAGTGTGTGTGCCATATCCCCTACCGTGCACCAGGAGCTGGGAAAGTTGAATGGTGCAATGGCCTGCTTAAAACCACCTTGAAGGCACTGTGTGGGGGAACTTTCAAGAACTGTGAGATTAATCTACCAAAGGCCACCTGGTTAGTGAACACCCAAGGTTCCACTAACCAAGCAGGCCCTTCCCAATCTGAGCCCTTGGGAATATCAGATGGAGATAAGGTTCCAGTGGTACACATGAGAGGTATGCTAGGAAAAACTGTTTGGGTGAATCCTGCCTCCAGCAAAGACAATCCCATCCGGGGAGTTGTATTCACTCAAGGACCGGGCTGCACCTGGTGGGTGATGCAAAAGAATGGAGACCCGATGCATACCCCAAGGAGACCTTGTTTTAGGGTGAAATACCTATAGTACTGTGCCTATGTCTCTAACTGCATGTATGTATATATAATGTAACAGTTTAATTTGATATAGCATATTAGTATGGGAGAAATTCAGGGGTGGATAATGTTGGAGGTTGAATTGTTCCCTTTTCTTTCTGTGGAATTTTCTCCCATTGTTATGCTAAGTAATTGTTGCTACACCTTAAAACGACAGATAATGTTCTCTCGTAGGGGGGTGGGTGGAGGCGGAGGGGGGGGGAACCGGAAAAGGAAAGGTGGACGGGGGGTCTGCAGTGGGGGACTCTCACTCGCTTGGCTCGTGGAGTGGGAGGACAGCCCGGGACTCCGGTCTGGCATCTCCCCTGCCATCCCAGAACTGAGATCCACGCTCCCTGCCGTTGGACATCACTCTGCTGCTCTCCCACTTCACCCTACTATCTCCGGACACTCTGCTGAGCCCCACGACCGACACTGTGAGGGGGGGAGTCACTTTCCCATCCCTCTCACCCCTGGGCTGCTGCTGCCATCACCCAGCCCTCTTCAACTGCGCGGGACCTGCCCTGCCCCCAGCACCGGTAACTGAACGCAGGGAGATGGCCTGCGGCCAAAAGGGACTGGAACTGAGTTATACTGTTCTGTTCTGTTGCCAATTTTTATACCTGTTGTTGGTTTTTTTTCTGCCTTGTTGGATATCAGTAAAGAACTGTTACCCTTATCCCCACACCTCCTGCCTGAAGGCTTCTGATTTGGACCTAAAATAATTAACAGGGAGGGGGTTGCATTCTGCATCTCAGGAAAGGGGCTCTTGCCTTTCCTTAGACCATACCTGTCTTTCAAACCGAGACACTAGGGAAACCGGGGCCTTCCCTTGAAATGGAGAAAGTAAAATCCCTCCCTCTGAATTAGAATAATTTTGAAATTAAGGGGCTCTCAGGCAAAGATATGAGGATAGGAATAACAGTTCTTTACTAATATATATAACAAGGCAAAAGAAAACAACAACAACTATGAAATTAACAACAAACAGAGCAAGAACCCAGTAACAGTTCTTTTGGTTGTGGGCACTTTTCCCCTCTGGTGCAGTTACCGTCACAGCTAGCAGTGAGTGCCAGCCAGCTCCCATTGGACGGGGCAGATCCCGCACAGCTGCAGGGGTGCTGGGGGTGATGATGGCTGTGTCCCAGATGGGAAGGGTGGAGGAGAGATTCTGCTCATGAATCCTTGGAGCAGTGTTGGTCCCGGTGTTCCAATAGGATGCTTGGAGATAGCAAATTGAAGCAGGAGAGCGTCCTAGGAGGGGTGTGGGATCCAACATCAGAAGAGGCAGCTCCCGGCATTGGGACGGCGAGGAGAGGTTTTCCAGCGGCCTTCCTCCTCCCAGAGCCAAAACCGAGCGAACCAGCAACTGCCTTCCCAACCTCCTTTACCTGCTTCTAATCTCGTGGTGTTCCTCCTTTCCCTCCCCCCCCCCCCCGCCCTTAGAGAGAAACTCCAAAAAAAACAGAGAGGCTCCCCCTCCCGCCTCCCTCTGTCACTAGCCATCAGTGCTAGGACCTAGACATCAGTGCTTCTTAGCATGTCAATGGGAAAAAAATTCCACAGACAGAGAGGAAAGGAAAAACCAACCCCCAACAACAGGGAAGGCCTTTTTGGAGATATGAAGGTTGGGGGCAGCCTTGGCTGCAGTGACCATGAGATTGTGCAGTTCAGTATTAGGCAAGGAGGAAGCAGGGCAGCACATAAGATCGCAACCATGGACTTCAGGAGAGCTGATTTTAGCCTCCTCAGGGATCTTCTTGGGAATGGGCACTCTGCAGGGAAGGGAGGTCCAAGATAACTGGTCACTATTCAAGCACCACTTCCTCCAGACTCAAGAATGATGCATCACGATCAGCAAGAAGTCAGGCAAAGGGGGCAAGAGACCCGCATGGATGAACAAGGAACTCCTGTCATTACTCAAGCATAAGCAGGAAATACACAGGAGATGGAAGCAGGGTCAGGCCACTTGGAATGAATATAGAGTTGTCAGAGTAAGTAGAAATGAGATGAAGAAGGCCAAGAATAACAAAGACAACAAGAAGGGCTCCTTCAAATACAATAACAAAAGGAAAACTAAGGATAATGTGGACCCATTACTAAATCCAGGGGGGACCCCTGTGAAATAAGATGCAGAGAAGGCAGAGTTACTGAATACCACCTTTGCATCAGTCTGCACTGACAAGACCAGCCATCAGGGATCTCTGACCCAGGAGAGCAGGGTAAAGGAATGGTGGGAGGAAGACATTCCCTTGGTCAAGGAGGATTGGATCAGAGAACACCTAGGAAAACTTGATATACACAAATCCATGGGACCTGATGGGATGCATCCAGGAGGTGCTGAGAGCTGGCAGACACCATAGCGAGGCCACTCATGATCATCTTTGAAAGGTCACAGAGATCAGGAGAGGTACCTGAGGACTAGAAGAAAGGGAATGTCACCCCGATCTTCAAAAAGGGCAAGAAGGAGAACCCAGGGAGCTACCGGCCAATCAGCCTCACCTCAATCCCTGCAAAAGTGATGGAGCACCTCATTCTGGAGGCCATCTCTATCTATATGGAAGACAAAGTGATCAGGAGCAGTCAGCATGGATTCACTAAAGGGAAATAATGCTTGACCAGCCTGATTGCCTTCTACCATGAAACTACCTGGATGGATGAGGGAAGAGCCGTGGATATTGTCTACCTGGACTTCAGCAAGGCCTTTGACATTGTCTCTCACAGCATCCTCATAGGCAAACTCTGGAAGTGTAGACTGGGTGCCTGGACAGTGAGGTGGGTTGAGAACTGGTTAAATAGCAGATCCCAGAGGGTCGTGATTACTGGCATGGGGTCAAGTTGGAGGCCTGTCACTAGTGGTGTCCCCCAGGGCTCAATACTGGGCCCAGTATTGTTTAACTTATTCATTGATGACTTGGCTGAAGGGGCAGATGCTTCCTCTGCAAGTTTGCTGATGACACACTTGGGAGGAGTGTTTGATACTCCTGAGTACTGGGCAGCCCTTCAGAAGAACCTCAACAAGTAGGAGAGATGGGCAGAGAGGAACCATCTGAAATTCAACAAAGGCAAGTACAGGGTCCTGCACCTGGGGAAGAATAACTCCAGGCACCAGCACAGGCTGGGGTCTGACCTGCTGGAAAGCAGCTCTGCAGAGAAGGACCTGGGGGTCCTGGCGGACAACAAGCTGTCCATGAGCCAGCAGTGTGCCCTTGTGGCCAAGAAGGCCAATGGGATCATGCGGTACTGTCTCGGTTTAATTTGAATTTTTGGCCAACGCACCAAATAATGTTATAGTTTTGATTTGCCAATTTAAATGTACTCATTTTTCTGTTGTGAGACAGAACCAGGAGCAAAAGAGCAAGGCAGGCCTAAAACTTAAAAGGGTATAAAAAGAAATTTATTAACTACACAAAGAAAGAAAGAAACAAATTCAGAATAAGATTTTTAGACCACTTCCTCGTCCTCTCTCCCAACCTTCAAACAACAAAACAAATATACAAAAAACTACTTCAGTCTGTTCTCAACTTAAATAGTCCTTTTCAGTTCACTTCAGAGAGAGACGTTTCTTCTTGTCAGGCCATAGGGACTTCTCCACAAGGAGGGAAAAAGCCAGTTCTCTTGTGGCTTTACTTTTCACGATTCACATCCACCCGGGAAAAAACTTGCAAATCGTGAAGCTCCTCCCATCTCCACAGCTTTCCCAAAGCTGTGCTTATGGGCCATGTTAAAACTCACGGGGTATTACTTTTAAGAATGAACTGTTCCAAAGCAAAAATTCTCTTTATCTCTTTTTCTCTGTTCATGCTTCATCCTCAGAAAACCAAGATTCCCTTCTTTCCTTGGGGCAAAAGATTCTCAACACAGGTGCTTTTGATCAAATGATCTATCAAATGGAACACTCCAACCCCCTATGTCTTTTCTCCACGGTTTATAGGAATTTTCAGTGCAATATCAGTTCATCCCTACATCCTTACAAAAGGATTTTCAGCCATCTTTACAGCATCTCCTTATTCTCCTTCCATCTAAAGAAACTTACCTCTTTTATTTTTCCCTTCTCACTCTGGGGAGGATTGAAAAGTCTGCAAGTCTTATCTGAGCATTGAAAGAGTTAAGATTTCACACGGGGAATGCAAGGCTGCAATGCTGGAGCTGTGCCAGGATCTCGGAAACTCAGGCCGTGCTGGAAAGGGGGAGGAGGGGGCACGGCTGGGATCTCAATCAGCCTCCCTGGGCTCAGCAGCAGCAGTCAGTGCCATGGCCACCCCTCCTCCCTGCCGGGACATGCCAGCTCCCCAGACAGGGGGGCCCGGCCCTGCCCCCCTGCCAGGCCCGCAGGCCTGCAGTGGAGCCAGGCGGACCCTGTTACCTGCACTGCTGCCAGAAGAGAAAGAGAGCTCTTTTCCGGGTTACCTCCTTCAAAATGTGTGTTCACGGAGCGAACTAACTTTCTCCAATTGGTTCCTCAGGCTGTCAATAACCAAACCAGCCTTCAATTGGTCCCATCAACTCACAGAGGAAGTTCTCATAGAGAAAAACCTCTCTGAGCCTGTCCTCCCCAGGTGAAACCAGCACAGGTACATTGGGAAGAGCATTGCCTGCAGGTTGAAGGAAATGATCCTGCCCCTCTACTCAGCCCTGGTAATGTACATCTGGAGTGCTGTGTCCAGTTCAGGACTCCTCAGTGCAAGAGAGACATGGAACTCCTGGAGCATGTCCAGCAATAGCTACGGAGATGATGAGAAGAGACTAGCATCTCTCTTATGAGGAAAGACTGAAGGAGTTGGGCCTGTTCAGCCTTGAGAAGAGATGACTGAGAGGGGACCTCATCAGTGTTTGTCAATGTCTGCAGGGGCGTGTCAGAAGATGGAGCCAGGCTCTTCTTAGTAGTGCCCAGGAACAGCACAAGAAGCAATGGCCAGAAACTGATGCACAGGAAGTTCCACCTGAACACGAGGAAGAATTTCTTCCCTGTGCAGTGACTGAACACTGACATACATTGCCCAGAGAGGGTATAGAGTTTTCCTCACTGGACATATTCCAGAACCATCTGGACACAGTCCTGTGTAATGTGCTCTGGGATGACCCTGATCGAGCAGGGAGGTTGGACCATATGAACTACCGTGGTCCCTTCCAATCTTACCCATTCTATGATTCTGTGATTATTGTCAGGGGCAAAACAGAGTTGACGAGGAAAATTAATTTATTGACAATTAAAATAGAGTTGAATGGTGAAAAACAAACACCAAAAAAAACCCTTAAACACCTCTCCCTCCCTCACCTATTTTTCCCAAGCTCAACTTCATTCTTTCCTTTGCAACTCTACCTTCTCCCCCAACCCTAAATGGCACAGGGAATATGGGCCACTGGCCAAAGATGAACCCATGAGTGAAGCTGATGGTGCCTCTGTGAAAACATATTTTTAAAAGGGCAGAAAATGATGGAAAGAGAAAATGGGAATGCAGAGAGAACAAGGAAAGTGAGAGGAGGAGGGAATTGGAGGAAACAACAGAGGAGTAGGAGGTGCTATATGGTAGAGCAGATACTGTCAAAGGGACTCCAGTCTGTGGAGAACCCACACTAGGGCAGATATTCCCCCTTTCTATGCTGCCCACTCCCAAATGTCCATAAGGATCGTTTACTTTGTCTGTCTAAGTGATCACTCAGGTCCCATGTTTTCACACATGAAGCTGAATAAAGCTTTCACAAAATGATTTTCTGCAGCGAAGTGCAAAAGTGGTATTTGATCCTATCAGTTTTACACTCCCAGGAAAGGAGGGATACAACAAAGTGCTTAGCATTCCTTGGATTTTTTATTTTCTATACTTCAAAATGAGGGAAGCTTCTCAAATAATAGGACCATTTTGAGAAGACAAATGGATGTGTTTAGTATAAAAAAGGAATGAAGTACCATTAACAGAGAATGCAATTTTATTTGAAGGAAAATGTATTAATTTGACTAGATGCCTGATAAATTTCCCATTTCAGCCTATAGCTTTGTTGGTGGGTTGTTTTTTTCAATAGTTGATAATGGTATTTATTGGAATAAAAACATTTATTTTAAGGTGAGTCGTAATTTTGAGCTGGTTGGATGGGTTAACTTGGATCAGCTTGAACGAATAAAAGGAAAAACAGAGAACTCCAGCAGCGATGAGGAAGAAAAAAAGTCAAGCCACAAGACTGAAGAGAGAGGTCAGTATACTTGGGGTTTTTTATTCTGGATACTGTCATGGAACCTGCTGGTTACATCAAGCAAGATCAACTGTTCACTCAACAGGAGATTCCTTAAGTCATGTAAGCTTGTCAGTATGGGAAAAATGGAGCTTTTGTCATGACACTTCCCAAAGGAATTTTGTATTTTTAATGCTTATAAGATTTCTTCCCCTAACTTGCAGCTGTAGCAGACATTAATGTCTTGTGTAGACCGGCAGCTAGAAAGGGATGAAGAGTCATACTGTCTTTGTGAGGACTACAGCACTACACACAAGCACAGATGCTGAAATGACCCTGGAATCCATGGTATCCAGGCAGGGAAAAGAAGGTACTATCAGTTGAGCCTCATAAATCCCTATAAATTCTACCATGGGAGAAAAAAACCCATAAAATTAAGATCATCATTTAAATTGGCTTCAGGATACTTGAGATTCTTGACACTTATTATGAAAATGTAAGAATACCACCTTCGAGGTTGGAGATTTAAATTTGCAGGGAGAAAAAGACATAACTGCTTTGTTTGAACAGTAATTAAGCTAGGTATAATGTTTTAGCAAGTTTGCTTAGATTTTATTTTTTTCCCTACAGTCTTCTTTAATATCTGATTGGCTGAAAAATCTGTATTTGAATGTTCAAATTAGTGAGCTAAAAATCATGCTTATTTCCCAAAGTATATTTCACTGCTGTTCTTTCCTGGCTTCACTTTAGAAGTGAGTTGTTATTTTTTTCTCCTTTTCAGGTAATATCAGTTATAATTTTTCATTTTTTACTGAAGTGGATAAAAATATGTAAAGTACTTATGCCATCTACCTTTATAGAAGTCCAAAATCTATTGACTTTATCTTTTGTAATATGGTATCTTGCACCTTATAGTGGTCGTCTTAATTGTCCAACTGACCCAGGTGCTGAAGTCATAGCTATGTGGCTTGGGTGCAGTGTCACATGTTAACATCATCTTCTAGTTGATATTCAAAAGCTGCTTCTAATTAAAAAATATTTTCACCCTATTAGGATAGGACTATACCTGTGCTCGTAAATATTGCCTGTAATGGTAGCTAAAGTCACAGCTTTTAAACTGCACCAAATTGCAGTGTCTTATACCACTTGGACGCTTTTGCTGGTTTTAGTCTTCAGGGTGTTACTGGGAGGTGGGATTTGCCTATCTTCAGTCTCTGAGTATCTGTGAGGAAATGTTGGCTCAACCCTCTGAAGTCCCTGATGTATGCAGAGCCAGGAATTCTTCCTGTGAGTGAATCTGTGGCCTAGATTGACCATTTAAGACTGATGTGTGCTATACTTAGGTACATAATTGCAAAGAATGGGCTGTTGGGACAGTGGGCCAAAGAATCACTATTCCTCCCTGGAGAAGAAGTTGGACATTTCATTTTAGCAGAGATGAACTGCTGTGTCATTTGGAAGGGTTGGGTTAACCCCAATGGGCAGCTAATGGCGTGGGATACTTTGGTCAGTTGGGGTCAGCTGTTTCAGCTGTCATCCCTCCCAACTTCTTGTGCATCCCCAGCCTACTTGCTGTCAGGGTGTCCTCGTTTGGGAGAAATTTGGAAGGAAACTTCTGAAATGGTCTCCTCTAAAAAGCAGATTTCAGTAGCCCCTCCCCTAACTGGTTTGGGAGAATAATCTCCTTTGAGAAAAGTGGAAAAAACTGTTTATTTAACAAGCAAAGTACTCACAAACATGGAAAATGTATAATATTAAAAAATGGAACCTCTCACTGTTCTGAAGAGATGGCAAATTTAGAGAGAGTCTTTTTCGTGGGGTGTAGCTCGGCTCACTAAGTCTCTTATCAGTCCCTCTTGCACTGGAAAATGCCATGTCGCAGGCCCCGGTGGGCCACAGGCATGAGTTCCCAGTGTTTTCGGTCCAAATAGGGGCTGAACAGTTTCAAGAAAAAGAAAAGCCACGAATTGGGGGAACTTCACTGCCTCAGCTAGCTAAAAAACTAACTAAAAGCAAAAGAGAGTTCTCTCTCGCTCCCTGTCCATGCTGCAGACAACATGCACCGAGAGCTGAAGCTCTTATCTCTGTTTTTGAATAGAGCTGCCTCAGATATTCCACCGCTCCTCCTCCTCCTTCTTCGCTCTCAGATCTAGTTTTAAAGGTGTAGAACTTATTTCTGGGTTAAACAGACAGATGGAAATATGAATACAATACAGCATCATAAAGTCACCCCAGGACACAGGGCAGCGTGAGAAGTAGAGAAGGCCTTGATGCTGTGTAAGCTTTGCTCAGCAACAATAAAAACATCCCTGAATTATCAACACTGTTTCCAGTATAAATCCAAAACACAGCACCACATGGACTACTAGGAAGAAAACTTAATTCTAGCCAAAACCAGTACAGAAAGGAAATTAATAGTTGGTTGCTGGTAAAGGACAAAAGACAATATTTGGACATAGAAGGAAGATAATGAGCGTGGAAAAGGACTAAGTTATTTATCTGAGATACTTTAGGGAAAGAGTAGCTGGTCTTGCTAGAGGTTGCATCCCAGAGAGACTGTCTCTACTGACCTTTATATCTTACCTTTAAAAGAAACCTGGATCTTTTTCTCTGGGTTGGATTTTTGGTTTGTTTGTTTTGTTTTGTTTTGTTTTGTTTTGTTTTGTTTTAGTATATAAAAATGTGTATGTGTGTTTGTGTGTGTAATGTGGGAAAATCAAATGCAAGTCAGGTGTCTATGCAGTATGTTACCCCTCTTATAGACCCCATGTAAGTGCACAGCCTGATTACTCTTTCTAGGAGGCAGTCTGAATTCACAGTCCAAGAAACCAAACTAATCAGGGACTCATGGGAAAATAGGTGGGAACATATAATGTATTCAGAAAGGACAGCCAAATTATTAGGGTAGCGCTTGTTAATGGGAATTATAAATTCTCCCTAGTCATTTGAGAAAAATAGTCTATATTATGTCTGCACAGTCCTCGAATAAATTTCCTGTTGTCTACTGTACTCTGGATACACAACCCATTCTGATGTCCAAAAATAAAGAGAAAAAGACACAAACAGAGACTCGGGATTACAACTCACAACCCTCAGAGCCACAGCGCACAAACTAACGAGCTGTGCCACCTTTTGGCTTTAGGTCAGTGATGCTGCAATTTAAACTTGCTCTTTAAGAAGACGGATAAGGAGCAAAACAATTCTATTTGGAACCCTAAGGTTCCCCAAAACAAATTTACAGTTTTCAAAATTGTAATCCACAGACTCTCCTAGCACCTAACCCAGATGCTAAACAGAATACCCTCATGTGCCTCTGTCCCCAGGGTTCTTGGCCTCTTGACCTCTGGACCTCTGCTGGGCCTTTCCGGGGCTGCTGGCAGAGTTTCAGTCCAGGGGGTTTCCAGATGTCTCCCCTGTCCTGGCGGAGTCACCAGCTCGGATGCCTTGAGGAGCTGGAACAGAGGCTACACACAGAGTTAAGGGGAATAAAATGGGTATTTATTGAGAGGCCTACGAAAGGCATACAAAAGCCACACCCTAGCAGTATGAGTGCCAGTCATGGCCCCTGCCTGGATGGCTCCAAGATGGAAGCAAAGTAGGGCTTGGTCACAAAATCTTACACTTTCATAGGTTCTGGTTAATTTGCATGAACCCACCCTCCATGTTTCCATGTTGTTTGTACTTAGGGCCTGAAGTTTGAAGAAACTGTCCTTGAGTTCTTAACTGGAATAGGACTGTTTTGTCTTCATCACCCTAGCACATCAGAAAAGCACATACAAGGAGAATAGGAAAACTTAAAACTTAAGGAATCAGTTGGATCTCAGGAAAGTGGAGTTTTTGAGCTTTTTGTGCTTCCAGGCACAGACACCCTGGAAAACACTGCTCTGGACCTGAAACCTTGGAGAAGACTTGTAAATATGAATAATGAGTTAGAAATCACAAATGTGTAGTGGGTTAGATGTGTGTGTTTTCACTGGGTGATGGGTTTTAAATTTGAGGTTTTTACAGTATAGTGGTAGTTAGGGGACAAGATGGAGACTTTTGGGTGGTGTCTTTTCTTCATGTTCATCTTCTTCTCTTCCTTCTTCACGGAACTTAGGTAGTAACCTTTGGATTGGTCAGTCAAAAGTCACTCTAAGGGTCATGGGAATCTATTATTGGGAGAAAAGTATAAATAATATAGGTGTTAAACCTCTATTGGTTTGTTTAGCTTTAAAAGGCCTTGAAGCAGGCTCAGCTGTAGCCATTTTTCCTACTTCTAGCAAGGAGCTGGAGGTGCTGTCACATGTTCTGTAATTTTTTTATAAGATATAATAAACATCCAAGTCTGAACATGAGAAACTGTCTCAATCACTTTTCTAATAATTTTGGCTCTGAACGGAAACAGACGAGACTGATGACAAACCACTAATTAGTGGTGCAAAGCCCAGCACACACTCCTACACAACACCTCAACTAGACCATGGCACAGAGTGCCGCATTCAGTCTTTTTTTAAACACATCCAGGGATGGTGACTCCACCACCTCCCTGGGCAGATCATTCCAGTACTTTATCACTCTTTCAGTGAAAAACTTTTTCCTAATATCCAACCTAATTTTCCCTTGAAGCAGCTTGAGACTGTGTCCTCTCATTCTGTTAGTTGCTGCCTGGTGAAAGAGACCAACCCCCACCTGACTACAACCACCTTTCAGGAAGTTGTAGAGAGTAATAAGGTCACCTCTGAGTATCCTTTTCTCCAGGCTAAACAACCCCAGCTCCCTCAGCCATTGCTCATAGGACTTGAGTTCCAAGCCCCTCACCAACCTTGTTGCTCTCCTCTGGAGGCACTCAAGCATCTCAATGTCCTTCCTAAACTGAGGGGCCCAGAACTGGGCACAGTACTCAAGGTGCGACCTCATCAGTGTTGAGTACAGGAGAAGAATGACCTCCCTCCGCCACACTATTCCTGATACAGGCCAGGATGCCATTGGCATTCTTGGCCACCAGGGCACACTGCTGGCTCATGTTCAGTCAGCTGTCGACCAGTACCCCCAAGTCCCTTTCTGCCTGGACACTGTCCAGCCACACCGTCCCCAGCCTGTAACGTTGCAGGGGATTATTGCAGCCAAAATGGAGGACTCAGCACTTGGACTTATTAAACTTCATCTTATTGGACTCTGCAAGTGGGAATGTCCCAAGCGGGAAGGCTTAAATATCCTCTGGCCAGCTAACAAGGTGGCCAGAAGCATTTTCAACTGCTTCAGCAACTACAACATCAGTTATTAAGGTATTTTTGGAACAAATAATTCCAAGACACAGGACTGTAGAGGCAATAGACTCAGATAGGGAAACTTATTTTACAGGAAAGATCCTTCAAGAGGTTATGGCTACTTTAGGAAAACAATGGATCCTCCATACCCCTGGTACCACCAGAGCTTGTGTCGGGTCGAAAAAAAATGAATAGGGAAAAAAAGAAACACCTTTTGAAGCTGGTAATAGAAATCAAGATACCACAGGTAGGGCTTTTGCCATTGGTTTGCAAAGATAAAAGGACAGACCCAGAAGAGAGATTCAGTTATCTTCCTTTGAATAATTGTTTGGAATTCCTTACCCAGGTAATTCTCAACCTAATGGGGAGTGGTGATAAGTGACGTATATTTAAAACAATATGTGGCCAGGATACTCTCTCTTGTGAAATCTCCTTCAACAGGAAATTCAGCTGGCACAGCCCTCACCTGTTGTAACTCAATGGTTTTTCCCTAAAACCCCCCTTTAAGGTTTTTCTCATGATGTAGCCCCTTCTCCCTCCCTTTTCCCTCTGACCTCTCCTGGTTGGCCAGAAGCCAAACCCTCCCCCTGCCCGAGGTTTGAATACTCGCACGTTTCCTGTATTAGCTCTCTTTTTCTCCTGGATTCCCTCTGGAATAAATCTTGGAACATATCCCGAGAAGAGCCTATTTTGTCTTTCACTACGTCCATGCAGAAACCCAAGGACCCTCTCCTGAAACTGAGCTAAACCCGGGAGCGGGAGGAGGGCCGAGGATTTTTCTGCACCCACCTTTGGACTTTGTTGTTCATAACATCCAAACGGGATTTAGTCCTGGTTAAGGAGTGGAAAGAAGCATCACTGGTGGCAAAGTGACATTGACCTTTCCAAGTGTTACTGACCAGACAAACAGCTGTCAAGACAGCTGAACACAGGTGGAACCATCACACTCTGGTCATGGTCTCTAAGGCCCCAGAGATTTGGACATTTCAGCTGGAACAGAAGGACAGCAGGCCATGACTGGCACTCCACAGGAGTGGACTGGAGCAGTAGCCAGTGTGTTGACATCAGGGGAAGCCCTGTGTGCCTACCCAGAGATCGTCTGCTGAAATAGTCTATATGGGCATCCCTCCTTTAGAATCTCCACCCACTGGGGGGCTACTACTTGCTGTCATTGTTTTCTTTATCATAAGTGGTTTCTGTGCCTTCACTCACCACAGGTGGTTCAGAAGACAAGGTGAAAATTAGACTAGGTCATTAGAATACACTATTAGAATATTTTCCTTACTAATTCTACTTTTATATTATCAGCTAAATTTAGGCCAGAAGTGGAAGAATCAATTTGCAGCCTTAGGAGAAGAAGTAGCAAGAGTTTTTAACCTTAGCAATTGTTGGGTCTGGGGAGAGCCAGGAGGATCTGAAGAGTGGCCATGGGTGACTAACCCAGTTGAACCTAAATGGTGGGTCAACACCCTAAGTGAGGTTCATAACGGGATGGGATTTGGGGACAAAGAAGAAAGTCCATGGTGACTTCATTCTTCTGAAACAGGCACTTATTGCCTAAATAGGATGGGGGAGGGGCAAGTAGGAAAAGCATTTGTGAATTGATTATATCTTTGGGTTTAAACAATTGGGTTTGGATTCCCAATTACCCTCCTTACAATTATTCCAAGGGGAATAATACCAGGAGGGTATGGCATCCATAGCTGAAGGCAAAAAAGGTGAGGATGTAATCACAGTCATGCTAAGTTGTTAATCTTTGCAAACTGCTTGCTGAGTAGTTCCTTTCTTAGGTAATTGGGGTTTGTATCAACTAGAACTGCATGTGATGAGTATTTGCAGATGATGTTACTTGGCCTGTTGGTAAAGGAAGTGTTGCAGTTTGTATGGCATTCTGTGAAAAACTGGTGGGTCTTTCTGTGTTCCTCAATTCTTAACAAAAATTAAGTTAACCCTGAAAATAGGTTTTGCAAAACATCAGATTTTTTTTCCTACTATTACTAGAGATGAACATAGTCATCTTGTCTTTAAGAAAGTAAAGGCTGCCTATTTTTCTCCAAGAGCATCAAGTGCTTTTGATCAGTGTTTGTGTGCATCTATTAGAATTGTTCTTCTTTGAAGAACTTTGTCAATAATCAGATGATCTGTGTAGGCTGTAGACTGCAGTGGTGGTGTCTTGATTAAATTTTGTTTCCCGGCCAATGCAACAAATTATGACTTCGTTTTGATTTGCCAATTTAAATAAATTCATTTTTTTGTTGTGAGACAGAACCAGGAGCAAAAAAAGCAAGGCAGGCTTAAAACTTAAGAGAGTATAAAAATAAAAATTATTAACTACACAAACAAAGAGGGGGGGAAAAAACAAATTCAGAATAAGATTTTTTTTCAGACCACTCCTTCCTTCCCTCTCCCAACCTTCATAACAACAAAACAAACATACAACAAATACTTCGGTCAGTTCCCAATTTAGTCTTTTTCAGTTTACTTCTGGAGAGAGAAGCCTCCTCTTGTTAAAGCTGTAGGGATTTTTCCACAAGAAGGAAGAAAACAGTCTTCTCACGGTTTCATTTTTCATGATTTGCATCCACCCGGACCTGCAATTGTGACACTCCTCCCAACTCCACAGCATTCCCAAAGCTGTAGATGTGGGCCATGTCTGTCTTATGGGGTATTACTTTTAAGAATAAAATGTTCCACAGCAAAGATTCTCTTCATTTCTTTTCTCTCTGTTCATGCTTCATCCTCAGAAAACCGAGATCCCCTTCTTTCCTCGGGGCAAAAGATTTTCAACACAGGTGCTTTTTGGTCAAATTATCCATCAAATGGAACATTTCCATCCCCCCATGTCTTTTTCTATGGTTTATAGGAATATTTAGTACATCAGTTCATCCCTACAATCTTACAAAAGGATTTTCAGCCATCTTGACAGCATTTCTTCATTCTCCTTCCATTTAAAAAACTTAGCTCTTGCGTCACTGACTTCAGAAATCATCTTATTCTCTTTTATATTCAAAGGAAGGCCGGAGGTTTTGCAAATCTTATCTGAGCACTAAAGAGTTAAAGTTTAACACAAATGCAAAAGTTGGGCCAGGCTCAGGCCGTGCTGGGGGGGGGGGGGGGGGCGGCTGAGGTGTTAATCAGCCTTTCTGGGACTGGGCTGCAGCCCCACAGTGCCCATGGCCACCCCTGCTTCCAGACAGGGCCCAGCTGCCTCCCCCAGGCCGCGTGGGGGCTGGGCAGGCCCGGCCCATCTGACAGCAGCAGGAACCGGGCCCCCCACCCCAGAGCCGCAGGCCCGTGGACAAGGAAGCTGTGAAGGTCTTATCAAGGAGCCTTTCCTCCTCCCGGCCATCGGGTCCCCTCATTTGCAAACAGGGCCCACGTGGCCTCCCTAGGCTCCCACCCCCCCGCATGGGGGCGGAAACTCGGGTTGGTGTTACCTGCACTGCTGCCAGAAAGACAAAGAGACTCAGTTCCGGATTATCTCCTTCAAAATATGTGTTCACGGAGCAAACTAACTTTCTCCCATTAGTTGTTAAAGTTGTCCTAACCTCCCACAGAGGAAGCTCCCTTAGAGAGAACTTCCCTCTGAGTTTCTTCTTCCCAAGTCAACTCATCATAGGTGGACTTCAAGACTTCCAGCAGAAGGGGAAATCCTGTCCACATTTTGGGTTTTTCTTTGTCTGAACCTTCAAGGTCCAAGGTTTCAATTTTCATGCAGTTTGAAGAGCTTGAGATTCAGACATGAACATGTGCTTGTTTTTCATCACCTTAGTCACCACTGATGGTTTAATGAAGTTATCTTGTGCATTGGATTTAATTGACTAGTGAAGTGTGTGCTAAAAATACATCGAGTATCTCCTTGATTACCTTCCCAGAACAGTTTGACTGGAAACAAGGACTTCTGAAGACAAATATTTGCTATACTAGAGGTAGGATTTAGGAGTTGATTGCAGAGCACTGCATGCACAAAAGGTCACAGAATATAGGATAATATGAATCTGAAAATGCTTCAGTATTTACCCAGGTGTTTCACTCCAACAAGGTGATTGTCCTTGAGAGAAATGTAGTGGCAGGCTTATAGCATACTAGAAGTGATGAACCTTTTCTGTCCCAAATTGACCAGTGAAATACTTTGGCTCTTGATTTAAACCCCTGACTCAGCTGTGTTTCAGGCTGCAGAAGCTGCAGCTGGTGTGGCAGAGGCAGGGTCCAGCCCTAAAAAGTAGTCCCTTTAGTTTGTTGGACTGTTGCAACTGTGCAAAGCTTTTTTGACAAGTCATTGGAAGCAGCTGTTGGAATCTAACTGCAGTTTGACACTTCACCAGTCTGCATAACTAGGAGGTATAATTGTTTAGATTGAGGGGTGGTGCAAGTCTTTTTCAGAGTAATGGCCCAATGAAGAGCAGCGTTCACTACCATGACTACTGTTGTACCCTTCAAGAGAAATGGGCTAGGCTCAGCACTGTGTGAGAATTCTTGGTTCTGTTGGTTTGGTTTCACAGCTGGAGCAAAGGCACAGCGTTGGAAGCAATTCCTAGGGCAGGTGGAACATATCCAGAGCACAGGACTTCATTGTCCTTCAGCAGCACAATGTAATTGAGTATAGTCTAACTGGGGGAGTGCTGACCATCAGTGCTATCAGATTTTTGAAAAGTTCTTAATTCTGTCAAAACATGAAAGAAGGAAAGTGATGAAGATTAAATCCTTTCATCTGAAATCTGCCTACCCAAGAACTTCAGGGGTAGTTATAATGTGTACTCAACTATTTTAGCACTGAAAGGATATTTAGGCCACCTAAAGAGGGCTTTCCTATGGAATAGTACAAAACTGCCATAATGGTAACAAGTTTTCATACAGTAGTTTGAGCACAGAGATAATAGATGTACAGTCTTGTATGTTTAATCCTGCTGACTCAAGAGCCAGTGTTGTGCTTTTGTGTTTTAAATTCAGTCTTAGAGCTCTGCAGGGATCACTGCAACATGACGTTGTGACAAAGGGATGCTGATTCATGCATAAACCTCAGATGCTTTCATGATATCTTCAACCAGCTTTGAAAACCTATGAATATCTGTCATGTTGGAACTTGAGAGTCATGGCCAAGGTTTCTCCAAACATTTTGTAATATCATGCTGTAGCTTTCATTCCTAAAGAAATGGCATTGAGCATATTGCTGGCAAAATGCTGAAAGAATAAGCCCAAAAAAATATCCCTTACTGGGAAGAATGGAAAAAATTGAGAAAAAATAGCTTATTTTAATCAAAATTATTGTGGACCAAGCCTAAATGTATTTCACAGTAAATTGTTAGAACTGATTTTAACAAAAGGAGGAATTTCTTATCTGCTTGTGTTTCAGTTTATTTGTATTCGTGGTCCTTATCCTTTCCTTTTCACTATAAAACATTCCTCAGGCTCAGTGAGCAGATGTGAAATAGGTTCTGTGCATCCTTGTAATTCAAGTGGTCAGGATCAGATGGATTTCTGCAGTAAAAGGATACAATAAATCTGGGATGTAGGCTACCGTGGGAACTGCTGCAATTTTTCTTCTCTCAAAAACATTTTTCCTTCTCTCAAAAACAGTTTTCCTTCTGAAATTGATCTCTGTAGAAAATGTTAAACATTCTACTACTCCTGAGAGTTATTAATAAAGAAACCTGGGGTATTTATTGTGTGACAATGCTGCCCCCGCCATCCATGTTTGTGCCTGGCTCACTGACCATTTTCACACAGCCGTGGTCCAGAATGTGGTCACATACATACCCAACAGTTTTCTCTTGCCTACTTGACTTTTCAAATTCTTACTGTGTGGTTATTGCATTCCTTTTGTCCATAATATCTGAAGTAATTTACCATGCAGTTTTGGATACAGCACAAATATTTATATATTACTCTTAGAAATCTGAAAGTGAGTTCTATTGAATAGCAGTTTGTGAGTAATATGGCAATCAAGCTTGTAAAGAAACACATATTATCAGTCAATCGCTTCAATATATTCATGTGTTTATATGTGATTTTATTCCTATATAAGAGATGAAAATATAGTAATTTTTTTCTGTTTATGCTAATGAAAGTTTTAATTTACACTGACTTCGATAGGTGTGATTGACTGCACAGAGTTGGGGATTTACTTAAGTCCTTGTGTATATAAGACTTCCTTTACCATCTGGTGTGCTTTTTGGAAGGCTGTGGACAAGGGCTGAATTCCTTTTGCCAAATAGGTTTCTGAAAAGGTATAGGGAGGAAGTCTGGATGTTTTTATACAAAATATATAGGTTTTTAGAGCATCACTATTATTTTGTCTTGAAATGTTAATGTTTTCCTTTGGTAAGTTCATGAAAATAATTTGCATTAACTACTAGTGCATATTAAGTGTAACCTTGCTAAAACTGAAAAGGAGCTTTGATTGAAATTAGTAAATAATTTCAATAATGAATTCTGCATGGCTAAGCAATAAGGAGTGAATAAAATCATCCATCAGATAAGCCTAGAGAAGGCCTGTTGCAAACCAGCTCCACAGTAAGGAGTGAAAGCAGGTTTTGAATAACCACATGTTTAACAAATTCCTACTGAACCTTCTAAAATCAATAACTGTGCTTAAAATACAGCAATGGTCTTTATTTGGGTGCACTTACAGAGTGGTGTAGATATCTTTTGAAAGACTCCTTCTGTATCTATCTGTTGATAGGACCACCACAGAACAATTTTTACTTTCTAGTGCAGCACTGCTGTGCCTCCTTATCTAACAATCATTCCACCACAAATCTTTGACTATTTTTTCTTCCTTTTTTTTTTTTTAATTTCTATTGTTTTAAGAAAGGTTCTTAAATTACTCAATGTATGGGCAGTTTACATTTCTTCCATCTGGGAAATGAATACAGAGAGTTAACATTCCTATCTTGAGTCTGATTTAATGTACAGATACCTAATGGATTTTCCAATGGCTAGTCATTTGATGAAAGTGTTCAAATAATTTTACAAGACAGAGATATTGACTGTGATTCTACAGCAAGGTGAGGTTCAGCTCCAGCTATTGCTATCTCCCAGCAACTGCTCCCAAACCTGACTCAGAAATGAACAGGATTTTTTTGAGGGTTGAAATGTTACATACAGTTCAACTAAAGGTGACAAGAGTCAAGCTAAAGAAATGTCTTATGCCAACTCTACTGTTTGATTTGCTATCAGAGGAAAAATATTCAGGTCTATACTAATTATCTTAAATTGATGTGGTTGTTTTGTATATTTGGGATGCTGGCTCTGAAACTGATTTGCCAGTCACTTGGCAATGGGCTTACTATGCTATCTATCTCCTATTCAGTTTAATCTCAGTTTCAGGTAGTTAATATTGGGGAAAAAAACCCTAATCGACTTGATGTTGCAGTTTTTCAGGCTGCTGTGGTAAAGACTGTCATACCACTGTAATTTCTTCTGTGTATAAATGCAATTACAAAGATGACTTGGGCTGGAAGACATGCCTCTATTTATTACAAATGATGTGAACTGATTTTCTTTCACACACTTTGAAGATTGCAAACAGCAGATTGTTTCTTTGTACATGGTATGAAGGAAAGTTTAAGGCAATCTGATCGGCAATGCAGAGATTTTCTCATCATCTATATGGGGAAGACTGCTTTCAGGATTCATATGAGCAACAGGGTGAGAGCTCTGCAGAACAGCTTTGCAGCTGCTTTGCAGCACGAAGCAAGGATTTCTTTTCTTTGGTTTTCTGCCTTTTATAAATGTATTTGGAAGTTGCAGGACTCTGGTTTAGAGCCTTCAAATTAAAAGGTTAATATAGTTTACCATCCCATGTAATGTGGATGGAAATTACTTGAATGTGTTACATTTTGTTGTATATGTCTGAAGTATCTTACAATGTCTGCAAGTGTATGCTGCTGAAACAGACTGTAGAGCTCTGAACAGGTCAGCTTAATTTGTTCAAGAATCTTCTAAATCTTTGAAGTTGAGGTTGTTGAGTGTTAGCTTGCTCAAAATGTTTCTTCCTGATACTAGTTACGAGTTGTGTTTCACAAAGTGTCTTCCAAGCCAAAATGCTTATTTCTACTTTTTTTTATTTTACCCTCTCTGAATGTTGCAAATTCCATTCCAGTGTAATATTACAGCCACCGAGGAGGTTCTTCATACAAATGTGGGTTCCTGGAAGTAGCAAATTATTCCTGCTTGACTGTGCCTTGGAGTGCTTTGGAGTATGCGTCTTAGTTTTTTGGACACATTTTAGACTTTGAGATTAGTTTTTGTTGGTCTAGAAGTTTGGATTTATTACTTATTATTGGTAGCTTTGTACCCCTCACCCCGTTTGCACGTTTTGGCTTTGTTTATTACAAACTAGATTGCTTTTTTTTAAAATTTTTGGAAGTATAGTAAATGTTAGGCATTTTTTATTGTTTTGGTTTTTGATGAACTATTTTTTACTTTTTATTTTTTTGTTTTATTTTTTTATTTTTTGGAAAATTTTAAGTAAATTCTTTTATTTATTACAAGGATTTTTTATTGAGCTAATTGTTATGTTAGGTGTTTTTTAATGCTTTTTAATGCACTTTTGACAATGAGGTTAAAATTGTGATGCGTTTTAACATTATTTAATTTTAAACACGTATAATAGATATTACAAAGCTTATACTAATTAGTATTAATATTACAACTATAGGGTGTAGTAGTGTGTTTAAGTTGTGGTTGGTGACTATTTAAAAAGTGTATTTTACTAGTGATGACTGGTTTAGTTTTTGTATAATTTTGTGTATTTGTTTTGCATTATGATAAATAGTAACTAGAGGTTTTGTTAATTTTTTTTGATTTTTAAAAAGATTTTAGTTAGGTTTTGATGTTTGGTTAATTGTTTTACTATTGTAAGGTTTATTTTAATAGGTGTAGGTAATAATTTGTGATACATGGTGTAATTAGATTTTACTAGTTGATGGGATATAATGGGTGCAAAATATGAGAAGTTATATTTAATAATTTTAGTAAAGTGACAAATACAAAAATTAGAGTGATTTTTATTATACAAAATTATATACTTTTTATTATTTATTTTTATAAAAGCACAAGTAGTTTTTAGGCATATACAACTTTGCTCGATATATAAGTACAGTCTTTTGATTAGTATTTGGATGAATTTTAAAGTGACAGATTTTTTTAGTGTTTAGACATATATTTTGGGTACTGATTGTATTATTTTTGCAAATAAATATTTGTTGGTTTTGGGTAATATAAGATTTTAGGTTTATAGTTTGTTAATTTTTATTTACTTTTTGAGCTTACATTTTATGTTTTGAGGGGAAGAGTATTTTTTTTATGGTTTAATTTTAGTGTAATAATGGGGTGAATTACATGGATTGTGACATGGATAGTAAGCATAAAGGCAGTGGTTATATTATTAATGGGATTATAGGTGAAATTTATTAGGGTTCACTATGATTGGATTTTTTTAAAATCTGTGGCATAATTTTAAATTATTTGTGGAATTTTAATTGGGAAAGCTTTTTTTATCATTAAAGAAGTTATTGATTGTATTTATAATTTTGCTTGTATATAGTTGAGAGCTAAAGACATTATTTTGAGCTATATGGAGTGCATTTATTATTAATTTGTGGTTTTGGTCTTTCGCCTTTTCCCATTTTAGTAATATTTTTGAAATTTGTTATTGATTAGTTCTTAACACTAATAGGGATGTCTGTAGGGGTTGTTTTAGTTTTATTAAATTATTAATTGTTGTGGCTAGTTTATTAATATTTTTAATTAATTTTATTTAAAACTTTTCATTTTGTTTTTAATATTTTAGTAAGATTCCTTCCATTTTTGAAGTGTGTTTGCTTTTGTAGTTATGTTGTCTATTTTTTAAAGGATGTGTTTAGGAAAGAAGTGTCGACTGGTTGAACTTTTGAGATATTAATTTGCATTAGCAATTTAACATGTTTGAGAGACTACTTTGAATTAAACAATCATAGTTTGTGGTTCATATTTTTAATTACATATGGACCGACTTTATAGATTTTAGGTTTTAGTTTGGGTGGTTGGGATTGGGCTTGAGGGCCTATAGTGAATTTAGTTGTTGTAATGGACTTAGTTGTTATAGAGATGGCATTTATTTTAAATTTAAATTTGAGTTTTATAGTATTTTGGCTTCAAAGACAGATTACTGTAATAGTTTGCGTTAGTGTAAAATTATGTTAATAATTTATTTAGACAAATGCATATTTTTTTAATAGTAGCAGCTGAAATATAGATTTTACGTATTTTTATGGGTAGTTTTGTTAATTATTTGGCACTTTGATGATTTTTTTTGTAGTTCTTGGAAGTGTTTATTTTTTATAACTTTGACTTTATATATTGCTAATTATTTTTTTGTATATTTGGTTTTTATGTATGACTACAATTGATAAGTTTAGGTTTTTAACTATTTGTTAGTTTTCTATGTAACTAGTGACTTGGTTAAAGATTTTGGACTAAGGCTATTTAATATTGTTTTGACTAGAAGTACTTTTTAATTTTTGAACTAAAATTAAAAACAAAATATTTTTTTTAATTAAATTTTTAAAAGTTTTTGATTGAAATGTATTTATTTTCCTTGGGTGAATTTTAGCTTTAGTTTATTATTGCTTGGTGTTACTTTTTAGGGAGCTTTGAGAGCTTTCTTCACTTGAGTGTGATGTATTTAAGTACTTTGTTTTTTGATTTTAATTCTAGTAAAGGTGGTGAGAAGCACTTGGTATGGTTTTTTTACTGTGGTTTTAAGGTTTTCTTTGCAAGAAACTTAACATATATATAATTTTTAGGTTGTTTAATTTTGAGGCAACTATGTTCAAGTGAGTTATGTTTTGCGTCTGCTCTTAAGGCTTTGCCATTTAAAGGGAAAAAATTTTTGTTGGCTTTATGGAGAGGGAGGCAAAAGAAGGCATTTTTAAAATATAAAATGGTAAACTAGTTTAGCTTGGGTGTTAAGCATGTTAATAGAGTATATGAGTTGGCTACTACAGGATAGAGATCTTTAGTTATCTTATTGATAGTTCATAGATATTGTACTACTTGATATGAGTTATTAGGTTTTCGAACAGGTAGAATGGGAGTGTGGAAATTAGATTGACACTCTTTTAACAATCTTAATTGCAGAAAGTTCTTAATTATCGGGCCAATTTCTTTTTTATTTTCTTTTTTCAAGGGGTACTGTTTAATTTTGACTGGCTGTTTTCCTTCCTTTAGTTTGATTAATATAGGAGGTGCATTTTTCGCCCTCTTTGGTATATCAGAGGCCCATACTCCAGGAAATATTTGGCTTATTGTTAGTATTAACCTTAACACTTTTACATATTTTTTATTATTTACCTTTAATCTCCCCATTTTCTTTAAATGTAATGGTTGTTTGTAATTGTGCCAGGAGCGGATCTGGGGAGTTGGACATACATAGAAACTTAAGAATGCCCCAATGTTTTCTATATTTATACTTTAAAGACTTACAGAAATATGCTTTTTTAGTTTGACTAGTTGCCTCTTTTACCATTACATACTTATCCCTCACAGGCATTAAAGCTTCATTTAAGACTGAATATGTTGCCCCTGTGTCAACCAAAAATTCTGTCTCCGATGAAGTGAGCCAAGTTAGGGAGTCCCTCTAGGGAAATTCTGGGGCGTGCCTCAGGGAGTCTGCTCTCCACCCCACTCTTGCAGCCGGACAGAGGTCTCCTGGCTGGCATTAGCCAACTGATACGCAGAAAAGTCTCTATAACTCCTGAGAAATGAGAGTTATAAAGTAGGTATGCATTTATTCAGCACTGAGGTGCATGGGGATAATTCCTCCCAAAGCATGCACACTGAAACTTCAAATTACTGCTCTATTTATTTCCTAAAATTTTAGGATTACACAATACGCCGAATACATATTCATGTCCTAGCAACCACCTAGTCCCACCTACCCTGGCTTCATATTAAAATGAACCAAAAGTCCTTTTGCACTTGCGTCTCCCTAATTCAGGGAGTCTCTGACGAAGGCTTCCAAATTCTTCATTGCGCTTGAACTTTTCAACTTTGTCTTTGGAGCATGTGTCTTAGCCCTTTGGGCACATTCCAGACCTTAAGATTAGTTCTTGCTGGTTTAGGATTTTGGATTTATCACTTATCACTATCTCTTGGTTTGAAAGACAGGTATTTGCTAAGGAAAGGCAAGAACCCCTTTCCTGAGATGCAGAGTGCAACCCCCTCCCTTCTAATTATTATAGTTTCAAATCAGAGGCTTTCAGGCAGAAGATATGGGGATAGGAATCTTTACTGATATCTAACAAGGCAAACAGCCGAAACGACAACAGCTATAAAAATTGACAACAAAGCAGAACAGTATAGCTCAGTTCCAGTCCTTTTTGGCCACAGGCTCCCTCTCCCTGTACTCAGTTACGGGTGCTGTGGGCAGGGCAGGTCCAGCGCAGTCAAAGAGGGCTGGAGTGATGGTGACAGTGGCCCAGATGTGAGAGGGATGGAGGAGCGACTCCCCCCTCACAGTGTTGGTCGTGGTGCTCAGCAGAGTGCCTGGAGATAGTAGGATGAAGTGGGAAAGCAGCAGTGCGATGTTCGACGACAGGGAACGTGGCTCCCAGCGCTGGGATGGCGGGGAGGATGCTAGGTAGGAGCTCCAGTCGTCTTCCTTCCACTCCACCAGCGAGCGAGAGAACGAGAGCCAGAGAGCACAGGCCCCTGTCCCACCTTTCCTTTTCCAGTGTCCCCCTATCCCCTACCCTGCTTCGAGAGAAAAATATTGCTACTAAGGTGTAGCCACAAATACTTAGCATAACAATGGGAAAAATTCCACAGAAAGAAAAGGGAACAATTCAACCCCCAACACACTGGTAGCCTTGCACCCCTCACCCTGTTTGCACGTCCTGGCTCCATTTATCACAAAGCAGTCTGCCTCTCCTCTCGATTTTTGCAAGCATAGTAAATGTCAGGCATTCTTCATTGTCTTGGTTTTTGATTAACTATTCCTTACTCTTCAATTCCTTTTCTCACAGGCACATGCTTAAATGAGCTACATCAATGCTACTTCTAGCAAAAGCAGAATTCATCCACTCTGGAATTACAGTGAGTGGTTAGGAGAATCATACAGGATGTAACTCAGTTATTTGATTTGTCTTGTCCATGTCAGACAGGACACTTGAATTTTAACGCTTCATCTTTCCTTTTCAAGTTGAATGCCCTTAGTGCTGGGCCATTTTTGGTTTGATGTCTGAATCTCTCTCTGTTTTTTGCTCTTCATTTTTCCTACCTGGATTAATTTGGGGTTTAAAAACCCTTAGTAATCCTACATTTTGCCTGATGCAGGAAGAAAGAAAGAAACTTGGACATTTTGGAAGCAGGAAGACTATTTCTTGCCCTTTGATGTTATGATAAAGCATAGAGGGGGAAAAAACTGTTAGGAAAATTCAGTTCTATTAATTTAAACAATTGCATTGCTCAACCAACAAATATTAACGGACCAGATTTATACACAGCTTTAAATTTTGAAGCAATTTAAAATGAACACTTGGAAATATAAGCATATAATTTTATTATATTGAAGACTAGATGGAGTTGAGGGATCAGGAAGATGAGAATGAGTCCCTATCTATTATATGTTGCAGTAAAAGTATGGTTTTAATTTCACTCACAGCCTTACATCTGCTCTGTCTGGAGGTGTGTCACAGAATGACACAGGAGGAAAGACGCTCACACTCAGTGACTCCAAGGAATCAAGCAGGAAAAGAACCACTTTATTTACATTTCATGTCTATTTATAGAATTCCAACAATGATCATGGATTGGACAGTGAGGATAATACCTCCTGACCCCATAGGCCCCATCAACAGTCCATCACTTCTCTCTTCCTCCAAAGAGGAATGAAAAACATTCATTGTTTACAAGAACAGAATGTGAGAAACTGCAAAAGGAATCTGTCAAAAATCAGAAGGCTGAAAGACAAGGGCAACAGAGGTGCTTTCATTTGGTGAGAATGGAACATGCTGAAATTCTAAAAAGTCATGACTGAGAAGTCATTCAGTCCTTTTACAGACTAATGGGATTTGTTGGTGTATTCAGCAACCTGATCCTGTGGTCTGGAGTCCAGACCAATAGGACCAGGCTATTTTCACTCAACCAAATAAAAGTCAAGGTCAATGAAGGTCAAGCTTCTGCTGATGGTACTAGGAAGACAATCAGATCCAAAAGTTGAATTAGTTCTTTTTTCTGTATAAATGTGGAAACTGGATTTGGAGGGTTTTTTTTCTATGGAAAGAGGCAGGGATGAAACAATTCCTTAAAAAGTCAATAATGTTTGAGCATCCATCTGACCTTCACAAGATTGTTTTCAAACTTCCTGCTACATGATCTTATAAGACCCCATGTTTGTTTGCCTGTTTGGTTGGGTTTTTTTATGTATCTGACAATTTTTATAGTTCTTTGTCAGGTTTCAGTATGGAAATCTTAGAAAAATTATTAGACCGTTTCAACTCAGTATAAATATGTAAATAGAACTGCTAGCTAAAAAAGGAAAAGTTTGGTCTACGCTTGTGTGGGTGAAGAGAAAAAACAGTGCTTACTCCTCTCCTTTGTTTGTATTTGATCTTGGATGTTCTTATTTGATGAAATCTTTGCTTAAACTTGAAGATTTAGTTTTCCTCTTATCCTCCTTATTTTACTTGTAGTGAAATGTGTTATATGTTGACTCTATAAAACAGAATAGCATACTTCTGCTAGAGATGTAAGCAAGCATCTGTGGGCTGCAAATACTGATTTTGTTAGCAAGTGGAGCACTTAACATTTCTTTGAGCTTTTCTCTTTACTTTTATTTCACTATGATAAATCCAGAATATATTCTTCAAGGTCTACATTTGTGGAGGCACTTTTCATTAACTTGCAGTTAGTATACCTGAAGACCTAGTTTGCCATATTCACCCTATCTTATGTGACCTCAAGGGGCAGCTTCAGGTAATGGGAGTGTCCTTGAAATTCCGTGGCACATCTGGCAGCCTATGCAGGTCCTTCAGGTACTCCAATGTCTGAAATAGTGCTTGGAACATGCATGGAAGTGTTTCTGGCTTCCTTTTGAACCTGTGACTACAGTGGTTCTGTCAGTGTTGTAACTTCTAGCATTGCTTTCAGTTTTCTGGTACACAGAATCACGATTTCCTGTGCCAGTGTTTCTGGCATTATCTTGTATTACAGGAACTTGCAGTGTTCAATTTTTGCAGTATTTTGTTGTTTCATGACATCTTGAGATGTGTATGTTGCAATACATAGAAGTCATTTTATAAACTAATTACCGCCTGCCTTAAGAAACAAAGGTGTTAGGAAAAATGTTCCCTTGGCTTCTTAGTCTCCTCATATTGGTGATATATTTCAACAATGTGGATAGATTTAATCCTGAAGTTTCTTTATTTGTTCTTTTGTTTGTTTGGTGGGGTTTTTCCCTTTGGTCCTCATAGTTCTTCAAAGAATTCTCCAAAACTAGTGTTGCTACTATTGGATTATTAAAGACTGTGAAAAGAATTGTGCTTATTATTTAGCTGTGACACATTGGTGTTTTTATAGTAAGAAATTTGTGCCTTTAAAATTGTCTTATTTACTAAATGTCCTTTGAAACTTCCTGAGGAAGCTAGCCATGTTCCAATGGGTAACGTAATCATATCGCTACAGATTGCTTAGCAACTTTTGTGCACTGCAATTGAACTGTATTTGCTTTTGATCTAAAAGTTTTTTTCTCTTCATTCTGGCCTTTTTTTCTGTAGGGTTTTTATTTACCTCCTTTCATTTTTGCCAACTAGTTCAGTGAACCAGAAGTAGCTGCTTCAGGAGCCCTAGTCCATCTCAGTATGGTTGTCTTGTGGTTTTGAGGTCTGAGTTCAAGAACTCCTTGCTCAGTGACTGATTCTACTTAGGTTACAGGTGCATTGGGTGAGAGATGGAAAGTGGGCTTTTTGTTTGCTTGCTTGGTTGGTTTTCTGAACACTTAAAGTACTAGAACTCAAGGTACCTCATCTTGTTACAAAGCAGTTTCTTAATTGTGTATGACAGATCAAAGGAGAGACTGTGCAACTTGATGAACCAGCAAGAGGTGTACCTCACTGTTGATATGCTGGATGAGAGTTAGAACAAAAGAAATATCATGCAGTTCAGATTTGTCCTACACATGCTTCCAAACTTTGAAGATGGGTAGGATGTGCACCTTTCAATTCATGAGGCTTGTGGTGTTTCTGGGAATTTCTCATTCTGTAATCCTTGGAGGTTTTCTAGACTTTTGATGAGTCCTTCCTAGCAGTGTGTACTGGTTTGAAAGCAAAACCAGTGAGAGACTCCAAGTCAGTAACACAATTTAATAGTAAAAAAAAAAAGAAAAAGAAAAAGATAAAATACATGCCATAATACAACAGAAAACCACTGACAGAGTGAGAATACAACCTGACACCCTGTCAGTCAGGGTGTTGGTAGCAGTCCGTATAAATGGTGGCTGCAGTCCTCCTGGATGACAGATGTGATTCAGTTGAAGCAGTGCTCCTGTAGAAGGTGCAGTTTTCCTCCGAAGATCCAGCGATGATGTGGAAAAGGTCTGACTTTCCTCTGGGATCCAGTGGAAAGGGCTATCTTGGTGTTCCAAATCTCAGTTTTTTATCTAGGTAGGAAAGGCTTGGCTCCTCCCCCTGTGTGGAGCATCTCCCAATGGGATGATGTAATCTTATCAGTTATATAGTAGGACTTAATGGCCCATTAACAGAAGATATCTTCTGGAGGAAGGATGGGTTGTGAAAAGATAACCATGTTCATCCCCCTGATTTTATCAGATGGCACATCATCAGAGGATATCTCCCACAGAGATAAAGATCACCACCCCTCCCACATTTCAACAGATGGTGATAGAATACAAATTTTTGCATTGTACCCCAGGACACAGTGGTGGATCTCCAGTTCTCTTCCATACAGCAGGCCAGGACTGACCAGTTCCCCAAGTGGTTTAGAAACTATGGTGCTACACACATGTCAAACTAGGTACATTCTTCAGGAGTCCAGGTCTAGGTCAAAGATTAAAGCATCTGTGCTACCCAGACTGAGGGCTGAGAATGAGGTGCCTCCCTATCAAATTGGCAACAGCATCTAAGAGAAAAGATGTCAGCCTGAGAGACAGAGACCTGCTATTTAGAAGCTTCCAGCTGAAAGGGTCAAATTTAAGGTGCTCCTCTCCCTTCTTGGGTGACTGAGCGCAGGTCTAAGGCCAAGGACTTGGGATTACTGACCAGAAGCTACTTTCTGAGCTCTAATAGATTAAAGCAATGTAGTTGTAATGGTGATTTGGGTGCTGTGCTGGATCTGCCACCTTTCAGCTGGAGCAGTCCAATGGTCTAGAAACAAGCAAGAGAGTCTGGGAGGTCAGAGCATGGTAGCAAAGAGGAGCCAACTTCTTGCCTTTTTTTTTAGAACAAGTTTGGGCCAGGGTGAGAAGGGTATTTTTAAACATGTAAAAAGAGAAGCAGTTACACTGTCAGGTCTCCTTTTCTCTGGGATGTACTAACCTTAGAGTTCCTCATTAGACTGAAGTGCTTCATCGTAATTTGTACTAGTAGACTTGTACTTTGGAACCTGACATTGTAGCAGAAAATACCTTTTTTGCCTCCCTTTGGAGGAATTGCAATGTGTTGGTTTTTAATTAATTCCATATGATGCTGGAGATGCAGATGATAAGATCTGCTGTCTATTATATTTTAGGTGTCTGTTAAGGCTGTTTGTATTTTAAGTTGCACTGGCTATGTTCACCAGGGTACTTGCTATTCCTGTGGGTCCAGTCACTCCATTGTTTCTAGCTTCCATTCAGGGTAGGGAGTTTAATTTCTAGAAGGTTCCATATGTTTAGTTCTGGCTATGTGGGTAAAGATTTCTTCTTGTTTAGCTGTTCAGACAGCTACATCTATGGACGCTTAAGCTAACAGGTGTTAGCTTTAAAGATTAGAAACCTGTTGACAGGATGGTTTCTATGATGGATGTGGAACTTTCAAGATGCTTTTCATCACCTGTCGGACAGTCTTTTTCCTCCAAAGTATTTGCTGTAGGAGCTTGGTGGAAAATGGGAAAAGGAATTATTTTTAGGCATTTTAGTTTCCTTTTAGTCATCAGGCAAAATAGGATTACTCTGCTTTTTTTTCTGTATAATCTTCATGCAGGGAATGATTAATTTGTGTCCTGGTCCATTTCTGTGAAGGAGAAAGTAGGAGATAGGAATAAAGCACTCCAATTTTTTTCCTTGCCTTTTGAGGATTGCTGAGCACAAAGAATGGAAGTTCAGTTGTTGGGGGTTGGTCTTTTCCCTTTTTCCCTCTGGAATTTTCCCCATTGTTATGTTAAGAACTGTTGACTAGGCCCTAGGGACAGGGGGAAAAGGGGGGAGGGGGGAGGGGAACATAAAAACACAGCAATATCTGGGGGCAGGTAAAGGAGAGGTTTTGGGCAGTCGCGCTCTCTCTCGCTCGTGGAGTCAGAGGAAAGACGGCTGGTGCTGCTACCTACCACCGCCCCTCGCCATCCCAACGCCGGGACCCACGTTCTCTGCTGTCAGACACAGCAGTGCTGCCTTCGCTCTTTCAGTCTGCCACCCCCAAGGCACCCTACTGAGCACCGACACAGATACCGTGAGCAGAGAAGTCTCTGTCCCATCTGAGACGCCGCCGTTGCCATCACTCCAGCCCTCCCACAGCTGCACGGAACCTACCATGCCCACACCACCGGTAACTGCAGCACAAGGAGAGGGTGCCTGCAGTTGAAAAATGACTGGAACTTGGTTACTGTTCTGTTTGTTGTTAATTTCATAGCTGTTGTTGGGGTTTTTTTTTGTTTGTCTTGTTAGATATATTAGTAAAGAACTGTTATTCCTATCCTCGTATCTTTGCCGGAGAGCCCCTTAATTTCCAAATTATAATAAATTGGAGAGAGGGGGGTTTTCTTAGCAGATACCTGTCTTTCAAATCAAGAAAGATTTTGGCACCCAAAGTGAGGCCTGAGGGCATTGAGAGGGGGGTAAAAAAGGAATAACGGTTCTTGAGTTAGCTAAGTTTTGTGTTGGGTGGCATCATGTTGTCCAGCTAACCCTGTTTTGGGCTCCTCGTGGTTACAGCTATATCTCTCCCATTTGCAAGCCCTTATTTGAACATGGGTCCCATCACTAAGGTTACTGTGACTATTATCCAGTTCATTCTTTGGGTGGATCAGGTGAGGAATTAATGGATTTTTAACTTCCTCTGGAAGGTGTCAACATCTATTCAGAGCTATAGCACTCTGTGTGTTTTTGGGGTTACTTCAATAATTATACTTACTGTGAGGAAGTGACAGTAGGAAAAATTCTCTCCCAACCCTTTACCCACTTTTTTGGGTCTACTCCACCAGTTTTTGAAGGGTTCAAAGCACCTCTAAATGCTAATGATATCGTACAGTGGCTGGTGTTGCTGATAGGCCTGTTCAATTTAGCATTCAGAGATAAGGGGAGATTGATTTGGATAACAACCCTGATACCTAACCCAGGAAATAGGGATGCTGCCGCAGAGCCTGACCCTGCCCCAGAGCCCACCACAGAAATGAACCACCTGGAGTGGGTGGGGGTTTTAGTGAAGGACATGGGCCAGATGTTCAAGGAGTACCTTTCCCCAGCTGGTGAGAAACCCTTCCCCTGCCTTAAAGAGGGAGAGTCTGATGGTGCAGCAGTGGAACCCACAAACGTTACTTCTATCCAGGTTCCAGATGAACTGCAAGGGCACTCTCTTAGACTAGCAAGTCTAAGATGAAAACAAAGCACCCAGATAACAAGGGTCAGGAAGGGGGCCCCTCACAACCAGCAGGGGAGCCAGAAGTTGAGATCATCACCGAGTCCCTGTCACACAAGAGTCTCCGTAACCTGTGAAAAGACATTGTATGACGGGGCCGTGAGCCTTTTACAACCTGGTTACTGCGGGTCTGGGACCTTATGGGTACAGGTGTGCAACTGGATGGTACTGAGGCAAGGAATTTGGGAGCCTTGACCCAGGACTCAGGTGTAGACCAAGTATTTGTAAGGGAGACAGGTCACCTTTCCCTCTGGGAGCAACTTTTAATGAGTGTGAGAGAGAGATTTGTCCACAGGAAAAGAATGCAGGAGCACCACCAGAGAACACGTTGGAATACCCTTGAGGAAGGGATCCAAAAGCTGAGAGAAGTGGCAGTACTGGAGGTGCTCTTTGGGAGGGATGGACAGCATGACAATGACCCCAACAAGGTCAGGTGCACGGGACAGATGTTGTGGAATCTGGCAAACCTGGGCCCATCTCAATATACCCCCTTTATTGCAATGATTGATGCTGATACCAACCAAGTGACAGTGGGTTCTGTTGCCAACAGGCTCAGGAATTATCAGAGTATGATGGCTGGCCCAATGCAGGCTCATGTCTCTGCTGTGGTTAAGGACCTAAGAGGGGAGTTTAAGGAGGAGATGAAGGAGATAAGGGAAGAGGTGAGGAAGATCAGTGCAGCACCAGTGCGAGTCATGGACCCCAAAAGTAGAGCCCAACGCCCCCCAGCTAGGGAGAGAGTGTACACCCCACGTGCTGACCTGTGTTTTTTTCTATGTGACCACGGGGAAGACATGAGAAGGTGGGATGGGAAACCCACTTCTGTCCTGGCAGCACGGGTGTGCCAACTCACGGAGGGGAACACCAACAGAGGGAACTCCACTAAAGTGAAGGTATCCTCAGCCTCCCATGACCAAGTTGCAGGGTATTACAGAAGGGAGGATGATCTGTCAGATCCCCTTGAAGGAACCTCCAGTATGTATGCCCAGGAGAGAAAAAATAACCAGGGCTAGAGGGGCCCTGCCTCTAGCCAGGGAGAGGCACGGGAAAACCGGATCTTTTGGACGGTGTAGATCCGATGGCGTGGCACATCAGGGCCACAGGAACACAGTGCATTGGTTGATACTGGTTCACAGTGTACGTTAATACCATCGGGACATGTCGGGAAGGAACCTGTTTCAATTGCTGGGGTTACGGGGGGATCTCAGGAATTGACTTTGCTGGAGGCTGAGGTGAGCCTGACTGGGAAAGAGTGGCAGAAACATCCAATTGTGACTGGCCCAGAGGCACCATGTATCCTAGGCATAGACTTCCTCAGGAACGGCTATTACAAACACCCAAAGGGACTCAGGTGGGCTTTTGGAATAGCTGCTGTGGCGGCAGAGGGCATTAAGCAGTTGAACACCCTGCCTGGGCTATCAGAAAACCCATCTGCAGTGGGACTCCTCAGGGTAGAAGAACAACAAGTGCCGATTGCTACCTCAACAGTGCACCGCCGGCAATACCGGACGAATCGAGATGCCGTGATCCCCATACACAAGATGATCCGTGAGCTGGAGAGCCAAGGAGTGGTCAGCAAAAGCCACTCACCCTTCAACAGCCCCATCTGGCCTGTGCGTAAATCTGAAGGAGAATGGAGATTAACCGTGGACTATCGTGCATTGAATGAAATGACTCCACCACTGAGTGCTGCTGTGCCGGACATGCTGGAACTGCAGTACGAGCTGGAGTCCAAGGCAGCCAAGCGGTACGCCACTATTGACATCACCAATGCATTTTTCCCCATTCCTCTGGCAGTAGAGTGCAGGCCTCAGTTCGCTTTCACCTGGAGGGGTGTGCAATACACGTGGAACCGACTGCCTCAGGGGTGGAAACACAGCCCCACCATCTGTCATGGGTTGATCCAGGCTACACTGGAGAAGGGTGGAGCTCCAGAACATCTGCAGTACATTGATGACATCATTGTGTGGGGGGACACAGCAATGGAGGTATTTCAGAAAGGAGAAAGATCATTCAGATTCTGCTGGGAGCCGGCTTTGCCATTAAAAAGAGCAAAGTCAAAGGGCCTGCCCAAGAGATCCAGTTCCTGGGAGTAAAGTGGCAAGATGGACAGCGCCAGATTCCCAGTGAGGTCATCAATAAGATCACTGCAATGTCTCCACCAACCAGCAAGAAAGAAACACAAGCCTTCCTAAGTGCCATAGGCTTTTGGAGAATGCACATTCCTGAGTACGGCCAGATTGTGAGCCCTCTTTACCTGGTCACCCGCAAGAAGAACGATTTCCACTGGGGCCCTGAGTAGCAGCAAGCCTTTGCCCAAATCAAGCAGGAGATCGCTCATGCAGTAGCCCTTGGCCCAGTCAGGACGGGACCAGATGTGATGAACGTGCTCTACTCTGCAGCCGGGAACCATGGTCTGTCCTGGAGCCTGTGGCAGAAGGTGCCTGGTGAGACATGAGGCCGACCACTTGGATTCTGGAGTTGAAGCGACAGAGAGTCTGAGGCCAACTACACTCCATCGGAGAGGGAGATCTTGGCTGCCTATGAAGGGGTCCAAGCTGCCTCAGAGGTGGTTGGCACGAAAACACAACTCCTCCTGGCACCCTGACTACCAATGCTGGGGTGGATGTTTAAAGGAAAGGTTCCCTCAACCCACCATGCCACTGATGCCACATGGAGTAAATGGATTGCCCTCATCACACAACACGCCCGTATTGGAAACCTGAATTGCCCTGGGATTTTGGAGATAATTACCAACTGACTGGAAGGGGAAGACTTTGGTCTTGCCAACGAAGAGGAACAGGAACAAGTGACCCGGGCCGAAGAAGCCCCACCGTATAACCAACTGCCAGCAGATGAAACATGCTATGCTCTTTTCACTGATGGTTCCTGCCGCATTGTGGGGATGAACCGGAAGTGGAAAGCAGCCGTATGGAGCCCCACACGACAGGTTGCACAAGCTACCGAAGGAGAAGGTGGATCGAGTCAACTTGCTGAACTCAAAGCTGTTCAGCTGGCCCTGGACATTGCTGAAAGAGAGAAGTGGCCAAAACTCTACCTTTACACTGATTCATGGATGGTAGCCAATGCTCTGTGGGGATGGCTGGAAAGGTGGAAAAAGGCTGACTGGCAACGTAGGGGAAAACCAATCTGGGAAGCCAATGAATGGAAAGACATTGCCACCCGAATACAGAAGCTGCCTGTGAAAGTCCGTCACGTAGATGCCCATGTCCCCAAGAGTCGGGCTAATGAGGAGCACCGACACAATGAGCAGGTAGATCAGGCGGCACAGATAGAGGTGTCGAAGATAGATTTAGACTGGCAGCAGAAGGGAGAGTTGTTCCTGGCTCGATGGGCCCATGATGCCTCAGGTCATCAGGGCAGAGATGCCACCTATAAGTGGGCACGAGACCGAGGGGTGGATCTAACCATGGACAGTATTTCTCAAGTTATCCATGACTGTGAGACGTGCGCTGCCATCAAGCAAGCCAAGCGGGTGAAGCCCCTCTGGTATGGGGGGCGATGGTCCAAATATAAGTATGGAGAGGCCTGGCAGATTGATTACATCACACTGCCTCAAACACGCCAGGGCAAGCGCTATGTACTGACCATGGTGGAAGCCACCACTGGATGGTTGGAGACCTACCCTGTGCCCCATGCCACTGCTCGGAACACCATCTTGGGCCTTGAAAAGCAAGTTCTTTGGAGGCATGTTACCCCTGAGAGAATTGAGTCAGACAATGGGACTCATTTCAAGAACAGCCTTATAAACACCTGGGCTAGAGAACACAGCATTGAGTGGGTGCAACATATTCCCTACCATGCACCATCTGCAGGGAAAGTTGAATGGTGCAATGGCCTGCTTAAAACCACCTTGAAGGCACTGGGTGGGGGACCTTTGAAAAACTGGGAGATTAATCTACCAAAGGCCACCTGGTTAGTGAACACCCGAGGTTCCACTAACCAAGCAGGCCCTGCCCAATCTGCACCTTGGGAATATCAGATGGAGATAAGGTTCCAGTGGTACACATGAGAGGTATGCTAGGAAAAACTGTTTGGGTGAATCCTGCCTCCAGCAAAGACAATCCCATCCGGGGAGTTGTATTCACTCAAGGACCGGGCTGCACCTGGTGGGTGATGCAAAAGAATGGAGACCCGATGCATACCCCAAGGAGACCTTGTTTTAGGGTGAAATACCTATAGTACTGTGCCTATGTCTCTAACTGCATGTATGTATATATAATGTAACGGTTTAATTTGATCTAGCATATTAATATGGGAGAAATTCAGGGGTGGATAATGTTGGGGGTTGAATGCTTCCCTTTTCTTTCTGTGGAATTTTCTCCCATTGTTATGCTAAGTGGCTACAGCTTAAGGTAATGTTCTTCTCAAAGGGAGGTGAGTGGAGGGAGGGGGGGGAAACCGGAAAAAGGAAAGGTGGGACGGGGGTCGGGAGCGGGCTGGAAAACTCTCTCGTTTGGCTCGTGGAGGGAGAGGATGCCCCGTGCTCGCATCTGGCATCTCCCCTGCCACCCCAGCGCTGAGATCCACACTCCCTGCCGTTGGACATCGCTCTGCTGCTCTCCCACCTCACCCTACTACCTCCGGACACTCTGCTGAGCACCACGACCGACACTGTGAGGGGGGGAGTCACTTTCCCATCCCTCACACCCCTGGGCTGCTGCCGACATCACCCAGCCCTCTTCAACTGCGCGGGACCTGCCCTGCCCCCACAGCACCGGTAACTGAGCACAGGGAGACGGCCTGCGGCCAAAAGGGACTGGAACTGAGTTATACTGTTCTGTTCTGTTGTCAATTTTTATAGCTGTTGTTGTTTTCTGCCTTGTTAGATACCAGTAAAGAACTGTTATTCTTATCCCCACATCTCCTGCCTGAAGGCCTCTGATTTGGACCTAAAATAATTAAAAGGGAGAGGGGTTGCACTCTGAATCGCAGGAAAGGGGACGAAAGGGGCTCTTGCCTTTCCTTAGACCATACCTGTCTTTCAAACCAAGACATGAAACAATAGATTTTCTAGTGGATACTGGAGCAACTTTTTTTCTAGTTACTTGATGTAAGGGACCTTTAAGTAAAACAAAAGTAAATGATGGTGCAATGGGGAAGAAATCCCTCAGTCTGTTTTTACAATCAATGGTATTCACAATTGGAAACACAAAATTAACACATTGGTTTCTCTATATGCAGGAGTGTACTTTGCCATTGGTCAGAAGGGATTTACTATGCAAATTAAATGCACAATTAACCTTTTGTGAGGACTCTGTCCAATTGCATGTTACTCCAGAAAACACATGGAAAGTGCAGACCTGCCTACTCACTGAGGAAAAACTTGCAGAAGAGGAAGTCCCCAGTGAAATTTTAGATGCATTGGTTTGGGCATCAGGAATCCCAGGACATGCAAGAAATGTGAGTCCAGTAAAAACTGAACTGAAACCAGGAGTCTGACTGGTAAGGAAAAAACCAGTACCCTATAAAGTTAGAGGCCTGACAAGGATTGGAACTATTAATAGACCCTTTCTTGGAGTTCAGGTTATTAAGGGAATGCCAATCAGAATTTAACACTCTAATCTTCCCAGTGAAAAAGCCTAAATCATCTGAAAATAGACTAGTGCAAGGTTTATGAGCATCTGGTAGTCTCAAATCCTCAATACTGGAGACTAATATGTACTTTACAATGTTAGATTTGAAAGACATCTTGTTTTGTATACCATGGGGTGAATAGAGTCAACTTGTCTTTGAATGGGAAAATCCAACTACAGGACAGAAACTGTTTGACCATCCTCCCATAAAGGATTATCCTGGCAAAGGAGCTGGAACAATGGCCTTGTGAGTCTTAACCCAGCCACTGTGCTTCCTGTCTCAGAGACAGGAGAACTGCAAAATATGCCTTTGGCATAGTCCATGCTCTGCCAAATTATACAAAAGAGGATAAAGAAGGATGATGGGAAACACCTGAAAAGCAGTTATAGGTTTGAGAAGATGATGGAAACCCTACTTAAAAGGATGCATCAAGAGACATGCAGGAGTAGATGCATTGTTTTCAGCAAAGAAGTGATAAAAATATCTTAGTAGATGTATTTTCTGGTTGGCCAGAGGCTTTCCCCTGTCATACCAAAAAGAGTAAAGAAATTATTAAAGTTTTGTTAAAAGAAATAATACCCAGATTTGGTATACCAAAAGGAATCTTCAGATAATGGATCCCACTTTATAGCAGAAATAGTGCAGGAGGTTTGTTGGTTTTTTTCAGATTAATTGGGAATTAAATACTCCATGGAGACCACAGTCTAGCAAGAAGGTAGAAAAAATGAATTAAACAATAGAGGCAAATATCAAAGTTATGCCAAGAAACTTCGTTGAAATGGATAGTTGTCAAGTTTGCTTCAAACTATAATAGCAACAGCTACTCTCATTATCATAGTTTGTATTACCTTGAGTTGTGTCAAGAGATTAATTATACAATCAACAGTAGAAGTTCACGTATTGATAGCCAGGAAAAGCAGCTAATCTTGTGTTTTAAGGAAAAGGGAAGACAATCCCAAAATGAATGGACTGTCTGGACAAGAGCCACAAGGACTGAGCAGTATCTGTGGGAAAGGTACTTCCAGTAGTAGGAGATTGCAACCACCAACTCACCGACCACCTACTCTAAACAGACCCCAGACTCAAATGGAGGGAAGAACTGTGCCTGCAGACTAATTAGCATGAGAAGCGAGAGGTATAACTAGCAAATAGGGGTTTATAAAACACTTAGGTAATCTGTAACCAATTAATGCTGATGCCTTTGTTAGAATGTATAAATAGCGTAAAGTTTTGATGATCAGTGAGCCAACCTTTTGGGGTTTACCACTCAGCTCCTTACTTTGCTCCAACTAGAATAAAAAAATAGAAATATCTTGCCTTGCTGTGTGAAGTGGCAGTGTGCATCAGGTAACAAGCCCACATTCAGGATAACACCTGTACCTTCAGTAGCGGGCCCACATTTTCCCTACTATTCCTTTTGTTATTGATGCTGATTCAAAGGAATTTACTCCACAGCAGATACTGTAAAGCACACCTTTATTGGCACCAAAAGAACATGTAGGGGTTAATACCTCCATGTACATGTCTGTCTGTGGTTCATTTTACACAGGCTTTTATACTTTTACAGTTCTGGTGTCTGCCCTTGTTTGTTTGCTTATCTAAAAGTTACAGTTTTAAGGGTTGGAGCCTTGCATAACTTGTGGTTTCTTTATCTCAAGGTTACAAACACAGCATCTAACATATTCATCACAGACACCTAACTTCACTGTTACAAGACATATTCTGTTTATAGCTGTGCTTTATTGATTGTCCTTCTGTTTCCTATCCATTACAATATAACTTGTTTTTCTAGCTTTTTGTGTCAGTTTGCCTTCCTATCTTCTTAGACCCTTGTTTAAAGAAGTAGTTACAGTTAGACACAGCAGTCATACTTAAACCTTTCCCTTCTTATCTCTTTAATCACCAGGGCTAGACCCCTGTTTTGCAGAAGCAGTTACAGTTATGTGCAGTAGTCACAATTCTTTTGCTAACTTATACCTATGCTAAAGTGCTTATGCCAAGTGAGGTCTGTATTTCAATGCATTTGAAGACTTAATTTTTCTGGCATACATAGATTTTGCTATGGCTTTACCTGACCACTGGGACCATGCCGGGGGGGTGGGGGGGTGGGTGAATTGGGGACTCTCGGGATCAGAGGTGAGACAGGCTACGGTCGCTGCGGGAAGGATTCTCCACCAGTGCGGAGTTCTGTCTGCTACTATTTTCTCCTACCATGGGTGAGGCTCTGCTGGTAAGAGTGGTCATTGGACTGGGACCTTATGAACACCCTACCTCACTGGAAAGGACCCTCACCATCTACTCGGGTGCCTCAGGGGAAAACCTGGGACCCCAAGCCCCTCCCCGCTCCAAGGGAGCCTCTCCTAGCTGTGTTCAGGAGACTGGCTGCTGCTGCCTAGCCCTGCTGTTTTTTTACCTCTGCTCTGGGTTTTTGCTGCACTGTAACCCAGCACCCAGTGCCTGCCGGGGCACCTCCCGACTCCTGCTACAGCTGCAGAGCTTCTGCTGCATTTCATTTGCTAACCCGAGTGTGCCTGCCTCTGCCGTTCCAGCTGCCACTCCGAGGTTCCTGCTACAGCCCATTTCGCCATCTGGAGGGGCACTGAGACTGCTGCCCACGGTGAGTTTGTAAAGGAAGCGCCTTTTCTATCTCTCCCACCGGCGTGCCCATTACTCACGTAAAGAGGCATTTGAGCTCACACCACAGCGCCCCCTGCAGCCGCAGAGGAATCATGGCACCTGCCTGTGGGAAGAGATGGGATGGAGTTGAGCTTTGGGATGCATCTGCAGAAGTACATGGCGGCACAGAGAAGCTTGTCTCCGCTTGATCTTGGGGGAAGGATGTGTCATGAAGCAGAGCCCTACAGGAGGAGAGCCTGCTAGAAGCTGACAGACAAGTGAATAGCACGTGGTCGCCCCATAGAAGGACATTCAGAATGAGTGTTGCTGACATGGCAACATGGGATAGGTCACATAGTGAGAATTACCATGTAAGGAAATACTGTGCCTTGGAAAAGTGTATAAAACCAGCTCGTTTCTTTGAATAAACAATTCAGATTCCCTGCTGGTCTGAGTCTGTGTCTCATTCTCTCACAAATGGCACCCTGCATCAGGGATTGAAAGGCAACTAGCAGTTGCTCCAGTGAGGATGACTTGGCTGAACTTTACAGAGGGGATGAAATGAAGCCCAGGAGCTAAAACGAAGCTCAGGAACTGAAAGGAAGCTCGTGGCGCCAATGGACCTTTCTGCAGGATGAAGGTAGCAGCTGAGGACTATGGGCAGTGGCATATCCCAGGAACAAAAGAATGTTGAGGAGACGTTGAAACAGATTTTGCACAAACATGGCAGGAAATTAGAATATTCAGATTTGAAAGACTGGGATCCAACTTTGAATAGTACCAATGCTTTTGACCCTCGGACATGGAACGCTTTAGGGGACGTTTTGTGGGACCGCGTTAGACAAGGCGGCAGAGCGCTGGTAGAGCTTTTGTGTTTGCAACAGACTATATGCACCTTACCCATGACACATGCGGCACCAGATAACTGGAAAAAGAAAGATGCTTATGGCACTGTGACAGCTGTGCAGGCTCTTCAGGTGCCTGCCCCTTTTGCATCCACTCCTTCGGCACCCACTCCTGCCACACCTGCGCCTTCCTCTCTGCCACTGCACGAAACACAAGACTTTGACCGTAAGTCTCTCAGGGCTGTGGGAGGAGAACCAGAGGGTGGCCCCTGGTACCCTGATCCATTTGCACCAGGAAGGGAGCTCCATATTTTCCCGCCCCAATCGGTTGGCAGCGGTGAGAAAACGGGCTGCCGCAGAAGGAGATACTGATTTATTGCACACTTTCCCAGTTATCTACCAACCCTACCAACTACCTAGATGGGAAATCTTGCCTTATGGTGTTGTAAAAGAGTTGCGTCACTCCACCATGGACAATGACTCCAGCGCCCCTTTCACTACTAGTCTTTTGGAAACTGTGGTGAACTCATATGACTTGGCACAGGAAGACTTTAAGCAAATAGCATGGATTATGCTGGCAAGTATACAATTCACTGTCTGGATGTTGGAGTGGAGAGAGCTCTGCACTGTTCAAGCTATGTACAATTTACATCAACCCCTAGGGCACGTTTTGCAACCTATTGGTGCCAAAGCTCTTATGTGGGAGGGTCAATATGTGCCGACTGCAATGCAGGCTCAGCTGCCTGTGGAAGCTCTTTGGCAGTCAAAGGAGCTTGCTTTACGGGTTTTTCATAAAGTGCCGGACAGTGGTCTCGCTACAACCTCATTTGTTAACATAAGTCAAGGAGCTGATTAATATTTTATTAAGTTTCTAGATAAGTTAAAAGCTGCCCTAGATAAGCAAATAGACAACATCACTGCTCAAGAAATATGGCTGAAGCAGTTAGCAGTGGAAAACACAAATCCTTACTGTCAAAAGGTTTTATGGTCTCTGCAAGCCCCCACTGTTGTAGAAATGCTTAAGGTTTGTCAGGGAATTGGCACTGCCAGTCATAACATGACTTGGCTTTCGGAGGCTCTCGCTAAGATGAGTGTTTGTTCCAGATCAAGTGTTTGTTTTTCCATTTGGGAAGCTGGGTGATGTGAGACTTGAATGCTCCCGGAACAAAAGAGGTTCTGGGGACTCAGGCATATGCACACATTGCTGGAAGGGACAGCACCATGTAAAACAATGCCAGTCTAGATTTAATAAAGAAGGGGCCAGCTCCCAGCTACATCAATGGGCCCTCTGGGAAACCACCAGCAGAGCGTGGGGGGAAGCCACGCGTGGATAACAAATCAAGCCCAGCTGCATTCATCCTTGCAAAAGCCTTGCAAGCATGGACAGCAGGCCGCACCAGCATGGACCTGGCCTCCACCGTCACAGTAACTCTTCAGGACAGCGATGTGCACTGTTTGCCTTCAGATGTCCAGGGACCGCTGGGCCAGGGGTGCAGTGTACTTGTGATTGTTCAAGTGTCAACCACAAAGCAGGGTTTTCTTATTCTACCTAGACTTATAGATGGGGATTTTACTGGGGAGGTTCAGATAATGGTTTGGACCCCTGTATCCCTGTGTCAAATTTCTGAAGGGGCACAAATTGCTCAACTTGTTTATTTCCATGTTAACCCCCCTGGTAGTTTTCCATGAGTTAGAGGTAACAGTGGCTTTGATTTCACTGGGAAGCTGCAGATCTTCTGGGCACAATCACTTTCCAGTCATAGACCCACTCTCCAATGTGCTCTTTGGCATCAAAAGGAGAAATTACAAATTGCTGGTATACTTACTTGTAGTGTTATAGTTTTCTCAGTGTGGTCCACTCATTGGCCCCTGACTCAAGCTGCTAAAGGTATAGCTGGGATTGGAGGCCTCTGTATTCCAAAACAGTGTCAATTTTGTCACAATTGAGGGCCCTGAAGATCGCACTGCCACTATGAAACCTTATATATTCTCACTCCCTGTTACTTTGTGGGGACGAGACTGCCTTAGCCAATGGGGTCTAGTGTTGGGAATAAATTTATCATAGGAGCCACTGCTGAGCAGGGTGTCCTGGCCCTCATCTGGATGACAGATCGTCCTGTGTGGGTGGACCAATGGCCCTTATCTTGGGAGAAGCTGCAACATTTGCACCAGCTTGTACAAGAACAGCTCCAAGCTGGCCATATCATTCCCACAACTAGCCTGTGGAACTCTTCTGCTTTTGTTACTCAGAAAAAGAGTATAACATGGCGATTGCTGTGTGATCTTTAAAAAAATCAATGTTATTGTGCCTGTGGGAGCCCTGTAGCCAGGGCTACCATCTCCTGCAATGCTGCAATTCTGGACCCTCATAGTTATTTATTTAAAAGATTGCTTTTTTTACTGTACCACTTTTTGAACACAATGTCCCCTGATTTGCATTTTCTGTGTCTTCCATTATCTCAAGGGTCCACACTCAATGATTTGCAAAAGCTCTTGAGAACAATTAATTGGGTACGCCCTTTATTGGGTATTACAACTGAACAACTCTACCCCCTTTTCCAGTTATTGAAAGGGAACCCTGAACTTCCCTTCACACCCTGATACCCAGAGCAACAGGAGCCTTAGAACAGATCACACAGCTGTTAAGTGCTTGACAGGCTCATAGAAAATTTGATGGTATCCCTGTCATTTTTTATCTTAATTTTATTGAAAACTCTTACTGTTCCCCAATTCCAATTGCCAGTGCCTGCACAGTGTTTACAGATGGCTCTGGAAAGACTGGGCAGCCTGTGATAGTGTGGCAAAGTAATGGGCAGTGGCTACAAGATATAAAAGTAGTTCATGGTTCTACTCAACTGGTAGAATTAGCAGCTGTGGTTAGGGCTTTTAAAAAATTTCAAGATGAGTGTAGCATTGTTACTGACTCTGCTTATGTTGCAGGTAGAGTGACAAGAATAGAAGCAGCTTATATCAAAGAAGTAACTAACCCATTGCTCTTTTATTACTGCGTTTGCATTTTGCTGTGCAGTTACATACGAAAAGGTATTATATCCTACATATATGTTCCCGTACTGGACTTCCTGGCCCCATCTCTGAAGGTAATGCTTGTGCAGACCAGTTAGCTGGAGCCGTTATTGTGCCAGAGGTTTTTTCTCAAGCACGTCTGTCACATGGGTTTTTTCACCAGAGTGCAGCAGCTCTTCAAAAACAATTCCAGCTTACACATGAGCAAGCACAGCAAATTGTGCAAGCCTGTGCTGACTGTCAACAGGCTGCACCCTTGCCTGCCCTCGGAGTTAGTCCCCGGGGATGTCAAGCTCTAGAAATCTGGCAGACTGATGTTACACATATCACTGAGTTTGGCAAGTTAAAATACGTTCATGTTACAATTAATACGTTTTCAACATGTATTTTTGCCTCTGCACATGCAGGTGAATGTGCAAAAGATGTCCAGCATCATTTTTTGTCCACTATTGCAGCCCTTGGAGTACCTGTCTCCATAAAGATTGATAATGGGTCAGCCTATGCATCCAAATGGATAGCTGACTTTTTTCATTTGTGGGGGACTGCGCCATATCACGGGCATTCCACATTCCCCTACAGGTCAAGCAACTGTTGAATGGGCCCATAGCACTCTCAAGTCCATGATGTTAAAACAAAAAAGAGAGAGTGTGAGAATGGGATATACCTCCCATGAAAGACTGTAGAAAGCCCTATATGTTATCAATTTTTTGAATCACATTCAGAACGACCAAACCCCCATCCAACAACATTTTGGTGAATCACAAGCTCACTTAGAAAAAGCTAAGGTACTTGTTAGGAATCTTGAAAGTGAAAAATGGGATGGCCCCTTTCCACTGATAACCTGGGGCTGAGGATATGCTTGTGTTTCCACAGATTCTGGTCCAAGATGGGTACTTGCAAGAGCTGGATACTCCAGCTTCATAATCATCTTGTGGGGAAGATAAAATCTTCTGAAGTCATGTTCCTAACTGATATTAAGAAAGGATTTTAGGCAATTTTGTAGGGATTTTAGGGAAACCCTCTCAGTCAAGGCTTGAGGCTCTGACCATGTCCTAGCCCTGGCTGACTGGGGATTATAGCATCAGACCCAGGTGTTTCTGCCACTAAAAGTGTAATCAAGTGTTTTGGTTTAATTTGAATTTTCTGGTCAATGCACCAAATAATGTCATAGGTTTGATTTGCCGATTTAAATATACTCATTTTTTGTTATGAGACAGAACCAGGAGCAAAAGAGCAAGGCAGGCCTAAAACTTAAAAGGGTATAAAAAATTTTAGTAACTATACAAAGAAAGAGAAAGAAAAGCAAATTCAGAATAAGATCTTCAGACCACTCTTTCCTGTCCTTTCTTAACTTTCATAACAAGACAAACATACAAAAAACTACTTCAGTCAGTTCCCAACTTAAATAGTCCTTTTTTTCAGTTCACTTCGGAGAGAAGTTTCCTCTTGTCAGGCTATAGGGACTTTTCTACAAGGAGGGAAAAAGACCAGTTTTCTCGTGGCTTCACTTTTCCCGATTGGCATCTGCCTGGGAAAAAACTTGTAAATCGTGAAGCTCTTTCTATCTTCACAGCTTCCCTAAAGCTGTGCTTATGGGCCATGTTAAACTCATGGGATATTTACTTTTAAGAATGAGCTGTTCCAAACAAAAATTCTCTTCATCTCTCTTTTTTTCTGTTCATGCTTTATTTCCAGAAATAGAGATCCCCTTTTCTCCTCGGGGCAAAGGATTTTCAACAGAGATGCTTTTGATTAACAATCTATCAAATGGAATATCTCCAACCCCCCATGTTTTTTTCCATGGTTTATAGGAATATTCAGTGCAATACCAGTTTATCCCTACAATCTTACAAAAGGATTTT